>NC_092874.1:29426122-30044652 GCF_028372415.1 Notamacropus eugenii | reverse complement strand
TTGCCCAAGGTCGCAGTCAGTAAGTGGAGGAGGGGGAACTAGAATCCAAGGTTTTCCAACAAGTCCGTCCTTTATTCGCTAAGGGAGATTGCCTCGCCTCGTAAAAACTTATTTCAACTGATCTCCTATACCTCAACTGAACTGCCTGTCTATCCTCCTAGGAAGTCTGAGAAGCAGATATTCGGAGAGGATCCTCCCCCTCGCCCCCACTCTGGACTGTGAGGGGTTTGGAGGGAGTCCTGGGAAGTAAATGGCAGCACCCTAAGCTCCCCTAGGCTAGGGATGGGGGTGGAGCCAAGGACTGAAAATGCAAATAGCAAAGGCAGCAACCACCCCAGATCTCAGGCCCTACGGAACTCGTTTGGAGGTGACATAGGGTCCTCAAGCCAGAGCTACGTATTCCCTCACCGAAAGAGTGGCTCCCCAAATAGGAAAGGGGAGCTCACAGTATTGCCTGGGTGCAGGCAGAAGCTGGCTTCCTAGGCTTGGAGAAAAGCTATCCAGTAAATACTGCCTGTGATCAGGGCTGCAGTCCCTACGGTCAGGACCCCTGCTGATGAGCCAGCTCTGAGAAGCCAGTCTGGTCACCTCACCTGGGCAGAGGAGGGCCAGAGCTCTGGCTTTTTGGGTGACCGGGACCAGGGGAGTCACAGACTTTTTTTAAAAATAGCATTCATTTATCGAATAGAATGTCTCACTTGTAAGATGGATTTTGATGGGAAGGGGAGGAATTTTTCCTTTAACGCACTGAAAATTAGGCCCCAAAGCCTGCCAGTCTTCTCTTTGTCCTCATGAATCTATCTGGGGACATTATTCTGCCTTGGGGAGACAAAACGTTTTAAAAACATGAAATAGTCTGCTAATGCAACTGTTGATTTTCTTTGTTGAACTTAATTGGTTTGCTATGTGTCTCTGATCTCATTTTGTCTGTACACAGAAGTGTTGAAATAAACAATAAATTGAAAAACACAAATAAATAACCTATAGTGAGATTCAATAGTTCAGGAGAAAATAATGGTAACAAAGGAACATTATGATGTAACTATTTTTCTGGGTTTTACAAAAAATTGTTTTTCCTATTGTGAATATAAATTTATTAAAACCAAATGAGCCAAACCTCAGACTTTGCTAGAACCGAATGTGTGGGGCTAATCTTACTAGCTAATCAATGGCCAAAGGAGGCCTCCAGTGGAAAAGAACATTCTTTCTGCTTGAACACAAAGAGGAGATGAAATTGTTTCTTAAGGAACTTTTTATACAGGCTTTACTACACTGAATTGTGACTCTCAATGTGGCACAGGAGGGTGGCAGACCTGGGCTGGACGCAAGCCACTCACACTTGACCCTGGATAAGACATAACCTCCCCTGGCTACAGTTTCACCATCTTTAAAAGGAAGAGGCTGGTTTTGAGAATCAAATGAGATAGTTATCAAGTCATCAGTTTTCTTTCTGACATTTCCTGCATTCATCCAACCCCCCCGCCTTATCCCCCCCCTCCCCCCATTCAGGGTCTCATCACTTTTTATCCAGACAATTTCACCTTTATTAATCTCCTGACTGGTCCCCCTGACTCCAATCCATCTACCACACATATGCTGAATTGATATTCTAAAACAAACAACAACATTAACCTCTCTATGCTATATACACTTCTTTAGAATCTGGCTCCAACCTATTTCTCTAGATTGATGTCACATTATGCTCCTTCATGGATCACGTACTAGCCAAAGTGACATTCAATCTCCAGCCTCTGGGTCTTAGTCTGGACTGTGCCCCATGCCTGGATTGCCTTCCCTCCTCACCTCCTCTTCTGGGAATCCATAGCCCCCTCCAGGATTCAGCCAAAGAAACATCCCTCACTTTTTAAATTCCTTCACTTTACTTTTTTGTCCTTATTTTGTGTTTACTGCCCTACGGACACACTGTCTCCCCTCCTCCCCCTCCAGGGACGTAAGCTTCTTGAGGCTAATCTTTTCATCCCCAGCCCACAACACCGTCCTTGGCCCATCTTATTATTTTGACTGGCCCTCTGATTGGAGGGGCCATTGGAATGGGGAGCTGGTGGTAGGGCATTTCTCTCTACTAATGAGTGCAGATGGGTTCCTGCCAACAGCAGCTGTAGCTAGCTTCTAGTCTGGGAGAGCAGAGTTTCCCGGGAGTTTTGAATGTGTGTCTTGAACAGAGGACTTCCTAGGAGGCTTATTCTTTAACCATCATCAGAGGCCTAGGCACACAGTAGGCAATTAATAAGTGCTTGGTGAGTTGAATAATAAATTACAACCTTAAAACACTATGAATATCAGTTATTGTTGTTATTATCTAAAATATAATGAGACTATGGTTAGTTAATGGATTTTCACATCCAAGGAAGTCTCATAGTATGCTCTCATCCATCACTACTGGGAACTGCAGCTGACTGGGTTCAATGAAGCCGCCTAGTTACCAGCACAAAAAGCTGGCTTAATCAAGTATGTTACAGGATACTCCCTCATATATTACTGTATACAATTCTAATGGACTCTAAGGCGCCCACGTCAGTAGTGAGTGCTGCCAAGATCCCAGGGTATTGGCAGGCCCCTGACTCTCAAAGGAAAGGAAAGGAGAAGTTAGGAAGCTGGGGTTATGTTATAGATAAGATCATCTGGCTCCTCTGGAGAGCTCTTGTACTTCACCAGTGACAATTACCTGGTAGGGATCTTCATAATGAGAGTTACTCATGAAGACTGATTAACAGTGTTTCTAGCTCCTTCTAAGAAAGATGTCCTTGAATTGGGTGCAGAGTAGGAAATGGGAAAGAACTGGGTCTTAGACTGACTGGTCATCTCCCAGCCTGGAGAATTATGCTTGGTAGGAGGCCCCCATGACCTTATCATCCTCTCCATGCTGTGCGGTGTGTGTGTGTGTGTGTGTGTGTGTGTGTGTGTGTGTGTGTGTGCGTGCGTGTGTGTTTCCTCTGGACTGCCTTTCTTACACTGACAAACCTGACATGCAAATTATCAGGAGGCCACGAACAGTATGTGAGAGTCACAATCTCTCTGGGCCTCAACTTCTTGAGATAAGGGTGATAAAATTACATCCTGTCTGAGATCACAGAATTTTAGAGCAAGATGGGATAAAACAGGTAGTCTAACCACCTTACTTTACAGAGGAGGAAATTAAGCCCCACAGATGTGGCACCACTTGTCCATGATTCTACAGATAGTGAGTGGCAATGCTAGGACTCCAGCCTGAGTCTCCTGCCTCTCCAGCCTAGAACTCTCCCCTCTTGGCCACTACTATTCTCCCTACAGACACGATGATCCATCTCCCACCCCCATCCATGCCCTTACTCGTCTTCCTCTTCTCTCTTACAGAATGCCTAGTTTCCTTCCAAGCACAGTTCAGGTGCCATCTCCTTTTAGGAAACTTTCTCTTATCCTTGGGGTTATCAATACTCTCATATATAAATGCAATACCAGTGGTATTTCATAATTCACTCAAGATTTTGCCCAAGGGCAATATTTTGGACCTGTAGTCTAGGTAGTTCCTATTTTTGTTGCTTTATGGAGTTCATATAAGACAAAAAAATAATTAGTAGTATAATCACAATAGGTCAGAACTCCCAGTTAGGAAAATTCCTAATATGCAGGCAGAGGCCTGGATCTCTGCCCTAATTTAAATTTATGACGTTCTCTAGCTAACCCCTGGCCTCTTTATATTTGAGACCAAAAAATCAAAATACTGGAAATGTTAAGGTAAAAGAAGTAAGCAGAGTATATTTCAATAGTTGTTACCGGACACACAAGGAGGGGGAATTGGAAAAAGAACAGATTTTTTTAAACTTCCCTTAGTCCTTAAAGAGGTTAATAGAACCCGTAGGTTCCTCAAAGTTCTTATGAACTGAGCAGCCTGGGTGGGGGGCAAGGAGGCAGGATGGCCTGCCTTCTATGTAGTCCTTTCAATGTCTCCCATCATTTTTGGCTCCTAGGCCACTGATCCTTTCTTTCTGAATCTAAAATGAATTCTGCCTACATCTCTGGGTGAGTCTGGGGAGGCTGTTTCTTTTTGTCTTTGCAGCTCAATTCTTGAGGTCCTCCTTCTTCCTCTCAACTTACATCTCCTTTAAAGAGCTCTGGGGAACCATTCAATCCTGCCTTCCAAATCAAATATCCCAGTCATCTCCAATGGCTTTCAGACCAGAGACAGGGAAGGCTTATCCCTCTGAAATGCAAATCCCAGAATGCCAGCTGGTCCCTCAGACCATCTTACACTCACTCATATGTGAGCAAGTTGTATCTTCCTTCTAGGCAGGGATTATTATATGTTTTTCTTTGGTGTTTAATAAATGTTTGTTGACTGACTGAACTGAAATGAATCAGTACTTGCTTTCACTGAAGTGAAAGGCTAAATGTTCTTTCCAAGTTAATGGAGCTCCCCAAAATGACTCTTTTATAGCTAAAGGGCAGCTTATCTAACCCTGGGGAAAGATATGACTAAAAGGAGTTCTTTTTAGAGGAAAGCTGCTAAATTTATATAACAGATACTCATTCTTGTCTTTCATACATGCAATACAGAGTTTTAGACTAGTTGGAAATATACTGCCAGGATGTGAATTCTGTATTCTTCTCCAATGGTACCTGAAACAGTAATGACACAGCAAGCTCTCAGCAAAGGCTTGTTGATTTGAGGAGTTCCCAACATTCCGTATGAGGATGATGACTGACCAGGAAGGGACCTTAGGGGCCATCTCTTTTAACTGTCTTATTTTACATGTGAGGAAACTGAGACCCTCCAAGATTAGGTGACTTGCCCAAGGTCCTACAGTTGGTAAAAGCTCAGATTTGGACTAAAGCTCTCTGATTCTAAAGTCACTCTTCATCTACTTTGCCCTGGCTGCCTCTGTCATGACACTCTGTTTAAAGAAAATCCAGTCTGAACTGTTAAGTATCATCCAAGTCTGGGTGGAAAGACATGAAAGCAACCATCACTCCAAACACTAACAAGCTAAGTTTGCAGTCAGAAACCATGAAGCCAAATCCAGCCTTTGTGTGTGAGGATGGAGATGTCAACCATCTAAAAAGTCTATAAAGAAAATGGGGAGTGATGAAGGGCTGGGCAAAGATGGGGAAATAATTGTTTAAAGTCATTTTCTTTTCCATCTGCTTGAAAAATGGCTCATTTAGGGTCTGATTCAACTGATAATTGAACTGTACTAACAAATGGGAAAGACCCCAAAATACCATGAGCCATTAAATTCTCAGATGACCACAGAATGGTGTCTTCAAAGACTCAACTGCATGTCACCAAAACACGTCAATTAACTGTACCCAACTCCTCCCCCTCCACAAACTCTGGCTTTTCAAAAGTCAAATGTTAATGCTCATATAAATAGGAGATTAAATACAAAAGTCCCATGAGAATAAAGTACAAGTATTTTTTTCTTCAAGGGAAAGATGAAAGAAAAAAGCAAATTCTACTTTTACTCACCAGACCCATTTACATATTTAGATGATACCACACATCAAATGTGTTTATGATTATTTACAATTTGTAAATCCTTAAAATACCTGGAGTTGATATGAGTCAGAGCTAGAGTAACAGTCTTAACTTCCAGTTTTATTTGGCTGTTGTCAGCTTCGAAGAGAGTCTCAGTTTTAGCCTGCTATAAAATGGATTGATACCTCCTATTGTCACTCCTTCCAGGTTCTTATAATAAACTCTGGTCAGCTAGATGGTGAAGTGGATAGAGTTCCAGGCCTGGAGTCAGAAAGACTCATCTTCCTGAGTTCAAATATGGTTTCAGATATTTACTAGCTATGTGACCCTGGACAAGTCACTTAACCTGTTTGCCTCTGTTCCTCATCCATAAAATGAGCCAGAGAAGAAAAATGACAAACCACTCTGGTATCTTTGCCAGGAAAACTTCAAATGGGGTCATGAAGAGTTGGTCAATCCTGATATAGCCCAACAACATAATAAACTCACTGCCATTTGAACAAAATAATTAAGGAGGCATATATTTATGAGAGGCAGTGAGGTGCAGCTGACACAAGAGAAGGCTTGAAATAGGGAAGATCCAAGGTAAAATCCTATCTTGGTTCCTCAATAGCTAGGTGCTTATGGACAAGTCACTTTTCAGTGTCCCGAGGTGAGTGGGATCAAATAGAAATGGGGGCCACTAAATTGTAGAAAAGGATCCCTACCTGCCACTTCTTGACTTTCTAATCACAAATTAACAGAATTACCACTTAGGTCATATTCTGGTTCACTGCATTCAGCAGTGTCATTGGCCACATTGGACAGGTGGCCAAGTGTTTCACCCTTCGGCCCCAGAAAATACTCCAAGATTATAAATTGCAGACAGGTTGCACAAGGAGATAGGAATTTCCACATGAAGACTTCCATACTCTGATGAAGTTAGACTTACAGACAAAAATAAGAAAGAAGTTTTATAAAAAATCAAGTTTCCAAAAGACTTTACAAATGTTTGGAAAATGCCCAGTATGCACAGATTACAAACAAAAAAATGTCACTGCAGAAAAGATTCCTCAAGATTTTCCTGATCCCCCTAGGTGCTAGCCCCACTCCTTCCTCCATTCATCTTGCATTGATTTATCTTCTATCTCACATGGTCAGGGAGAATGTAAATTCCTTGGGGCAAAAAATTATTATTTTTGTCTTTGTGTACCCAGATCCTGGGGCATTGGGAAGCACATAGTTAGAACTTAATAAATGGTCACTGAATTAAATTGTGTCAAATGGTTGAACAGGGAAACAAAATTCTGATTCCCACCCAACATAGATTTGAAGTAATACAGTCAGTCCATTGTGGCGTGTGTGTGTGTGTGTGTGTGTGTATGTGTATGTGTATGTAGTGTTGCATAAACATATATTACCTTCTTATATGTATGTGCATATATACGTGTGTGTGTACGTGTGTGTAGACAAGCACACATACACACATAGATGGACTTGTATATGGGATGCATAGCGAATTCTCAGTTGAGAAACCAATCCCCTCTACCAATGCAGGTTATTAACTTCATTGCAGGTGGTGGTCTTAGAGAGCAGCCCTAAGTGTGTAGAGGTTAAATGGCTGTCCATCAGTCAGTTAATAAGCATTTATTAAGGACCTACCATGTACCAGGCATTGTGGCAAGCTATGAAGATACAAAGACATCAGGTGAGGGTCACTCAGCCAGTGCGTGTCAGAGGATGGCATTGAATTCAAGTCTTCCTGGCTCTAGGAATTTTACTTTTCACACTGACTGTGTGAAATGTGTGTGTGTGACCATGCCTCCCTGAGCCTTCACTTTCAGATGTGTGAAAGCGGAATAATAACCTCTTCAAACCTACTTCGCAGGGTTGTTTTAATATCCAAATAAGACAATGACCAAAGTACTTTGTATACTTTAAAAAAGGGCAGCTAGGTGGTGCCATGGTGCATAGAGTGCCAGGCCTGGAATCAGGAAGACTTTTCTTCCTGAGTTCAAACCCAGCCTCAGACACTTACTAGCCGTGTGACCCTGAGCAAGTCACTTCATCTTGTTTGTCTCAGTTTCTTCATCTGTAAAATGTACTGGAGAAGGAAATGGCCAGTTGCTCTAGTATCTTTGCTGAATGGGGACATGAAGAGTTGGACATGACTGAAACTACTCAGCAACACCAGCACTTGGCAGTTAAGAGTCTTGAGAGTGCTGAGGCCTCTTTGGCCTTCAAATAACCTGATTCACTTTCCAGGTTCTTGTGGGGGCTGGAATCAGTGGATCATCAAAAGTCCTTAGGTTTTTTTTTTTCTATTTATTGTCCTGCAGATGAGAAGGTGACACTCATTTCCTTCTCTCTTAGTAGGACATAAACTTTGAGGCTTTTTTTGTTTTTCCCCCGGTAATGGTGATTTATATTCCCCACTGGTTGGTTTTTTCATTTCTGCCATGCAGGTCCCTTATATTAAGGCCTATGCACTTCCTGTTTCTTTCTCATAGTCATGGACTAAGATTTCAGTTCTGGGGTGGCAGGGCTGAGAGGGGAAGGTTAATTCTGCTCGGGTGGGCTCAGCCATCCCACTCTCCCCAATCCTTGTGACTAATGGCACACACTAACAAAACTGCTGGCTTGGGCAAAGAGAACCAGTGCTAGCCACAAAGGAGAGTGAAGATAATTGGCCCTTGTGAGCATAGCCTTAAGCCAGTGAGAATCCTCTCAAGGAGCTTTCCTTTTCCTGAGGGGATTCTCACTTCCCCTCTTGCCCTTGGAATTGAAACCAGACAATCCTAATTAGGTAGTTTATGGAAATTTACTTTTTTATCTGGAATAATGTGAAAATAGTTATCAAGCTAGTCAGATGTTTAGAACCCACAATCTCTCTTCTGGGCATGGAACCAAAGGAGACCCCAAACAGAAAGGTCTCAGAGCAACGAGCATAGTCACACATTTTAGTAACAGCAAAAAACTGGAAAGAAAGTGACTGCTCATTGACTGGGGAAAGGCCAAAGAAAAGGTATGAAATGACTGCAATGGGAGATTATTTTATTCAGTGGAAAGGATGAACATGATGAATTCAGAGGAACAGGAGGAATGAACTGATGCACATTGAAGGATGCTGAGCTAGGAGAAGCTGATGCAGATGAAAACAATGTAACAAAACTCAACTCCCATTAATGACTATGATAGATCTTTGTCTCAGAGTAATGATGATGATTCAGATCCTTCTCTGCTTCTCAGTGGTGGTGGGAGAGGTAGAGACCACAGATGCCAAGACTACCAGAATTCTGTGTTTGCTGATGGTCAGATCTCCGCCCATATCATTATGTGAGTTAGTATTTATTTTGTTTTAAGGGAGGATTTCATGGAGGAAGGGGAGAAAGGTAATGGAAGGGAAGCAGGGAAGAGAGGAGGAAGGGAGGAAGATAGGAAAAGGGGAAGGATGAAAGGAGGGAGGGAGAGAAAAGAATGGAGGGGGGGAAGAAGATAGGAAAAAAGAAAACAAAGGAGGGAGGGAAGGAAGGAAGGAGGGAGAGGAGAGAGAAAAAGAGGAAAGAAAGGAGGAAGGAAAGGAAGGAGGGAAGAAAAAATGAGAAGGCAGGAGAGAGGAAGAAAATGCTCTTTCTGTTTGAATTAACCTAATCAATCAAATTGGAAACAGGAGAGGAATTCCAGCCAAAACTGATCATTATTTTAAATAATAATGATAAAACTGAATTAGAATACTATCTCCCAGCTAACCTTTTGCATATTTCCTCATGGAGCAGCCAATTAATAATTCACCTTATCTAAGTTAGACAAGACAGAGGATTTGGAGGTACTGAGCAAACTCCCCGGAAAGGAAGGTTTTAAATCAGAATGTACACAAATCACTTCCAAATGGAATGCAACACATTCAAAGAGGCCGCCATTGCTCCCCTTCTTTAGGATTTCAGGAGTCCTGGAAAGTCTCCAGATTTCTGATTTGCTACTACTCTGAAAGAATGGTCAGTATCCACAAGAAACAAGGTTCAGCAGTGGTTGCTTCCAGCACTGACATAGAGAAATCCAGTCCAGTAATTCTTAGTGATTAGAGGGCTTCAGAGTAGTTTTGGCCAAACCATGTCATCCCACTAATAGGCCTAGGCAGAGACTAAAGATGGGATATGGTGGATCTATTATTTCATGGAGAATAATGGATTGATTCTGTCATCCATTTCAAGCCAATGAATATCAGTACAACACAAATGCTGAAACATATGAAAAAAATACATATTCATTCCCCCAGGAGAACATGGGAAGCAGGGGAATGGGCAGGGGCTGTTTTCAGTTTTTGCCTTGTAGAGCCAGTATCTGGCACATAGTAGGTGCTGAATAAATGCTTACTGAATTGCATTAAAGAAATCCCCAAACTCCTAGTAGGGGATCAGGTAACCAGTGGGTGCTTAATAAAGACGTTTTGACTAATTGAATTTAATTCAGCAGGCATTTATTCAGCACCTACTATGTGCCAGATCCCGGGGATACCAAAGAAAACCCAAACAAATTCCTGCTGCCCAGGAGCTTCCACTGTCTGCTGTGAGAGAGACATCGGAGAGCCCTGCGTGGCGTCCTTCGGTTCGGAAAATGGTTCGGATTGATTTTGCTTCCTTTCCTCTGAACATCTTTCTATTTAAAGTAAGTCGCAGTTTCTTGCTTCCTGTCTGTCATTATGCTGTCTCCATGGCAATAGCAAACGCCAGCCGAAGGCCGGGAGACACACACAGACTGCACCTTGCTCCCCGGCTGATCACACTGACTCGAAGGCCCCGCTATGACAGGGCGGAAAATATGCCAACATCCGATTCGACTTTGTGCTTGTTTGCGGAAAGCATTGTGTCTGTCAGTCTGCAGCAGATGAGGGATTGCGGGGCGATAAAGACAGCGGCCACACGAACATGAAAGGCTGAGGAGCACGGATGGGGGGCACTGTTCACAGGATGCAACGATGCCCCCCTGCTGTGGGCATACGTGACTTCCAGCTGCTTGAAGATTCGGAAAACCGGCTGGAAAAACAGGGCGAAAGACCCAGAATATCCCCAACAGCCACCACGGAGGACCCAAACACGCCTCAGAAGAGGTGACTCAGTACCTTCGTACTTTGATGTTGCTCAGAATTCTTAACAGGCTCAGTGTTCAGGCTTCCCATTCTACAGAAGATTGTCAATTCGAGTCAAATGTTAGCAATGGGACTGGGGTCAACGATTCCTTTCAACAAGCTGAAAAAAGCTTTAGAATTCTGCATCACTTGGATGTCTCAATAGACCCAGGGGAAGGATCAAATAGAACATACAACGTCTTATAATCAATCAAACAACAACCATGTATGTAAGCACCTGTTAGATATGCCAGACACTGGGTTAGGTACTGGGGAGACAGCTAAAAATGAAACCATTTCTTCCCTAAAGGAATTGACATTCTCCTGGGTAAATGCCATCTAAAGAGGAAAGAAAAACTAAAAAGTAGATTACGGGGTTGTATATTACAGACTATATAATATAGTATACAATGTTGTATACAGAACACAGAAATGAATGTTTAAAATACAGTATATGTACAACATATACAGTGTTATATATTCTAGAACACAGTGATGAATGCTTATAGTACAGCATATCTACAATATATAATGCTACATCCAGAACACAGAATAAATGTTTATAAATACTATATAGTCAAAACAGTGTTGCACATAGAATACAGTCATGAATGCTTATGATAATCATTAGGCATCAGGAGAATTATTTTAGATTATGTTCAATATCTTCTTTTTACAAAGTGGAGGAAATTTGTAACATTGTAGAATGATTTCTATCAAAGAAATCTTGAGAGAGCCTGGGGTAGTGGATTCAGAACCAGACTTAAAATCAGTAAGACCTGAGTTCAAATGCTGCCTTCTCATGCTATGTGACCATGGGCAAGTTGCCTGTTTTCTGAGTCTCAGTTTTCTTCATCTGTAAAACAGGAAAATAAGAGTGCCTACCTCACAAGGTTTTTCTGAATACCAAATGAGATAGCTTGCAAAATACTTTGCAAACTTTAAAGGGACATATAAATGCTAGTTTTTATTATTATCAGGCAGCTAAGTGGCTCAGCAGTTAGAGCTTTGGGTCTGGAGTTAGGAAGACGTGAGTTCAAATCTGGATTCAGACCCTTACTGGCTGTGTGACCCTGGACAGGTCATTTAACCCTGTTTGCTTCTTTCTTCATCTATAAAATGAGCTAGAGAAGGAAATGGCAAACTACTCCAGTATCTCTGGGAAGTAAATCCCATGGACCCCATGCTTCATGGGGTCACAAAGAATTGGACAGGACTAAACAACAATTATTATTATCATCATCAGAAAAAGTTAAAAAAAAAAGCATTGATCTTTGAAGAAGGGGACATCATGATTTGGACAATTTGTTCATGTTCATTTAAGAAACATCTCATAGATTCCTGGGATGTAGACCTGGAGAGAAACTTATGGGCTGCTGAAATCATTCCCTCATTTTACAGATGAAGAAACAAATCCAGGGAAGCAGTAATAATAAGGGGGCAGTCCTGGGATGGAAAGCCAAGTCCTCTGCCTCCAAATCCAGAGCTCTTTCCACTCCGCAAGAGCTACCAGGGCTATTGGCTAACCTCGGTGTCACTACCCTACACACATCGGGTCAGAGGGTCACAGAGGATCAGAGGTAGCAGAGGTGCAGTAGACAGAGGACTGAACTGTAGGTCAGAAGACTTGGGTTTAAATCCCATTTCAGACTCTTAATACGTGAATGATGAGGAGCCCTTTACTTAGCTGCTCACACCTCAGTGTCCACATCAATAAAATGGGTATATACAAAAATACTTGTACTTTCTTCTTCTCAGGGTTGAAGCACTTTTTCCCATCCTAAAACACCATCTAAGCATGAACTATTATGAAAGGATATATGGAGTGTACTCTCTCTGCTGATTTCCTTGCCAGAGTCTGCAACCCTTCTAGGATTTGAGAGATGGTTTTTGAGAAAGGGTATGAAAAGAAAATTCATCACCTCTGCGAGTCAGATCTTTGGAATTTAAGATGGCTCATCCTTAGATAAAAGGCCTAAAGCCTCTCACTGGGCCTTCACAGCTCAGGTATGCTGGAATAAACTCTGAGATTTCATGTCAGTTGCAGGCCTCAATGAGACACTGGAAAAGGGCTTTAATGGAATGTGGAATAAGTCATAAAATCAATGAATGAATGCATGCATGTATTTCCAGCATCCCCCTCCCAATGAATCCCTGTCCAGGTTTGTTGCCCATAACCTGAAGATAACATTTTGTCTCCTGCCTCTCTGTTTCCCAGTCCACTGAATTTGCACAAACTTCCATGTTAGAATGCTACTAGCTTCCTTCAAAATTCAGCCCAGGTGCTACCCTTTATGCCAGGCTTCCCTGGTCCCTCCAGTTAGCACTGGCTTCCTCTTGACATTTTTTATAAATCTGCTTTTACTCATCTGTATAGATGTCCTATACCTCAGTAGAAAGGGAGCACCATGAGTGCAAGGATTATTTCATGTATTTCTTAATTCTCAGCACTTAGCTCCTTGCCTTGCCTGGATATTTGCCAGGGTACTTAATAGATGCTCTCATATAATTTTAAAAGAAAGACTTGAGTTCATATTTAGCCTTAGACACTTACTAGCTCTGTGACTTTCACCAACCTCTGCCTCAATTTCCTCATCTGTAAAATAAAGATAATAATAGCACCTAACTCCAAAGTTTGTTGTGAAGATCAAATTAAATACTATTTGCAAAGTACTTGGCTAGACTTAAAATGCTATGTAAATTCGATTATTATTATTAACAAGACAACTGTAAATCCAACTTAATTCAACAAACATTTATCCCACTTTGGATACTTGCTAGTAGAATAACCTCAGGTAAGTCACTAAACCTCTCCAAGCCTCAGTTTCTTCATTTGTAGAAGGAGGGGTTGAGAGGCATCATAGTGCAGTGAAAAGAAAGTTGGTTCTGGAGTCAGAGGCCTTGTGTTCAAATCTCCCATAGGATACTTGTCACTTATGTCACATTGGGAAAAGTCACTTAACTTCCTTAAGTTCATAAAGTAAGGAATTTGCATTCAATGGTCTCTAAGGCCCTTTACAATTCTAAATTTATGTCCTATTAGGCGCCTACAGTGGGCTACTCACTGTTGGGCTGAGAATACAAAGACATAAATAAAATCATTCTGGTCCTCAAGGAGTTTCTATTCTGGTGGGAAGCTGGAAGGAGACCCAGAATGTACACAAATAAACCAATACAAAATATGTGCCAAATGAATGCAGAGTATTTGGGAGGGTAACAATTAGGGAGGATCAGAAAAGGTCTTATATTTCATATAAAGATGGAACGAATGATCATAAAGACACTGTACAGAAAGTGGTGTTAGATGAATCCAATGTAATTTAATGTATTGCACAGAACTATATCTTCAAAGGAATAAATCCCCAAATGGCATACGTGTGTGCACGTGTGTATATATGTGTGCCTATATGTGTATTTGTGCAGAACTAGATGGTTCCTTTAAACAATTCAAAGAGAAAAGCATCTGCCCGGTTAGATTTCCACAAGTGCTATAGCTTATTTTTCATCTCAAACTTTGTAGAATGGGAAAAGGAACAGAATCATGATTACTCTGGGACTATAATGTTCAATTTCCTGATTTTTGTATTTTTAAAGAGTCAGCCATAATGCCAGCTAGCTCTCTGCTTTGATGTTTTTGGATAAAAAAAGGGAAAATGAGAGAATTGTGATTGAACCATGCAGCTCATTTACTTGAATATGCAAAAGGGAATCTAAATAAATGGATAAACACAGCTGTATGTCTTCAATGCATGGACCCCTAGAAGTGTGACTCCTGGCAAGTGTAGACATTTGGAGTTCTAAATTTAAGTGTATTATTAAAAATGGGGCAGACAGTTATCTCCTGCCTAATTTCATCTCTAGGAATCTATAAAATCAGACTGGATATTCAGGTCCCAAATCCATCTCCATATCTAGGCATTAAGTTCAGTGCATGTCTTAAAACATTTAACAACACCCAGAGGTTTCTCACGAATTACAGGCTTTGACAGTCATCACCGTAGCCCAGTTAACAATAGGATAGAGTGCTGGGCATTAAAGTCAAAAAGACCTGAGTTCAAATTCAACCTCAGATACTTACTAGCTGTGTAAACCCAGGCAAGTCACTTAATCCTGTTTGCCTCAGTTTCCTCGTCTGTAAAATGAGCTGGAGAAGGAATTAGAAAACCACTCTAGGATCTCTGTCAAGAAAACTTCAAATGGGGTCATGAAGAATCAGCCGACTGAACAACAACAAAGCTGATAACAAAGGACCACTCAGTTTTGAGATCAGAGCATCCTAGCTCCCTAACCCTTACCCTATATGTGCCCTCAGAAGTCTTCTAGTGTGAACCCCTCATTTTTTGAATGAGGAAACTGAGGTCCAAGGAGATTAAGTCACCTGCCCAAGGTCACACTGATTGTAAGAATCAGAGCTGAGATCTGAACCCACATCTTTGGATTCCAGAGTCAGGGTGCTTTCCATTTTTCCAGGCTGTCTATAGGTTATAAACACCATCTGAGAAATACTAGGCGCTCATGTAAACCACATTTCTTCCTTCCTCCTCACTCCCAAATAGGAAAGCCTTCAAATGTCAAAACAAAAATCTTTGCCTTTCAGGCCAAAGAGAAACTTTGATGGTGATTCTTGGAAGAGCCTTTTCCAGAATGTTAGCCATCATCATCATCACACTTGTTGCAGTGATCTCCCTACCAACACTGACTGCAACTCCCTCCATGCATAATAGATGACTTCACGACTTACTGTGGAAAATTATGTCATTATCTAGCAGCCAACCCTCTGTTGCTAACCTTCTCCACACTTAGCTAGGTTGATCTTTGAAGACTAATCTGGATACAACTAAACTAAATTCAATCAATATTTATTTAGTGTTGATTAGGTTCAAAGTCCCGCATGAGGTATTGGGATATGAACCTAGGTCACCCTAATTCCAAGTCCATTCTGCCTCTCCAATGCTAGGGGGCAATCCTGGAAGGCAGTGCCTTTTCTACTCAGGGAGAATAATGTCCTTGGACATCAGTGGTTCTAACTGCAGTAGATACACAAGAAAAGGTTATTCTATAAGCACTGTGAATAATGGGATGGCAAGGGGAAAGAAGTGAACTTGGGAAACCATCTGAGAGAGGATTATAGTTATCCAGGAGAAGGTAATGGGGGTCTGGATGAGGATGGTTTCAGCATGAGAAGAAAGGAAGGAATGAACAGGACAGAAATCATGGAGGGCAAATGGGTATGACATGACCCCTGATTGGGTACAGGACATGCTGGAGAGGGAATAGTGAAAGATGCCTCCAAGGTTGGGAGCTTGGGCTACTCAGAGGATGTTGGTACTCTCTTTAAAACTATGGACGTTGGCAAAAAGGGGCTAGTGGGAAAGAGGATGACACCAGTTGGGGATACATGAAGTCTGAGGTGTTGGTAATACATCCTGATGAAGGTGTCCTGCACACAGCCACTGGAAATGTGAGACTGGAATGCAGGGGATTGGAAAAGAATACTCACACCAGTAAGGATAATGAGGATGAAGATGATGATGATGATGAGGATGAGGATGATGATGATGATGATAGCTAGCATCTATATAGCATTATAAAGTTTTCAAAGCACTTCACAACTACTATCCTATTTGATCCTCAAAACAATCCCAGGAGTTAGCTGCCATTAAAGATGAGGAAACTGATATGAGAGACATTCTGTGACTTTAGCTGGGTCACACAGATAGTGGCTGAGGAAAGCCCATCGTTCAATGATATCAGGCAGTTTCATTAAGTAGTCACTGGTGACATCATCATCACAATTCACATTTGCAAGGTATAGAGTTTGCAAACAAATCTGAGTTATGATGGATGACATCACCATGATGGAAAAAGACAGAGCCGGGGAGGAGGGGGAAGGCAGAGGGGGATGCTTATATTAGAAGGGAGCCAAAGCCTTCCAGCAGGGTAAAGCAAGAAGGAGCTCTGCTTGCATAATTCTCAAGATCCAGAGTGATGTCCACACCATGATGAAGCATCCCAAGTAAAATTTAGAGGAATCAGTGCTCCATGATCCCTATCTTTGGGGGGAAAAGGCAAGAAAACCTCTAAAGATGAATCGACCCCTTAGCCTGCTAATTATACAACCAAACATGACTCTCCAAGAAATCAAGTTCATCAATAAAACAATGTCCTTGGGATATTTATGTTCAATTCTTTACTTTTATGACTCTTAAAGAGTTTACTATATGAATTAATTAATGATTAATGGAAAACTGGTGTCAACCTTTTTTTGTTGTGTGTGTGTATGCAGTCCCTGGAAATGTCCAATTACGTTAAGTAAAATCAGAACATTTTAGAAATTAATTACAATATAGACTAAGAAAATAAATATCAGTTATCCTGAAGCTCCTAAAAAGCTTATAGGAAATGGAAGAAAAGCCTTAAAATGACATGTAACTGAGAAATAATGGGTGAATGTCATTTCTTTCCCTAACTCTTATCACCTCCTGCCTGAACTACTGAAAGAGGAATCTAACCCTGTCACAAGTCTATGCCCCTTCTAGTTCATCTTCTACTCAGCTGCCAAAATGAATTTTCTTAAATGTAGGTCTGATGGTGTCACACCTCCCCCACCCTTTTCAATTGGCTCCCTATCACCTCCAACACCAAATATCAAATCCTCTGGCATTTCCACCTTTTTACTTTCCACCTTACACACACACACACACACACACACACACACACACACACACACACACACACACACACACACACACACACACACACACACCCCTCTCCCCAGTACCCTGTGTTGCTATGGAACTGGCCTCCTTGTGGCCCCTTGAACAAGACACTCTGTCTCCTGAGTAGGTACTTTCACCAGATGGCATCCATGCCTGGAATACTCTCCCTCTTCATTATTGACTGGCTTTCATCAAATCCCAGCTAAAAATCCAATCTTCTACAGAAAATCTTTCTTGAGTCCCTTAAAGATTGGTGCCTTCTCTCAGCTGATCACTTCCAACTGATCCCATGTATAGCTTGTTTGTGCATGATTGTCTGCATTCTGCTTCCTCCATTAGAACCTGAGGTCCTTGGGAACAAGAAGTGTTATATCCCCTGCACTTAGCAAAGTGCCTGCCACATAGGCCGCATTTAATAAATGCTTACTGACTGACCGACTTTTGGATGATCTGATGATTTGCACTATGCTTGGTTCTTTTATCCCTCATTTGAAATAGTTTAATAATTAAAAGGTTTTACTTGTTAATGATTCCTCAAAGTGGAAATATTACTTATGCTTGTTACTTTTCTAATCATTGTAAACCTGGTGGTCCAAACAGTTTTGGGCTATTTTTGGCTACTAAATGATGAGGTCCATGAGGTCAAAGACTATGTCTTTTCTAAATTTTTTGTCCTTTTCCCCCACCCTAGATCCTAATATCCAGATCCTTGGCAAACAGAAGACATTCGATAATGCTCAATTCAATCAGCTTTATTTTACTAAACATCCTTGTTTCACTGGAAAACAAAATCACAAAGTTCCGTTGATCTTCATTTGAGATGACTTCAGATAAAAGAATCATGATGAGTTAGATTTACAGCAAATTAAATTGGCACATTTATTTTTTGATCAAATACAGTTAACGTTTTATTTTTCAGTCTTGCATATATGAAGTAACCACTGTATATTAGATAGTTGGCCTTGGAACCAGAAAGACCAAAGTTCAGATCTGACCTCTGACCCTCTGGTCACTTAACCCCCTAGTGCTGGAAGCACCACCCTAAAACTGCAAAATGGTAAGAAAATGCTGAACTGCTTTGGCAGAGAGAGCTCCCCCATCTGGAAGTTCCTTATGTTGATAAAATCCCAAGTCCAGCCCTATCTCCACTGCTCCTATATATGGAAGTCCTCAACATCAGGAAACTGGAAATGCAAAAAGCTTACAGATGGAAAAAATCTGAGAGAGCATAGATTCCAAATATGCTTTTTCAGGGAGGTCTGCTCAAGGAAAGAACACTGGCTTTGAAACCAATGAACCTGGGTTCGAATTTTGACATTTGCCATGTCATTTATTAACCACAGGAGATTAGTTCAACTCTCTGGGTCTCAGTTTCCTCATATGTATAATGAGAATGTTGGACTAGACAATTTCTAAACTCCTCTCTGGCTATAATTCACATTCTACTATGAATGAATCTCTAGAAAACAAGGGCTATGCCCACTTTTTTCATTTAGGTGGTACAGTGAACAGAGTTCTAGACCTGAGTTCAAATCTGGAATGAGACATCCTTTAGTGATGTGGCCTTGGGTAAGTACTGAGCCTCTCTCTGTCTCAGTTTCCTCAACAGATAAATGGGTGTAATAATAGCACCTACCTCCCAGAGTTGTTGTCAGAATCAAGTGAGACAATATTTGTAAAGCATTTAATGCAATACCTGGCACATAGTAGATATAATGTAAATGCTTGCTAGTATTATTAGTGGTAGTATTTGTTGTTTAATCATTTTTCAGGTGTGTCCAATTCTTTGTGACTCCATTTACGGATTTCTTGGCAAAGATACTGGAATCGTTTGCCATTTCCTTCTCCAGCTCATTTTATAGATGAGGAAGCTGAGGCAGAGAAGGTTAAATAACTTGCCTAGGGTCACACAGCTAATAAGGGTCTGAGGCCAGATTTGAACTCAGGAAGAAGTTTTTCTGCTGCCAGCTCTGCTGTTCTATGCACTATGACACCACCTAAGTGCCAAGTATTAGTATTAAACATGGGATCTTGTATAGTGATAGGCACACAGGAGATGCTCAGTAAGTGTTTGCTGAAAGAATAACTGAGTGGCTCAAGGAAAGTAAAGAAGGAACGATAGTTAGGAGGGGTGTGGGGAGAATGGCACTGGCAGTGAGTCCAGTCTTTGCTGCCTGAAAAGAATTTCTCCAGGTCTAATAGTTTCTGTTTGCCATAACAAATATCAGGGGCTATCATACTGAATGTTTACTTTGTAAATATACTCAACTGATTACATAAGTCCTAAGGGAGAATCTTGATTCCCTTGATGAGTTCAAGTCAGATCCAGATGTACTAAATTCTGTATGAAGTAGCAGATATGCTTGTGGAGCCTTTAGTGTTCTCTGAGAGGTTGAGGAGAAAAGAAGAGGGAGCATGGGACTGGAGTAGGGGAAATGCTACACTGATTTTCAAAAAAGGGAAGAGCATGGAGACTGCAAACTACAGGTCAGTGAGTTTGCCTTCGATTCCTGACAATATCCAAGGACAGATTATTAAAGAGATGGTTAGTAAACATTTAGAAAGGGAAGCAGCCATCACAAAGAGCCAGCATACCTTGGTCATGCGTAGGTCGCACCAAACTAATTTCATCTCATTTATTTTTGGTAGGGTTACTAAACAGGTAGCTCAAGAGAAGTAGACAGAGGTAACCTAGATTTTAGCAAAGCATTTGGTGATGCTTCTATTGCTATTTTTGTGGAAAAGTTGTCAGTCCAGGCTACGTGATAGTACAGTCATCACTGGCTAAATAATGAGACTCCAAGATACTGTGCCACGTTGGTACCTATGGACTTTGAACATTTCAAATCTCCTATGGGCTAGTCCTCTTTTTGTGATTTATGGAAAGACAGGCAAGAATTTCTCAGGATGATAAGGCACGGCTGACCTATGACCTGTGCCAAAGGAAGACAATTCACAGATCCCAGAAAGCACCAGGGATTTTAGAAATACACAGAATAGGTACTTAATAATTATAGACTTTTTCGATGTATATTCACCAGAAACAAAACCCTGTCTGAACAAGGGGGAAATATAAGTAAGGTTTGTGGATGCCATTTCTCAATCCTGTAACAGAGACACTCATCTTAGAATCCATTTTCCTCTCCCTGAACCCAAATGAAAAGGTAAATTAAGTGAAGGGAAATAAACAAAAAACTAAGTTTAGTCTGGTAGCCTGTAAGTCCCTTGAGAGCATGGACTGTTTGTTTTTCACCTGAGAAGCAGGTACTGGATTTGAAATTAAGATAATCCTAGGTTCAAATTTTGCCATCAAAACTCGCTAGCTGGGTGACCCTGGGCAAGTACCTTCCGCTTTCTGTACCTGAGGTTCTAAATCTATAAAACAAGACTTTGTGATTTCTAAGGTCTCTTTCAGCTCTAAATAGACGATTTGAGGATTCCTACTGGCTAGCGTAATGTCTGACACAAAGCAGGTCTAACAGCTATTTGTAGATTGACTCATTATTAACTAACTTGGAGAAATTAACTAGAAATCCAAGGTCCCAGCTCCACTCTGCTGCTCAAGGAGGAGCTATCTATTATCTTTATGCCAATTTTTTTTCATCTTTCTAACAGCTACATTGACTTCCTTGACAGAGCTTTGGGAGGAGGATGATCAAAGTGTAATTAAACTCATAACCCACAAACAGGCTATGAAGTGCAAAGTACCATGTGATTAATTTCCTTAATGAACTTTTAGATGCCAAATCTCCTATTCCTCAATGCCATTTTAAAAAATAGAATATTAGAAAGACCTGCAGGCACAGTGGAGGATCCTGGTAGGTCAGTGAGCATCCAGTGTCATAATATATTTATTATTATGTTCCTTTAATAGAATGACAGTCAAGCTGAGTGAGCTAATCAAAATCTAGGTCACCCTTATTCCTGAGTCATGTAGAAGCCTGGTCCTTCTCTGGCCTTTGTGTAAGCCTCCAAAGCCACAATTTTAGTGATGCAAGCTTTGTGTTTTTAAAATGAAAATATCTCTAGGAGAGAAATCTTACCAAGAAGAACTATTGACACAAGAGAATTAATTGATCAGACCCTTTCCTGCTCACCTACTTTTGCAGACATTTCACATTTTTCCCCTCTACACATTCTATGTTGCAAACGTGGGAAAGGCCTATTTGAAATGGCCTGAATGCAGCATTCTCTCCCACCACCACACTTTTGCCCAAGCTTTCTGTCTTACACGTCTCAATGCCCTCTCTCCTAACAGTCACCTTTTTGAGCTCTTTTGCTATTCATTAATTGTTCTCTTCTGGCTCAAATTATCAACTCCTTGAGGAGTTGACTGATTTTCATTATACTTTATATCTCCAGAACCTGGAATAAAGAGTAAACATTTACTAGATGCTTTTTAAAGAATGATTTTTTGTCGTCCAGGCTCCCATAGACCTTCATCATTTGAGTTCCACCTATCTTTCTTTTAGATTTGCCTAATCTGAAGGGGAAAAGTGTGATTTGTTCTAGAACACTCAATCAGATTGCTAAATGGAGAGTCAAAGTTCCTACTCTCTTCCAGCTAGAGGGCTTCTTAACCTGGGATCATGAACTTGTTTTGTTTGTTTGTTTGTTAAGATTTTGACAACTGTATTTCAATATAACTAATTTCTGTTGTAATCCCATGTGTTTTATTTTGTGAGTTTAAAAAGAGTGTTTTGAGAAGGGGTTCATAGACTTCACCAGACTTCCAAAGGGGTCCATGACACACAAAAAGTAAAGAAATTTGCTCTACTATCCTGGGTGACCTTGGGCAAACCGATTAGCCATGCTAGGCTTCGGTTTTCTCCTACATAAAATAAAGGGTACAATTAAATTACCTCTGAAGTCCCTTCTAGCTCTGAAACCGTGTATGATCCTAGGAGACTGCCATATTCCAAGACATCGAACAAAGTACCCAATATTTTCCCCCAAATAGTCACTCCTTTGGATTAAGGAAAGCATATCTTTCCACCCCCTTCCCCCAAATGAGCACAGATTACCCAGGAGGGAAGGGTTTAATCACATGCTAGCACCCAATGGTTACAAGCTGAGGCACACTTAGAAATCTGGTGCAGGGCCCTGATGAGATGGTACACAACTGAATTTTATTTGGAAGGTGTGGGAAGGGGGAAGAGGTTAAGAAAAGCTCTGTTAGTCTAAGCAACTGCTCTGAGAGGACCTGGATACC
This sequence comes from Notamacropus eugenii, assembly GCF_028372415.1. Classification (NCBI taxonomy): domain Eukaryota; kingdom Metazoa; phylum Chordata; class Mammalia; order Diprotodontia; family Macropodidae; genus Notamacropus; species Notamacropus eugenii. Next base: position 30,022,141 of record NC_092874.1, on the reverse strand, counting down.
TGTTACCATGGGATGACAAAGAACTCAAGGTGGAAATGAGAATAAACCAAAGGAGAAGCCAAATATCACCATCTTGCCTGGTCCTGTCTTGGTTCCTTCAAAAACTCTGACCTTGCCAAAGTTCCTCTTGTCCTTATGCTTTAGTTTCCTGGCTTATAAAATGGGACCATTATTAACACCAAACCACCTCTCCTGGAGACTAGAAGGAATAAAGTTGTTTTTAAAAATCCCTTAAGTGGCTCAGCACTTGGCAGACTATGACACCTCAGAGAGATGCTTAATAACTAATAATTATCTGATAGTGTTCGGAAACTCCCTAGCTGGGAAGTCACCAAGAGTTCAGGGTCAGGGAAATGGCAAAGAAGAAGGGGATTTCCCAGGGGGGGTTCCCCCCACCCCCATAACAACACTCCTTAACTAAAAGTGTAGTTAGCCTCTTAATCTTAAGGCTGTTTAAAATACAAACAACTTTAATTTAGAAGTTTGGGTAGAGGGCAGGCAAGAAAATGGTAAACCGAGAGGCAGGAAATCCAGAGGGAGAGAGGGAGGGAGGGAGGGAGAAAGAAGCAGAAGTCTAGCGACCGAGCGACACTCGAGCTCAGGAGCTGGCCGACTCACTCGCAGCTCCCTATCAAGTGATTAAGTGAAGATAGAGTCCGGAAACCTGAGGCAGAGGAAGAGGAAGGTCAGGGAACATGAGCAGTGGGGAAAGTAGAGGCAAAGAAAGAAGAAAATGCTTCCTCTGAAGTTGCTCCTAGAGAGAGGAGGATGAGGAAAGGAAGGAAGGAAGGAAAAGAGAAAAAGAAAGAAAAAGATGTGGAGAAATGAAGGAAGGAAAGAGAAAAGAAAAGTCAAGAAAGAAAGAAATCAAGAAAGAAAGAAACTAAGAAAGAAAGAAATCTAGCTTCCTCAGCCTGCTCCCCCTGCCATATGAAACGCCCCTTCGGGGCTGCCCTAGTTCGCCGGCTCTTCGGGGCAGTGCCGCCGAGCTGGCCCGCCCCCTGCCCCCCGCTGCCCCACAGCATAGGCAGCACCCCAGGCACGCCGACCCAACCACCTCTAGCTGGGAAACTTCATTAGGGGAATCCCCGGCTCCGCGCTGGCTGCCCTCCCCAGCCGCTCCGGGGTTCGAAGGAGGACGGTCGCATCCGGCTCTGGGGGCTCTCTATCCTGCTCCCCCCTCACACCCCCGCGCTGCCCCTCCCCGTCCCGGTCCCCTGCTGGGCCCGTCCCCGGCAGCTACGACCGCTCGCTCAGAGTTCGGCCCCTCCGCCCGGTCCCCTGGTGGCTCCTCTCCCCGCCCGCTCCTCGCAGGGTCCCTCCTCCCGGGTCGGACCCCGCGGGATCTCCTTGTCCCAGTCCCCAAGGGTCGAGGCAACCTTGGAGGGCTTGAGCGGGCTGCGGCAGGGCCCGGGGCGCCGAGGACGGGGGCTGCCAGGGCCGGGTCGGGGCCCTCTCTCACCTGACCAGCTGGAGGGAGCCCGGGAGCTGCAGACGCCCGAGGCTGGGCTTCCTCCCGAACAGCGTCGTGTCCTGGAATGACCCGGGCCGGCCTGCCCAAGGGAGGGAGGGAGAAGGGAGGGGGAGGAGGGAGGGGGAGTCCGAGTCCGGCCAGAGCGCAGGAGGCGCTGCTAGAGGCGGCGAGAGACAGACTATCCCACCGGCCGGCAGAGGGTAACTCCAGAGAGAAAGAGGGACAGTCCTGCTCAGCCTGGGGGGAGGGGAGGGGGGGGAGGGAAAGGGGAGAGAGAGAGAGAGAGAGAGAGACAGAGACAGAGAGACAGAAGAGAGAGAGAGAGAGAGAGAGAGAGAGAGAGAGAGAGAGAGAGAGAGAGAGAGAGAGAGAGAGAGACAGACAGACAGACAGACAGACAGACAGACAGACAGACAGACACAGAGAGAGAGAGAGACACAGAGAGACAGAGACAGAGAGAGACAGAGAGAGAAGAGGGGAGGGGGTTACAAAACACCAAAGGGTATGAGGGGAAGGAGAGGGGAGGGGGAGAAGGGGGTGCGAAGTACGGGGGGGGGGGGGGATATGGGGGCCAAGTGGGAGAGATGCAGAATGAGTTGCTGAAAGTGAGGGAATGCCCAGGAGAGAATGTGTCTGAATGGAAATGAGAGAGAATGAGTGAGAATGAAAGTGTGAGAAAGAGAATGAACAGCTGCGAGAACAGAAGAGACATGGAAGAGAAAATTATAAAGAAGGTGAAAGAAGAATGAGAGAAAGTGAGCAAAGATGGGAAAGAAGATGAGAGAAAAGGAATGATTATGAGAATGGAAGAGAATGAGAAAGAATGATGAAAATGAAAGACACTGAGATGATGGGAGAGAAAATGAATGAGAGAGCATGAGAGAATGGAAAACAGTACTAGGGGGAGAAAGAATGAACTCCAAGGAGAAAAAGAAAGTGTGAAAGAGAGTAAAACCTAAGAGCATGATAAGAAGAGAACAGAAAAGAGAAAAGTTAAACAAGAGCATGAGAAACCGGGACATGGGAGACCTAGTGATGGGAGAGGAGTGAGAAATGATCTGTTACAGTGAGAGGACCACGGTCTGCAGGAGTCATGGAATGGTGAGAGGCAAAAATGGTCCTTTGACCCCCTTGTAATTCCCATCCTGGACTTTAAAATCATAGGCTGTCAGTTTCCGTGTGTGTACCTGAAGGCTCTTGCATGTATATGGAGAACATTCCTTTTTCTCAGTGCTCATTTCTTAAAGCAGAATGTTTGCTTCTTCTCACTTACCTTTGCCGCAACTGCATTTATATAACTATGAGCCAGAACTGGGCTCTCACACTGTGGCCACCTTTGACTGTACTCTCCAAAGTTTCGCCCCTTCATAGCATGCTTTTCCCACCCCTAAAAGGGTGCAAGGGAATTATGAAGCTCCAAAGGATCTGGAGATTTCCCAAGAGAGTCTGTTGTTCAATTGTGTCTGACTCTTTGTGACCCCATTTGGAGTTTTCTTGTCAAAGGTACTGGAGGAGTTTGTCTTTTCCTTCTCCAGTTCATTTTACAGATGAGGAAACTAAGGCAAAGAGAGTTAAGCCACTTGCCCAGGGTCATACAGCTAGTAAATAACTGAAGCCAGATTTGAAATCAAGAAAATGATCTTTCCACCTCCAGCTCTGGCACTCTATCCACTGTGCCACTTAGCTGCAAGCCTGGGACCATAGATTTAGAATTAGAAGCAACCTTTTGGTTCAGTCATATTTCAGTCATGTCCAATCCTTGATAGCCCCATTTGAGGATTAGGTCTTCTAGTCCAGGGTTTCTTTTTGCACCCTTTACCCCTTTTTGGTATCAGCAGCATTTGTTGACGTTGTGTAGGGTAACGGCATGTGCAGGGTAAAGTGCACATGCTTTGTGCTCAGAACCAAGGCTGAAGTGAAGTTGTGGGATATAACATGGGCAAGAACTGCCGGAAACACTTCCAATTCATTATGCATTTGATTTTGAATTAATGTTTGGTCATATGTGTTCAGAAACCTTTTGCTTTTGCCAAATTTTTCATGACTTCATAGGGGGTCATGACCTACAGTATAAGATGTGCTGGAAATCCAACCTCCTCCTTTTGCAGATGAGGAAATAGCTTTAGAGAAGTAAAATGTTTGGCATGGGGTCACAAAGAGCCAGGATTCAAATCTGCTTCTTTAACTGCAGACCCAGAACACTTAGAATTGCCCTAAGTCCTTCTAAAACTGTTACATATAAATATGGGGAGTTATATATGGGGGTTATTTTTTCTCATCCATAAAGCCAGCTACTATAGACAATAGATGTTACAACATAGAAGACTTAACAATTGGAGACAACGACTCATTCTTGGGAAACAATATCCAAGAAAAGAGGCTCCCATTTCCCCTCCCAAAATCCCATGGCCTCATATGTCTTCAAACAAATATGTATATTCTGGACATTAAGCATGTAAAATGCAGTTTTTAACCCAAAGAAAGAAAGGCAACCTTTGTAGATAACACTTAGACATAGTGAGGTATGACTCACACCTGGATTATGATTGTAGAATTTTACTAAAAACAAAACAAAACAACTCCACTAGATTATATGAAGTGTCCCAAAAGTCTTAGTGTCATTTAAGACAGTTTGAAATACCCTGTATAAAAGGCACATGAAGAACATATGCATATGAAGGGAACTCTAGAAATTAGAGAAAAGTGTAGAGGAAGAAACCAAAGGAACCTTGTGGAGTGAGTGTACTACATACAGCCCATTTGGCTAGAAGGAGGAGTGTTGGACTCAGTGCATGGAGGCATGATGGTGATGGAGACTCCAAGATAGTCTTTGGAAACATCTGTTGCATCATTCTCTCTGCTAAAAGCAAAGCAGATGATAATTCTTGTTAAATTATCATTTAATTCTTCAAATGATGAAGGAAGTAAAGGAAAAACACTATTCTGAACCAAATTCTGATTAATAAGTATCCAGCTGTGAAAGCAGAATTAAATTACTTCAAGAAGAAGGGTCTATTGCATTTTAGAGTTAATAGTACGTAAGGAGAGGGGAAGCTAAGTATAGTCTGACATTTTCTCTAAGTTTGAGAAGAGAAGATTTCAAAGAGTTCAGGTGGTAGATTCCCATGGCCTAAAAGTCTACCAGGGCAGTCAGTGCAAAAAGGATGGATAGCTCTCAAAAATGAAATGTTGGCCAGGCATGGTGATGCATGCCTATAATTCCAGCTACCAGGAAAGCTAAGGCTGATGGATCTCTTGAGTTCAGGAGTTCTGAGTTAAATTGGGTTAAGAGAATTCCCACTATGTCCAGCCCCAATATAGTGAGGTCCTGGCACTTTAGGGTTCCCAAGTTGTTTAAGGAAGATCAAATCAGCTCCAGTTAGAAATGGAGCTGTCCAAAACTTCAGTAGCCATCATAGTGGGTCTTGAGTAGCTCCAACACTTCCAGCCTGTAAGTGAAGATTCAGTCTTTAAAAAAGGTTTGTAACAAAACCAGAAATGATGAAGAATGAAAGGGGAAATTGTCTTTAGTCATATAGTTGCAGATTGTACAACAATGTATACAAAGGAAGGAAACAGGAAAAAGTAATTAAGGTTAAATATAAAAGGGTGCCCTGATCCCACAAGACATCAAGATGATGACATGACTTGCACTTTACTTTGATTTGAGTGAGGGAGGATTGATGAGGGGACTAAAGCCCAGCATAAACTGTGGCTGGACAAAAACTGCCAAGAATCACAAGAATTTGGGGAGGCAAAAGAAGGTTTCAAAGAGGGGAGGATTGGCTTAGTGCTCAGTATGGAGGGACAGTGATACTGCATGCCGGAGAGAAAGCAGGCTTAACTTAATTATCATGTGCTTCTTCTTCCTCTTCCAACAGGAATGATCTGATTTGGGAAAATGAGAACAAAAACATTCGAGAGAACATTGAAACCCAAGACCAACGAGGTGGCAAGAAGTTCAAGTCACCAGGCTGGGAGTGAACCATGTGTCAGGGTATTGAAAAACGTGGCTGATATGATTGCTAAACTGTCAGTGATCTTTGAATGGACAACAGAAGTGCCCCAGGGCTGAAGATGGAGCAATGTCCTGCTTTTCCCAAAAGAGAAATGGATGGGCTCTTTCAATTATAGTTTGATGAGCTTTACTTTGAGTCCTGGAAAAATGCTAGAATATATTATTAAAGGGATGGTTTGTGAATATTTTGAAAGTGGTGGTCTCTAAGAGCTAGTGGTGAAGGACATGCCAATACTGACAGGTCAGTCTTAGTGTCTGTGGTTAGTGGATAGATAGAACAGCAAAGGGTATGTTGTAGATATCATATACTTGAATAACAGCAACACATTTATTTATTTGTTTGTTTGCTATGATCACCTCAAGCTCATTCACAAAATTCAACGTTCACTCAAAAGCACCAGGGAATCAATAGTCAAATCAAATGTGGCATAAATTTCCATCCTGACTGCCAAAAGTTGAACAATTTACATCTTCATCAAATGGGACAAAACTCCAATCAAATTAAACCCGCCTTAACAAAAATAATTACAGTGGAGAACATATACAAATCACAGTTCTCGACCATTTATAAATATTAATTTAACTGCTGGCACTTTGAGTGTAGATATGTATTTATCCCTTGACTAACCGAATGATATATGACTAAAGAAATGAATCACATCAGTCATGAAATTTTTACTACAAATGAAACCAAGAAGGAAAAGGATGTAGTTGTCAAGTGGAAGGATGGCTCACAGGTACTCCCTGTAAAGGCTAATGAAGAAATTGGGTTTTATCATGCAGCAAAAGGCAAGAAGAAACATTATTTTGCAAACCATTTCACATTGCTTTGTTTATTATGATGATTTGCAAAAAAAAGAACCAAAGTAAGAACTGAAATTTATGTAACCACTTCTGTTTCAAAGAGTGAAAAGTCCTATGAAGAATTCAATATGAACTTTCAAACTAAACCAATATTTTCTTTAATACTGGATAACTTCTTTGCATAATGGTCATAGGGAAGGAGAGTGAAAAATGTTTTAGAAAATACGTCTCAAAATGTTATGAAATGTAAAATGGATGATTTTGATTACATTGAATTAAAAAGTTTTTCACAAATAAAATAAATGCAGCCAAGATGAGAAGGGAAACAGAAAGCTGGGAAACAATTTTTACAATGTCTCTGATAAATGCCTCATTTCCAAAATATGTAGAGAACTGAGTTAAATTTATGAGAATACAAGTCATCCACCAATTGATAAATGGTCAAAGGATATGAACAGGTACTTTTCAGAGAAAGAAATTAAAGCTATCAGTAGTCATATAAAAATACTTTAAATCACAACTGATTAGAGAAATGCAAATCAAAATGACTCTGAGGTACCACAGCACACTTATAAGATTGGTTAACATGACAAAAACAGTAAAATGATAAATGTTGGAGAAGATGTGGGGATATTAGAACATTAATGCATTGCTTGTGGAGTTGTGAACTGATCCAACCATTTTGGAGAGTAGTTTGTAACTGTGCCCAAAGTGCTGTAAAACTGTGCATACCATTTGACCATTTCTAGGTCTGTATTCCAAAGAGATTGTAAAAATGGGAAAAGGACCCACATATACAAAAATATTTATAGCAGTTCTTTTTGTAGTGGCCAAGAATTGGAAATCGAGGGGATGTCCATCAATTGGGGAATAGTGGAACAAGTTGTGGTATATGAATATAATGAAATACTATTATGCTATAAGAAATGATAAGCAGGCAAACTTCAGAAAAACCTGGAAAGATTTATATGAGTGGATGGTGAGTGAAATGAACAGAACCAGAAGAACATTGTACATAGTAACAGCTATATTGTGAAATGACTGACTTTGATAGACTTAGCTCTCCTCATAAATGCAACGATCTAAGACAGCTCTAAAAGACTCATGATGGAAAATGCTATCCACATTCAGAGAAAGAACTTTGGAGTCTGAATACGGATGGAAGCATACATACTATTTGCTCTCTTTTGTTTTGTTTCTTCTTTCTTGTGGTTCCTCTTGTTAGTTCTAATTGTTCTTCACATCCTGACTAACTGGAAAATGTGTTTAATATGAATGTATAAGTAGAACCTAAATCAGATTGCATGCTGTCTTGGGGAGGGGGAGGAGAGGGAGGGGAGAGAATTTAAAACTCAAAACCTTATGGAAGTGAATGTTGATAACTAAAAATTAATAAATTAATTATATATTAAAATACAAAAAGGAAAATTAAGAATTAATTAAAATTAGAATTAAAAATTCTAAGAATTTTAATTTAAGAATTAAAAAGAATTAAGAATTCTTAAGAATTAAAAAAAACAGAGACCAAAAGCTTACGTACTACATGGAATCTTCACACATGTATGCCAGAATGCTGTATTCAAGAAGAAAGTTGGGAGATGTTGGACAGAGCAAGCATCAAAATCAATATGAAAAATGAAATTAACTATATATTGATCAACAGAAAAAGAAACCAACCTGTTTCCTAATACGGTGGTCATTTCTGAATCATATGTCTGTGTATAGTTAGACAATTGATGTCTAAAGCAAAGACAAAGTCAAAACCAAATTAGAAGAAAGAATAAAAATGAGAAGATATGACATGCAACTAAAAGAGCTCTATCCTGACCTATTTAAATACACTTTCCTTTTCAATGACATTTTTTAGGGTAAAGGCTTAGCAAGGGGATCACTGGATCAAACTTTTGTGACTCATATACTGCTTGAAAAATTTGTACCTATCTATAGTCCCATTACTAATGCAACAGAATGTCTGTTTCTTTCTAGTCAACAGAGAATTTTATTTATGGTTTTTTTGTTTTGTTCCAGAAAAGTATTTTGTTAGTTTCACATGATTTTCTTGAGGACAAAATGGAAAGTGGTTGACTGGAAGAGTGTATATTTTAGTAGGTTGTTATCTCAAGGAACACAATTGCTCTTTTTGAATATCTTTGACATCTATTAGGCTCATTTATAATAGGGCACCTCTGGCCTAGACACGCCACCTTCTTCTCTTCTCACACCCACACTATCCCTTTCCTTGAGGGATATTTGGTATTTAAAATCTTTCACACTTCTTCCAGGTTAAAGACCCACTCTGAATAGGTGGAGACTTCCTGGTCTTTGTCTTTGATGTCATACTTTGGAAAACAATCTGATATGCCTGATGGAGATCCTGACCTCTCCCAGTAAAATTCATAACTCTTATTTGGCACTGTTGAATTGTCAGTAAATTCCTGTGTGAAACTACCTTGGCATAAAATGCATTAGGTAATCTGGGTTATTCCCAAGGGCAGATTGCTATTGCAAAACTCTTAATGACACCTCACTCCCACCCCTTTTCTCCTGCTCTGGGCTGGAGACATGGTACCTCATGCCCGATGATTTCTCCTTAGTGACTAAGACCTGGTGGTAGCCTTTGCCCTGATTTCCCCATATCCTAGCCTTTTTTTATCTTAAGTTAGTATTTAGACCATCTCTTCTGTGAATTAAAATAAGCTAAATTAAGCTGACTTTTCATATCAAGGGGTGGTCTGTCTCTTTCTTGAAAGTCTTTGTCACAAAACTTATGAAACAGTCAGGGATGGATAGCCCTAGATCTTGTTGAAAGACAAGGTGGAAAGAGGAGTGATTCTTGGTTTGATGTTAACCTGGAGAGTAGTCTTTGGTGGGACATCTTAAGGATTTGTCTTTAGGCCTATTCTATTCACCATTTTTTAAATCAGTGGCTTTGTACAAATGCCCTAAAGGAATGCTTGTCAGTTTTGCAAATGATACAGAAATGGGGATGTGAGACAGCTAACATGTTGGATAAAAGAATTAAAATTTCAAAAGATTTCAATCAATTAGAAATTGAGTTGATTTTCACAAGATGATATTTAAAGAGATTAAATATAAATCGCTCTACTTGGGTTCCAAAAAATCAACTGTACAACTGGGAGTTTTAGTGGAATGCAAGCTCAATATTCATCAATTTCATTGCACAAAAGATTAAAAAGCTGACATGTTTTAAGGAATATTAATATCCATTAATAAGCTGAAGAGCATTCAGAGGAGGGCAATGAAGATGATGATAGGCACGGAGGCCATGTGCACTGATGGACTGAAGGAATTAGGGATATTTAAACTGGAGAAGAGATTAGTGTAGAAGATGACAGCTGTCTTCAATTACTCCAAAGGTGGTCACGTAGAGGAGGGTTTGAGCTTGTTTTCCTTGTCCCCAGGAGGTATAACAAGTTGCAAAGGTGGAAGTTGCAGAGGCAGATTATAGCTGAGTCATGAGTCACTAATCTCTGAGGAATCAAAAATGAGTATCATTCCAAGGGCAAAGGAGAAACCCATGGTGAGTGGGTGGAGGTTGAAACATCTGACAAAGAACAAGAGGAAAAGCAAAGTTGGAATTCAGGACATAGCCAAAGAAATTCAGGACCAAACAAAATGGACTAGGTGAATGGCAAGGGTGAAAACTATCTGGAGTATAGGCAGCAGATTCCATTGGTATCTGCATGATGCCAAGAGAAAGTAAGGCAGGTGTCTAGTAGTCGGGGCATCCCCTATGGCAGGAGAACCATGAAAGCACATGGATGAGAGTCCAACAGGATGGGCAGGGAAGGAAGGAAGGAAGGAAGGAAGGAAGGAAGGAAGGAAGGAAGGAAGGAAGGAAGGAAGGAAGGAAAGAAAGAAAAAAGTGTTAGCTGACACATGCCAGGCACCATGTTCATGTTCAGTCATGTCCAACTCTTCAGGACTCCATTTGTGGGTTTCCTGGCAAAGATACTGGAGTGGTTTAGCATTTCCTTCTCATTTTACAGATGAGGAAACTGAGCAAATAGGGTGAAGTGACTTGCCCAGGGTCTCACAGCTAATAAGTGTCTGAGGCTGGATTTGAACTCAGGAAGAAGAGTCTTCCTGTCTGCAGGTCCAGTACTCTATCCTTTGCGCCACCTAGCTGATCCAATAGGCTTCCAGGCACCATGCAAGTCATTTTATGAATATTATCTCATTTGATCCTCACAACAGCCCTGAGAGGTAGGCACTATTATCAAGTCCCATTTTAAAGCTGAGGAAACCAAGGCAGAGGTTAAATGATTTGCTCAGGGTCACACAGCTAGTGGGCAGCTAGGTGACTCATGGAGAGGGCAAGGGGCTTGGAATCAGGAAACATTACCTTCATGAGTTCAAATCCATCCTCAAATACTTACTAGCTATGTGACCCTGGGCAAGTCACTTCACCCTGTTTGCCTCAGTTTCCCCATCTATAAAAATGAGTTGGAGAAGGAGATGGCAAACTACTTTGGTACCTCTGCCAAGAAAACTCTAAATAGGATCCTGAAGAGTTGGACGCAACTGAGTAACAACACAACTGTCTGATTTGAACCTGGGTCTTTCTGATTTCAAGTCCAGCACTCTACCCATTAGGGGGCTGGGAAGGACAAGTACAGGAGATCTTGACATGCACAACTCCCTTAAATCTTTTATATCTCTGGAAAACAAGCACTGCTTTCAGGACAGCTTCAGGTACCTTTCAGGGTAGACCAGGTGAGGTCAGTGTTCCATTACCACTACCTACAAGGGCAAGGAGGCCTATAGTTTCGGTAGGGGATCATTAAGGGATGTTAATTTCAATTTTAATTATCACAGAGCTTTGTATATCTGGCCCAGATACAGCACCTTGTCATATAAGTAGAAAAACTAGTGTTAATCCTTTCCACTGGGTGTAATTCAATTGAACAGGCAGTGTAACAAAATGCTGGCTGAGACATGAGCACAGTTAAGATTCAGTAACTAATTAAAATAGCACTAAAACTCAAATGATATCTTCCTCTGGCTCGTTAAATGTGGCATTTCTCACTGTTTAGACTCCAGTGCTAGGAAGGCTTTGCGGGAACACTCTTTCTGCCCAGTGAGGGCTGCCTTCCCCAATCTCTGGTTACTCCCTCCTTGTTCCCTGTGCTCCAGCCAAGATGAAACCTTCTCCATTCCCAGTACAAACACTGATCTTTCTCCTTTGCTCACCCTGTTCCCTTACACCTAAGATGCTCCGTCTTTCCTTTTCACCTGTTGTATTTCTAATTATCCTTACAATCACAATTCAAATGCCAACTTGTCCAGGAAGATTCCCCCTAATCTCTCTGGTGGGTAATAACCACCTCCCCTTTCCCCTGTGCTATCACATAGCATTTATTATGCAGTACTGCCTTCATTGATGTCTTATGCCATTGACAAATTGCATGGTACCCCAAACTTGTTTCCACATTTGTAAAAGTAAGTGACAGAGAAAGAAGACGAGCCTAAGTCAGATCCCTGTGCACTTTTCACTGTTATCATGCTGCTTGAAATCTTTTGTTTTAGCTCATTTCATTTCCCAATATATCCCTTTGTGTTCTCCCATTCAGAGAGTTATCTCTTAGAACAAAGAATATGGAAAGTGATGGGAAAAAGCAGTTCAGCAAAACTAACCAAATATCCACAAAATTGGAAAACAGATGCAAAATTCCACATCCACAGTACCATACCTCTGCAAAGAAGAGAGAAAGATACATTCTAATATCTCTTCTTCGTGGCCAAATTTGATCATTGTAATTACATAGCATTCAGTTTTGGTTTTTGTCGGGCTTTCTATTTTTTATTATTGTAGGTACTATGTATATTGTTTACCTGATTCTACTTATTTTACTTTGCATCAGTTCATACACATCTTCCCATGTCTCTCTTTGTTCTTCATATTGGTTTGCCATTTCTGTACTGGTTTATATGCAAGTTGATCATAGATTTAGACTTGGAAGGCATCTGATAGGTCATTGATCTTACTAACTACCTCATTTTTAATGAAGTACCTTCCTCCAGGTCACATAAGTAAATTGGCAAAGCTGGGATTTGTTAATGATGGGATTTGAACCCAGGCACTTTGACTCCAAATTGTATTCTTTCCACTTCATCAAATTATCAGATGTCTGCTCTTGGACAGTCATTTGAAAGTTGAAAATATGCTCATTGGTTCATATTCTGGACTGGGTGTGGTAGAGGTGGGGCAGAATTTCCCTCCACTGAGTTGTATCAATTGGTGGCCATTGAGCTTCAGGTTATTATCCTTTTCCTCATCTTATCTGTCTCTTCCTCGCCAAGAAGAGGAATTTACAGAATCATAGAATTTCAGCACTGGAAAAGGCCTCAGAAGTTATCTGAGCCCAACAGTGCCGGTATAGCAATCTCACCTACAAAATTCCACTAGCAGTCATCCAGTCTCTGCCTGGAGATCCCCCATAAAAGGAAACAGTACTTTCCAAGGAATCTCATCCTATTTTTCAGTGCTTTTGACAGTTAAGATGTTTTTTCCTTATAAGGAGCTGAAATCTACCTCTTTGCAACTTCTACTCAGTGCCTTTGGTTTGGCCTCAACCCCTCTGGTGCCAAGATCAAACTGTTTTGGAGGAAGGAGGCTGGGCAAAATGGTAGACATGTCCCTGGACTTTAGTTCATTCCAGCAACTTTGACTTCCAGATACTGGAGTGGTTTGGCATTCCCTTCTCCAGATCATTTTACAGATGAGGAAACTAAGTCAACTGGGATTAAGTGATTTGCCACATTTAGTGTGTCTGAGGCTGGATATGAACTCACAAAGATGAGTCTTCCTGACTATAGGCCCAGCACTCTGTCCACTGTGCCGTCTAGCTGTCCAAAACTTTTATTAATTTACTCTTAAAATTTGTATTAATATCTTTTATTTTTCTATCACCTTATTCCAAATATATCCTTCCTCTCTCCCCTACTCAGAAAGCTATCATCTATAATAAATAAAAAAGAAAAATAACAACAAAAAATTCAGCAAAATTAACCAGTACATCATCTGATTTTGGTGTATGCAGTATTCCCCATTCATAGTCACTTCTGCAAAGAAGAAAAGGGAGATGTAATTTTGTTACCTGTTCTTTGGGGCCAAGCATGGTCATCAAATGCCCTGTGTCAAGTTTCATTTGGTGGTGGTATTTTTTTTCACTTTTATTGTTGTATGTAGGGTTCTTTTCAGTGATCTCATGTCCATTTTCTAGTCAATAGTCCTGAGTAAGAGTCATTTACTCTTCTAGTTTTAACAAACTGTGACATTGATAAGAATTTTGCCATCTAGTATGCATTCACTCAAGAGTATGTGATACATGACAGGGACAATCAGAGTGGAATAGTAAAGAGAGCATTGACTGGAACAGAAGCTCAAAATCCAGCCCTGAAACTTACTACCTGTGCCACCATGGCCATCACTTAAACTCCTTCAACTTAATTTTCCTTATATGTATAATGAGAGTATTGGACTAGAAGGTCTCCACAGTCCTTTACAGGTGACCTATGTATTATAAGGAACCTAGCACGGGGAGCTCCTCTGGTAAAGAAAATCACAAAATCATCATATCTCAGAGTTGGAAGGACCCTGAGACACAATCAAACCCAACCTGTGAGACTTTTTGCAAATATCTACACAAGAATCTCCCATACAACATACCCAACCAATGATCATCCAACCTTTGTTGCGAGACCTCTTTTGTCAAAGAATCCTCTCCCTCCCAGGGCAGCCCATTCCAGTTTGGGGAATTAGAACCTGTTCCAATTATTAGGGAAATTCTTCCTTAAACCAAGTCTAAAAATGCCTGTCAGCCCTTTAGGTATTTGAAAAGGAATTTTTAAAGACTAGATACCTACCACAGTTACTTAAAATCAGATTTTTGTCATTGTTATTCCACAGAATGAAAGCCTATTTTAGAATTTTTTCTAAAGCAACTAATATTATCCAGAACTATTGAGATATATTCACTTACATCAGAAGTGTGAAACGATGTATTTGTTTATGACATTTAAGATTTTCAGGGACTAATACAGTCCTACTGCTTTTTATGAATCAATACACTGTGAAATTGATAATTTTCTACTGTTGCTAGTTTGTGGTTTACAGAGAAGAAGAATACGAAATCTTAATCATAAGATTTAGCTTTTCTCTGGTTGACAGATACCATTTAGGTAATTGCTATGGAGATCATCCAGGATGGTATTACTTTCAAATGTCCTCTTCCTGTTGTTCCATTAAACCTCAGAAATGCTGTGGAAATGCCAGTATTTTGGCAAGTAGCAAACGCTTGATAAAGCCAATGAGCATCATTGTATAAAAAAAAAAAAAACATTAGTCATTAAAGAGTAATGCCACTAAAGATGGCAAATTGAAGACTGAGGAACATCAAGATTACTCACAAAAATTCAAACCTCCTACCCCAAATCAAATCCAGCGTGGAATGGATTTATGCCATTGAAATGTGGGTGGCCTGGCAACTCCTAGTCTCCAGTGACGTATCTTCCTGCCTATAAAAAGTCCTTGCAATTATGAAAGCACAGCAAAGTTGATTGATATTATGTCAAGATGTTTTATTTGGGAAATGATCGCTGTGCCAATGAACCTTGTCTGTGGTCAATTTCTGTAACCCTAATGGGCTTCATGTTAAAGGGAATGACCCACAACAGTTTTCTACCACGTTGTGCCCCACAAAGGAAGTTGATTGACATCCAAATAACATCAAATATTTTTCAGGCTAATAACATTGAAAGCAAATTTTTGATTCAACATAAAAACAGCTAGAGTTGTGGATGAACTGTATTTATCTGTCATTTTTAATTAATTCAATGTTATCATGGTCCTAGATAATAAATGATGAAAAACACTTTCCATTTCTTGGTAGAGAAGTCAAGGTACTTTGATTATAGTCAGAAATGGGCTCTATGTCAGTTTTCTTTACTTTTTCTTTGTAATAAGGAAGGGGTCTTTGGAAAGCATGGGGTACATCAGGAAACAAATTTACAAAAATACAAGTCATCCATAAAATGTTTTAGAAGAAAAATTAATTGAAAATCTTCCATTTTTCTACAGGACTTCCTTCCTTCCTTCTTTTTTTAAAATATATACTTATAAATGTGTTTTAACATGCTTTGGTATTCAAATTGAAGAGGGATTCTCTACAGAGGTAGCTAGATGTCACAGTGGATGGTTTTGGACTTGGAATCAGAAAAAACTTTAATTCAAAATGAAACTTAGACATGCACTTATTTGTAACAGTTGGAAAACCGCTTAACTGCTCTTTGCCTCAGTTTTATCACTTATAAAATGAAGATAATAATAACACCTACCTCATAGGATTATTATGGGAATAGATGAGATAATGTTTGTAAAGTATTTGCAGAACTTAAAGTTCTGTTTTCAATTATTTGGATATTTAAACAGCTAAATAAAACAACAACTATTGCTGCTGTTATTATTATCATAGTTATTTTTATATTAGGAGCAGGTCGGTGGAATAGCGGCTAGTGTTCTGGGACTAGATTCAGGAAGACTCCTGAGTTCAAATCCAGCCTCAAACATTTATTAGTTGTGTGATCTTGGGAAAGTCACTTAAACTCTTTTTGCCTCAAGTTTCCTCAGATCTAAAATGGAATAATAATTCTAGCACCAACTCACCCCCACTTCCACCAGGGTTGTTATGAGGATCAAATGAGATGATATTTGAAAAATACTTTGTAAACTTTAAGGTACTATATAAATATGATATATAATTAATAATAATAATAGTAATTACTCTATTATTATTTTTCTCACATTTTTGTATAGATGGAGGGAAGAGACTTGGTGTCCCTGTTATTTCAATCTTATGCAAAGAGCAATTTATTTAGCACCCACTATTGTTGTTGGAGTAACAGTGACAAAACTCAAAAAATCACTGTCCTAAAGTACCTTACCTTCTATTTAGAGAAGTATCATGAGTACACAATCATACATACAAAGTACTATTATATAGACAATGTATAACAACTGGAATCATCTTGAGTTAAAATTTGAAGGAAGCCAGGAATCATAATGGGTAGAGGTGAGGAGGGAGAGCTCTCCAGGTATGGGAAAAACCAGGGCAAACAGAGAGAGGTGGGAAAAAGACCATTATTTATGTGACATGATGAGTTGGATTGTTTGACTGGATACTTTCGAGCCACAGCATAGGAGCATGAGAAGAAAAGTCATGGGCCAAAGGTCTAAGAAGGTAGATTGAAATTGGAATATGAAGGACTTTACATAATAAACAAAAGCTTGTAATTTATTGTAGAAACAAAAAGGAGTCTCTGTGCATTGGATCAGAGGAATGACATGCTCAGATCTGTGTTTTAGGAATGTTCTTTTGGCAACTGTGAGAAGGACAGAGAATCTGGTAGCCAGCAGGACCAACTCCAAGTTTATTGTCATGATTAAAGTGAAAGTTGACAAGGTTTGAACTAGAATGGCATCTATAAGAAGAGAGAAAAGGATTTATGGAAGAAGTATGGTGGAGGTTTGGTCAAGATTTGACCATTGATTGGATGTAGCAGATGAGTAAATCAAGAGTCAAAGATGAACCCAAATCTGTGAATCTAAAAAGAAATACAGAGGTTAGAAAGATGGACACATTTAGATGGAAATCCAATGAAAGATTGCTTTTTTTTTTAATATGGTGAACTTGAGATTCCTATGGGACATTCTAATGGAGATGATGTCCAGCAGGTAGTTGGTGATGCAGTCCTGGAACTCAGGAGAAAGATAGGACTGGATATGTAGGACTAGGGCTATCTGCATAGAGAAGATAGGTGGAGAATACCTAGATAATGTTTCTGCAAGAATAATGTAAGAGTCATCAGATATAGGTCAGCAAGAATACCTGTAACTGTGCCATGAAAGCCAGAAGAGGAGAGAGCTTGAAGGAAGAAGGGGTGGTCAACAATATTTGAGCTGTGGAGATGTTTGAGAACGATGAAGACTGAGAAAAAAACCCATCAGATTTAACCACTGAGATCATTGGGAACTTTGGAGAGAGAAGTTAGTCTAGTATTAGTAATAGGTAACATATTAGGGGTTTGTGAAGACAGCAGGAGGTGGGGAAATAGAGTGATAAGCAGCCTTAGATCTTCCCAAGAGTTTGGCCATGGAAGGGAAGGTGGACAGAATGTGCACTTGAAAGATGGCAAAGCCAAGTAAGGGTTTCTTACTCTGGAATCAGAAGATGTAAGTTCCAATACTATCTGATACTTGCTGCCTGTGTGACCTTGGGAAAGTCATTTAACGTTCTTGGATGTCAGATTTCTCATCTGTCAAATGAGGGGGTTAGTTTAGATTTCTTTGAGGTTCCTTTTAGATCTTTTAGCCTATGAATACTAGAGAAAGAAAGTATAATCCAGGAGAGTTAAGTTCCCAGAAGAGAGAAAAATCAGGATCGAAGACCCAAGTAGAGAACCTTGACTTTGCC
The DNA here is from genome assembly GCF_028372415.1 of Notamacropus eugenii. NCBI lineage: Eukaryota > Metazoa > Chordata > Mammalia > Diprotodontia > Macropodidae > Notamacropus > Notamacropus eugenii. The sequence continues at coordinate 30,004,350 of NC_092874.1, read as the reverse complement.
AAAGAGAAAGGCAATCTCTCCATTAGAAAAAAGAGAGGAGAGAATAAGGATAAAATGTAGGAGTTCTGAGGTATAGCTTTGTTCCCAGAGAAGAGAGTTTATGATAGATGGCCTCTATATTCTTGTTCAAATAGATGGTGAGGTCTACTGTTGAGACTGAAAGGAAGAGGTATAGGTGACTGATGAACCATCATGCTTTTCGTGTGTATGAACGTATGGCCACATCTTCATGTCTTCCCTGGTATAATGTGACTCCAGAGCATGGACTATGTCAATTCTGTCTTTGTATCCCTAGCACCTTGAACAGTGTGTGGTATAGAGTAAGTATTGAATGATGAAGTGATAGTGTCTCCATTATTAAGCAGATTACCATGCAGGAGTAAAAGTCGAGTTGAGCTTAATAACATAAATTTGTATTGGACCCAACTGGCATAGTTGTATGACTTCCTCCAGAGGCATTCAGCAATACTGGAAAGGGAGAATACAATCAACAAAGCTTTATTCTGCCATCATCATTGAAGTGCCAACTGGACCCATCCCAGGACCAGAGTTTCAGCTGCTAGGGAAGACAAGAAACCAATATTGCCTCAGCTTAGTGTGTAAGGGACTGGGGTAAATATAGTTCCTTACTGCAAAGAATGAGAAAGTCACCCATTCTCTGGCCCTCCAACTCTACCTTTCCCAACTTCTGTATTTTTAGATAGAGATGATAGTAGCACCATTTTCCTATTTGCTCAATTGCAAAACCCTCATAGTTACACATTTGACTCATTCTTCTCCTTTCCCTCATTACTACTACCAAAGAGTCACCTTGTTGAACAAACTCCACAATATCTCTCCCACCTATCCTTTCCTCTCTACTCAAGCCATTACTTCTGTCCTGGTTTGTTGATTATAATAGCCTCCTAACTCATTGTTCAGTCTCTAGTCTAACCCCTCTCCAAACCATCCATTATTACAACTGCTGAAATAATTTTCCTAATGCACAGCTCTGACCATGTCATATCTCTGCTCCCTCCCTTCTTTAATCTCCTAATTGCTTCAAGGATAAAATACAAACTCTTTAGCCTAGAACATGGGACCTCTCAATATCTGACTCCCACCTGCCTCTCTAGTCTTATTTTATATCGTTTCTTTTTGTTCATTGCACATACCATTCAAATGACACTACCAGCTATTTTCCAGTCTCTTTTCTGTAATTTTTACTTCAAATTTATATACAAAATGAAAAAAAATATTGCCATGTACACAGAAGATCGTAATAGAGGATTCAATATAAAGCAATAAATTTCCATTTCAAGGAAACATATAATAAATACTACAAAGTGCTTTCAAAGCTGCCCAGCTTTCTTTTGCTGCCTTATTGGTTTTCTTTTGCTCTCTGCAGTGCACTTTTTACTTTATTTTTCCTCCCTTCCTCCCTCTCCCCATCCTAAAGAAGGCTACAATTAAGCATGGATTGATGGACATGTAAATAGATATTGATAAACATACACATAAATCCTATACACATTTATGTGAGACCATACTATGCTTAATCTCTCCTATCATCTGCTTCTCTGAAGGTGGATAGCATCTTCCATCATATGTCCAAGGCTTTCCAGGTTTTTCTAAATCAATCAATTCTCTATAGCACAACAATATTCTAACCCAATCATATCTAATCTCATTGTCTATTAAAGTTTCTTTCCCCAGTTTTCTGCATTCTTTCTATTCTTGGCTATATGGGTTTTATTTATGAAAGATAATTTTAATTTAAAATAATCAAAATTATCCTTTTTACACTTCAGCAATGCTCTCACCTTATAATATAGTTTAAGGTCTGATACTGCTGAATCTACTTCCTTTACATTTTTTTCCCCTGTTTTCTTTGAAGTTCTTTTGTTCTTCCAAATGAACTTTGTTATTATTTTTTTCTGACTTGATAAAATGATTTTTTGTAATTTAATTGGGATGACATTAAATAAATAGATTAGTTAGATAAAACTGGCATTTAAAAAACTACATTGGCTTTACCTATCCATGTACAATAAATATTACTTCAATTATTTAGATCTGAGTTTATTTGTATAAAAAGTGTTTTATGTATATGTTCATATAGTACTTGTGTCTGTTTTTCCAGGTATATGTTCAGACATTTTATACTGTCTAGGTATTTTAAATGGTCTAAAACAATTGAATAATATTTCTGACATAGTTTCTCTATTTTCACTTTTGATTAAACCTATTTTAACTTTAACTTCATCTGAGATCATTATTACTATTCCTGCTTTTTTTACATAAATAAAATTACATAAATTAAATTTTACTTTTAATTTACATTTACAAAATTACAATTAATTTTATATAAATTAAATTCTACTCCTGCCATTTATTTTAGTTTTGTATGTCTCTCTCATTTTTATATTGTTTCCTGAACATATTATTGTATTAAAATTTTTAATCTGCTAGCCATTTCTGTTTTATGGATAAATTTATCCCATTCACATGTATTTTCCTCCTTCTTATTTTTCCTCCCTATCCTTCTCATCCTATTTACACTATCTCTTCTGACTTCTCTGTTTTACTTCTACCTGCTACCTTGCCCTCCTATTCCTTAACTACCCACCCTTCCAAGAGTCCCTCCCTTATCCTCTCCCCTACCTTATCCCCTTGTCCTCTTATTTCTTTCTGAATTTAGAAGACTAGATATACATGCTATTCCCTCTTTAATTCATTCCTGATGAGAGTAAGATTCCTTCACTACCCACCCCCCCCAGCTTCTTCTGTATCAGTTTTTCCTTTTAAACCTCATTTATATGAGATAATTACTCTTTTTTCTCTGTCTACATAGTATTTTTTTAGAATACCCCCATCATACTCAGCTCAGCCTATGCCTCTTTTTCATATTAACCAAACAATGATGACAATTGTAAGAGTGCTGCTAATATTTTTCACATACATAAAGTAAACAATTTGACCTTACTGAGTCCCTTATATTGGTCTTTAATATTTATTATATTTCTCTTGAATGATATATGTTGAATTTTCCCTTAATTTTGGGGGGGTTTGGTCACAAAAACAAGGAAGTGTTTGAGTTCATTAAATGTTAATTTTTTTCCCTTTCAGGATTATACTTTAACTTTGCTGGGTAAGCTACCCTTGGTCATAACCCCAGCTCTTTTGCTCTATGGAATATAATGTTCCAAGATCTATGGTTCTTCAGTGAAGTAGCTGTTAGGTCTTTATAATCCTTATTGTATGTAGTTCTATAATATATAAATTGGGTTTTTTTGTTGTTGTTTCCAATATTTTCTCCTTAACCTGGGACCTTTGAAACTTGTCTATGATATTCCTATAAATTTTCCTCCTGGGATTTCTTTCAGGTGGTGATCAGTGGATTTTTTTCTACTTCTACCTTGTCTTCTTGTTCTAGATCTTCTTGGCACTTTTCCTTGATAATTTATTATAATATTGTATCAAGATTCTTTTTTTCAATAGTAATTAACTATTCTTGTATTATTTCTCCTGAATCTGTTCTCCAGATGAATTGTTTTTCTGATGTTTCATTTTCTTCTATTTTTTCATTCTTTTGATTTTGTTTATGATTTCTTGGTGTCTCCAAATGTGATTAGCTTCCCTTCACTCAATTCTAAGTTTTCAAGGAATTATTGTCTTCTTCAAGTTTTTCAATTCTTTATTTCCAGTTAGCAGACTTTCTTTTCATAATTTTCTTGAGTTTCTTGGATTCCTCTTAATTTCTGCTAATTTTTCCTTGATCTCTCTTATTTGAGTTTTAAAGTCCTTTTTAAGTTCTTCCAAGAACTCTTTTTGTATTTGTGACCATTTGACATTTCTCACTGAAAAACAGAGTGTTTTTTTTTTAGCTCCATTATATTCTTTGGAATATGAATCCAGATCTTCTCTATCCCCATAGTAACTATCTATGGTTGGGTTCTCTCTACTTTGTTAACTCATTTTTATTTTACTTATTGTTTTATTTTGTTTTTAGCAGTTATTAATGTAATCAAGTTGTAGTAGTGAGGTATGGGGAATGATGCCCCAAGCCACAAGCCCTTCTTACTGTTATTTTTGGAGATCTGTCTCAGGGCCCAACTTTGTGCTCTCCTCTCTGCTCCCAAAACATAACTAGGACCCCCAGCCCCATTGCCCTGTAAATGATCCTGCCTCCCTCTAGTGACTACAAACTACTGCTGTCCTTTCTGCTCCAGAAGTGAAGCCAGGGACTCTGCTGTCCTGAAAATCTCACAGCCAATAGGGTCCCTGCCCCTCACTACTGCACACACCAGGTGTGTGCTAGCTCCTTCTACCTGCAGCTACAGCCTGGGACACCTGTGATCAGCACAGTTATGTTTGGTATCCCTCAACAGTGGAAAGTCCTTTAATCTTCAACTCCTCAGCCATCAGACCCCCACACACTAAGATGAAAGGCTGAGTCACAATCCAGTGCCCCCCAGGACTTGTTTGTTGATTCTGTAGAGTTCATCTGGCGGTATTTGCTTTTCACTCAGTCAGAACTTTCCAATTTGGTTCTTTCTTCCAGCCTTCTCAAATTGTCTTAGGAGAACCCCATGTTTAGTTCTAAAGTGAGCTGATGTTCTGTCGTGTGTGTGTGTGTGTGTGTGTGTGTGTGTGTGTGTGAATGTGTGTGTGTAGGAAATTTGGAGTGCCCAAAGTTTTCTGACCTACTCTGCCATCTTCCTCAGAATTCTCTAATCCCCAGTCTCTTCTTGTAATGACCTTCCTGTCTTCTTGCATTCATGTAGGATCAATGTAGGATCATCTCCCATGCCTAGAACACATTTCCTTCTTATATTCATCTTTTGAAATGTGTTCTCTTCCTTCCAATATTACTTCAGAGATCACCTCCTCAATAAAGCCTTCCCTCATGTCTGTAGCTACAAGTGATCTTCCCCCCTTTCAAATTTTTTAAGAGCACCTTTTTTTTTTGTATCTCTTTCTCTATTACAATCTACTTTGTAGCCTAATTAGCTATTGGTGTATGTGTGTGTACATATATGCATATATGTATGCATGTGTATGCATATATATACATACACACATACAGGACACAAGTGGGTGTCTCAGTGGATAAAATGCTAGACTTGGAGTCAAGATCTGAGTTCAAATCTGCCTTTAGACAGTTAGCTACATGACCCTGAACAAGTCACTTAACTTGTTTGTCTTAATTCACTGGAGAAAGAAATGTCAAACCACTCCAGTACCTTTGCCAAGAAAACTGTATGAACAGTATGGTCCACAGGGTCATAAAGAAACAGACATGACTGTCGTTCATGACTTAATGACTGAACAGCAATATATACTTATATATGTGTATGTGGCTTTTCCAGTTCCATGAGGGTAGGGACTATTTCATTGACAGATATCTTTATATTTTAAGCACCTAGCAAGTGTCTGACACATAGTAAGTGCTTTATGTTAAATGACAGATCAACCCATAGTCTCTCAACTACTAGAAGGTAGAATTCTTTAGGAAAGGCACAGTCAATTTTCATCTTTACAAGCGTCTCTAGTCCTAGTATCACACATGGCAGGCAGTTATAAATATTTATTTAACTGAAATGAGAAAATGCTTAATTCTGGAAGGCTGTGTCAAAGATGTGATATATAAAAGAATTGGGGGTCAGGTAGAGAGAAGAGGAAGTTAAGATGACTTAGGATGCCATTGTACTGCAAAGACAGGGTGTGTAACTGCAGCTCCAGCCTCAGCTTTCAGGATAAAAGCTAGGAGAAAATGGGTTCTTTTCACTCCCTTGACAGTATAGAGGGCAAAGTATAGAGGGTTTTGCATGGAAGCATGACATTTTTGTAATCAAAGGCATTTTTTGTCCTTTGGATAGGCAGCTTGCATGAAGAGTCGACATTGTTATCTCTCTAAGCCAATACTGCACTAAATTTACAAAGTAAAAAAAGTTGAAAGTTTTCTTGGGAACAGAAGCTCACCCACACTGCACATGTATGGCATTTCTGATTGCTCAAAACTCTCCAAATTTAAGTCTCTTTTTAGAGAAGGGAGAATAGGAACACAATCGTTCTGTATTCTGGAGTGTTGCAATGATATGATGATCATTGACAGAATTCTTTCCATTTGTATTTCTGGTTTTCTAAACAGAAATTGTGTCTTAAGAGAGATTCCATTCTGAACAGTGTCAGATCTACATTTAACTGAGCACATCAATGCCCTCTTCTCTTCACCCCTCCCCACAACGCAGTTGCTGTGCTCAGAAGGAAACCTCCTAACTCATGTTAAATTTCCCCTATTTAAAGACGAAGGTAATTTCAACATTATCTTATTTTAACCTGTCACAATTTCCATGGAAGCGTGACGTATTTGCCTATAAGACATGACTCTTATTTTCTCTAACAATTTGCTTGTTAAATAAATGTAAGTGGGAACCAAATGTTATGGGAAAAGGGCTTCTGCATGGAGCCGCCCCTGGGATGTTATTCTGAACTTACCACACCTCTAGCATTCCAATTCAGGACTGCTTTTTCATAGAGATTTATAGACTTGCTGAGCTGGGCCAAATTTGTATATCCAATTACTAGCTAAGCAGAGCTGTTTGTAGCCTTAGGCAAAGTCAAGAGCCTACTAATTGCATCCTATCAGTAACTCACTAGTGAAAGAGAACCAACTCATTTTGTGTCTGATAAAACCTGAAGACTCAAAGTTTTCCTTCCAAATACCTTATCTCACATCTAACATTAAAGAGAAATGCTGGCTATGAAAGTCTATGAAAACCTTATTTAATAATGCTACCTTGATATTTTCATATTAAGAACTTTCATGATGGAAACTACTTTTTGCATTGAACAGCTTGTCAATATTATTTCAATATGTATTTATACCATTTATTATATTATGTTAGAATAATTATTTTGTTTTGTTGGATCCTGGACATATCACATAAACCCTCAGGGCCCCCAGGCAACCCTCTAAGAGTGGTGAGTTGCAGAATAGGTACTGAAGGTATCTGTAGAAAGAGTGCTTTCTGGGAGTTCCCCATAACAAAGAAATCACAGGTCTAGAATCAAACAAAATTTGTTTATTTGATTTGTTTGTCCCTTATCTGGTGCCTACCACAAATCCCTGGTTCCCCTAGTTGCTAATACCCTCCTCTCTGAGATTACCTTGTACCTACTCTGTATTTTCAGTTGTTGTTCAGTCACTTTTCAGTTGTGTTTGACTTTTCCTGACCCCATTTAGGGTTTTCTCTGCAGAGATAATGGAGTGGTTTGCCATTCCTTCTCCAGTTCATTTTACAGATGTGGAAACTGAGGCAAACAGGGTTAAGTGACTTGCCCAGGGTCATACATCAGTAAGAATCTGCTCTGTATATGAGGAAACTGAGGCACACAGGGTTAAGTGACTTGCCCAGGGTCACACACTAGTAAGTATCTACTCTGTATATGTCTTACACATTCGTAGTTATTTACATGTTCTCTCTCTCTCTCCTTAGAATGTAAACTCCCTGAGGATAGGGACCAGGTTTTCACCTTCTTTTGTGTCTCCAGCACTTAGCAATGATTGGCACAAGTAAGCACTTACATGATTGGTGACTGAGTGCCACAAACAGGTGACATAAAAATGCCCATTCAATAAATGATTAGAATAAGATTAATATTCCAGTTATGAATTCGTTAATGTTGGTATCATTGTGGTGCAGTGGAAAGAGTCCTGGACTTGTAGTCAGATGGTCTGGGTTCAAATCTCCACTCTGCCTCTTACTAGCAGCGCCACCTAGGGTAAGTCACATAACCTCTGAGGGCCTCAGTTTACTCCTCTGTAAGATGAGGAGATTGGACTAAATGCCTTTTGATGTCCCTTCCAACTATAATCCTGGGATCATGTGATTCTATATCTATTGGAAAATTTGCTTTAACTGTTGCTTTAGAAAGAAGGGTATTATCATTCTTTTGTCTAACTCAGTCTTGCAGAACATCTCAGCGAGCCACATATCAACTTATCAAGTCAATACAAATAACAGAGACGTTGGAATGACATAAACTTTGGAAATTTATATTGAGAAGTTTGTACCACCTGGATCAATTGTTGCTGTTGTCCAGTCATGTCTGACTCTTTGTGATGCGATTTGGGGTTTTCTTAGCAAAGGTACTGAAGTGGTTTGTCATTTTACAAATGTGGAAATTGAGGCAACCTGGGTTAAGTGACCTGCCCAGGGTCACACAGCTCAAAAGTGAAAGTAGGAATCTTCCTGACTCCAAGCACCTGCTCTCTGGGAACTATGGCACCACCTAGCTACTCTCATTAGTGTCACTGGTAGGATTCAAAGTCACGTTTTCTTGACTCCAAGTTCAGCACATTAGGGCATCTTTGCATGTATTAATGCCCCAGCTTCCAGAGCTGTTACTCTTTTCCTTCCCACCAAATGGCTCACATTTATTTTGCATATATTTCTCATATACGTACAAGCTGTTTTCCCAATAGAAAGTCAGCTCCTTGCTGGCAAGGATAGTTCAGTTGTTGTCTTTGGATCCCCAGCACCTGGTACAGAGCAGGCTGTTACACAGCAAGCTCTCAATAAATGCTGGTTAATGGATTGATTGACATAAGCAGTATGGATTCAGAATAGATTCTCCATTCATAATAAATGCAGTCTCTCTGCCATGTTTCCTTCATGATAAAGTCAAGTTTCTCCCACATTGTTCCATTAGGACTTAGTGGGTAGTTGAGAACTGGGGGAAGAAGAGCTGTAAAATTTCATCCTTTCAAGAGATATTTCTAAAGAGTACAAGTGGTCTTCACTGACCTGCTTACTCATTCAGTGTGCCTATTTGGATCATACAAAATAATGTGGTTGATCACTATTCACTGTTCGAGTAGCTTCTTGTTAAATGATTCCCCCCTCCACCTTCCCCTTCCACCTCCTCCCATCCAGAGTGCCCCCTGCCACCAATGTAAAATGAGTGGAGAATGGGAGAAATGCAGATTATATAATATAGGGAGATTTCTGTTCATATTATCGGAGTATCTTATAGGGAACATAAAACCCCCGTAAGTGAATTTGTGCCGGGCCCAGCACTTTCATTGTAATGCAATATCATTGTTTGAAGCTGGCAGCCAACACAGAACCATCTGGCAATCGATACTTGGGCTATCTGCTCGGGTACAAATGAATGCACGCCCTAGTAGAGTGTTTCCATTTGGAGTTACTATCTTTGTGCATTACATGGACATTAGTAAATGAACGTTTCCATGGTGATGCAGTAACTGCATTTTTTCATAGATAATGGCTTGGCATTTTCTTTCCAGATCATAATTAAAGAAATCCAAGTAAAATGAAGCCCCAGCTAAATAGCGGTAGGCACCTTTTATATGGAAAGTTTAAGTTTTACGCACATGTTGAAAGCAAAATGCAAATAACTCATGGTAGTTCTGTCCCTGTTGTTTCCCCCAATATGGTGCAAGGTCCCTAAGGACAGGGATGGTTTCCTTTGGTGTTGTATCCCCATACCTAACATAGTGCCTGGTACTACTCTAGTGCACGCAGACACTTAGTAAATGCATATATCTAAAGCTGGAAGACCTTAGAGGCCTTCCTAATTTTACAAGTAAGGAAACTGATTCCCAGAGATCCCAGGGAGGATTGAATCCAGGTCATCCTAATTCCAAGTGAAGTACTCTATCCATGACACAGGCCTACCTCAAAACTCTTTGACTTCTGAGTTAGAACTCTACGGTATGATGTAAGAGAGAGAAATATGATTGGCAGTCCAGTGCTCAAGTGTAAGTTTATAGGATCACAGATTTAGAGCTGGAAGAGATCATAGAGGTCATCTAGCTTAACACCCTCATTTTACAAAGGAGGAAACTAAGGCCCAGCAAAGTTACATGAAAATAATAGCTTAACTTTGCATTGCAACCATTTGACGTACATTTTTTTTGTGATTATGATATTTTTTTTAACTCAAGTCACAGATATTGAGCATAAAAAAGCTGTATACTGAAGAGCTGGAGTAAAATAGAATAATTAAAAACCTAGATTTTAATGCTAGATACAGGTAGTTGTGCAACAGAAGCACTATTTTCTCATCAAGTGGTATTGCATGTGTGTGTGTGTGTGTGTGTGTGTGTGTGTGTGTGTGTGTGTGTGTTCGTAACTGCCAATGATAGAGAAATTCATCAGAGGGCTGCATATGACCCAAATGAGTCATTTAGAAACAAATAGTGATTGATATGGATTCTTTATTTTTCTAACCAGACTATTTTCCTCTACGTACGGGCCTCCTAGAGAGGAACTCCCTCTACCAAAGGGCAGCGATCTCTTCCCTACCACTCATCGTCTAGAAGATTGTCTGGAGGAACTGAGAGGTTTAAATGAGTTATCCAGAATCCCACAGCCAGTATGTGGCAAAGGTATGATATGAACTCAAGTCTTCATTCGTCTAAGCCTCTATCCCTATTCTCCATGCCTCGCTCTCTTTCCAAGGATACTCATGCAAGATATCTCCAAAGTCTTAATCTTAGTTATTGAAACTCAAAACTCCGCTAAGATTTTTGGAAACCTTTGTGTGTAGGTTTCAAGTTTGTTAAGTCATTTCTGTAGCTCTACTCCCATTTTAGAGATGAGTCATGATTGCAAGAAAGTATCAGAGGTGAGATTTGAACCCCATTTTCCTAGCATCCAAGTCCAGTATTCTAGCTCCTATTACCTTTGAGATGACAAAAAAGACAGGCAGGAACACAAATACTTCAGAACTTAAAAAAAAAATGTTCAAACAAAATGGCTCTGTGATTGGCTCTCAATGATAAAAAAAAATAGAATTCCATGTATAGATATGGTGAGAGACAGCTGTTGGAGGATCAAGATAGTCTGGAAGGGACCTTGTCCAAGCTCATCATTTTATGTGTGACACTGTTGAAAGCTTTGCTCTGCCTACTCTGTCTCTTAATAGTTTTCACTGGGGCTTGTCGACGTTAATGTCTACAGAAGACACTCAGTGCAGTCCCCCTGTGCCACCCAGTGAGCAGAATAGACTGTCCTGGAAGGAGAAAAAAAAAAATGTGAAAGCTGTCAGGGTGTTTGGAGAATCAAATGTCCCAGTGCCCATGCCAAGGGGCATTTCATTAATTCCTTTGAAAGCTGCAAGGCTTATCTCTTTGGCCTCTCATTCTGAAAGTGCCCTTTCCTTCCTATTGGAGGAGGGGGGAGAGGCCACTTAGAAAAGTGTGGGCTTTGTCGTTGACCTTGCTGGATAGTCCAAGAAGGGCCAGACATGCTGCTCCTCTCTGACACCCGCTGGGGAAGTGGCTGGTCCAAGGCCTGTTTATTTTGAGGCCTTAGCAAATATCCACAGCTGTTTTTCTGAGAAGGCCTAATTATATTCCTTAGATTAGCAGATCTCATCGACTTTGGGGACTTGTTTTCCAAGGGGATAAAGTTCTCTTGCAGGTTCGTACAGTCAGTAGGAACATATTAATTCCTAGGAAGATTTAAGACAACAAAATAGGCTCCTTACTCTATGAAATTTTTAGGAGAAGGATTTTTTTTTTTGTTGCATGACATGAACATCTTTCTTGGATTAAAAACCATGATACTGAAATGCAGGCATTGCTTTCATGTTGGGAGAGGGGAATTAGACCTATGATTTCATTGATCTGGGGAACTTCTGGTGTGAAAAGTCCCCCCACTGATTGTGAGATTGGAAACCTGTTTGTGACTAACAGTCTTAAAGAGTTTACCAGTTCATTGAAGTTTGGGTGACATGATCATGCATCTAGCATGCGTCAGAGATGTGACCTAAACTCCCTCACAGCCATCCACTGTTCTCTACTCACATAGGTACTGACCTTATCACCTCTTACCCTACGTTACTGGAATCATCACTAACTGTCAAACATGCCTCCAGTGTCTCCCTCTCCAAATAGTCCTCAACAAACCTCTTAAACTGATATTCCTAAATGGAAGATCTGATCAGGTTACTCCAATTAAAAAAAAACCAAACAGCTCCCTTAGTAAAAAAAAATACTATGCCTCACATTTAAGACCCAAGCCAATCTACATCCTTTCTACCTTTCTTATTTCGTATTTGTCCCCTCCCGTCATATAATATCCTATTCAATCAAATTGGCTTTCCAGTTATGTTCAATACTTATCATCTTATTACTTAGTTATCATACACTTGTATATTATATTACATTGTTATTTCACATTATGTTACATATTACAACAGATTGTTTTATAAATTTATAGATTAACTTATTACTATACACTGTTACTCATTATCCAAATTGTTCAGTCATGTCTGAGTGTTTGTGACCCCATTTGAGGTTTTGTTGGTAAAGATACTAAAGTGGTTTGCCATTGCCTTTTCCAGCTTATTTTATGGATGAGAAAACTGAGGCAAACAGGGTTAAGTGACTTGCCCAGAGACACACAGCTAGTAAGTGTCTAAGGTTAGATTTGAACTCAGGAAGATGAGTCTTCCTGACTCTGTGTCTAGCATTCTATGCAGTATGGTGCCACCTAGCTGCCTGCACACATTATTATCATATGCCATTATATCCTGCCTGTGAACCTTTGTCCAGCAGGTTCCCTATGTCTAGAATGCATTCCCTCCTTACCCCAGGCTAAAGAATCAGAATTTTCCATCAGAGCGCAATTCAGGTGTGACTTCCAACATGACATCTTTCCAACTCTATTGACAGGAAAACTGTTGTTTTCAATTATCTCAAGTCACTCACTGTAACGAAATACGTAAAAAAACTAGGAGGTCTCTGGTAATACTATGTGGCTAAAAATTATAGCGTGGCATGAAATCGGAAGAGTCAAAGCTACAGGTGACCCAAAAGGCTATGGAAGGATGTACAATGTGGGTAACTATGTTGTTACAAATTATTAGCAATTAATTGTTCATGAAAAGCAATGGAAAACATATCATCTTGGACACGTATGAACTGAATGCACTTTATATACATCACTGCATTTACTCCTCATAAGCAATCCATAAGATAAGCATTATGGGAATTTTTATTCCCATTCTACATATGAGGAAACTGAGGCTCAGAGAAGTGGATGGAATGGAAATTCCTTTGTGGTAGGAACTGTTTCATTCTTTGTATTCAGCTCCTTTGTAAGTGCCTGGCACATAGTAGGTACTTAAGAAATGTTTATTGATTAAATAATAATAGCTTATAGCTAGCATTTCTATAGAACTTGAGGTTTGCAGAGGTCTTTGCCCATGCAATCTCATTGGTGTGACTTGCCCTTGCCCATGCAGCTAGGAACCATCAGGGGTTTGAACTCCAATCCTCCTGATTGCAAGGATTGTACTCTTTCCTCTCTGTCTTCAGTCATAATAGTGAAAAGCCAGTCAGGCAGCTAGCACTTATTAAGCACTTACTGTGTGCCTGGCACTGGGGATGCAAAGAAAGATAAAAACATACCCTGAAGGAGCTCACATTCTAAATCACTGCCTTATACTGTTAACATCATCCCAGCTTTTTAGGCCATTTCCCTAAAAGGTGGACTCATTAAAATGCTGACAATTCTATGGACATCATATTTATTTATTTGGTAAACTGAGGTCTTTTTCTAGGAACTTTTTAAGCTCTCTGTGGTTAAGACAAGGTAGCTTTCTAGTTGATTCTCACATACAATATTCCATTTCTTGATTTCCTATTTTTGCTTTGACTGATCTTATGCCTGAGAAAAGTAGGTGGTAGAATACATAGGGTAGTGGTTCTGGGTTCTGGAAGACGAGTTCAAATTCAACCTCAGACACTTGCTAGCTGTGTAACCCTGGGCAAGTCATTTAATCTCTATCTACATCTATTCTCTCAATTATAAATAGCAGATAACAGGCACCTTCCTCCAAAGATCGTTGTGATAATTGAATGAAATGGTATTTAGCACAGTGTCTGGCACATAGTAGGTGCTTAATAAATGTTTATTCCCTCTTTCCAAAACTCAGATACCATCTCCTACATGAAGCCTTCCTGGATTCTCTGCTCTACTAGTGGCTCCCTTCAAAAGCTACCTTGTAGTTAATTTGTATATGTTACTTATGTATGCGTGTATTGTCTCTCCTATTAGGAAAAATTGGGGAAATAAATAAGATTGATGCAAGTAAAGCAAGAAAATTGTAAAAAGAAACTCAACCAATTGGAAAAAGAGATGCAAAAACTTACCAAAGAAAATTACTCCTTAAAAATTAGAACTGGGCAAGGGGAAGCTAATGAATTCACTTCATAAGACATCAGGAAATAATGAAACAAAATCAAAAGTTTGAAAAAATAGAAGAGAATGTGAAACATCTCGTTAGAAAAGCAACTGACTTGGAAAACAGATTGAGGAGAGATAATATATGAATCTTCAGACTACCTGAAAGTTAAGATAAAAAAGTCTAGACACTATGCTTCACGAAAATATTAAAGAAAGTTTCACTAAAGTTCTAGAATTGGAAGGGAAAATAGAAATTGAAAAGATCTGCTGAAAACTATGTGAAAGAGTTCCCTAAAGGAAAACTCACAGGAATATTATAGATAGTTTCAAGGTTCTAGGTCAAGGAGAAAATATTACAACCAACCAGATAGAAACAATTTAAATATTGTGGGGCTACAGTCAGGATAACATAAGATTTAGTAGCTTCTACATTAAAAGACTGAAGAGTGTGGAATACAGTAATCTGAAGAGCAAAGGAGCTGGGTTTGCAACTAGATTTGAAGCTAAGAATTTGCAAAACCTGGCAAAGCTGAGCATAATCCTACAAGAAAAGAAAGGATATTTAATGAACTAAAGGAGTCTCAGGTGTTCGTGCAGAAAAAAACCAGAACAGAACAGAAAATTTTACTTACAAGAACGAGGAGAAACATAAGAAGGTAAACATGAAAGAGTATAAGGGATTTGATAAGGTTAAACTCTTTACTGCTTATATGGGAAGAAAATATTTGTAACATTTAATTTGAGGTTATATCTCCAGGCATTTTCTTTATTTATCTCTCTTGATATTACTGTTGTTATTGTTAACTCAAGAAATTGTGCAAGGTCAGGTAAAGGTGGTGAAGTGAATGTGCTTAATCTGAATTATCAGATTAAGACAAAATTCAGGGACTAATTTAAAATACGAGGAAAAACATAATATAATTTAATGGAAGAAAACTCAGACTTAAGAACTCCTCAACAAAGAAAAGGAAAATGGTGGAATAGAGAGGAAATCCCCACCCCTCAGCAATTTCTACCAATAAGAAACATCTAAAACATAAGTGGATGGTGAAAGTGAGAGACTGGAATAAAATTTATTTTAATTCAGGTGATTCTGAGAAAGGGAATGCAATCACAATTTCAAATAAGGGAAGGGTAGAAATTGATAATATCAAGAGAGATAAATAAAGAAAATGCCTGGAGATATATAACCTCAAATTAAATGTACTTTCCCAAAAGAAAAAAGAGTTATTAACCTTATCTCTGAAAAATAAATCAAATAAGCCATAACGAAAGACAAAAGCAAGGAGGGAAACTGGTGCTGATGCATTTATCAGTGAATTCCACCTAACATTTAAAGCATATTTGCCTATGTTGTCAAAATCACTGTCAGTATTTGATAAAGAAGATATTCACCCAAATTTATTTTATGAGACATATATGGTCCCTGAAAGCCCCAAATTGGTAAGAATTAAGAAAGAGAAATTTAGACGAATGTCACTAGTGAATATTGATGTGAAAAATTAAAATGAAATTTTAGCCAAGAGACCACAGAAACATATCCAGAAAATTATTCACTGACCAAATTGGATTTATATCAGGGATGCAAAGATTAAGAAAACAATTAGCACAATGAATCATCATATGTAACACAAATAATAAAAACTGGATGATGACAGCAATAGATGCAGAAAGAGCCTTCAACCACATACAGCATTAATTTGTTAAAAATCCCTAGGATCATATAGCATTGAAGGGTCCTTTAATAAGTTCAAAACTCCATATCCAGACCAATGAAAAAATGTGGTATTTGAGGTTCAAGTTGGACATACATTAATCATGGGCTGCCTGTAATTTTTATTTAACCTATGTTTTAGAGACTAAATGGAAATAACTTTTTTTTAAAAAAATTTCCTTATGGGTTAAGAAGACAAAATGGAAAATAAACAATTTGGGGAAAATTACGTATTTTGAGACTAGAATGGCAGGTTTTTTTTCCCATCCGTTCAGAGAAGTAGAAATAGACAGAATAGCTATAAATATCAGAGTTGAATGCATCTATTAATACACATTTTTAAAGTAATGAGAGATACTAATAAGCAGAGCTGTTAGAAAAGTCACTAAAAAAAAAGAGAATGAAACTTTTTTCGTCTAAAATAAAACAGCTTAGGCTCTTGATGATTCAGTGAACTCTAGAGCTGTTGTTTCTAACCAAGAACAAGGAACATGTGAAAGGAAATAATGAACCTTCTTCAGAATCCTGCCATACTTTCAGATCAGCAGGTTTTCTGAAATCTTTTGAAGTGTGTGCTGGCAACTCTAGATTCATGTTTCCCATGGACACTTTGGGACTTTAGTCTTAGGACAACTAAACACATGTGCATGCACACATATGTACACAGACACACAAATAAAGTTACTGCCAAATAAATTATGATGGTTCTTAGTTGAATATCTTCATGAGACCAAATTTCCCCTCCCTCATATTTTGAGAAAGTCTCTACAATGCAGGAAATGATCAAGTACATAGCATTCATCTGGTAATTTATTCATTCAGTATTTATTAATGGGATGCTAGGTGGCACAGTAGAGGGAACATTTGGTCTGGAGTCAGGAAGACCTAAGTTCAAATCCAGCATGTGACCTTGCACAAGTCACTTAACCTTGTCTGACTCAGGTTCTTCATCTGTAAAATGACCTGGAGAAGGAAATGATGAGCTACTCCAGTATCTTTGCCAAGAAAGCCCTAAATGGGGTCATGAAGAGTCAGACATGACTAACTGCCCGAAAAACAAGCATTTATTATTTGCAAGGTATTTTACTGTTGGGTGTACAAAGAAAAGTAAGACCTGGTGTCTGCCTCATTAGGTTTCCAGTCCACTAACAGAAGTCTGATATAATGATGATAAGAGTTGGCTTTTATATAGCCCTGTAAGGAATACAAAGTATATTATTATCTTTTTTGACTTTCACAATAAACAGCCTCATAAGGTAGGTGGCAGTATGATCTCTAGTCTATAGATGAGGATGACATCGAAGGCTTAAGTCAACAGTTAAGTACTTTCTATGTGCCAAGCAACCCTGGAGCCACAAAGAAATGGTAAAAATAATAAAAAAAAAAAGGGTCCCTGCCCTCTAGAGGCTTATAGTTTAACGAGATAGTCAACATGAAAACAATTATATAGAAGTAAGAACTACACAGCAGGTAATAAATTAGAGGGAACTGCAGAAGGAGAGCACTAGAATTAAGGGGCACCAATAAAGGTTTCTTGCAGACGGTGGAATTTTAGATGAGAAGACAGGAAGGAGAGCTAAGGAGGAAGAGCATTCCAGGTGTAGGGAGTGTAAATGCGCTGAATCTAGTCTTGTATTTGAGGAACAGTAAGGACACCACGAGTTGAAGGTGGGGAGGAGTAAGGTGTAAGAAGACTGAAGTAGGAAGGAGTCATCTTAGGTTGGGTTTTAAAAGTCAGACTTTGTTCATTCAGGGCCTGCCAATTCTGGGATGTGGCCTTGGGAGGACGGGAGACTTGCTTTGCAACTTGTCCTTCCTCTACACTTTCATGCAGACCATGCCTGCTAGACCCCACTTGGAAGCCATGCCCTGGCCATCACCTCTTGTGCTCTTCCTTGGCATTCAAGCGTCAACTCAGAAGCCTCCTCCGGGAAGCTGCAGCTGAAAGGGACGCCTGTTTCCTCTATTTTTTCCAAAGCACCTTCCTGTTGCCCCATGATACCTTTCCTTATCTCTATAAATGTCATAACACCGCTTGTACCCCTTCCATTCCTAGGGCAGCTAGGCAATGCAGTGGATAAAGCACCAGGCTGGGAGTCAGGAAGATCTGAGTTCAAATCTGGCCTCAGACACTTACTAGCTATGTGATCTTGGGCAAGTCACATAACCTCTGTTTGCCTCAGTTTCCTCAACTGTCAAATGGGAATAATAAGAGTACCTACCTCCTGGGATTGTCGTGAGGGTCAAATGAGATAATGTTGTAAAGAACCTGGCAGATAGTAGGCACCTTAATAAATGCTGGCTCTTATTATTATTGTAATATGTAACATTTCATCTCTTCTTTGTAGTCCTTTAAACAGACCTCCATGCCTAGCCCCCTCCTCAGTTCTACCCTGCAGGATGCCTAATTACCTTCAAAGCTGAGATCAAACATTACATCTTCCTATGTGAGGCCTTTCCTGATCTCCCCACCTTGGAGACACCCCCACATCATTACCCTGTATTTACTTGAGATATATTTAGTATATGCATATATATGTATGTATATGTAAGATATATTTATATATGTGTAATTTATTATATCTATGTATCTGTATATCTATCTACGTATCTACCTATCTAGAAGGTACCAGAGCCAGCTTGAACCAGCTCACAAAAGCCAGTTGTTAAATTTTCAATTAAGTAGTTACATCTTGTAAATTAGCAAATACTGCACATCAGAGCTTGATTTGCTGTTTTGTTGATTGTGTAGAATTAAGAAAGTAATAGAGAAAATACAGTAATTCAGAAGAAGCTTAAAAGTTTGTTGTTGTACCATCCCCCCAAAGCTGATTGTTAAACATTTGCCAGCACAATCCTGCATGCTCCCCTCCCTTCTTCCTCACCCCACCCCTAAGCCCCAATGTCAGTTCCTTGAGAGTGAGGATGATTTTATTTTTTTCTTTATATCTTAAGTGTTTAGCACAGGGTCTGGCACATAGTAGGCACTTAATAAGCATTTTTAGATTGACAGAAAGCAATAAATTCCTTGAGTGCAGGCACTGCCTTATTTCACCCTTGTGTTCTCTCTAGATTTTAATTGTGGGAGATATCATTTATTGAGTTGTAGGTCATGAAGTTAACAAAGGTCAGAATCAGAAATTGAACCCAGGTCTTCCTGCCCCAAATTCAAGGTTCTTTCCACCATACTATGTCACAGCTACACAATTAACTACCACAAGAAGCAGACAATGGATATGATTGAAGAGAATGAGATAATGCCTTAAAGGAAGGAAAGAGACCCTCTGGCTGTGGAAATCAGAGAGGGCATCCTGGAAGAGATGGCACCAAGTGAATAAGGAAGAGGTGAGTTTTTTCCAGCCTTCAGAAGTATTTTTAACTAAGGTTGAGAGGCTGATGAAACAGCCCATTAAAACACCTTGTCCCGCACGGACGCTGTGGTGGACAGCATCATGAGATCTCTCTGGAAGCCTCAAAGTGAAGATTCCAAGCCAGGGTCAGATTTCATTACACAACACACGTTGGCTGCTTTGCAGACTGCTTGACCTCTCCCTCCGTGCCAGAGTATAATACTTCTGCTGACTAAAAATAAATTCATTGCATCCTCTCTTTACAAGGCAATTTTTGGAAATCAACTACAGTTATTTTTGTATGTGAGGCAAAGGGGGAGAGATAGGTAGGAAGTGATGAGGAATCCATTTTCAATGTCCAATGCTGGAAAGAATCATTATATTAAAGGCTAAGTCTGGTCATTTTCCCCATGCAGACGTGCTATTTCTTCCATGTAAGGAAATTCCAGTGAATAAATTCTCTGTAACAACATAGATTGGCAATAGTATTATTCAACTTATAGTCAAAGAATCATTAATGTAGAGCTGGAAAAGACTTCATGGACCACCTAGTCAACATCTTGGTTTTATGAATGATGAAAATGAGATCTAGGGAAAATAAAAATGAGTTGCCCAAAGTCACCAAAGTAGTATGACAGATGGGACTTGAACCCTGATCCCATGACTCCAGATCCATAAAAACAAGTGTTGTTTGGGAATACTTACAGGTCAAGTGACTTTGCTCAAGGTCACACAGTTAATATATCCTGACTCCGGATTTGAACTCAGGTCTTCATTACTCCAAAGCTAGTTCATCTTCACCATGCCAGGTTATTCTTCCTTACTCGTATCTCCATGTAATACACTGTCTCTGTGCATTTCATTGGAAAAAAAGTCTATGAGTCTAATACCCAGGGAGACCTGGGCTTGAATTTCATACCCAGGCCCAAATTTTGTAACCTATGCCCTTAGCCACTGGCATTTTAAGACAACATTTCAGAGTTTACTAAGAAGATCCCCACATAGTCACCACCCTCACTCCCACTCAACACCTCTGATGTCTTCCTAGGATGCCTCATCATGTGCAGAGGTATCCCTGTCTTCATGAAAGCTGTGCTAGAGGAAAACAAATTCCAGCAAAGGGCTCAAGATGAAACTGCTTTATGTGTGGATAGAGCCAGAGGTAGGAATTTTTGTACTTTTGTACTTTTGACAGCTTCTCCAGGTATGCAGCAGTCAACATTCATGGAATATGGTTAGGGAGGCAGGGAGGTGACTGTCACCTGTGCCACAGCAATCTATCAAAATTCTTCTTGCTAAATGGGTATTAAGCTCAGTTGCTTCTATATTGCTATGGACTAGAAGTTTTTCAGTGCCCTCTAAATCTGATGACCCAAGACCAAGGTCCAGCGGCCTCACCCTAGTTACAGGCTTGGTAATGGATTGTATGTCTGTCAAATAAGGATCAACTTAATTAAATTTAGAGATAGTCATTGCCAAATTTGTTGCTGTAAGATGAATTTTTCAGCCACAGTAACTCCCAAAGACCATCTATCATGTCATTGAAATTTTGCAATCTTTGTTGGCACAGGGAGTACCCTCATTGATAAAATCATAGCATGAAATACTGAAGCAACTAGTAGTTTTCTCTCTTCTGTCTCTCTTCATCCCTCCCCCTAAAGGATGCACAAAGTCAAACCAGACTTTAAATATTTTTAAACAAAACTCCTAAACTTATCAAAAAAAAGGAGAATGCAATAAAGTGAGAATGTATTTTCATCATTGCTTGACCCTCCTTTGGGGACTTTCTGAATAGCAAAACGTCTTAACATTATCATCATAGTTCATCTCTGTAACATTCTATATCCATTCTCTACCAAGTAGCAACATCATTCATTCTCCTGGGCAAATAGGAAAATGGAAATTTAGAAAGTTGAAGAAATTTGCCTAAGATAATGAAGGAATTGGTGGGAATGATAATTCATACTTAAGAGTCAAGGATTTGGGGAGTTCTAGGGGCGGTGCTCAAGACAAAAAAAAAACCTACATAGAATCTAGTGGTTTATTCCATAAATTTGCAGCACATCCATGAAAACTCCATGATGAAATTTAAAACTCTCTATGATTTATCTCTCATGTATTTTCTGAATCTTTTTTCATATCATTTCAATTCATTCATTCTTTATTCTAATCAATTTGGCGTAGAAGTCCGTCTCGACAAACACAACATTTCATTTCCCACTTCCATGACTGTGCACACAGCTCCCTATTTCTGGAGTGCAAGTCCTCTTCATCTCTGTCTCATAGGATCCCTACTTTTCTTCAGATCTTAGCTCAGTTACCACCCTCCTCCATGAGACCCAGCTCCAGCCATCTAGTTATCAATGTTATCTCCTCCTTAAATATTTGTATTTATTTCTCTGTGCACATGTTTTTCTTCCCAATAGAATGTAAGATCTATGAGGTCAGGGACTATTTCCTTTTGTCTTTCTATCCTCAGGACCAAGAACAGCGCTCAGCACATTTGTACTTAGTAAATACTTCCTGAATGGGAAGTATTTTATATATATATTATATATATATGAATTTTAAAATATATATTATATTATATATTTTTATATAATAGGCATATGCCTCTCATAGAAGAATGACCTCAACTACTGCCGTGGACATTCAAAGAAACTGATACTCAAATGGAAGCCACCCACCAGAACTTGATAACTTCATTAACAAAAACTGTATATTTCTGTGCTGAATGACTTCATTTCAATTCAAACAGAGTATTTAGAAGATGGTAAACTTGCAGGCTTTGCATATTTCTCTTAACTTTAAATCATGCAGGAAGGTGGGCCATTTTCTAGTAGTTTTCACTAGCCTTTAGATTTGGATGTATCATTCAACCTGTCCAAAACAGGACTTATTATCATTCCCAATAAACTCTCCCCTTTTCTAAACTTTCCTGTTTTGCTCTCAATGGCACCACCATCCTCCTAGTAACCCAAGCACACAACCTCAAGTGACGTTCTCAACTCCTCACTCACACTCATTCTACATAGTTAATCTGTTGCCAATCTTGTCATTTCTATCTTCATGTCTCTTTCCTCTGTCCCTTTCTTTGGACTCATGGTTACTGTGCTAAGTCAGGCCCTCATCACCTCTTACCCAGACTATTGCCATAGCCTCCTCATTTATCATCTTGCCTCCAGCCTCTCCTCACTCCAATCTCTCCTCTACTTAGTTTCCAAAGTAATTTTTTAAAAGCATAGGTCTGATCATGTCATCCCCTGCTCAGTAAGCCTCCCTCCCTATTGCCTCCAGGATAAAATTCAAAATCTTCTCATTTCAAAATTCTTCTTAATTCGTTCCTTCTTGCCTTTTCAGTTTCCTTACATTTTAGTCCCTTATATCCATGATTCAGCCACACTGGCTTATTTATAGTTCTTCACATATAACATGCCAACTCCTGGTTCCATGCCTTTTATGAACCTGGAACATGCTCCCTAATCAACTTTGCTTTTTCATTGACTTCCTTCAAGATTCATACAAATCCTGTTCTGTACCTGTGAGCTCACTGAAATAGGACACTCCTACCCTACTTCAATTGTATGAACTCCTTCCACCAATGAACACTGGCAACTCATCCGTAATTTATGATCTTAAGATAATTGTCTGAGGTCACTAAGAAGTTAAATGACTTGTTCAGGATGACATAACTAAAGGTAGGTCTTAGACCCATTTTTTAAAATCAATCAGCCAGCACTTACTAAATGCCTACTAGGTGCCAATTGTGCTAGGATCTAGGGAAATAGATCAAAGAAGTGAACTCTCTTCCTGACTCCAAGCCAAGCCTATGTCAGCCATATCATGATATCTCTCAAAACAAATGCTATTAATAGCTAAACACTCTTGATTGGCTAGAAGGTGGAGCAAAGATAGTTTTAGATGCCATCCATATTTGTACAACATGTATCACCAGATGAAAGGTTGAGTTGTCCTTTCTGATATTCCCAAATCAAAGTTACAAAAACATCTATTATTAGCAATGCTTGGTCCAGAATGGCTTCCCTTTTGTTGTTGTCCAATAGTCCATGATGAAGTGGATTAAGATGAGAATAGAACAGTTATAGACAAACTAACATACCTTGGGAGGGAATGAATGTGAATTTGTAGGCATCCCTGATATTTTTGTGCATAGAACACAGGGAGGGATTGTTGGCTTGTCATTTAAACCAAACTCTAAATGGATATTTCTGTAACTCTTAGATTTGGTCTCTTGAGTACACAGTGCCAACTCATATTTTATTTGTTCTTTAAGCTTTAATAAGCACTTTCCTCATAATAATTCTGGAAGGTACTCTGTATAAATTTTGTTACCCCTACTTTATAGATGAGCAAACTGGAACACAGCATAGAAGAGTAACTGATTAGGGGTTGGTGGTGTGGTGGGGGTGAGTGTCACTGAACAATTAAGAGACAGGCAGGATTTGAAGCTTAGTCTGTCTCCTGATTCTAATTCTAACTTTATTTCCACTAAACTGTGCTGCTACAGGATCTATGATGGTGACTCATTGCCCAGCCTGGTATGCCAAGCAGGTACTCTTCACTTCAGTGAGATTTCTGTTCACATTTTCTCCTTCCCAATCCAACTTTCAATGCCTCTATTGAGTTTCACTTTCTGTATGAATGCCCACAAGGATCACTTCATCAACCAATGAGGATGTGTTGAGCACATACTATGGACCAGGCACTGTGCAATGTGCTGGGGATACAAATATAGTGAATGAAACAATCCCTATTCTCTAGGGGGTTTTAGAATAGTTAGCATTTATATATACTTTAAGGGTTACAAAGCACTTTATGAATGCTATTTCATTGGATCCTCACAACAACCCAGGGAAGTAGGTGATATTATTATCCCCATTTTACAGATAGGAAAATAGAAAGTTAGAAAGGTCAAATGACTTGCCTGAGGTCACTGAGCTGGTAAGTGTTGGAGGCAGGATCTGAACCCAGGTCTTCCTGACTCTCTCCGTAGTGCTACCTCCATTCCTAACGTACCTGAGCACTTAATCTCTATCTAGTGGTGTGCTTGCTTTTTAAACAACCAGATCTTGGCGGGGGGGGGGGGGGGGGGGCAGGGGTGACAAAGTATGTACAACACACTTTTAAGTTTAATCTGCATTATTAAGATTTTCTCCATCACTTTCTTAAGTCTAGACAATCAACAAATCAGAACCTGATTTGTGGCATTTGTTGATTTTTGGGGTACATACATGGTCACACTGAAAATTTAACGATGACCTTTCTCAAGCCTATTTGATCAGGCTCTTTCTTGTAGACCACTCTGTCTATTGCATACATTTTGGTACTTAATTATAGCCTTATATTGTTCACTCAGCTGCTTCCTCTCCCCATCCCCCATCCCATAGTTCCAGTCTTCTTCATCATTGAATCCTGTATTGTGGTCAAGGAAAACATGGAGGAAAAAACAACCATCATGGCCAATATGTCTGCTAGTGTATATCACATTTCATCCATAGGCTCCCACATGTCTGCTGAGAACAGGGCCATGGGTTGGAGCATCAGTTTTCTGGGATCCACATTGAATTGCACATTACAATTAATCTGGTTTCTGGCCACCTCTTAGCATTGTTTTTATTTACCTTTTATAGCCATTGAGTTTGTTATTTTCTGAATTCAGCTTTCTTTGCTAGGCAGGACTTCCCACAAGTTTTCCCATATCTCTGAATTCCCAGCAGAGGAGATTCAAATCCATGTCTTTTGACTCTAAACCCAGTTGCTTGTTCCACTAAAATATGTGGCTCCTCTCTTTTCAATGCCTCTACAATTGATATGTTACTGAACTAGGGCATTCTGAAAGTGACACTAGGTGAATACCTTTAAGTCACACACACACACACACACACACACACACACACACACACACAAAATGCCAAGAAATTCAGCTCCATTTAGTCTATAATCTCTGATACAGTTCAGCAAACACTGATTAAGCCCCCAATCTGTGTGAGGCACATTGCAAGGGGCTGGAGAAAACCGTTCAGTCTGGACAGTCTGTTCAGTCTCAGGACTTCTAGCTTTGGGAGCTTAATCTGGCCAGAAACCAGAGGGAGCCAGCCAAGCTTGTTTTCATGAATTAAGGGAGGTTTCCAGAGGTGAACTATGAATCCATTAACCTTCTCTGCTCAATTACATTTGCATCCTTTCCTTTTTCTATGTTAATGTATTGCTGCCTCATTGGATTTGGATTTCAAGTTTAGTGGTCAGGGACTTTGTCTAATTCTAATCTCTCAAGTACACTATTGCTACTTAATTCCAAATAAATCTTAATAATAAGCATGAAGTAAGAATCACTGCCAAATGAATGGGCAAATAACCTTATATTGCATTCAGGAGAAATTTAGATAGGGAATAGCACCTGGATCTGTGATTTCATTTGGTGTTTGGAACTCCCAAATGAGGGAATTCCTTTTACCAATGGAGGTCAGCACCTCCTCTGCAATTTAGAGCCTCAGAAGAGTTATTTACCTAGAGCACTGAGGGGCTCACGTCTAGCCCAGGGTCACACAATCAGTATGTGTCAAACAGAGGTGAGTCTTTTTTTAAAAAATTAATTTGTTTTCCGTTTTCTACAATCACTTCCATAAGTCTTAGATTTGCTCCCCTCCCTCTTCTCTCTATCCCCCCTTCCTCCCTGAGACAGTGTGCAATCTTATATGGGTTCTAGACATACATTCTTATTGAATACATTTTCACGTTAGTCATGTTGCATAGAAGAATTAAAATGAATGGGAGAAACCGTGAGAAAAACTAAAACAAAACAAAACATAACACAAGGGAAAATATTCTGCTTCATTCTGTGATCCAATTCCATAGTTTTTTGTCTGGATGTGGAAGGCATTTAAAGCTATGGTAGACACTATAAAATATCTGGGAATCTACCTGCCAAAACAAACCCAGGGATTATATGAGCACATTTACAAAACACTTTTTGCACAAATAATGTCAGATCTAAGTAAGTGGGTAAGCCGAGCTAGTATAATAAAAATGACATTCTACTTTAATTAATTTACTTATTCAGTGCCATACCAAACTATCAGATAATTATTTTCTAGAGCTCGAAAAAATAATACCAAAATTCATCTGGAAGAACAAAAGGTCCAGAATATCAAGGGAACTAATGAAAAGAAATGCTAGGGAAGGTACCAGATCTCAAATTGTATTATAAAGCAGCAATCATCAAAATCACTTG
The DNA here is from genome assembly GCF_028372415.1 of Notamacropus eugenii. NCBI lineage: Eukaryota > Metazoa > Chordata > Mammalia > Diprotodontia > Macropodidae > Notamacropus > Notamacropus eugenii. Next base: position 29,977,827 of record NC_092874.1, on the reverse strand, counting down.
GTAATGGCTAAGAAATAGAAGGGTAGACTGGTGGAATAGGTTAGCTACTCAAGACACAGTAATCAATGAATATAGCAATCTACTGTTCGATAAGCCCAAGGACCCCAGCTTCTGGGATAAGAACTCACTGTTTGACAAAAATTGCTGGATAACAGTGTGGTGGAAACTGGGCATAGACCAATGCCTGACACCATACACAAGAATAAAATCCAATTGGATGCATGATCTAGGTATAAATATTGATATTATAAACAAATTAGAGAAGCAAGGAATAGCGTATTTGTCAGATTTATGGAGAATGGAGAGATTTATGACCAAACAAGAGATAGAGAATATTATGAAATGCAAAATGGATAATTTTGATTACATTAAATTGAAAAGTTTTTGCACAAAGCCAATGCAACCAAGATTAGGAGGGAAGCAGAAAACTGGGAAAGAATTTTTAGTGTCTGTGATAAAGGCCTCATTTCTAAAATACATAGAGAACTGAGTAAAATGTACAAGAATACAAGTCATTTCTCAATTGATAAATGGTCAAAGGATATGAACAGGCAATTTTCAGAGGAAGAAATTAAAGATATCTATGGTCATATGAAAGAAGTGAGTCTTGAACCCAGGTTTTGTTGACTCCAAGGGTAGCTGGCTATCTACTATTTCTCACTGTCTCATTCTAGATTCAGGAGAAATTGAGAGCCTTCTCCATATTCCTTAATTAATGTAGTCTTAAAAAATACACACAAAAGATTTCAAACTACATGGAAAGTAACTTAGCTTCCTTTTTTTCGGTAAGACTTTTTTCATATTCCACACCCTTCTATCCCTTAATGTAGAAGCTGCCAGATCTTGTGTTATCCTGATTGTATTTCCACAATACTTGAATTGTTTCTTTCTAGCTGCTTGCAATATTTTCTTCTTGACCGGGGAACTCTAGAATTTGGCCACAATGTTTCTAGGAGTTTCTCTTTTTGGATCTCTTTCAGGAGGTGATTGGTGGATTCTTTCAACATTTATTTTGCCCTCTGATTCTAGAACATCAGGGCAGTTTTCCTTGATAATTTCATGAAAGATGATGTCTAGGCTCATTCCTTGATCATGGTTTTCATGTAGTCCCACAATTTTTAAATTGTCCTTCATGGATCTATTTTCCAGGTCAGTTGTTTTTCCATATTTCTTCCATATCTTCCATTTTTTCATTCTTTTGGTTTTGTTTTGTGATTTCCTGGTTTCTCATAAAGTCGTTAGCCTCCATCTGTTCCATTCTAATTTTTAAAGAACTATTTTCTTCAGTGAGGTTTTGGACCTCCTTTTCCATTTGGCTAATTCTGCTTTTTAAAGCATTCTTCTCCTCATTGGCTTTTTGAACCTCTTTTGCCAATTGAGTTAGCCTATTTTTCAAGGTGTTATTTTCTTCAGCATTTTTTGGGTCTCTTTTAGCAAGGTGTTGACTTGCTTTTCATGCTTTTCTTGTATCTCTCTCATTTCTCTTCCCAGTTTTTCCTCCACCTCTCTAACCTGATTTTCAAAATCCTTTTTGAGCTCTTCCATGGCCTGAGCCCATTGAATGTTTATTTTGGATGTTTGGGATACAGAAGCCTTTTCTTCTATGTCTTTCCCTGATGGTAAGCATTGTTCTTCCTCATCTGAAAGGATGGGAGGAGATATGTATTCACCAAGAAAGTAACCTTCTATGGTCTTATTTTTTTTCCCCTTTTTGGGCATTTTCCCAACCAGTTACTTGACTTTTGGGTTCTTTGTCAAGAGTAGGGTATACTCTGGGAACCTGTGAGATCTCAGTTCCTCCAAGGTGGCAAGATCTGGACGCAAAGAGGGGTTTTTATGCCCAGAATCTTAGCAGTTATCTCTCCACAGCCACCTGGCCTTCAGCTTCACCAAGTCAGCACTGGGGGCTGATTTTCAGATAAGATGGATGGGCAGGGCTGCCATTCAGTGTGAGACGAAGACCAGCTCAGGTAAGACTCAGCTCTTCAGTGCCCCCAGGGGTTTTTACGCTCCAACAATGGAGCGGTCTGTACAGGCTGCCTGCTGCTGGAGCTATGGGAAGGCTCTTCTCCCTTCCTGGCCAGCTGGAAAAACCCTGTCACTGACCTTTGGCGCCTGTGGGTTGAGGGATCTGAGGACCCGCTGCTGTGACTGGAGATTCCACCCCCAAGGTGTCCTCCTCCCAGAGTCTTGTCACCCTGTGCTGTACTGCACAGCCAAGGCTGGTCTGGGTTCCTCTCCACGTCCAGAGCAACTGATGTTTCTGTGGGCCTTTCAGGTCATGGTGGGCTGGAAATCTCCTCCACTCTGTTGTTCTACATTTCTGCTGCTCCAGAATTTGTTGAGAGTCCCTCTCTACAGGTATTTTGTGGGCTGTGTGGGGAGACCCTGCGTAGGTGTGTCTTTCTAGTCTGCCATCTTGGCTCTGCCCCCCTGGTTAGACTTTTTTCAACCCAAGTTCCATCATGAGTAATATATAAATCACTTCTGAGTTACAACACTTAACTTTTTAAGTAACTCCTTCAACAAAGTAGGGCCTCAAAATCTTAATTTCTAATAGAATATAAACTCTTGAAGTCAAGGAATGCTTTTCTTTTTTCTCTTTCTTTCCCCAGCACTTAGTACCATGTGAATCATAGAATAGCAGACATTTAATAAATGCGGGTTATCATTGTTGGAGGCACCATCATCCTCGCAATCATCCAGAGTCAGAGTTCCAAGTCATCCTTGACTCTTCTCCTTCCCTTTCTTCTCATACCCAAATTTCCAAGTCCTGTCCATCTGACTTCCACAATATTTCTTACATCTGACCCATTCTCTTCATTCCCACAGCTAATCCAGACCTTTATCACCTCTCACTTGGACCACTGAATAACCTCGATTAACCTCCAGTACAATCCCACAAAAATTTATTGAGCACAAAGAAATGTGCTACACACACACACACACACACACACACACACACTTTTAGGTGTTGCAGTGGGCTTGAAATCAGGAAGACTCATCTTCTTGAGTTCAGATTCAGCCTTAGACACTTCCTCACTTGTGTGATCCTGGTCAAGTCACTTAACCCTGTTTGCCTCAGATCATCTGTAAAATTATCTGGAGAAGGAAATGCAAACCACTCCTGTATCTTTGCCAAGAAAACCCAAGTGGGGTCATGGAGAATCAGACACGACTGAAACAACTCAATGACAACAATATGCTAGCCGTTAGGCTAGATGCTGGGAATAGATTTCCTGCCTTGAAGGTGCTTCCTAACTGGCCCCCTTGCTTCCTGTTCTTCAACTCTAGTCCATCTAATGCCCAGCTGCCATATAGTTCTCTAAAAAATTATTTTAGAAGTTGGCAGATTCATTCAAAAATTTTCTTTGATTCCCTCTGATTTCTAGAATAAAATAAAAACTCCTCAGCTTGAGATTTAAGACCTTCTATAGCGACCTTTTCAGATTTATTTTGTAGTACAGTACTTTACATTTCCTAAGTCTCACCCTACCTTTTACTTCTGTGAATTTGTATGTCATTCTCCGTACCTGAATTCACTTCCTTCTTATTTCTGCCCTTAGGGTGGTTTATCAACATTCAATCAATTAAACATTTATTAAGTACCCACTATGTGCCAGATATTATGTAAATGCTGGGGATACAAAAAGAGACAAAAGATAGCCCCTTTTCTCAAGGAGTTTGTAGTCTAATGGATTCAAGGTTCAAGTTAGTTTCCATTCCCCACCCCCACCATGAAGCCTTCTCTAACGTCCAACCTCATACTTCCCTGTGTTTCCCTAGCTACATATTTGTTGCAAGCACTTAGTACAATGTAAGGTCCTTGAGAACAGAGACCATCTTATTTTTTGTCTGTATCTCTAGCACCTAACACAATACCACAAACATAGTAGCGGTCAACATTTGTTTGAAAAAATTCACTCTGTTGTTTTTTGCAGTATCTGTTGTCATATGCTGTTATTTCCTTGAGAAGTTTTTATCTGTATTTTAATGCCCACTTGCAGTGTTTTGTCCTGGATGTTTAGATTTTAAACAAGCTATTTATAATGGGACCTATCACATTTGTTGGTATCCAGTTCATAAAATCATTGGCCTTCTTTTCTGTGCTATGAGAAAGTAGCATGGTGTAATAGATGGAATACTGGACCCATGTCCTACCTGGTATGACCACAAAGTCAGATGATTTCTCAGAGTCCTAATTCCCTCATATGTAAGATAGAGATAAAATGCCCTAGGTTACTGAGTTGTTTTGAGTCAAGTTAGTGCCTTCCAGGGCTATACAAAAGTGATTTATTATTCTTGAGGCTGTCAGATATTGAGCACTTTGGAAAATTTCACTAGTGGGAGTGATGACTAAATGACAGTATTCTGGGTGCTTTTTTAAAAAAAAGTTTAACTAGTTGTTTCAGAGGCAGTGGGAGTTCCATCTTGGAATTCTAGATATGCAAGTCATCTATCAAATGACTGTGCCTGCTTTTAAGAAAAAAACTTGATGTTATCTCAAAACTTCACCTTAGCTGAAATTTGATAGTCTTTGTTGAGAGAGAGAGGGAGAGAGAGAGAGAGAGAGAGAGAGAGAGAGAGAGAGAGAGAGAGAGAGAGAGAGAGAGAGAGAGAGAGCCTCCAATAGAGGTCATTGCTTCTGTAATTATTTCTAAGTCATATTTCTTACATGTTCATGCTTCTTGCTCCCCATTGTTACTTTCAGACCATTGTTCCATCCCCTCTCCTCTTTGAAAGTGACACAATCCATTGATATCACCCTCTCCCTATTTTTATTGGCCATCATCTGCTGACCTCCAGGATACTTTCCCATCTCCATCAGTGGTTTCAATTTTTAGTTCACAGCTTTTACTCCAATCTCTACCAGACCACAATTCTTTTTTTAAATTTTTTATTTGACTTTTCTCAGTTACATTTTTTAAAAATTTGACATTCGTTTTAAAAAATTAAGTTCCAAATTCTCTCCCTTCTTCCCTTCCTTCACCCCTCTACGAGAAGGCAAGCAATTTGATATAGATTATACATGTGCAGTCCCGAAAAAAATTTCCATATTAGCCATGTTGCAAAAAAATGCAGGCCAAAAAATTCCTAAGAAAAATAAAGTAAAAAACAGGATGCTTCAGTCTGCATTCAGACTCCATCAATTCTTTCACTGGAGGTGGGTAACATTTTTCATCATAAGGCCTTCAGAATTGTCTTGCATCATTGCATTAATCAGAATGGGGATAGCTATATGGCACTGTAGATAGAGTGCCTGGAGTCAGGGAGTCTCATCTTCTTGAGTTCAAATCTAACCTCAGACACTTACTAGTTCACACAATGAATCATTTAACCTTATTTACCTCAATTTCCTCACCTGTAAAATGAACTGGAGAAGGAAATGGTAAACCACTCCAGTATCTTTGCCAAGCAAACCCCAAACAAGTCATGAAGAGTTAGACCCAACTAATTGAGTAAACAACAACAACGACAAATTGATCAGAATAGTTGTCATTCACAGAAGATCACCACATAGTATGGCTGTTACTGTGTACAGTTTTCTCCTAGTTTTACTTACTTCACTTTACATCAGTTAATGTAAGTCTTCCCAGGTTTTTCTGAAAGTATCCTGCTTGTCATTTCTTATAGTAGTATTTCTTACAATTGTATCCTATTTACATTGTTCTCCTAGTTCTACTTACTTCACTTTACATCAGTTCATGTAAGTCTTCCCAGGTTTTTCTGAAAATGCCCTGTTTGTCATTTCTTATAGGACAACAGTATCCTATCACAATTACATATCACAACTTGTTCAGCCATTCCCCAGCCTCTATTTCCAATTCTGTGCCACCACAAAAGTAGATGTTATAAATATTTGTGTATATATGTCTTTTTTCCTTTTTCTGTGCTCTCTTTGGGATAGAGACCTACTAGTGGTATTGTTGGATCAAAGGGTATGCATAGTTCCAAATTACTCTCTATGATGGTTGAATCAGTTCATAGTTCCACGCAGAGTGCACTAGTGTTTCTATTTTTCAATATTCCCCTCGACATTTGTCATTTTTATTTTCTGTGATGTTAGCCAATCTGATATGTGTGAGGTGGTATCTCAGAGCTATTTTACTTTGCATTTATCTAACAATAGTGACTTAGAACATTTCTCCATATGACTGTAGATAACTTTTTGAGGCAGCTGGGTGGGGTAGTGGATAAAGTGACACCCTTTTGTCAGGACAGATCATCTTCCTGAGTTCAAACCCAGCTTCCAATACTTACTAGTTGTGTAACCCTTGGCAAATCACTTAACCCTGTTTGCCTCACTTTCGTCATCTGTAAAATGAACTAAAGAAGAAAATGGCAAATTTCTCCAGTATCTTTGCCAAGAAAATCCCAAATGGGGTCAGAAAGAGTCAGATATGACTGAAATTACAGTAAAATAACAACAACACATAGCTTTGATTTCTTCTTTTAAAAACTGTCTGCTCCTATCCTTTGATCATTAATCAATTGAGGAATGACTTGTATTTTTATAAATTTGACTCAGATCTTGATAAACTTGAGAAACTAATCCTTTAACAAACTTGCAACTTTTCCCACAATTTCCTGTTTTCCTTTTAATCTTGGCTGCATTGATTTTGTTTATGCAAAACCTTTTAAATTTAATGTAATCTAAATTATCCATTTTGCATCCTGTGATGTTCTCTATCTCTTGTTCAGCCATAAATTGTTCCTTTATCCATACATCTGTTACATAAAATTTTCCATGCTTTCTTAATTTGTTTATAATGTCACTCTTTATGTCTAAATCATGAAACCATTTTGACTTTATCTTGGCATATGGTATCAGATGTTGTTAATTTCTGTCAAACTGCTTCCCAGTTTTCCCAGCAATTTTTGTCAAATAGTGAGTTCCTGTACCAAAAGTTTGGGTCTTTGAATTTGACCATAATTCTTGATGACTTTGATATCTACATTGATCCTGATCAAACAGTTCCTTCACCATCTCAACTCCAAAGTGTCTCTGTATCTTCACCTGTCTGTCTCTCCATGAAATTATGATAGAGTCTTGCATTTTGCATTTGTGGAAGGAATATTCACATCAGTAAAGTTTTAGATCTCGAAGTGTCAGTATTGACTTATTTCAATTCAATTCAACACATGTTTCTTACATACCTATTCTGAGCCAGGAACTAGAGTATGTTCTGGTACCAAAAAGATGCAGTGAAAAATAGTCCTTGCCCTCAAAAAACTTATATTTTACTGGAATCCACTGAAAGTAAGACTATCTTGAACTATGTTTTAATCTGTATCAATCATTTCTCTAACTATTTACATGTACTTGATAAGGAGGATTATATTCAGAGGATAGAGCCACCTCTGACACATACTGGCTATGTAACTATTCACAAATCACTTAATCTTTTAGCGCACTGGGTAGATTTTTATAAGTTGCAGATGTTTCAACATGCTTTGATAGAGGGAGTTTCCTTACCTGGGTGTTTCCTATTCCGATGAAATCACAGGTACAGTCATTACTCCTATTCTATCAATCCAAACCCAATGAAATCCAAGGAGGAATGACATAAAAATTCCAGAATCCTCAGAATTGGAATTCTCATAAGAAATATCATATCATTTGTTTTTTCTTTATTATAATTACTTATTATAATGCTAAGAAAAAGAGCTCACATTTGTTTAAAGGTTACACGTCTTTCTCCTCTCCCCCTGCCACAACAATCCCATTATCCATTCCAAGTACTATGATCACTTCCATTTAGACATGAAGAAATTGAAAGATTAAGTAGATTGTCATAGTCAAATGGCATGTAGATGTCTAAAGGCAGGATCTGAACCCAGACCTCCTAACTCCAAGTCTAGTGTTCTCTTCACTATAGTAGGCTGTTTTTAATAAGGTGTTAAAATATTACGAGTTTAAAAGAGACTATGGGGGAAGGAGTTGGGACATTCATTACATCTTTGACATAATAATTAGAAAAGAAGAAGAAAAGAAAATACATTGATTTCATGGAAAACAAAGTTAATATTTTGTTCTAGGTCTAAAACTTATTGAAACTCCAACTCAACGCATTTAGGAAGAAACCTTGAATAATTTGTTTAAGCTGCTTTTACATGGAAAGAAGATGAAAAACTAACTTTCTAATTATATAAAAATGTCAGGACACTTTCTGAGCTTGTGTTTCACTAAAAATAGGTAAAGCTATACATTTGCAAATTGGCAGGATTGCCACTTTTAATGAGGGACAAGATTCCAGCCAAATTGGAAGAAAATTGGTTAAGTATTTTTATAGTTTGAGGAATTAGTTTTGCACATACTTGGTAGAACATTTTCTACTCAGTCTTTTTGGCTGTGGAAATTACAGATTAAAGCCATCTTTGTATAAGTCAACCTGGTTGGAAAGATGAAATCTAACCAATCTGGCTCCAACAACACTGTTGCCTTCCTTCCTGTCCTTTTCCCATCTCTCAAAATAAATGATAAAAAGCAAAGCATCATGGGAATGAGTGTCAATTGGGAATCAAAAGACTTGAACTCTAGTTGCAATTCTATTATGAACTAGCAGTTGGGCTAAGTCACCAAATGACAGTGTCACATTAATCTCTATGGTCCATGATCCATTCCAATAAACTGCATGAGTCTTTGTGAACATTCATAAAGGATGAAAGGGCTATTAGACCTGAAAACCTTTCTGTAGCTTGCAGAACTTTCACTGGCTCTTTCCACACTTATATACCGTTACATGGAGCATTGATATACTTCAAGAAGAAATACTAGTGATTTTAAGCATTACTTAACTGTTGATACTAAGGATCAACTTTCAAATTTTTACTAACATTCCTCCTTGCCCAATGATTATTTTTTTTTACTCCAGAATAAAGTCCTTGCCTAGAAAAATGCTCATGTGGAAAATATGAGAGTTTGTGTTGAGAAGTGGTTTGAAATCACTGAAAGTCTGGCAGAAGCTCCCAAATGAAATTCAGTCTGTTGTTTTCCTCCTCTTATTCAATCCAGGTCAGGTTCATTATCCATCTCTAATGCCTGTACAAGATATATCAATGTCAACATCTATATCTATGCTATCTATAACTATATCTATGTAAATCTATATTATAGTTTGTCTGTCATCTATTGTTCAGTTAACTTTATGGGCTATCTCTTAAGTTGCTTATCATAACCTTGGTAATATATATTTTTCATCCACTTTATTTACAATGTGCTTAATGAGTGTATTTACGATGTGCTTAACTAGGCTGATCTCTTTCAATAACCATAGATCTATTAAGGAGACTGTAGGATTACTAGATGGACTGGTGTGTTGCAATATACCACACAGAAATAAGAGCATCTGGAGGACCAACCTCACCATCTAAGGAATCCCTCTCTCATTTGGATTCGGAATAGGATATCTTTCATATCAATGTGATGATAATAACAAATCACAAAAACTATGCTTTTAAAGAAATCAGAATTATGGATTATTCAAAGGATAATGGAAAACTGAATGGTTGGTATGAGTAGGCTATAGTATATTACTAATGATGACCTTTGTGGAAGAAATATAAAATATACCGTTAAGGGTATGTATGATCAAAAAAAGGGAGTAGTAAGAATGAGAGATAATACATGAATATCCCAAATATTTTGCTAGTATTGACAAAATATAAAAAGAGCTAGGGGAAAGCATCTGAGAAATCCTCTGCAAAGGATTTATGGAGGGGTTTGGACAAGAATTCCACAGGATGAAAAAGCATGGATAGGTTGCAATCTGTACCAGCAGAAGGGGTACCTATGTTGATGACTCACAGAATCGCAGAATTTTGGCATTGGGAACATCCTCTAAAGCCAACAAGTCTAACCTATATTTGAACAAGGAGCGCTCTACAAACACTCAACAAACATATGGTCATCCTGCTTTTACCCGAAGATGCCAAAGGGTTGAGAACATGGATCCCTTGAAGAACCAAACAACGCATAGGGTTTTTTTTTAAGGGCCTGAACCTACGTACCCATATTTATTTGCTTGGTTAATTAAGGAAACATTTTATTTGAGACAGGACATTATTGTCATAAGTGTGAATACTTTGTACAATTCATCTCTGAAGATTTAATCTGATCCATTGTTATTCTTCCAGAAAACTTGGGAAAAAAACCAAAATCAATATTTGAATAGTGCTTACAATATACATACCTTTTAAATGATATTCATGGTTAAACTTTGGATTCAATGTGAAGTAAATAGTTCATTAAACAATGCTAGCTCTTCTCCAGGCCTTGGGTGGAGATTAAGGGCTAGGCTGTGCCAGTAGAAGGATGAGAGTAGATTTCTCAGGTGTAGACCGGATGAGTTGCTTCTCTGAGTTTTAGAAGAAATACACTGATACCTAGTCATATTCTTGGACTATTTTTCCTTAGTGTTGAAACAGAGAAACTTTCCTTCTAGAATAAGGTCTATAGTATTAAATTCCTTAGCTCCTTAAAGAAAGATATAGGTCATCAAAGGGGAGCCTATGGTAAAGAGCACTGTTTCTGGAGTCAGAGGACCTGGGTCCAAATCTTACCTGCAGGTAATTGGGTAAGTCACTTAACCTCCCTGAGCCTCAGTTTCCATATCTGTAAAATGAGGAGGTTGGATTAGATGACCTCTGAAGTTCATTTAAGCTCTAAATCTATGATCCCATGATGAGTGATTTCAGCAATCTTCTAAAAATAATTTATTAACTCACCTTCTTTATTTAGACTCAACAAAATCAAGAACAGAAAAAGAGCCAAAGAATAAGAAATGAGTTCTTTGGCCCAGTGGTTAGGAAGGAGAGCTAAGGTACAATATGTTCTGGGCTGGCTCGTAGGAACTCTTGATATAAATCTACTTCTTCACCTTTTCAAAATGATGATTTGCACAAAAACACAAAAATGGCATAGTGCTAATGGAATGCTTTTCTAACTGAAGAAATTGTTGAAAATGGTTGTTCTGATGGGCTAAATGATGTTTCTTATTTGTTTTCTATTCTTGGTAAACACAAACATACACACAAAACCCACCAAACACACCTATACCAATAGTTTTCTGATTGCTAATCCATTGCCCAAGTCCCTTAACAAGTCCCTCTTTTCTGAAGAGATCTCTCCAGAAGAAGAAAACATAGCTGGCAAGCAGAATTGATGACTTTCCCTTTTTGCCCCTCCCTTGTGGCATATATTTGTATCATTTGAAGTCTTAGTTTTTATGGATTGAACTGTGATGAGTCTGTGAAAGAAGGTCAGATTGTCGTGGATTTTCATGGCTTTTGGCAGCCATTGCCCATCTTGGAAATTCACGATTGAAACATCAATCCCCAAATCATGGAAATGAAGCATCCATTTCTTTGTACTTTATTGGATGTTGTTCTTTTGCTGTATCGTGCTCACATTGTTTCAATCTCTGACTGGCAGAACTGTTCTGGAAGCATTCTAATCATAGGTTTTTGAATTTGCCATACGATTCACTAGAATCCTCCATGGTGGTGACATTGGAGAGATTGGTGCTTCCTTTGAATTCCTCCCACCATTACTCCAGGTGAAAGGACTAAAGGTTGATTCGCTCAATCAACAGTTGTATCCAAAACAATCTTACTGTCCAAGGGGTTAGAAAAAGTTTTAGATTAATTCAACAACAAAACCTGAGCAAATTGAATCCATCTCTACCCTTCTCACAGCTCCATTCCCTCCAGGCTTAGAGAAATGTAACTCTTAAGGAATGTGACTTATTTAATTCATGTCTCATGATGCCAATAAATCACAAAGTTATAATTCCTTTCCAACAAGAGCAGGTCAGGGTTCCTTGGAAAAGAAGGTAAAAACTGAATTGGGGAGAATTTATTTAATTTTTTTAAAGCCCTAGAGTTCTTATTCCTTTGTATTTCTTCTGACTGTCCATTTGGAGACTCTTAAGGGTTTAATTAATTAAAGTGCAGCACATCTAAAATTATGAGCATCTTCTAAAGTCGGCAGCAAAGAGACACTAACAAGAAAGGCAATAGCACTGAACATTATGTCCTGAAAAGATGTTTATAACATTGAAAAATATCTATGGAGAAATCCATGAAAAAGACTCCATTGTGAATCCAGAACTAAGATCTGTGGATGAATGTTTTTAACTATAGAAAGTGACTAGAAGTCTTCATGAATTTTAATTGGAGAAAACTCATAAAGAGGGCTACAAAATACAATTTATTTCTTCCATTTATGACTGCTGGGCTGGATAGGTTTTTTTTTATCTTAGCCCATGGAAGTATTCATCTTCTCCAAAAATTATCTTTTGTCTTCTGCACCTTAAAAATGACAAGATCCACAGAATATGAAAGGACTTGAAGGGAAATCTCGGATGCATTAATTAGCAACCACTCACCTAATGAATATAAATAAAATAGAACAACATAATTCAAATAATTATAAATATTCTCAGTTACATAGTACTTTATCACAACAGACCTGTGAGGTAAAAACTGTATCATGATCCCTATTTTACAGTTGTTGAAACTGAAACTAGAGAGTGAGTTTTATTGACATCACATATCTAGTGGCAGACCCAACTCACTAACTTTTGAACTCTAAGTTCTTATGGGTCATTCACTTATCTACCTTGTGGATTTTTTTTCTTTGGGTTGAAACATATTTCTTGGCTTCCAATCATTTAAAAAGTGTAGGATAGCCCTATACTCATGTCCCAAAAAGGTGTGGAGGAGATCCATTTAAATAATGATATCTAAGTGACCATGACTATACCAAACTCTCTCTCTCTCTCTCTCTCTCTCTCTCTCTCTCTCTCTCTCTCTCTCTCTCTCTCTCTCTCTCTCATACACACACACACACACACACACACACACACACATACATATACTGAAGCACAATTTATAAAGCACTTTTCTCTGAACAACCCTGTGAGGTAGGCATTGCAAGTGGCCTTCTTTCCATTTGACACATGGGGAAAATGAGGCTCAGAGAGTTTTAGTAATGTCCCCAATACAAAACTAATAATATGTACCTCTATATACTTTTCTATGAAAATGTTTTGTCCTTCCCCTCACCTCCCACTATGAATAAGCATTCACATCTGCTTTGCACCTACCCCCTAAGACCGTGGGATCTTTCCATTGACTTGGATTGTTTATTGACCTTGCTGTGTACAGGTGGTTCATCCCAGTCATCTCTAGGGTTGGGAGGGTGAGAGGAGGGAAGAAAAAAGGAAGAAAATTAAAAAGTATATGATAACTTTATTGTATGTTTAAAAGGAATAGCAAATTATACATAATAGATTTGGAGTTTCATGGGCAGTCATTTTTTATTATACTATGTTATAGAAATGCTTATTTTATTCAATAAATTAAAATAAAATATATTAATCTGAAAAAATTTTTAATGAATTGAATTTCGTGTATAAAATACATGACCTCTAAGGTCTCACACAGCTTAAATGTCTTTGCTCCTAAATCATATCACATCACATCATCGTATTATATCATATTATGTAGCACATCATACTATCATATGTCACTTCATTGGCAGCTAGATGTGAAGCAAAGAGAATTCTGGACCTAGGCTCAAAAAGATCTGAGTTCAGATTTGAGCCAGATACATGTTGTGTGATCCTGGGCAAGTCCCTTGACTTCTCTCTGCTTCAGTTTCTTCAGCTGTAAAGTGGGAATACTAAAAGCATCTGCCTCTCAGGGTCACATGAGATAACAATTGTAAAGCATTTTTCAAACCTTAAAGCTTACACTCTGGACACCATGTTATAAGCCTGGGATTGGTCTTCTAATCCAACCCACTTCTTTCACAGATGAGGAAAATGATATCCAGGGAGGTTCTGACTCGTCCAGCATCCCATAGATAGTGTTAGAGGTAATATTTGAAACTGGTTCCTCTAATACTCTGCCTTGGATTTGGGAATTGTACAGAATTAAAGGAAAAAAAGTAAGCTATGACTCCAGTATAGGTGTATTAGGTGTGAAAGAGTGAATGGCTCCCTGTCTTTCTGGGACTCTGGCTCTATTTTTGATGGCATCTTGTGATGGGAGCATGATTTATCTGAGAAGTCAATCCAATTGGACAGAGTAGTTTCAGTGTAAATTTAACTTGTGGCTTTTGGCCACCAAAAAAAGGCCACGTACTGGGTCTGGAATTTTTATGGGCTTTTCAACGTCTCACATTCTCCGTTGTGACCTCTTTCCCTTTTTATGGGCATGTCCACAGCACTGTGAAAATCACAGAAGTCAAATAAATCAAAGTCAGTAAGACTTTGCCAATCTCACATATGCTATTCCAATGATTCTGGGTGTCCTTGAGCGGTTAACTATATTGGGGCTTGATGAGTGCCTGGAGAGTAGAAATGGCTCAGCTGAATATTCTTCTGAGTGTCAGCTCTTTTGTATTTGTGACTATTAACAAAAAACTACATTAATGCAATAACATGAATGCACTAATGATGTTTCCAGCACTTTTTGTGATGACTGCATGATGCAAGGCAGTACAGATGCTATCCCCTCCCATTCAACGAACATGCCCACTTTGTGCTAAGCATTGGGGAATATAGACCCTGCCTTCAGTAGCTTACATTCTATTGGGGGAACATATACAGTTAAGTAAATTTTTTAAAAAGTACATGAAGTAAATATAATTTGACTTCAGGGATGGGAATGCTACCGGTTGGGAACAAATGGACCTTGAGCTGAGGCTTTGAGGGAGCTAAGGATACATGAGGTAGAAGTGAGAATAGAGAGCCTTCCAAGTCCATCACTTCTGTTGAATTCATCAGCTTTTGTTTCCCTTTTATATCTTTCTGAACGGACCACAGGGAATGGAGCAGCATGGCCATGGAAGGCTGGCCTTCTGCTGTCACAGAATTATAGAATCGGATCATTTCACATTTAGAAGGGAGCCCAGTGGTCATCTGGTTCAGTCAAGGCTCCTGAAAGAGTCCCCACTACAACATCCTTGACAAATAGTCAACCCTCCTTTAATTAAAGACTTCCAATGAAGGGGAACTTGCTGTCTCCTGAGGAAGCCAATTCTATTTGGGTATAGTTCAGATTATCTAATTAATTGAGGCAGCTAGGTGGCACAGTAAATAGAGCACTGAACCTGGAAGTAGGGAGATTCCAGTCCAAATTGAGCCCTGGATACTTACTTAGGACCCTGGGAAAAACCCCTTAACTTCTGTTTGCCTCAGTTTCCTCATATCTGTAAAATGGGGATGAAAATAATAGCACCTGCCTCTCAGTGCTGATTGTGATGGTCAAACAAGATAATAATTGTAAAGCACTGAACACAATGCCTGGCACATAGTAGGTGCTATATAAATGATAGCTATCATCATCATCATCATTATTATTAATTAGGAAGTTGTATCTGACATCATACCTCTATGAAACTTCTACCCATAACTTCTGGCTTTACTCTCTGGAATGTATCAGGAACAGTATAATCAATCTTCTAAGACTAATCCCCCAGTTCTAACAATATGAGTTCTTCAGAGCCCTCATGATTTACGTTCAACCATTCCAATATATCTGTGACCAAATGAGGTAATAAATGGTGTTCTAAAGTTTAAATCTTTGAAGTTTAAAACTGGATGAAGACTTTTAGGACATCTTATATACATAAAATGATTTGCAAGCCTTAAAGCATTATGCAAATGGCAATCATGATGAGATTCATCAATTATCTCATCTACCACCATAAGGGTTATTGTTTTCCTCTTGTCTTCTCCTCGTATTCCCTCTTGGGCTATGGGACACACTAGAACCCATGTCGCGCAGCTGGTCATCCTTCTCCCCCTTATCCAGGACTGCTTAATTCCTCATAAAGTTTGGATGAGATAGAAAACTAAGAACACTATTCCTTCCAATGACATGGAGGGCTATAAGATGTCATCATCTGCCCTGCTACTGCCTTCTAAGGCATTCCAAGCCTTATCATCTGCTCTGGCTATCCATGCCCTGGCTATCCTCTGGCCTACTTAGGCAATCTAAAGCTCTTGTCCCTTAAGATATTTGGGTCTTTTCATTCCCTCTGCAGCAGTAATTTCTTTTATGTGTTATCTTGCCCAATTATAGTGTGAACTACTTGAGAGCATCCCTTTCTTAATTTATCTAGTTATATCTCAGTACTTAGCACAACATTTGGCACATAGTGACCCCTTGATAATTTTTCATTCATTCATTCAGCACTGTGAGCAAAATTCCCTTCAATGATGATCACAACTCTTTTGCATTTGCTGACCCCATGAGGCTCTTGTGCATGTGTCCACAAGTTCACCACAGAGGATCCTCCCATATGCTGGGGGCTTCCCTCAGTTTCTCTGGATGTGGCAAAGACTTTCATGGAGAAGGAGGTTGGCTGTCCATCATTTATCCCCGACTTTTTGTATGTGATCACCTCATCTTTTTGGTTCTACACTTCTGTGATGCCATCCTTTAGTTACCCTGCAAATTTTTTTTGTTTATTACATTCTGCAGCCTCCTCACACCCACTAAGTGCCTCTCCATTGCCCTCTGGGTGATAGTCAATGCCAAGTCTTTAGTGACTGTGGTGTTCTATGACTCAGAACTGCACAACGGTCCTAGCACTCATGAATCATCTTAGGGGCCCAGAGTATTCTCTTGGCAGTTGTATTTGTTGTAGGGGCTACATGCCAAGCCCCTTGATGCTAAGTAGGGCCTTAAATCATGTGCTGACAATAGGTGTGTGCATAGCTCCTACAGTCATTTCAATCACAAGCTTTGTTTTTCTAACTAAAGATGCCTAATACTGAAGCAAGTTACACCCACTTCTTGATGTAGGCTCCAAACCCTTAATGAAATGGAATTGGATTTCTGTAATTCCAGCAGTTTTTGCCATCTGCAGGTCTGATGAGATGGAGTTGTTCTGGGGCAGGGGATCTAGGAAGATCTAACTTCACACTTCTATGGTTGATTATCATATATTTAAGAGAAATAAAGTGCCAAACTTTAAATGTGGTGTAGGTAACCTGAGATGCAACCATAGAAAGTATTTCTCCCATTAGGAGTGGCAGCCTGAGGTCAGGGCAAGACAAAGAAGTAAGCAGAGATCTGGCTTAAAGTCCGTACCTTGATGCTTATGTTAAATAGTTGTGTGATGCTAGGCAGATCAATCAATTTCTCTCTGCCTCAGCTTCCCCATCTGCTAAAAGGGGATAATAGTACTGGTGTCACCAATGTCACAGGGTTGCTATGAACTTTGAAAATGATTTATAAAATGTGTAATGAATATAAATATTCCAATATGAATGATCATTATCAGAAAGGCACCAGCTATGTTTCGTGCAAGGATGTTCTAAAGCTTCCTTGGAATTTCCAAGCCATGAGTTGCCACCAGTTCATAATTACTCAAAAACACACGTGAAAGAAACAATCAATTAACAAGTATTTGCCTATCACTAGTCATTAATGATGATGAAATAGCAATAGAAACTTTTTTACAACACCCGGGGCAGGCAGGTGGCACAGTGGATAGAGTGCCAGGCCTGGAACCAAGAAGACACTCCTTCTTGAGTTCAAATCTGGCCTCAAACACAAGGAGTATGGCTCTAGGCTTAACTCTATTTGTCTCAGTTTTCTCATCTGTAAAAATAAGCTGGAGAAGGAAATGGCAAACCACTGCAGTATTTTTGCCAAGAAACTCCCAAATGGGGTCATGAAGAGTTGAACATGACTGAGAAGGACTAGACAAATCTAGCATTTACTATGTGCCAGGCCCCGTCCTAAACACTTTACAAATGTTAATTCATTTTGTCTTACACAACAACCCTAGTAGGCAGGTGCTATTACAATTCCCATTTTATAGTTGAGGAAACTGAGGCAAAGGTGGACTTGACCAAGACCACACAGTAAGTATCTGAGGCATGATTTCAATGAGATATTCCTGACTCCTGGCCCAGTGCTCTGTGCTCTATATACATACATATACACAAGTGTAGATACGATAGATAGATAGATAGATAGATAGATAGATAGATAGATAGATAGATAGATAGATAGAGTCACAAGGAGAGTCACAAGCCAGGCATGGCAAAGCTGAGGCTGTAGGGACTGGTGACCTTGAATAGTCTCTGTCTTTTATGTGCTCTCAGAGTTTGCCTGAGTTCACTGCTCTGGACTTTCCCAACTCCTTAATAGGGGACTTAGGCTCTCAGAGCTTCAGTTATATCCTCCATCTCATATCCTAGGGAACAATTCTAGGTTTGGCTCTAGCTTAAGGGGTTCTTCTCAACAAGAGAAAAGGAAGTAACAGATACCCAGGCTACAAATGTGAATTAAGTATGGAACACATGGTTTTATTCTCACATGGTAAGAGTCTAGTATTAAAGCCACATTGGGACATTTGTAGCAAGGTTCTGCCTTAGCTATTTAACTAATTCATTATTATATATATATATATATATGTGTATATATGTGTATATACATTCATTATTTTATATTAGTTCATCAGCTATTTCACATTTTACCCCTAGTTAGACCAGTCAGTCAATGCCATTTGGGCTCTTTCCAGTTGTTTCTCCATCTGTGGGTGATGCTTTACCTCTTGGCGAGTCTGTGACTACCCTTATCCTTGCTCCTATTGCTACTGCAATCCATCTGGTAGCTAATACCTGATGCTTAGGTTTCCAGGAAGGGCAGCACACCAACTGACATTCAGGATCTCACAAGGTCTTGTACAAAAGGAAAGAAAACCCAAACAGAAGGAGGCTCTATCACAGCCACTGGCTTGTGTAGGAGGCTGTGAGCTCATGGCTTGTGGCTTGTGAGGGGGAAGGGCATCCCACATCCAATACTGAAGCTCAGAGAGTTTTCTTGTGCTTTAAGTCAAGCAGGAGGAAGAGGCCTGAGCGGCATGGATTGCCCCTTTAGGAAACCAAAATATTTCCAGCTTTAATCATGTATGTGTCTTTATGGCTAGCAGGAGAAGTCAGAGGGTATCTGTGACTACTCTGAAGTGGAAAGGGAGAAAGGACCTCTCTGTCATGCTTCTCCAAGGGTGGGCTACATCCATGTAAAAAGATAAAAAACAATTTGATTCTAGAAGTATCTCTTATGTGCCAGGCATTGAGCCAGGTCTTGGTGATACAAAGACAAAAAGAAAACAGCTTCTGCCTTCAGGAAACTTAAATTCTACTTGGTGTACCACATGTGCACAAATAATTCAATACAAAGTAATTGGGTGGACAAGAGGGGGAGAGTGTAACCATAGCCTTGAGTAGGAGGTTAAGGTTTGAGGAAAGAGCAAGGGATGCAGATAGGCAAAAGGTGAGAAGGGGATCATTCGAAGCACAGGGAGCAGCCTGCAAATGTACAGAGCTACAGAACTTGGGGAGCAAGAGGACATCCAGTTTGCCTGAAACTTAGAGGTCATGAGGTGAAGTAAGTCTGGAAAGGCAGGTTGGAGACAGATTGTTTGGGACTTTCAATGCCAAATAGAAGAGTCTGCATTTTATCCTAGAGATGAAGGGGATTGCTTCCTGAGCAGGGGATAGTGAAGACCTTTGTTTTAGGAATATCAAATTGTGTCTACACATGGATAGAATATTGGACCTGAAGTCTTCCTGAGTTCAAATCTGGCCTCAGACACTTACTAGCTGGGTGACCCTGGGCTAGTCCTTTATCCCTGTTGGCCTCAGTTTGCTCATCTGTGAAATGAGACAAAGAAGTAAATGGCAAACCACTCCAGTATCTCTGCCAAGAAAACCCCACATGGGGTCATGAAGAGTTGGACATGACTGAAAAACAACTAAACAAGAAGAATAAAAAGATTTAGAGTCAGAAAACAGAGAGATTCTGCCTATAAATCTATGATCTCATGACCATCTTGTCTAGTTCCTTTTTTTACATATAGATGAGGGAACAGTGGCCCAGAGACATTACAGCAAGGTCACCCAGCTAGTATGCTCGCACAGCTGGAGGAATCAGAATTCAGGTCCCCTGATTCCAAACCCATCCAACCTCCCAGTCACATGGAAGTAGCATTGTAGGTGGGGGATGGGTGAGGTGTTGAGTACTGAGTCAGGTGAAGCCTGAGTTGCAATTCCAGTTCTGACACTTACTCACTACATGACCCTGAACAAGTCACAAAGTCTCTGCCTCAGTTATCCTCATCTGAAAATGGGCATTACATGATTTCTGCTAGTACCTTTCCCCATAAACTTGCTTCCCCCATAGAGTCAAGCTAAATAATATACACAAAGGCCATTACAATCCTGAAAATTTTGTTTTTACTGTTGAGTCATTTCAGTCCTGTCCAACTCTTCATGACCCCATTTGCAGTTTTCTTTGCAAAGATACTGAAATGGCTTACCATTTCCTTCTCCAGTTCATTTTACAGATGAGGAAATTAAGGCAAACAGGGTTAAGTGACTTGCCCAAGGTCACACAGCTAGTAAGTGTTTGAGGCCAGATTTGAACTCAGGAAAATGAGTCTTCCTGACTCCAGCCTGGTACTTGATGCACTATGGCGCCACCTAGCTGTCCCTGAAAGTACTAGATGAATGTCAAGAGGACATCTCTAGTCATCCTGATCTATATTTTGCTCCTGGACCCAGATGGCGCCGGAGGGGAAAGTGAGTCTGGTACCCTTGCACAGCCCTTCATCATTTAAATCCAATTCACTTGAAAGTCATGGCATCACCTTCCCGATGTCATGGTCCTCCCTGAGAAAAAAGGACAAACAAACACAGGACAATAAAGGACAAATGTCAACTATAACGATTATCATAATTATAACTGTTACTATCATATTCACAGCTAAAATTATCAACAACATTATCACCAATTGAGAAGAACACCAGACTTGGAATCAGAGGGATCTGAGTTTTAATTCTGAGTATGGAACTTTGATTGATACTTTAGTTAATGAAGATACTTAGCGTCTTTTACTTTCAGTTTCCTTGTCTATAAAACAAGAATAATAATACTGTTCCTCTTGTATTTTGTGAGTGTGGGGAGGGAAGCGCTGGAGAATGGAACTGCCATTGTCAATGACATCTGATGGGGGGGCCTCTCCGAACATTGCATCAAGGCACCATTCTGAAACATCACTGATGACAGAGACATAATTTTGACTTTGGAATTAGAATGAGTAGGGATCATGGCATGACTGGTGAAACCCATTGGAAAATGGAAATTGGAAAGACAAACCCTGGCCATGTTTTTCCAGCACTGACCAAAGATGAGAGGACTCTGATTTACATGTTTGGTACTGGTTTATCTAGACAGAAATATCGCGAGAGTGAGGAAGGATAACATGTCAACCTTTAACAGTAGGATGCAAAATAATCTTGGCAACACCCAATCCTCTTTGCTCTAATTCTTTTTGGACTTATAAAGGGAGCTGCCCAAGAGAAAATTCCTCCTCTGGGTAAATAATGGGTATGGAGGATTCTGGCAGTTATATTTTCCATTTTACATGAATAAAAAGACATAATAGTTTGTAAATCGATGTTTTATGATTAGTGTTTTTGATTTGATTAGATTAGTGTGAATATGTCAGTTTTCTAGACCTACATTACAGAGTGAAAAGAGAACTGACTGGATTAAGGTGGGAGTTTAGCGCTGGGTTCAGAGTAATGTCATTCAAATTCTGACTGTCATTTATTAGTTGTGTAGTCTTGGATAAAGAATTTTATTTCACTCTGTTTCAGTTTCTTCAGATGTAAAAGAGGAGTTTAGACAAGATGAACTTGGGATCTCAAAGTTCTCCATCTGGGACTCTGGGACTCCTGGGATGACTGAATAAATTGAATTAGAATATAAATTTCTTGAGGTCAAGGAGCATTTTTGCTTTTGTATTTTTTATCGTAAGTGGCCAGCAAAGTGTTTTACACAGTAAATGCTTAATTAATTCTTGTTCATAGGATTATAGATTGGAATAGACTTTTAAGACTATCAAGCACATCTTCCTCATTTTATAGATGGAGAAACTGAGGCACAGAGATGTTGCACGATTTACCCAGTGTCATAAATTAATAAATGTGAGTTAGAATTTGAACCCAGGTCTCTTCTTGGTTCCAAGTCCAGTGCCTTCACCTCTGTGCCACTGCATTGCCTTGATCAATTTACTGAATTTCTGAACTGGCAAAACTGAGGATGAGACATTGAGGGAGAGTGACTCCACCAAAGTTCCTCCCAGGCAGGAAGCTGGCCTGACATGCCTGCTGACCTCTCATTGCAGCATCACACACATGAACTTATGCTAAATGTAACCCATTTGTCCAATTGTAAGTGTTGCTTATAAATCACCCACCATTTGCAGTGCTACTGTAGTAAGATTTCATGAGATCAACAAATCCAGGTGGACCAAACAACTCATGTTTTTACTATATAGTTAACTTCGTGTACCAGGTACTATATGAGGTACTGGGAATAGAAAAACCAAAAGAAAACAGTCCCTGACTTCAGGAAACTTAAACTCTAATGAGGACGAGGAGCTAATTCCCAGAAAAGTAAGCAAAGTTTTCTCAGGGGTGGAGAAAGCAATAGCAAGCAGAGTGGGTCAGGAAAGGCCTCAGGTAGGAGGAGGTGGTTACTGAGATGTGCTCTGAAGGGAGCTAAAGATTCTGAAGGGCTGAGGAGAAGGGTGAGCATCCCAGATATGGTGAATGACCCATGCAAAGGTAGGTGACTAAATGTTATGTGTGAGGAAGAGCCAATAGTCCAGTTTGATGGGATATGTTTAAGAATATATCAACAGAGTCTGGATAATTCTAATACCCTTCAGGTTAATCACCTCTGTTAAAGAAACCAACTATTTTGGGGACTTGAGTGCCAACAGTGTTGTGTCCTATCAAAATAATTACTATTCTACAATGCTTATCAAACCTTGCCTTTATTGGATCTCTGACACAAACCTGGAAGGGATAGCAAGAAAATCAGCATCCAGAAAGATTGGGAGGCATTTAGAAAAATGAACTACATCTGCTATAGGGAGTCCCAAAAATCTCAGTGAAGTTAAAATGAAAACCACACTAGGACTTTTGGGACATGGGAGAATAAAATTTATTGCATTATGTAAAGTCCCACTTCTTTTTTTTTGGAAGAAATAGTATTGTATGGGATGGAAGAGGGAGTGCTAAACCCATCTTCATGGTAAAAAAAAAAAAAAATTGAAAGCTCTTGTTGCCTGCAAATCCAAGGTATGTGACATGGCTGCTAAGGAATAACAAGTTAAAGTTCTCTTAGCTGTAACTGAGGAACTGTCAAGGGTAAGCTGTCAAACATTTAACAATCAGGTTTCCAGAGGGTGGGGAATATACAAGTGACACACTTGCAAGTTTGCTTTGCATTGCTAACATCTTTGCCATCATTTTCTTGTATAGATGATAAATGAAACAATAAATCTAGTTCTGATTTGTAGTATATGCTGATTTCTGAAGGGTAAATCCTCATGGTGATTAACTATTGGTTCTCATGAGCTGGTTCCAGCAACCACTAAACAGGGTCAAAAATGAGGAAGGTGAAGGAGCCATTGTATAACACCACTCAGACCACATCTGAAGTGCTACGACTCCCATTTTAGAAAGAATATTGTTTTCTCTGAATGCCCTCCAGGGAGATGATCAGGATGGATCAGGGACTAGAAGCCTTGTCTAATGATGGCTGACTGAAGGAACTGGGAGTGTTAAGTTTGAGAAGTCTTCAATAGACCACAAAACTTCCAGCAGACGTGTGAAGGAATGTCTTGTGGGTAAGGCGTTGGACTTGTTTGGTTTCCCCCTAGAGGACGCACCTGGGAAGGATCGGTAGAGGGGGTAGACTGGCAGGTTTGCGGTTGATATGATGATGATAACAACCTGCATATGCATGGTGCTTTTATAAAGAGTCCTAAGAACAGGAGCTTTCCAAAAAGAAAAATTGTTTGCCCCAGTAGACATGACTACCTTAATGCTAGAGGTTTCCAGGTGGTGATTGGATAACCATTATGACAAAATTATAACAAAAGGAGCTCTTATTTAAGGTATGACTTGATGGTTTCTGAAGTCTCTGGACTGTTTTGCTCCGTAAAGTATCTTTATAATCTTTCTCCCATTAGTTTATATAGAATATATTATTATATTAATTATTATATCATACTGTAAATAATATTTATGCAAATGTAGAACATATAAATACTATGATATATAGGTGCACATGCGTATATACATCCACCCACATATTACATGTCTAGAGAGCGATATCTATATAACTACACATATTTTCCTATATGTCAGTTAGTGGCACAGTGATTAGAGTGCCAGGTTGGGAGTCAGGAAGACCTGAGTTCAAATAGCTGTAGGACCCTGGGCAAGTCATGTAACCCCCTCTGCCTCAGCTCCTCATCTGTAAAATGAGCTAGATTAGAAAGTGGCAAACCACTCCAGCACCTTTGTGAAGAAAATCCCAAATGGGGTCACCAAGAGTTAGGTACAACTGAAGCGAATGAACAGGTTATAAATGGGTAGCCTAAACAACATCCCAGAAGTACAGTCTCTCCTTACTTGGTTATGATGCTGAAAGGAAGCTAGTCAGGCAACAAGCACTTATTCCTATGTCCTAGGCATTGTATTAAGTACATGAGATACAAAGAAAGGCAAATACCTATAGCCTGTTCTTAAGGAACTCTTCTAATAGGAGAGACAGTGCACAAAAAGATGGATGCATGAGACACATACAGAGTAGAAGGAAGAAAGGCAATGCCAGAGAAAAGGTGCTAGCATTTAAGGGGATGAGGGGAGGCCTCCTGCAAAGATGAGAGCTGAACTGAGTCTTAAAGGAAGCCAGGGAAGGGAAGAGATAGGGGTGAGGGGAGAGAATCTTCCAGGCTTGGGAGATAGACAATCAATAGATGGAGTCTCCTATATGGGAGGAATTGTGCAGAGGCCAGTGTCACTGGATCCCATGGTATGGGTATATGAAGGTATATGGTGTATGGTATATGGTATATGAAGGGGCTAGAAGGGTGCCAGATTGGGGTGGGGACCCTGGGGCCTTCTAGGTCCTCAGGTGCAGTCTTTTGACTGAGTCCAAGTTTTACAGAACAAATTGAAGTTGCAAAAACGGGTGACTGGGAGGCTGGTAATACCCTTCCTAGCGGCAGGGGAGGGTCAGGTGGAGTAGTCCTTTACCTCTCTGCTATGAGGGAAGGTTTATTTTGTTATTTCTTCTCAGGGACTTGCCTTATTTTTCAGGATTATAGATATTTGAATTGGAAGGGACCTCTAGTCCAAGTCAACCCTTTCATATAACATGATATAAGTGAGGGGACAGCTAGATGGTACAGTGGATAGAGCACCAGCCCTGGAGTCAGGAGGATCTGACTTCATATCTGGCCTCAGAAACTTAGTATCTACGTGATCCTGGCAAGTCATTTAACTCTCATTGCCAAAAGAAGGGTTAAAAAAAGTAATATGACTGAGTTCCCAGGACATTGTGACTTACTCTGGAGTACACAGATAGGAGGTGAGAGAAGGGATTTGAACCTGAATGCTCTAATTAAATCTAGATCCTCCAAAATTCACCTTCTTTTTAGTGATCTTCCCATTTGCTTTGCTAGAGCAATCGCATATACTGTTTTTTGTTAAGCTGATTTCTCTGTATCCAATCTTTGCATTCCTTATAGTCATCATTTCTGACTGCACAGTAATATTGAAGAAATTCAGTGTACAAGCATAAGAGTGCCCCTAAAAACAGTCCCAAGAGCTGATACAGTAGCTCAGAGAGAATTTTTATTTCTTATTTTTTTTGCTATTTAATTTTTAAAACTATTATTATTATTTGTTTCCAGTGTTCTACAATCACTTCCATACATCTTAGATTTTTTTCCCTCCCTTCCCCTTCCCCCCTACCTCCCCACTCCCTCCCTGAGATGACATACAGTTTTATATAGGTTCTACACATACATTCCTATTAAATACATTTTCACCTTAGTCATGTTGCATAGAAGAATTAAAATGAATGGGAGAAATCATAAAACAAAACATAATACAAAAGAAAATGATCTACTTCATTCTGTGATTGAATTCCATAGTTCTTTATCTGGATGTGGAAGGCATTTTGCCTTAAGAGACCATTTGGAATTATTTAAGTCCTGGCATTGCAATGAAGTACTGAGTCTACCAGAAAAAACTCTCACACACTGTGGTTGTTGCTGTGTATAAAGTTCTCCTGGTTCTGCTCCTTTCACTCAGCAGTTCACTCATATAAATCTTTCCAGGCCTCTCTGAAGTCTTCCTGTTCATCATTTCTTATAGCACAACAGTATTTCATTACATTCATAAACCACAATTTATTCAGCCATTCTCCAATTGATGGGCATTTTCTTGATTTCCTGTTTTTGGCCACCACAAAGAGAGCTGCTGCTATAAATGTTTTTCTACATGTGAGACCCTTTCCCATTTTTATGATCTGTTGGGGATACAGCCCTAGAAGTGGTATTGCTGGGTCAAAGGGCGTGCACAGTTTGTATCCCTTTGGGCATAGTTCCAAATTGCTCTCCAGAATAGCTGGATCAGCTCACAGTTCCACCAACATGAATTAGTGTTCCGACTCTCCCACGTCTTCTTCAACATTTATCAACTTCCTGCTTTGTCCTGTTAGCCAGTCTGATAGGTGTGATGTGGTATCTCAGAGTTGTTTTGATTTGCATCTTTCAGAGAGAATTTTTAACAAAATTATCTTCACCAATAATATGGAGCATCCTCTAATTGTTGTGAATGAGGACTCTTGAACTAATTCAACTTGTAAGGAAACATTGATGTCATTTAATTTCATGTCATATCTTATTTGTCATAAAGAGCAGATGAAAGATGGCTTCAGAAGACCAAGCAACAAAATCACACTTTTCATGTGATACGTTTATTTTTATTTTTATTTTTTTTTTTTTTTTCATTCAATTTTAAAAATTTTTTTTTTTTTTTTTTTTTTTTTTTTAAATTTTTTTTTTTTTATTTAGCTTTTAACATTCATTTTCACAAAATTTTGGGTTTCAAATTTTTCCCCTTTTCTCCCCTCCCCCCCCAAACGCCAAGCATTCTAATTGCCCCTATGACCAATCTGCTCTCTCTTCTATCATCCCTCTCTGCCCTTGTCTCTGTCTTCTCTTTTGTCCTGTAGGGCCAGATAGCTTTCTATACCCCTTTACCTGTATTTCTTATTTCCTAGTGGTAAGAACATTACAGCTGATCCTAACACTTTGAGTTCCAACTTCTTTAGCTCCCTCCCTCTCCACCCCTTCCCTTTGAAAGGCAAGCAATTCAATATAGGCCAAATCTGTGTAGTTTTGCAAATGACTTCCATAATAGTTGTGTTGTATAGGACTAACTATATTTCCCTCCATCCTATCCTGTCCCCCATTACTTCTATTCTCTTTTGATCCTATCCCTCCCCATGAGTGTTGACCTCAAATTGCACTCTCCTCCCCATGCCCTCCCTTCTATCATCCCCCCCCACTCTGCTTATCCCCTTATCCTCCACTTTCCTGTATTGTAAGATAGGTTTTCATACCAAAATGAGTAGGCATTTTATTCTTTCCTTTAGTGGAATGTGATGAGAGTAGACTTCATGTTTTTCTCTCACCTCCCCTCTTTATCCCTCCACTAATGAGTCTTTTGCTTGCCTCTTTTATGAGAGATAATTTGCCCCATTCAATTCTCCCTTTCTCCTCCCAATATCTTTCTCTCTCACTGGTTGATTTCATTTTTTTTTAAGATATGATCCCATCCTCTTCAATTCACTCTGTGCACTCTGTCTCTATGTGTGTGTGCGTGTGTGCATGTGTGTGTGTGTAATCCCACCCAGTACCCAGATACTGAAATGTTTCAAGAATTACAAATATTGTCTTTCCATGTAGGAATGTAAACAGTTCAACTTTAGTAAGTCCCTTATGACTTCTCTTTGCTGTTCACCTTTTCATGGTTCTCTTCATTCTTGTGTTTGGAAGTCAAATTTTCTTTTCAGCTCTGGTCTTTTCATCAAGAATGCTTGAAAATCCTCTATTTCATTGAAAGACCAATTTTTCCCCTGAAGTATTATACTCAGTTTTGCTGGGTAGGTGATTCTTGGTTTTAGTCCTAGTTCCTTTGACTTCTGGAATATCCTATTCCATGCCCTTCGATCCCTTAATGTAGAAGCTGCTAGATCTTGTGTTATCCTGATTGTATTTCCACAATACTTGAATTGTTTCTTTCTAGCTGCTTGCAATATTTTCTCTTTCACCTGGGAGTTCTGGAATTTGGCCACAATGTTCCTAGGAGTTTCTCTTTTTGGATCTCTTTCAGGCGGTGTTCTGTGGATTCCTTGAATATTTATTTTGCCCTCTGGTTCTAGAATCTCAGGGCAGTTTTCATTGATAATTTCATGAAAGATGATGTCTAGGCTCTTTTTCTGATCATGGCTTTCAGGTAGGCCCACAATTTTTAAATTGTCTCTCCTGGCTCTATTTTCCAGGTCAGTTGTTTTTCCAATGAGATATTTCACATTATCTTCCATTTTTTCATTCTTTTGGTTTTGTTTTGTGATTTCTTGGTTTCTCATAAAGTCATTAGCCTCCATCTGTGCCATTCTAATTTTGAAAGAACTATTTTCTTCAGTGAGCTTTTGAATCTCCTTTTCCATTTGGCTAATTCTGCTTTTGAAAGCATTCTTCTCCTCATTGGCTTTTTGAACCTCTTTTGCCAATTGAGTTAGGCTAGTTTTCAAGGTGTTATTTTCTTCAACATTTTTTTGGGTCTCCTTTAGCAGGGAGCTGATTTGCTGTTCATGCTTTGACTTCATGTCTCTCATTTCTCTTCCCAGCTTTTCCTCCACCTCTCTAACTTGATTTTCAAAATTCTTTTTGAGCTCTTCCATGGCCTGTGCCCATTGAGTGGGCTGGGACACAGAAGCCTTGATTTCTGTGTCTTTGCCTGATGGTAAGCATTGCTCTTCCTCATCAGAAAGGAAGGGAGGAAATGCCTGTTCACCAAGAAAGTAACCTTCTATAGTCTTATTTCTTTTCCCTTTTCTGGGCATTTTCCCAGCCAGTGACTTGACCTCTGAATATTTTCCTCACACCCACCTCACCTCCTGATCCTCCCAGCCAGTGTTTGGGGTCTGAGATTCAAATGCTGCTTCCAGCCTCAGGGCTTTGGGCGGGGGGGCAGGGCTGCTATTCAGTGTGAGATTAAATTCAGATGCTCAGGTGAGGGCAGGGCTGCCTCTCAGGCTCAGTTCCCTCAGGGAGTTTATGCACAGACCTTCAACAATGGATCCAGGCTCCTGCCTGCTTGGAGAGCCCTGGTCTGCCGCTGCCCCTCAGCTTCTGTCTCCCGAGGGGGCCCGAGCCATGGGGGCACCCCACTCCCCCCTCGACCCACCAAAGGGACTCTCTCACAGACCCCCGTCACCTGTGGTTGGAGGTACTTGTGCGGCCGCTGGAGATCCCGTCCCTGAAGCCCGCTCGGATCTGTTCCTCTCGGTGCCGCGGCCACGGCAGGGCTGTACTCAGCTCCCAGTCCCGGCGCCCAGTCCGCAGCACGAAGGACCTTTTACGAGAGGTTTGCAGGTCTCTCCGGAACAGAAATCTCCCTCGCTCCAATGTTCTGTGGCCTCTGGGTGCAGAATTCGCCGTGAGTTACTTCTTTGTAGTTGTTCTATGGGTTGTGGGTTCGGAGCTATGTGTATGTGCGTCTTTCTACTCCGCCATCTTGGCTCCGCCGATACGTTTATTTTTAATAGATTTATATCAATATCTTTTCTTACATTTCCTTGTTTTCCCATTGTATCCCTTTCCCTCATCCCACCCAGAGAACCATCTCTTATAATATAGAGTTTTTAATTAAAAAAAGGAAAAGGAGGAAAAATGAAGCCCCTATATATTGCTATGTGGTTAATTTCCATTCCGTACTCTTTTGCTATTTTATTGCAGAACGGAATTAGCATGGCAATTCTAATTAGTGAAAGTATCTGTCTTAAATGGCTACAATCCACAACGTGATTGGGGTGGATTAGACCCATTTGCCATGCAGAGCAGGCTCAGGCGCAGTCTTCTTAATCTGTTTCTCATCCCGCTGCTCTCAATTCAATTTTGAAACCCAAATATTTAGCTAAGGGAGTTAGACTGAGCTGTCCACATCAGCACTAGTTTGTGTCCTGACATTTTGTGGCCATTTCTACTTATAAAGCAATGTAAAACTATAGCCCAGGCCACTAATAATCAATTGAAGATGTTAATGTAGTGTGGGAGATCTACAATGGCTGGTTGATCACAGAAATGCTTAGGACATTAAGGGTCATTGAAAACAGGCTAGGCTTTAACCCCATGAATCATAAGAACAGTTGTTTATTATTCTGGCTTTCATTCTTTTTTTAGGATACCATCAACTATTATTAAGACTCCCTTTCCTCTTTTAGCATTTTTACTTTCTTATGAACATTACTACATTTTACCTTGTTCTTTAGTCATTTTAGTTGTGTCTGACTCTTCTTGACCCCATTTGGGGATTCTGGAGCAGTTTGCCATTTCCTTCTCTAGCTCATTTTACAGATGAAGAAACTGAGGCAAACGTGATTAAGTGACCTTCCCAGTGTCACAGAGCTAGTAAGAGTCTGAGGTCAGATCTGAACTCAAATGCTTTTGCCTCTAGGGCTGTCACCCTATCCACTGCTCCAGCTAGTGGGCCAACATTTCGCCTCATAATATTGTAAACCCCAAGACCTTGGAATTGGAAAAGACCTCACAAACCATCTGTGCCCCTCTTCCTAAGAGATCATAGCTTTTGTAACATGGACTGCTTTGGCAGCCTGATGAAATCTTGTTTCCCTTCTCAGAAGTACATATGTAAATGCATAAAGTAAAATATGTAAGATTTAATTTGAAATAGTTACCAAAATATTAATAAAAAAATAAGTTCAGAGACCTTTGGTTAAGCACTTCTGATCAAAACCAACTTGCACTTGATCAAGAATCTTTTCTAACATCTCTAACCATTGGTCATCTAGCCTTTTTCAGATTTCTTATGGGGAGAAACTTAGTGCCTCTGAACTAACTGCCTTAGCCTCACTCAACTTGGGGCAGCTCTAGTCATTAGGAAGTTTCTCCTTCCATTGAACCTAAATCTTCCCTTTTCAGGCTTCTCTCCATTGTTCTACCTTCTGGGGACAAGCAGAAGTACCTTCCACATGGTAGACCTTTGGATACTAGAGGATGACTATCATTCTTCCTAATTGGACATCTTCACTTAGAGGCTGCATGTTCATTGTTGGATGTGTGTAGCATGGATTCTATTTGGTTATAAGTTAGACTGAGTGACCATTGGAGACCCTCCCAACTCTTGAATTCTATATCTCCCTGATTATTTTTTAAAAATATTTTAAATATTTTTAGATATCCCTTTCTCCTTTTCATCCTTATAGGGCATAGTCTCAAGTCCCCTTGACATTCAAATTGCCCTGAATCTGGATGCTTTCCATCTTATCAATGTCCTACTTACAGTGTGATTCCTAAAAGTGAACACAATACTCTACTAATGGTCTGCCCATTACTTTATAAAAATAAGAAACTTTGCATGACCTATTGTGGAGGAGATTCCTATTTGGGCATAAGCTGAACTGGATGACTTGCAGGGTCTTTTTAAACTCTCTGACTCTTATACTTACCTCCAGAGATTAATTATCCCAAGGTATAATTTTTTAAGATTGGATTTTTCTAATAATGGGGAAGGTAGGGAAGTCTTAATTAGTCTATTAAGTTGACTAATTAGAAAATTATAGAAGAGGTTTCTAAATAAAAAGAGAATAATAAATAATAATAAATTATAATAATATATAATAAATAAAAATAGTAAATAACAAAAGTATTCTTTTACTGAGGATTCTACTAAATTGAAACATAGAAATTATTGCTTGTCATACTCTAGCCAGTGTTCTCATTTGAGCATTCTTTCATTTTGGATGAATTGATGGTTTTATTAATAATGGTACTTCCTGCAATGGTGGGTCATCATCTATCCATACGTTATCATCCTTTGAGATGGTTGTTTATTTCTACCCTTCAATTAACTGCATGCAACATGCTTTAACATTTTCTCTAGATTTTTTGACATTGCAAGTTTACCAATGGCTCCCATAACCTCTCCTTCATTATCCTTCACTCTTACCAATGAACTATCTCCTTTTCTGCTCATCTAGGTCTTTGAAAACATCTTATGTGCTGATCTTACCGCATGATTCTTCATTGTTAATATGCTGTAAGCCCCTTAAGGCTACCATATGCCTCCCCATTGTTCGATGGGTGGTCTACATCTTCAATTCTTAGAAAATTGAGATATGACTTGCTTCTCAGTCATACATTACCACTAGGAGGATAGTGATGTGGAAAAGATGGGCATTTGTTTCAGAGAGAAGCTTGGGGTTATTCAAAGCTCTCCAAAAATTCTTAAAGGCAATGTAGCTTGTGCTTTTCCTCTTATTGAATACTAGGCACAAATCATTGTCTATCTGTAATGTCTTATCTGGGATAGCTATGTTCATGAAGTTTGTCAACTAGCATTTATAATTAGCAGGTACTATGTGCCAGGCACTGTGCTAGGCCTTGGAGATACAATGAAAAGCAAAAATGCAACAAAACAAACAAAAAACCAGAAGAAAAAAACAAAACAAAACCCAGACCCTCCTCTCAAGGACCTCAGATAGATAATCCACAGTAATCAGCAATGTATGAACAAGAGAAATATAGGCTGAATTAGGAGTTATCTCAGAGAGAAGGCCCTGAGATTAAGAAGAATTTGGGAAGGCTTTTGGTAGAAAGTTGAATTTTAGTTGAGGCTTGAAGGAAGTCAGGGAGGTCTGTGGGTAGACATAAGGAGGGAGAGTGGACCAGGCAGTGAAAATGCTTGGAGATGGGAGATGGAATGGCAAAGAGGTCAGTCTCATTAGATTTCAGAATACATGGAGATGAGTAAAGTATAAGGAGATCAAAAAGGTAGGAAGTGCCTAGATTTTGAGAATTTGCTCCTACCTGTGGAGATCTGCTCCAATTTGAATACCAAACAATTAAGAGGACATGCAAGTTATATTTATTGGCCTGCCATAACTTACAATATTGAGTATTACTGTCTATTGTCAACGTATTGATTTATTCTTTCTATTTGTCAGTTTCCAACGAAGTGAAGGAGAGGGAAGATTCCTTCCTTACATTTCTCTCCATAATGTTTGTTTGAGTGCTCTATATAATGATGTACAATTTACAGAAATGAATAACTAGATGGAGGTCAATCACTCAGGTTCATTATACCCTTCATCATATGCAACGTTATGTTAATATTCATGAATGTTTATGTGCCTGGTATTAAAATCAAGGCATGTAGAGAATAGATTCTAAATATAGATTCTCTGCCAGGAAGAGTACTTGCTCCTAAACAGAGAAGCACATAATCGTGAAAAACTGGATTTGGAAGATTTAATTGGAAGACTGCCCTCCAAACATTGTGTTAATTCAGGGGATTTGTAGGACTAATGTAGGACTTTAGTTATATTACTGCATCCTATATATATCTTTTCATCACATGCAATTCTTGTCCATATCCTCTAATAAATCAGACATAGAAGATCTCCCTGACACTCTAGACCTCTTATTTCCTGGGTATCAGTGCAATATTCAAAGCACCCATCTGCCAACTTTAGCTTTCAACTCATGAGTAGCTCACCTCCGTTTCCAATTCTATCTTTTTTTGACATCTTTTAGTCTATTTCTTATATGCAAGTAACATGTTGGTAATATGTTACAGCCTCCATAAATCCACCATGCATCTATCTCTTCATTGCCATTGGATCTGTGGTAATATTGATTCTTTGGAGATTGTGGCCTTCCATGATCTGAAGCCAGACAGCATCAATGGGAGGATATTTGTGTCTACAAACAAACAAGGAGGCTTGAGTCAGGACACAGCATGGGATCATTACAAGCAAGGTACCTTGTCCTCAATATAGTCTAATCTGTTTCTCTTTATTCAATTTTGGCTCACTAACCATCTTACAGGCTGACATTAGTATATATAAAGAATGACTAACTCAAAGGTCTTCCCATCCAATTGCATCCCATAATCTGTGTAATTGGTATTTTCTTCCAGTTTTTTAAATTTCCTGTAAAAAGTCAGATATTGAAATTAGAATTGGAGGACTACCCCCAAACACTCCTGAGGAAATTCTCATGATGGCAGCCCATGAGACAGAGCTCCAAGATGGCAAGCCATTGCTGTTCTTTCCCTCTACTTCAGGTCATCCCCCAGGTGCTTGGGGACACAAAGAATTGCTATGATCCAATCTTCTTGATCAAGCAACTCAAGAGAAAGGAGGTATCATCTGATTTAATACTAAAAACCGTGATTTAAAATCTTCTAAAATAGTAAAGGTCTGTTCCAAAATCTTCTAAGTCTCTGATCAGAGACCCTACTAATTATGCAGCATGACTATTTGTCAATACATACTAATTGAGGGCTCTAGCAATATGGATAATGCAAAGGAATGTAGCAATTCTTGGTGTCAGGATCATGGAAGGAAAATGAGCACAGTTAGATGAAAAGTCCTCAAGAACAGTTGTACACAGCAAGTTAAGAGATTTCTTTTTGTAGTAGAAAGTTTTTTATGGTTTTTTCTTAGCCCTGAAAGACTTTTCTTTGCCAGAGGACTTGTTGCCAGATTAGAGAAACAGACACCACACACAGGAAACTTCTTAAAGAAAGCTCTACCATGTGACAACTGCCGAGTGCAATGGTCCATGATCTGATAGCCTTGGTATTTCTCTCTTGAGCTTAGGCAACCTGTGAGTTTAGAATCATAGATCTCTAGGGATAGAAGGACCCTTAAAAGTCATCTAATCTGAAGGTCTAATTTTTGAGACGGAGGCCAATTGAGGTGAAGTTGCTTATTCAAGCTTACAGGTAGTAAGTGGTGGCAGAGCTGTGACTAGAGAGGAACAACTATAACTTTGTCCTGGGGTGCTGAAATTTATATGGTATATTACAGAAACATGAAATCAACTGAAGAACAATTAGTTAAAAATAAGAAAGTACAGCATTTTCCTCTTCCGTCCTCCCATCACTTACAGCTACACCTCAGGGATGTTTTTCCTGCCCTTCATCACCCTACTCCTCCTCTTCAGCTCTACAACTTCTCTGTTACACAGAGATTGATTTTTGATGTTCCTCTTTTCCCCTATAACTTAATTGGGTTGTAAAGCTGATATAAGGGCATATTTTTTTCTTTGTTTTTATTAAATTTTATTTTTTAATTAACAAATATTTTCTCTTTCTTCTACCTTCTCTTCTACTTAAAAAAAAAATGACAAAACCTGGTAACGAATATACTCTTACAAAACAAGTCCTCCCATTGGCTTTGTCTTAAAGGTGTGTTCTGTGTTACTTTCCCTAGGCATCTTTGGAGCTCCTTGTCCTGGGTGCAACTATTCCTAACTATAGTTCTGAGCTGTGGTGCTGAGACTCTACTTCTGGTTTTCAGAATTCAAATTCAAGCCTCTGACTATTAAGCCTACAGTTGCCTAGGGAGACAAATGGCAGACTCAGGAAGAGCAAGCAGTTATGATTGTTATCAAGAGAGATGGAGGCAAGGGCTTAATGGAGTTTGTGGACATTGTTGGACAGTGTATACTCAGATACTGGGAGCACAGGCTTGGTCCGTCCTTGATGGCTCCTGGTTGCCTTCTCTTTGGGAATGACTTTAGGACAATTATATCTGTACATACAGGCTACTGTGTATCCCTGACCATATTTGTCCCTTCCTAGGAGTTAGTGGGATGGTGACGATGTCCTGGGCAGCTGGATATTACATCCAGGAGAAAGCTCTCTTTGTCTTAAGGGTATGTCAGAGGTTAGGCCCTCTGACATATGCCTTCTAGGAGTTCTTTGGCATGAGAAAACAGAAGAGATGATTCACTCTATGAGGCAATAAGTGAGATGAGCCCCAAAGAACAGTTAAGGCAGTAAGAGCTAGCAGAGGGAGAGACATCTTAGGTGTAGAAGTCAGAGTCTTCCTGGGGGAGGCTGGATTGGAGCTGGGCCTTGAGCAATGTTGGAAGGAAGAGAAGGGATTCCAGAGAGAACCTCATGGATAAAGGTAAAGAGGGTAAGGAGGAAGGAGTATCTAGGGGACACTGAGAGTAGTTTGGCACAGTTAATTGTCCAAGTATCTCCCACGAGCTTAGCACTGGGAGGAATGAATGTTTACTGAAGAAATGATCACTTAATTTGCTGATGTGTTCATAGCTTGTGCTTTGCCTTGTTGGATTGAGTTACTGAATGCATCTCCTCAAGCTGGTATGCAAGGAGAGACCCTGGCCTTTCCACCCTCTTCATTATGATGGGATATCGTGCAAGGTGCAAGGATTATTTTACAGATGAGGAAACTTGTCTTCAAGAGGTTAAGTAAGGAAACAGAGGATAGGCTTGTGTTCAACTAGGAATAACGGGGGGACTTTGCAAAGAAGCAAATCTAAGAACTTCCTAAGTGCCATTCTGTGCCAGCAATTGACGAGGTGCTTGAGAGAACAAAGATGAACACAATATAATCCCTGCCTTCTCTATGTGGACATTACAAGGATGTAAGGATCCATTTCCTGACAACTGGAGTTATTCAGAAGTGCAGTTGTCTTCAGGGTGTTCTTCACTGGAGGGTTTTGGACACAGTCCTAAGGACCTCTTGTTAGATATATTGTCTGAGGAATTCTTTTCTACGAGGGGGCTCTGTACACTCCAAAGTCCTTTCCAACTCAGAGATTCTCTGGTTCTCTGTTCTTGTCTGATAATTAGGGCAGCTAGGCAGTAAAGTAGATAGAGTTCAGGACTTGGAATCAGGGAGGCCTGAGTTCAAAAACTGCCTTGGACACTTGTTAACTCTTAACCTCCATTTGCCTGAGTTTCGTCATTTGTAAAGTGGGGATAATTATAGCACCTACCTCACAGTGTTGTTGCATAGATGAGATGACTTAGCATGTGTAAAGTTCTTGGCAAATCTTAACGCACTATATAAATCCTAGTTATTGTTCATTATTACTGTTATTAATTCAAGGCTTATGCTATCCTAGGTAATTAAATGAAGACCCTAAAGGGAGGTAGTTCTTTCATTAGTGTAATAAATTGAAAATAAAGACTTTATGAGAGAAAGGAGATTATGCAAATGAAATTCTGGTAAAGAAGATAGTATTGGACAATGAGACAGACTTTTGGACCAGTGTGAAAGAAATAGGCCCTTGGTCACGGATTTTTGTTGGAGATGTTCAGTTGTGTCTGACTCTTCATGACCTCTTTTTTTGAGTTTTCTTGGCAAAGATACTGGAGTGGTTTGTTATTTCCTTCTTCCACATTCTTTACAGATGAGGAAACTGGGGCAAACAGGGTTAAGTGACTTGCTCACAGTCACACAGCTAAGAAGTGTCTAGGGTCAGATTTGAACTGAGAAAGAAGAATCTTCCTGACTCCAGACCCAGCACAGAGTGTACCAAAGTAGGGCCAGTAAAATTGATTTATCTAATGATCTGAAGACCTGATCAAGAGAACTTTAAGCTGATACTGGAAGGGCAGGATTGATCATATATATACTCTGTAAGCCAGACACCAGGGAAAATAGTGGGTACGGCGTAGGAAAAATATGAGGGGAGAGAGAGGTTCAGGGGGTCTGGTCTTCCATTGGATTCCAGCTACCTTGGCACAGACAAACTTCACCCTAGAGTCTGAAAAGCTGCTGACTGTGCCTGCTGTGTCATGGTGGGTGATCTTTGGGAAAACTGTGGATGGTGGGAAAGGTGGGGCTGGACTGGAGGTGAACAAATGCTTCAGAGTTTTCCAAAATGGAAGGAATGTGGGTTTTTCAAGCTTCAGGATGCCAGATTTGACTTCAATTTCTGAAAAAAAAATCATAGAACATATTTTTAAGAGATGATTTATGAGTACTTAGAAAAGGAAACATTAATCATGCAGGGCCAGCCAGCATGGGTTTTATCATGAACAGGTCATGTCAAACTAACCACATTTCCTTCTTTGACTGAGTAACTAGACTGGTAGAGCAGGGGAGTGTCATAGATGTAGTCTCTCTCTGTATTTTCACAAATCCATTTCCAAAATATTTCATGTTAGCATTAAGATCAAAATGGATCCACAGGCCCCGAATGATAACACAATGGTGTGGGCTTTGAACTGATTCAGCGGATTCAAACAGTGCTCATTAATGAATCTATGCCAACCCTTAAAGGAGTCTAGAGGCAATGCCCAGGCTATCTATCTTTCACCCTACATTGGCCAGTGATCCTTATACGAATCCAAAGGCAGGATTTCACAGATTTATTCCTTTATGCAATTTCATCTTGTCACATTAGATACCTTGTTCTCGTTTACATATTTTGGATCCTGATTCTATCACTTAAGTCATCCCTCTCAAATTTGTGAAATCCCCAAAATTGATGACAATAATGAAAACCTTTTAAGATTTATAAACCTTGTACAAACATGATCATTTGATCATGGGACCAACAACCCTGTGAGGTCAGTGCTTTTATTAGTCCAGTTTTTCAGGTGGGGCAGCTAGTTCGATAGAGTGCCAGAACTGAAGTCAAGAAGACTCATCTTCCTAGTTCAAGTCTGTCCTAGACACTTCCTAACTGTGTGATCTTGGGCAGGTTACTTAACTCTATTTACCTCAGTTTCCTCATCTGTAAAATGACCTGGAGAAGGAAATGGTAAACCGCTCCAGTATCTTTGCCAAGAAAACCCCAAATGGGGTCATGAAGAGTTAGATGTGCCTGAACAACATTTTTCAGAATGAGGAAGCTGAAACTTAGGTTAAATGATTTGGACAGGGTCTCAGAGTTCCATTCAAATGCAAGTTTTCCTGACTCCCGAGTTTAACACTTTCTTTCATCAATATCCAAGCATACACCAACTTGGATCATACTTTACTTGATGTTTTTTATCTAAAGGTCCTTGAATGGGGGTCATCAACAAACATGATTTTAGGCTGTATTAATATAAGTGGAACAAAGAACAAGGTAGATGGTCAGCTTGCTTGACTCTTCTCTGGTCAGACCACAGCTAGAGTATTGGGCTTAGTAACCAAGAGCCACATTGGAAGGATGCTGATGAGCTGGAGTGGGTACAGAGAATGGTCGACACTGAGTAGTGAAAATATTGGACATCATGGTGGATAATGACTGGATGAAGAAACTGTAGATCTGAAGGAACTATGTACTTGAGAGTGAAGATATTAACTTCAAAAATGGTGAGGGAGGATTAAGGTGCCACAAGGCAGAAGTAGAAGTGTGAGGAAGTTGTAGGGAGGAAATGTAGACTAAACATGAAAAACAATCTAACGATTCAAGTCAGCTAAGATTGGAATGGCAGCCTCCAAGCTTTGGTATCCCCTCCTCATGAGAGATCTTCAGGTGGAGGTGGTTCTTTTTATTTAGAGCATTCTTGTTCACTTTTGGACTGGACTAAATGACCTTGAAGATCAT
The DNA here is from genome assembly GCF_028372415.1 of Notamacropus eugenii. Lineage (NCBI taxonomy): Eukaryota > Metazoa > Chordata > Mammalia > Diprotodontia > Macropodidae > Notamacropus > Notamacropus eugenii. The sequence goes on along the minus strand of NC_092874.1, from coordinate 29,938,307 downwards.
TTCCAATTCTGAAATTAATAATAATAACTAAGATTTATATAGCACTTTAAGGTTTACAAAGTGCTTTGCAAATAACTTATGTGATCATCACATCAATCCTGAGAGGCAGGTGAGGAATTCCTTTTTTACAGATGAAGAAACTGAGGCTTGGGGGGTACTAAATGACTTTCCCAGGGACATATAGCAAATGAGTTCTGAGGCAGGGTTTGAACCCAGATCTTTCTGATGCCAGATCTAGAACCTTATCTACTACATAGTCTAGTTACTAGAGGCTAATTGAGTTAGCTAGGGTCACATAGCTACTGTCTGAGGCTGGATTTGAACTCCAGTCCTCCTGACTCTAGGTCAAGCTCTCTGTGCCACTTAGATCATAGCTCCTAACCAGAGGCAGACTACACCTATGTCTAAATGTTCTCTCAGCTAGGTTGCTTCCAGCACTGAGATTCTGTGATCCAGTGATACTCTTCCTTCCCTCCCAATCAGATCTCCTTTCCTTGTTCCCTTTATTACTAGTTCAAGAAAGTGTACTCATGTCCCTGTGGAACTAGGCTAGTTCCTGGGCTCCATGTCCCAGTTCTAGACAGGCAGATCACAAGCTGATGGTGAGGAGTTGGATGAAATACAGCTATTTAATTTTCCCAGAATTCCAGAATTTCAAGGCTAGAAGGGGCCTCAGAGAATATCTCATATCTAAAGAAGAATCCTCTCTGCATCCAGTCTCTGCCTCAGGACTTACAATGAGAAGGGACCACTCCATTTATTGATTATTCTAATTGTATGTTATTTCCTCACCCTATATCAAGTTAAAATTTGCTTCTTTGTCACTTTGACCCATCCAATACAAATTAATGAGCCTATAGCCAAGCAGGATTTATAGTGAAAAATTTGTTGAATAAATGGATGAATGAGTGAAAGAATTCACATTACATGGAGACTGCTAGATTCCTGTAGCCATTACCCAGGAAGCTCTTGGGGTATTTTGTCTGTCTTTTGGCTTCTTGCAGGTGGTTATGATGCATTAATAGTCTGTGCCTTTCATGACACAATGAACCAGTCACTTTAAAACCACAGAGAGACGGGTTGATCTGTGGCTACATAAAAGCCAGAGAGTGAGAAATTTCCATTCTAATCAACACAAGTTAAGGCTAAATGGAGGACTTTGGTGAATTTCCATTTGGTTGCATCAGATATCAGATTCCTTCTCTGCAGTTCAGCCTCTGGGGTCCTCTCAAGTTTGGAGAAAGGTTATTTGAGCAGTCTGCTTGGACTTATCTACCCGTTCTATCAGTCTCAGGCCCAAAGCTGCCTCAGCAAGTAGGATGGCATCAGAGTATTGCATTAGCAAGAGAACAGGCCCTGGCTCTAGGGTACTCAGTCCTGCATGCAAATTCCAGGAAGGAGCACATGGCTGAACTGTTTCCCTTCTCCTTTGCCATATAACAAGGGAACAATAGCACATGGTCAGCGAGACTCAAGACTCCAAACCTAAACTAAAATTCAGAAACCACTTTCAGCATGATTTTAGTGCTGGTTGGGGGGGGGAAGCCTTAAAGTTCATCTAGACATGGATTCTTAGGATCATTGAATTATTCATTAATTTGAAGATGAAAAGGACCTTGGAGGTCATCTAGTCCTTTTACAGATGAGGACACCAAGGCCAAGAGACATGAAGGTTTTAAGAACCAGAACCAGGATTCAAACCTAGACTCTCTGATTCTAAATGCAGCATTATTTCTTCTGTTCCCCAGTGCCTCACATCCAAAGGCTCTCATTTTACAGTTAAAGAAACTGAGGCCCAGAGAGGAAGTGATGACCACAGTCACCTAGACAATAGAGAGCTGGGATTTGAACTTAGGTTCTTCCTTCAATTTCTTCAATTTAAAGGTATAGATGTGGATATCAGTAAGCACTGACTTGGTTCCCCATGGTCTTCAGTTTCCTCATCTATAAAATGAGGGGTTTGGATAACATGGCCCCTCTATCTCCAATTCTGTGCATCCCTAAGAATATTTGGGTTCGAATACTGTTTTAGACACATATTGTGGAATCATGGGAAAGTGACTTCTCAGTCACTTCTCAACTTCTGAGCACCCCAAAACAAGTCTATCAGTCTAGCATTCAAAGAGCAAGCATTTATTTAGCACCTACTGTATGTTAGGCACTGGAGATACTATATCATTTATTCCAAATCTCGGCTTGCTGCTGGTACTTCCCACTTTCCCTGGGTCACATCCTCCTTGGTGCTCTCCCTAGACCTGCTGCAGCAGCTGGAATGATGAAGACAGAGGGCCTGAATTCCAATCCTGGCTCAATCACTTTCCACATTTGCTGATTGACTTTGGGCAAGTCATTTTGCTCCTTCCTCTGTAAAGTGTGGCCATTGAATTCAATGACCTCTGTAGCCCCTTGTGATTCTGTACTATGATCCTATGGACTCCAACCACTGTTGGAAGTGAAGCTGCCACCAGAAAGGACAGAGGAAGCCTTCCTTAGCTTGTCCACTGGCCCCGTGCTCTCTGCCCTGGTCCACCATGATAGCTATGAATACCCCTGGCCTAGAAAATCAGACTACCTGGGTCAATGAAACGGCAAGAGGAAGAAACGTGCACATGGGCTTCCTCTTGCCTGGTGTCTATTTTTGTTTGCTTGGAGTGATATTTCTTAGTAACATCAGGAAATCCAGGCATTTCCGTTCTGTGAGTAGCAGCCAAGATGAAAGCTAAGCCCAGAACCCTCTGCCTCGCCTGCATCCCTCGACCCTCCCCAGCCCCATAGGACATCATTCCAAAGTCCTTTTTAAAGGGTGGTGTGTTTACATGCTGGAGCCCGGGAATGGCAGCACATTCTGGGCCTGGAGCCCCGTGGTCTTTTCATCACTCTGTTTATTTGTAAAGTATAAGAAGAAAAACAACAGAAGCAGGGAGACTGTACAAAAAATAGAGTCTTCTGTGCTCTAGCTTTGAAGAGTCTTCTCCTGGGAGCCCAGTCTAGGGAATGGGAACGGAGTGCATTATTCACCCCCTCACTGCCCCCTTGTGTTTGTTTTTGGTACTGCTCTGCCAACATCACCGAGGCTCTATCCCTAAATGAGTCACTACAGCATTCAGAAATGAAAGGAACGTCAAAGGTTACCTAGTCTAAACTCCCATTTTACAGATGAGGAAACTAAGGCTCCAGCAGTTTAGGTGACTTGTCAAAAGCTAAGGTAGCAAACATTAGAAGCAGGTTTTGAACAAAGATTCTCTGACTCCAGTCTTCTGTGCCCCATGGTGCCTCTTCTGCATAGTATTTTCACAGTTCTTACTTCTTGTCAAAACTTGTGCTTAAATTCCTCTTTTAATTTTGCCATGGGATTTACCCCAAGCCAACCAGACTCTTCTGCAATCATTAGCACACATTCTGGGAATAGCATAGGGATGGCACATAGTAGGCATTTAATAAGTGCTTCTTGACTGATTTATTTGGAATGGCAAGCTGGGATAGGGGCTACAAAGTACAAAAGTAGGAGGGAGGTTCTTATGGCCTTTCTACCACTTGAACTCATAACCTTCACCTCAGAAGGAAGGAAGGAGGAGTGGAAGGAAAGAGGAAAGACAGCAAGGCGGGAAGGAGAGAAGGAAAGAAAGAAGGAAAAAGAGACGGAAGGGGTGGAGAAAGGAGGGAAGGTAGGGAAGAAAAGGAAAGAAGGAAGGGAGGGAGGGAGGAAGATAAAAGGGAGGGAAATAGCAAAGGAAGAAAGGAAAGAGGAAAGAAGGAAGGAATGAAGGAGGAAGGAAGAAAGAAAGGAGGGAGAAAGGGAACCAGCATTTCTTAAGTGTGTGCTGTGTACTGGTACTGTGGTACTGTGTACCAGGCACTATGCTGGACTAATACATAACTAACTGAATGCTCCTAACAAATCCTCCTAACATTGTTAGACACTAGTACACATAATTAGAAATTAGAAATAACCAGGGTCCCCCACTGTTTCCAAAAGAATTTAATTAATATTCACTTAACATTATACTGTGCTTGGTGCTAGGGGAATAATAGTTGCTTATGTGTACATGGTGTTCAATAGTAAGAAGAGTTTTTGTACATTATTATGATTTGTCCAGCCTTATAATTTTGCTGGTGTAAGGAAATCCCAGTGAGGAAACTGTCTCATCCAATGCCTTTCTGCAGCTGCTCTGCAGTTTTAATGAGCTCCTTGGGAGAAAGCATTATTTGATGTTTTATATTTGTATGTCCGGTGCCTAACACACAGTAGGCACCAAATAAATGCTTGTGGTTTGAGTGTTAGATTGATAGAATTGTTTGGGTGGCTGAGAAGTTGCGACTTTCCCATGATTCAGTACGTGTCTGAGGCAGGATTTGAACTCAGATCTTCTCAGGAATGCACAGTTTTGGAGATGGAGAGGTCCTCAGGGGCCTGGTATCCAATCCCTTCACTTTATAAATGAAGAAACTGAAGACCATGTGAGCCAAGTGACTTACCGAAGGTCATGTAAATAGTAAGCACCAGAGGTATGATCTGAACCCATGTCCTGTCTCCAAATCCACTGTTTTTCCATTGTATTTTATGATTTGCCATCTACGACCTCACACAGTTTCTCTATCAGCGTGATTATTGCTAGCACTGCTGCATTTTCTCTATTACTTGCTACCTCAAGGATCAAGTATCAACTCTGTTTGGCATCAAAGACTCTTCTCAACCTGACCCCTTCCTATCTTTCCAGTCTCCTTGAACATTTCTCCCTTCCACATTCTCCACATTCTCCAGGCCATTGATCTAACCTACTTGGCTTTCCTCCCATAGGTTCCATCTCTGCCCCTGTTCCTTGCTGTGGGCTCTCCTCCATGCCTGGAAAGCTCTTCTTCCTTCTCTCTAGCTCTCAGTTTTCTCCCTTCTCTCAAGCCTCAGTTCAAATCCTCCTTTCTGCAGGAGTGCAATCCCTCACAACTGCTAGTATCTTCCCATTTGGGGTTGTCTTCCATCAGCTCTGTATCTTTGAAGTCTCTATTCATGTACATCTTCTCTCCTCCATTTGAATGTAAGCTTAATGCAAGCAGGGTCTGCTTTTACCCCCTTTTGTAACCCTAGTTGTTAGCACAGTGCCTGAAACAGTTGGTTGTTTGGTTATTGTCCTTCATTCTCGAAGAGGACCAAAATGACATCACTGTGATAAACTCAAGTTTCAGTGTGTCTGATTGGGGCTAATCAGACCAACATGAGCTCAGAATGCTCTAACACAGATTGGGCACAGAGAGTCTGTGTGAACATTTTGGGTGGTTACTCTAAATTTGCGCATCCCACGTTTACTTTGTGCTGTCTCAATTATACTTGGCTCATAGAGCACAGCACACTCTGATGTGGGCATGCCATGCTGAACAGTCCTGTGTCAGTGTCTCCCATGTCTCACAATCAGATCTAAAATTCTTGAGAGACCTTGAGAGTGTCCTTGTATCGTTTCTTCTAGACACTATGTGATCACCTGCCCCATGCAAGTTCTTCATAAAATAGCTTTTTTGGCAAGCGTATATTTTGCAATTGAACAACGTGGTCAACCCATCGGAGTTGCACTCTCTGAAGCATAGTTTGAATGCTTGGCATTTCAGTTCAGGCAAGGACTTCAGTGTCTGCTACCTTATCCTGCCAGGTGATCCTCAGAATCTCCCTAAGACATTGGAACTGGTACAGAGTAGGTATTTGTTGATTGATATACATTTGGTCATCACAGACCCTTATGATGTTGGAAGGGCAGGTATTATTGTCTCCATCTTACAGAAGTAGAAATGTAGGCACTTTGAGAGGAGACATGATTTTCTCAGGTTATAAGACACAAAGCCAAGACCCCAAGCTTGGGGTTCCTGCTCCAGAGAGCTTCCTGCCATATATCAATCATTTTAATAGTTTAATGAATTTTTTTTTCATATTTTTAAGTGTAACAAAAGTGGAATTAACAATATGTATAGTGATGATAATAATAACCACAATTTATAGGCCAGGTACCATGATGATGGACCATGTAATGGAATTTTCACTCTCCTTCTGAGAGCAGTACTGGAAGAGTGAGTATGGATGTATGTTTCAACTCTTTTACTTTGTAAGGGGTGTTTTAGCCATATATGAAAAGGAAGGAAAATAAAGGTGTCCACTACTGATACATTAAAGATTTCATATCAGAACTCTTCTATTTTCTGTTTAAAAAAAGGTCAGGGTTAGTTCCTCCAGGTTGGAAGCTACAGCATCTTGAGTTGAAATGTCCATGGTCAAAGATCAATGTTCCTGATCTTCCTACGTGTAGATGTGTTCATCATTCATCTTGATCCCTCCAGAAAACATCATGGATGTTGGAGAATTCCCAGAGGACATGGGCAGCCTTTGATACAAAGTCCTGCCCATTATTCTCCCACCATTATGCATTCTGAGCTAACTTGGAGATGGATAAGTAGGCGGGGATTTTCCTGTGGGATAGCCATACTATTTTTCAAAATAAACAAACTCTAGGGAGAATACATGCATGCCTTTGTTGAATAAACAACTCTGTGTCCCTCCTCACAAGACGGACTTTGTTCAAGGTTTGTTCATCTGTGGGAGAAGAAAATTCCTTTTTTGTTGTTATTAAATAAAGTTTTATATATATCTTTCATTTGTAACATTATCTAATTATCCCCCTATAACCTTCTCCCTTCACTCCCAAAGAATCATCCCATCGTACAAAAACCTTTTGAAAAGGAAGAGAAAAAAATCAGCAAAACTGAGCAACACATTGGAAAAAACCTGAATACACATATAATGCTCCGCACTCAAGGATCCCCTTGTAAAAAGGCAAGGGCAAGATGTCTTCTCCCAGAGCACTATTAAAATGCTTTGAAAGACATTCTGCCTTAGGATTGAGAGCTGTTAAGTCCAGTCCTCTCAATTTTTAGAGGCAAAAGAATTTGTCCTTCCTTACATAGCCAGTAAGTTTCTGAAGCAAGATTTGAACTCAGATCTTATGATCATAGGTTTAGAAATGCAAGGGACCTCAGAAGTTATCCAATGCAACCTCACCATTGAGAGCTGAGACAACTGAGGCCTGAAGAAAGGGACTGACTGACCTCAGGTTATGCAGGTGATCATTGGAGAGCCAGGATTTGAATCTGGGAGAAATTAGAATGTGAAAATATTGAGATGAAAGTCTCCATTTGCTCTTTTTGGTGGATATACATTAAGTAAATTCATCCCCATGGGTCTTTTTTCTTTAGATTTTTCTCTTTTTTCCCCACTTGGGGTCTAAGAAACTTGCCTCTACACATTTGGACAAAGCAGTATTACTCCCGCAGGACTTTACAATGGGAGCCAACCCCTTCATGTCAATCCTGGCTCCAGACAAGAGATAAATTGAGTATCAGAGCTTATTAATAGGGACCTGAATGAGAAAAAGGAAACGCAGGCCCTTGGCTCTAAAGATGTTTTTAAAGGCTCCATTGTTTCTCAATGCTGATACTTTATCTGTGCCCAGCTGCCCAAACCCACCTTCTCCTGCTCTGGAAGGCATCATGTTCTCTTTGCACCAGGCCAAGAATTTCCCAAGTCATATGATGATTTGGAACCAGTTCCTTGCTGGAATTCCTATATCAAGAAGTGCAAGTGGCTGATTGAATTCTGCAGTTTGGGTCTTCTCTTTTTATGAGGCAGGGATGTGGCAAGTGGATGCTCATCATTCATTTTTTTAATCTATTTGAAATCTTTTGTTACTATCCTCCCAATTCGAGTTTGTTGGGCTTCAAAGCACATTCGTTCATTTGTTAATAGCAAAATGCCTTAAACAAAACCATAGAAACCAGCTTCATCGATTCAAGTGTTGAACATAATCGTCTTTTCATCTAGGATCAAAATCTTAGTATTCATGGCTGAAAATTCAAGCAGGTCACCTAGGGATGCTGTGTTTTCTTTTCCTTTTCTCTTTTTTTGTCCTAGTCTCTTTGAGCTTCCATAGCCAACTATTCTAGGCTAACTTATTGGATATGATTGGGGGCTGGGATCAGTAGAGTGCCACTTTCATTTTTTACTTGGTCACTAATCATTCATTACACAATAATCTAAGAAGAATCTTAGTTTAAGGGGGAAGAACACTGGGTATAGAGCCAGAAGACCTGGATTTGAATCCTAACTCCACCTTTGACTAGTTTGTATGATGATGAGCAAGTTATATAACTTATTAGTTCCCTCATCTTTAAAGTGGGAACATCAATACCTAGAGGTATATTAATTAATAGCTCTTAGAGTTTTCTTCCTCCCATGGTTGTTTGAGGATAATAGTTAAAGTTTGCAAAGCACTTCGCATGCTTTTGAGCACACGCTCATTTGATTCTCACAACAATCCTGTGAGATAAGTGCTATCATTTTCTCCATTTTACAAATGAGGAAACTGAGACAAACAGATTAAATGAGTTACCAAGAGTCACACAGTTAGTAAGTGTCTAAGGCAGAATTTAAACTCAGGTCTTTCTGACTCCAACCACAGTGTTCTGTCCACTGTACCATCTAGTTGCTCTGAAATGGGATCATGTGCAAAACTCTTGAATACCTTAAAGTCCCATAGGAATGCCAATTGATTATACTCTAGTAGTCCAAAGTGGGTATTCCCTTCAGTGACGCAGGTTGTAACCTTACTTTCTTAGCCTGTGCTCTTGTCTGTCTCTTCCTGTAAGGTCATTGCAGGGCATCCACCCAACATTCTGAGGGTCTTCCTTGATTTCTCCTAAACCTGGTAGGATACTAACTGAAAACAAGATTGTTACTGATATGGCATATCCATCTCTTAAGATGTATCTTTTCTCAATATCTGTCTCTTCTAGGAAAGATTGAAAATAACAATGTTTCTTGAAATCAAGTACATTTCCCTGCTGGCTGAGCTGATCATCATTGTTGAGTCATATTAGGAAAGTGATTCCTAAGAATTTCAGTTCTGATTTCTTTTCTTTGATTTTCTGATTTTTCTTTCTTTAACTCAGCCTCATTACAAACCTAGTCTCTCTGTCAAAAAGTTAACGATCTGGATCGATCAACCTTGATGGATGATGATGCATACTACAAAAAAGATCCAGGAGAGCCTATGGAAGGGATCTTTTTGTAACATTAATCTTCATGCTATGTCAGTCTTCTGAGTTGCATTATCTATCATAAAGTGAGTAGACCCCTAATTGTTTGACTATTTGGTTATAGATAATGGTGTGCTGGTAAATGTTTAAAAATTGGGTCTCCAGAAAAGAACATCTGATTGAAAAACATTCCAGCTTAATCTCGATTACTTTTTAAAGTTTAGACAATGAACACAACAATAAATCAAACTCTAATATGAAGTGTTTACTGATTTCTGAGGTGTGAAAGTTTACAATGGAAATCTAACAATTGACTCTCTGGAACTAATAGAAACTGTCTACAACACACCTTAGTTATCAGCACCTTGAGAGGAAGAAGGAACCACAGTAAATGAATATGATGTGGAAAGGGAGGCATCCTGGACCCTCACCAGGATTCCCATATTATACCATGAATCTTCTGACCTTTTTGGTCTCTTGGGTTTATAAGGAAGCCTCAAGGAGTTTTTAAGGAGAAAAGATAGAGGCTGAGGGGCTATGGTGGCCATGGTGGTCAAGGTCATCTTGCTGCTCAGTTCTGAGCATGTCATTTCTAGGAATTTTAAGCAGGGGCCCTCTCTAGTGGTCATAGCAAGTTAGGGTGGGGTTCATGGACAAATGGATAAACAAGTCAGACCAATAAAGAGCAAAATTCCAGGCCTTGGAATAGAATTCCTAGGGCTCTGAAGCTGGCATCCTGCTATTTTATTCATCCATGTATCTGTGACCATAAAAAATGCTGAAAGCATCTATCATGCTCTATGGTGCTTGTGTACAAAACCCTTTTTGTGTTAGCTTTTGATGTTCCCCCCTCAGTTAACAGAATATGGGAGGATTACTGGAGAATGTTGAAATATGTGTTGGTTCTCCTCAGCTTTTGTACTGTGTCCATGGAAACGAGAAGAACCAGTCTCTGACCTGAAAGGGATTTTGTTTTTGTTTTTTCTTGGAGGGTCAGAACCCAAAATGAATAGAAAAGATGCACTTTGTGATACATGCGTCTACTATGCTTAAATATAATCTGATGTCATTAATCTAATTAAATAGTTGCTATTTAATATGAGAAAGCTAATAATTCAGTTGGGCACTTAGGTGGCACTGCAGATATAGCACTGGGTTTGGAATCAGGAAGACTCATCTTGATGATTCAAATCTGGCCTTAGATACTTATTAGCTATGTGACCCTGGAAAAGTCACTTAATCCTGTTGTCTTAGTTTCTTATCTGTGAAATGGTTTGGAGAAGAAAATGTCAAACCACTCTAGTAGCTTTGCTGAGACAATTCCAAATGGAGTCATGAAGAGTTAGACACAACTAAAATGACTCAACAACAACAATGAAGAAAATACACGGGATCTGGAGAAAATGGGGGGGGGGCATGGTCAAGAGGTTGAGGGGCAGAGCTTTACAAGTGACAAGACATTCACATATACTCTAGAAAAGAGTCTGCAACTTAACTGTGAGAGATGGGATACTGGATGATTGACAACCACTTCTCCTGGGAGTCTGACTTATGGTTCTCCAAATTCCTTACTTCTCAATCACTAAAGTCTCTTTCTTCTAGATTCTATGCAATCTAGCTATGCCATTGATTCTTTGCATAACCTTGGGTGAGTTCCTTCTTATTCCTTCTCAACTGCTCCTCGATTTTCTCTATAATGTCTTATTCTGTGGGTTTAGTTAGTTAGCAAGATTTAGTTAGAAAACTAAGTGTTTTCTGATTCTGACAATGGTGAGAACAAAGGATTCTGTACTAGTTATCAGAAGAGAAAAGTTCTCTATTAATCTCTTTAGCTTGGGTAATCAGAGACTCCCAATAAAATCTTTTGAAGCATTCCAAACGTGTTATGTATATATAATAACTCTCGCTTGTTAAGAGTTCACTCCTTTGAAAAACTTATTTGGAAAACAGCCAAGCAGGAAGGAATCACAAACGGTCTGTGAGTGGTCAAAATATGTGTCACCAAATCCATACCCACTGGAATGTCCTTAGGCTTCTCACTAAGTGCTAATTTATTCTTCATTTACACAACATTCTAATAAACCTGGTTTTATGGTTTTTCATCCCACAAAAGACCAGAAGCTTCAAGTGAGAGAGAGAGGAGAAAGAAACTGCCAGAAGCAAGAATTCTGACAAAAAGAAATGATAACTCTTGATCCGACGTTGGGAAAACTAGGTAAGTAAATGGCTGGGACAACAAGGGGACAAAATCACCTGAAGCTCGGGCCCACTTCTCAAGGTCCCTGTTTTAATTTCAGAGCATTTGAAATATCCATTGTACTTAGAAATCAGTCACTCTGTGACCACTCTCCTGCCTTAGCCCTCTCCCTCCTTCCGATCCTTCCCCATAAGCCACTCGGAATGCCCCAGCTCTCCTGGTCAGGTAAGGAACCAATCTCTAATCCAAAGGACATAAGATAGGTCTGAAAAAAACTCTCCTTTTCCTAGATAAGTGAGCAAAGTAGTAGCAGAAAGTATGCTTGGTACAAAGTCTAGGCAAAGTGTGACAAAAAGCATACAGTTAATTTCAAACACCTGATGTAATCCTGCCTCTCTGACTTGGCACGAATCTAGTCTCGTTTTCATTAAACATGTCTCTCTAGATCTCTTGCCCTTCCCAACCTGATATGAGAGACAGGGTGGAGGCAGGGTGGTGAAATAGAATACACCATAACGCCATCCTTCCAGTCCTTATAAAACAATAGGAGCCCTTAGGGCTAAGGACCCCCATCCAACTTCCAAAGGGCCACTTCATAGATCAAAGGTTGTGGCAGATCTCCATATTCTCTAAGAGGAAATGAAACCATACTCAAAAATACAACAGATATGCAATAAGTATTTAGTAATGAAAGAAGTCATAGGGAAAGCAATAAATATGACTTCCTTGAGAAATGGTTATGCCAGGCTAGCCTTATTACTGTTTTTCACAGTTGCTAGACTGGTAGACAGGGACAGTATTGTGAATTGAATCTATTTTGGCTTCAGCAAAATACTTGCCACAGTTTCTCATGCTGTCGTTGTGGACAAGGTGGAGAGATGCATGCTAAATGACAGACCATCAGGCAGATTCCAAATAGGTTGGGGGACCAGACCCAGGGCATAGCTATTGATGGTTCATGTCAAGTTGGAGGCCCCAGAGATCTGAATTTGGGTCTGTGCTGTTCAATGTTGTTACCAAGGGCTTAGATTTGTGACTCACTTATGAAATGCAGAGGACGAGCTAGCATGCTAAGCAACAGAGTCAGTATTCAAATGGGCAACAGGAATGAGCAAAATTGAAAAAGATGTCATTTAGGAGGAATGAATGTAAGACTCTATGTTTGTATTCAAAAAATCAACTTTAGAACTTGCTATTTGCCCTTCATTTTCAAAGAGGATCAATGACTTGCCTGTGAATTGAATTGAAGTGGCAGATCTGCGCAGAGTGATCAGTCTCACTCTCTCAGAGTCCTCAAAGTCCAGGAGCAGGACAGTTGGCAATGGCCCAGGATGCAGTGGATGACCAAGCTCTAAGCACTCCACAGTGTCAGCTTCAGCTGCCTTCATGACTATTGAAACAAATGGTTCTCATCCTCCCATTCTACCTGGGGGAAGCCTTCACATGCTCGGGATAGACCTGACTCTAACTCACTGATGGGTTTGAGACATGTCAGTTGCCTTCAACCTGATTTAGCCCACCTGTGGAGGTGGTTTTACCAGGGTATGGACACTGTGCAAGCTACAGCTTCTTGGAGTCACAGGTGAGAGCTAGGTGACTGGCTGGACATCAAAGGTGGATGAGCAGCCCTGAAAGGGACTCAGTAAGTCCTTCTTGACACCTCATACAGGTTAGAAAAGCTGTGGCTAGACAAATGTTCATATGAAAACATTCTAGAGGCTTAAGTTGATTGTAAGCCTACTCTGAATGATTTCTGTGACAAGGCAGTCAGGGAAGTAAAGGTATTCTATGTTAAGAAAGACATCACATCTGGAACAAGGAAGGAGATAGTCTGAGTGTACTTTATCTTGGTCAAACAACGAAGGACTCAAAGATGCTTTGGTATCCTTGAAGTATAAAAAGACCTAGAAGAATCCCACAGGATGACAAGGCATAGACAAGCTATATGATGCAGGGAATACCCACATCAAGTCACTACTAAATGGTGTTGAGGTAAATTTATGTGAGTGTATCTGTTTACATTACGGATGATTACCCAAGTCAGAAAGGCAAACAGAGCAGATATTCACAGGTCACTGGACCAGTTTTCTTCATGGTCAGGTTTATAGGGCATTAGGTTAAACTCTAGTCTTTGATGGCTTCCCTTACTCATGTCATGGCAAACTCTCTGGTGATGGGACACTTTGTATACTCTAAAGAACTAGACAATACAGCAGTCAGTCATTAACTAATCAATATTTACCAAATGTCTACCAGGCACTTTGCTAAATTCTGGGAGTAGGGAGTACCAAGACAACAATGAAATGGTCCCATTCCTCCCCCACCAAAGAAGCCTATATTCTGACAAGGAAGACAACATGTACACATATAGATATTTACATATTCATACAAAATAAGGAGATACAAAATAAATACAAGGTAATTTTTGGTGGTGCAGTGGATAGAGCTGGGCCTGGAGTCGGGAAAACCTGAGTTCATCTGACCTCAGACATTAACTTGCAAATTAACTTGCAGATGTTAACTGGGCAAATCACTTCACCCTATTTGCCTCAGTTTCCTCATCTGCAAAATGAGCTGGAGAAGAAAATAGCAAAACACTCCAATATGCTTGCCAAAAAGCACAAAGAGTTGGACATGACTGAATGATTTTTGGCGAGAGACATCAGAAGTTGGGGTATATATTATGTAATACCTTACATTACTATACTTGGCATATTCTTCTGCTAGATAAGGCATTGCAGCAAGAGGGCCACAGGTCACCAAGACCATCAAGATCAAGAGAAGTTTTATTTTTATAACACGTCTAGAAGGCAATGATAAGTTGGCTAACAGAATTCTGGTGTTAGTTCACTAAATTAAACAATTTCCTAATTATGTCTATATAGCTAGTTAGATTTAGAATATCTACAATATATTTTATAGAATATATAGATTTAGATATTAGATTGGCAATAGATCTGTAGAATATATAGAACATATACTTTGGAATATATAGAAAAATTCTATAAGTGCTAGAAGCTTCCTATAATAAAAAAATATATTCTATGTAGAATATACTCTATAGCATATATTTTATTCTAAATATTCCATGTAACATATGCATTCTAAATATGTTTTAATAAATGGAATATTCTATGTGATATATAGTTTAAGTATATTCTATCATAAAGAATTTTTGTGTAATATATTCTAAAGTCTTTACGTAGAAAAAACAGATGATTGATAGATAAGAGAGAGAAAGAGAGAGAGAGAAACTTCTTGCATGTGTTATTCCATCTTCAAACTAGTCTCTATTTCAGTGTAAAATGAGCAGGGGAAGGGAATAAGCATGTATATTATACCTATTATATACTAGGCACTGTGCTAAGTGCTTTTTACAAATATAGATAATTTTTAACATATATGTTATAATATGTAGAATAAATTTTGTCCTGTAAACAGTCTAAATTTATATTTCATTTTATATATTCTAAATCTATATCTATGTAAATTATGTGTATTCTAAATCTATTCTCCATCCATCCATCTATCCTGTCTATCTATCTATCTATCTATCTATCTATCTATCTATCTATCTATCTATCTATCTGTCTGTCTGTCTGTCTGTCTGTCTGTCTGTCTGTCTGTCTGTCTGTCTGTCTATCTATCTACCTATCTATCTACCTATCTATCTATCTATCTATCTATCTATCTATCTATCTATCTATCTATCTATCTATTATCTATCTATGAAAAGAGAAAGAAATAAAGGAAAGTTAGTTGAGGTATGCAGTTGACCTTGGAGTCAGGACAGAGACTTACTAATCTGTTGATGGTCTTAGTGGGAGAACAGCAAGAGTTTTTGTTTTTTTCTATGTCTAACAATCAGGGGAACTGGGGATGGTCAAGAATATAAACATAGTGGGGCAATCAATGGGACTGCTCATTTTACACCGAAATGGCCACTGATTTAAAGATAGAGTCACTCATGCCAGAAGAGGAGAGATACAGAGGCTCTCTCTCTCTGTCTCTGTCTCTCTGTCTCTGTCTCTGTCTCTGTCTGTCTCTGTCTGTCTCTGTCTCTCTCTTTCTCTGTCTCTATTATATTCCCTGTATTTAAGCAAATCTCTTAGTAGCACCATGCTAAAATATTTTACTCTCTTGGCACTTGCCTCCTATTTGCTTCTGGAACAAGAACTGATGTACTGAACAATCCCTTGGAGTCACTGCCTTACGAGATGGCTGGGAATAAAGTGTCTTTCAAATTGCAAAATGTTACTTGAGTACAAATTATTATTGTTATTACCACTACTATCATCAAGAAAAGGTTCTTTTATTCAGTATGATTATTAAGCCAAGTAATTGGGTAAAATGGTTATAAAATTTTTCTTTTTTAAAAAAATTTATTTATTTTTAGTTTTTGACACTCACTTCCACAGGATTTGAGTTCCCAATTTTCTTCCCAAATCTCCCCTACCTCCACTCCAAGATGGTGTGTAATTTGATATAGGTTTTACATATACATGTATATTGAACCTATTTTCACACTAGTCATGTTGTAGAGAAGAATTAGAACCAATGGGAGGGACCACGAGAAAGAAGAAACAAACAAAAAAAAAAAGAAGAAAGAGAGAGAGTAAATAATATGTTTAAATCTGCATTCAGACTCCATAGTTCTTTTTCTGGGTGTAGACCGCATTTTCCATCATGAGTCCTTTGGAGCTGTCTTAGATCCTTGCATTGCTGAGAAGAGACAAGTCGATCAAAGTTAGTCACTGGGCATTGTGACTGTTTAAAAATTTTCCTTTATATGCTTAAGATCAAAAGAAAGTTTTGGTGTTTAGGGTGTTAAGTTTTAGCCATCAAAAAGATCCAACTGTCAGTGTTGACTAAATACCAGCTAAAAAGGAAAATAAGGCATTGATATGCATTTCTAGGCCACATGAGTGTTGCTAGTTGCCAATAGTCAAATGCGTCTGTGTTGTGAGTTCTTTATTGAGCAATGTCAGACTTAATAGAACCAAAAGTAGCAAATAAATCCATGTTCATTATCTTTTCTGGACATAGTTTTGATAAGACATAATGTTCATGGTAAAATGGCCTCGCTGAAAAGCGTTTTGATTGACAAGAGAAAAAACATAATGATGTTTCAAGTGTTGTGCCTTTCCCTGGGAAATGTCTAAATGAATTTGCTTTATTTTAAAATATTAGTGCACTTAAACTCCCTTTTCAGTCTTAATTGGAGAGCAAACCCTGGATTTGAGAGGCAAAAGTAAAACAAAAATCTCAAAATTTCTGGAGGAAAATGCTCACTGGATTCTAAAGATTTTTTGCTTTTGAATCAACTGAAAAGGAAAGCATTTTGCAAGCTTCACAGCCCCATGTTAATGTGAATTGTGACTCTGCTTGTATTTCATCCTGATAATTTTCTTCTCTCCAGTTCAGGTAATTTCCTGATTCTAGTTCCCTCCAAAATAGACTCTGTGCTTCAGTAATCCACTTAGTGTTTGGAAATAAAGCTGAATTAGTGAAAAGGGATGTTCCATAAGATGATTTATTGAGTGGTTATACTGAGCTTTCCTTCATCAACTTGCAACAGTCAGTCAGGAGAAACAAAAAAGCGGGGTGGGGGGGAGAGAGCAACAACAAAAACCAAGGGAAAAGAAACAGATCATACAGTAATCAAATGAGAACTATGCAACAAAATGGCTCTGATACGATGCCAAAGTTCTATCATGTAAAGGTACATGAGAAATCTTGAGAAGAAAGTTATCCAGTCAACACACAGAAATATCCTATCAGCCTTAGCACATCCAAGACACCATCATGAGGACCCCAGCTCAGCACCAGATAAGCTGTTGGACCCCTATGACCTCCAGCAGTACCACTCACCCACCAATTATAAGCCAATACATATCAATCTAAATGAAAGGGACAAATATGTACAAAAATATAAATTTTTCAGATTAACAGAAGAGGAAACGTAACACTTAAACAAGTCTATATTAGAAAAAGAAATTGAACAAGTCAATGATGAGGTCCCTAAGATAAAAACCCCAGGACCAGACAGATTCACAAGTATGTTAAGAACAATTCGTTCAAATACCATGTAAACTATTTAGAACAATAGGCAAAAAAGGAGTTCTACCAAATTTCTTTTATGTTACCAAGATGGTGCTTATAGTGGAACCAAGAAGAGCAAAAATAGGAAAAAAGAATTGTAGGCCAATTTCTTAAATGAATATTGATGCAAAAATTTTAAACAATTAGTATCTATGTAAAACCATCAGCAAGTATTAACTGTAATTTGGGGATAAGTTTACTAGAAGACTTCCCAATAAGATGAAGGATAAAGCAAGGATGCCTATTATCACCACTGTTATTCAATATTATATTAGAAATACTAGTCATAGCAATACGACAAGAAAGCCAAAAGATAAGAAAAGTGAGAAAGATAAGAAATTGAAGGAATCAGAATAGGTAATGAGGAAACCAAACTACCACTTTTTACAGACAATATGATCAGAGAATGGTAGCAAATCAACTAAAAAATTAGTGGATACAATTAACAACTTTAGCATAATTGCAGGATATAAAATTAACACATATAAAATCATCAGTATTTCTATTTATTCCCAACAAAGTTCAGCAAAAAGAGAAATTACATTTACAATAACTGCAGACAATATTAAACACTTCAGAGTCTACTTGCTTAAACCCAGGAATTATATGAATACAATTAAAAATCACTTTTCACACAAATAAAGACAGATCTAAACAATTGGAGATGTATTCATAGCTCATAGGTAGAACAAGCCAATATAATAAATGATAATTTTACCTAAATATTAACTTATTTAATGCCATGCCAATCAAATTACCAAAATAATTTTGTTATAAAACTAGAAAAAAATGACAAAATTCATCTGGAAGAACAAAAGGTTAAGAAAAAGGGAATGAATAAAAAAATGTAAAGGCAGATAGTCTATCCATACCAGATTTCAAACTGTATTACAAAGCAGTAACCATCAAAACAATCTGGTACTGCCTAAGAAGAGGAGTAGTGGATTAGTGCAATAGATTAGCTACAGATTATATGGTATGAAATGATGATAGTAATCTAGCATTTGACATATCCAAAGATCCAAGCTTTGGGAATAAGAACTGATTATTTGACAAAAATTGCCAGAAAAACTAGAAAGCAATTTGACAGAAACTAGGTATAGATCAACATTTACATCATATACTAAGATAAGATCAAAATGGGCAAATAATTTAGACATGAAGAGTAATATCACAAGTACATTAGGGGAGAATGGAAAATTATACCTGTCAGATCTATGGATAAAAAAATATTTTATGACCAAACAAGAGATAGAGAGGATCACAGGATGTCACATGGATAATTTTGATTACATTTCACACAAACAAAAGCATTGTAGATTAAATTTGAAGGAAAGCAGGAAACTGAGAAAACTTTTTATAGCAAGTATCTCTGATAAAGGCCTCATCTCTCAATATAGAGAACGGAATCAGATTTATAAAGCCATTCCTCAATTGATAAGTGGACAAAGATATGAATAGTTTTCAGAAAAGGAAATCAAAATTATCAATAGTCATATAAAAAAGTGTTCTAAATCACTATTGGTTAGAGAAATGCAATTTAAAACAACTCTGAGGTACCACCTCACACCTATTATATTAGCTAATATGAAAGAAAAGGAAAAAAAATCACAAATGTTGGAAGAGATGTGGAAAAATTGAGACAATACGCAATAATGGTAGCACTGCTATGAACTGATCCAGCCATTCTGGAGAGCAATTTGGAACTATGCCCACAGAGCATATATAAAATTGTGCATACCTTTTGACCCAGCAATACACAGCTAAGTCTTTATCCCAAAGAGATCAAAGAAAAGGGAAAAAGACCTATAGATGCAAAAAATATTTATAGCAGCTCTTTTTGTGGTGGCAAAGAATTAGAAATGGTGGGAATGCCTATCAATTGGGGAATGGCTAAACAAGTTGTGGTATATGATTGTGATGGAATACTATTGTGCTATAAGAAATGACCAACAGTATGGTTTCAGGGGGAAAAAACCTGGGAAGCTTCATATGAACTGACGCAAAGTTAAGTGAGCATAAGTAGGAGAACATTGTGCACAGTAATGACAATATTATACAATGATCAACTGTGAATGACTTAGCTATTCTGACCAATATAGTGGTCCAAGACTTCTGAAGGACTTATAATGAAAAATGCTCTCCACCTCCAGAGAAAGGACTGGTGGAGTCTGAATGCAGATCGGAGTATACAATTTTTCATTTTCTTTATTTTTCTTGCTTTTTAAAAACCTGATTTCACATGTATAATTGATGTAATATTTCTTGCCTTCACAATGGGTGGGATGGGGTGGGAGGGAGAGAATTTGAATTTCAAAATGTAAAAAAAAATGAATGTTAAAAATCATTTTTTAATAAAAGGAAAAACATTTCAAGATGTCTCAGTAAGAATGGGAATGAAAAAGGATGCCTATTGTTCCTACTCTAATTTGACATGGTACTAGAAATGTTAGCCATAGCAATGAAACAGGAGAAATAAAAAAGAAGCAAAATTATCTCAATTTGTGGACTACATGATGGTTTTACTTAGAAACCCTGGCAAACGAATGTGAACATTAACCAAAACAATTCATAGCAACATTAAAGTGCTAGGATCTATAATGCAACCTCAAAATAATTAGCATTTCTCTATATTACTAACAAAACACAGGAAGACAAGATAGAGGGAAAATCCATTTAAAATCACAAAATAAATGCATTTAACATCTAGGAATTAAACTCCCAAGGCACACATGACTCATAGGACTTATATAAATATAACTTCCAACTAATTTTCACAGAAATAAAGGAAGACCCAAGTAATCATTGAGATATTCTGTTTTCTTAGCTGGGCCATAATGACATAATACAAATCATGTTGCTTCCCAAATTAATATGAAAGTTTAACTTGATTCCTATCAAATTAGCAAGGGGACTATTTTATAGAATTAAACTAAATGACAACACAATTCACATGAAAGAACCAAAGGTCAAGAATATCAAAGTAAATAGCAGGGTAAATATAGGAATGAAGAGGATTTTTCTTTACCAGACATTAAATTCTATTACATTATGTTCATTATCATATTATATTATGTTTATTATCCAAACTAACTGGTGGTAGATTTTTAAAATAGACAAGTAGACTGGTAGGGTAATAGGGTGAACTAGACTAAGAACACACACAGACAGCAGCCTCTTTTTTGATAAGCCCAAGACTGAAATGGAAAAGGAAAGCATTTAGTTAAGAGCTTATGTATTATGTTGAGTATTGAAGATACATATAGAAAAATTGAGACAGACCTGTTCTTCTCTGATTCACCTTCTGATTAGGGGAGAAAATACATAAAAGAGGGTTCAGCATCATGGAAGATGGAAAAGGCAAGTGTAGAGGATATAGTAACAGGAGAGATGGGAAGACCCAGTAGATCTTGGGAAGCAATGCTTGGTGGGGCAGACAAACAGTGAATGTGGGGGAGATGGTGGGGCAACCTAAGGGTTGGAGTGGAGCAGGTTCTGGTTACCTCAGGCAGAAGTAGGGAAGTGGTCAGCATTCCCCTGAGAGCGGGTGTCCAATGTCTGCTGGAAATTGGGTAATAGGCATTGGCGCAAAGGAGAGGAAGTGTTCCTTATCACCTTTCTTGCCTATTTGTTAGATACTTGTTGGCTAGAGCATAGGGGTAGGGGAAGGGGAAGGGAACTTTTGGGAAAGGAATTACAGAGGTAAGCATAAGAGAAAGTTCAACAAGAACCATTAAAATGTTTTGAAATCATTTTGGTAGAAAATAAGTTTAGATTAGCACCATCTACCATATATTGCAATAAATTCCATATGGATAAGAAGTAATAACAGAAAAACTCACCAAAAATTACAAGAGAATGAAAAAGCTTTGTCTTTCATAATTTTGGAAAGGTAAAAATATTTTAGTCAAGAGTGAAATAGAATTACAAAATACAAGAAATACCATCTCAATTATATAATGTTTTGAAAACTTCAGCACAAACACAAGCAATGCTACTAGGAGAAGAAATGACTCGTGAGAGGAATTGTTGCATATAACTTCTCTAATAAAACTCTGTCAAACAGGACCTGTAGGAGACTGGCAGATCTATGAGGAAAAGGAGCCAGTTCCCAATAGAGAAGCAGTCAAAGAATATGAAGTGGTTTTCAAAAGAACCAATGCAAATTATTAATCTGAAAAAAGTGTTCTCAATCACTAATAATGAGAGAAATGCTGATTAAAACATCTTACACCCTCATGGCCAAATGTGGTAAAAGACAGGAAAACTCAACGTTGAAGAGACTGTGGGAAAAGAGGCACTCACCTAACACTGGTGTATTCTGGAAACCCCCTTGAAATTGTTCAAGAAAAGTTATCAAATTGTTCATATTCTTTGCTTCAGGGATCCCACTATTGAATTTACACCTCAGGGATACTCATGATAGCAAGAATAGACTCACATGTACAAAATATTTATAACAGCATCAATCGCGATGCAGGCAGCTCTGTGGCCCAGTGGATAGAGCCCCTGAACCTGGTCTCCGGAAGTCCTGAGTACAAGCACAGCCTCACAAACTTACAAACTGTGTGATTCTGGACAAGTCACTTGGCCTCTGTTTGCCTCAGTTTCCTCATCTGTAAAATGACGATAATTGCACCTACTTCCCAGGGTTGTCTTGAGGATCAGATAAGGCAATAATTGTAAAGTGCTTAGTATAATGTTTGGCACATAGTAAGCATGATATAAATGTTAGCTATTTTTATTTTCGTCATTATTAATATCCTTTCTTCCCAAGGTTGTTGTGAGAATAAAAACAGATAATATTTGTAAGATGCTCTGCAAAATTTAAAGAGCTGTTAAAAGGTAGTTATTATTATTTGTGGTGACAGAAAACTGGAAACTAAGAATTTGCTTACTGTTGGATGAATAGTTAGACAGTGGTGGCTTATGGATATAATAAAATGTTATTGTAACTATAAGAAAACTATGAAGACTTCAGAGAAGCTTTATGAAGTGAAGTGGAGTGAAGAAAGTGTAGCCAAATGAACACATGGGTGGCTACAGGGATGTAAATGAAGATAACAGTAAAAGGGAACAAAACTCAGGTCAGAAACAATGGAAAATGTTAATGCCAAACTATCAACGTTAGAGCACACATCCTTCCTTTCTGTTAACAATCAGTAAACTTCCAAAGTGAAAGTGACACATGCAGTCAGCATAATTAGGCAGTGTTGCCCAACTATTTTCACAGGATACACTTTGTGAGAAGTTGGTTTTGGTGTTCGTTGACTATTTTCTCAAAAATGGTATTTTTTTTTTTTTAAAGAAAGACGTTATGTCAAAATAAGCTAGAATCTGTTAAAACATTTTTTTTGAATGGAATAAGGAAAAGCACATCTATCCTTACCATTTTGATGAATAAAGATGCAGTTTAATAATTTAAAAAGAATCATGGGAGCTGAAGTTAGGTTTGGAAGATACTTCAATTTATCTCTCTCTTTTCTTCCCTTTGTCTTTTCCTTCTTTCTTACCCATAGCACTTTTTACAAACTTCATAGAATCAGTTCAAAACTATTAAAACTCTGCAAGGGATTGCAAGTCTTTAAGAGAACTGTTACAGTGGCTTAAAGTTCTTAGGGGGTTAGCTGACCTCTGAGTTCTGGTCCAGGGTCTATTGTCTTTAAGTCTCCTTGAAAGCAGCCTCATTTTGTCTATTAGAGGATGTAGGGAGCATACCTAGGATTCTAACAAGTCCCTGTACTGACGTACTGTGGAAGTTGATCTGATTTTATATCCAGGAGCATCCTAATTATTGTCTGATTTAATCAACCCTATCAGGCAATTTATACTCTTGTTCCTGTAAACCCTCCCAGATGGCCCTCATCCTTAAAATAAATAAACATTTCAATTGGCCCTGCCCTTGGCTTCAGCTGTCTCTCTGGGTGTCTCTTTTCTTTTGAAGTCAATCTCCTAGAAAAAAAAAAAAAAAGAAACCTCTTGCATGCATTGTCTCCATTTTCTCATCTACTTCTCACTTCCTCAGCTGCTGCAGTCTGGCTTCTGGTTTCTTGTTGCTCTTTCTACCAGAAGAAGACCAAATGACAATGACTGTGTTGTGGTCAAGGTACAGTGTGTTCTACTGTGCCTGATCAGATCAGAATGAGCTCAGAATGTTCTACCACATGTTGGGTACAAATAGTTCACACGAACATTTGGAGTGGAGATACCTCTAAATCTGTGTGTCTCATGCTTCTTTTAAGTTACTGCAATTCTGCTTTGTTCATAGAACACTGAGCCTTCTTTGAAGCAGGCACGCCATGCTGGGTGATCCTATGCTAGTGTCTCCCATGTCTCACAATCAATTCCAAAGTTTTTCAAAGAGACCCTTGAGAGTGTCCTTGCGTCGCTTCTTCTGATCTCCCTAGGAGCACTTGCCCTGGGAGAGTTCTCTGTAAAATAGTCTTTTAGGCAAATGGAAGTTTGGCATTTGAACTACATAGCCAACACATTGGAGTTATGCTTTCTGCAGGAGAGTTTGAATGCTTGGAAATTCAGCTTGAGCAAGGACTTCGGTGTCTGATACCCTATCCTGCCAGGTGATCCTCAGAATCTTCCTAAGACAGTTCATTTTCTTGGCATGGAGCTGGTAGACTGTCCAGGTTTCACAGGCATTACAACAGTGAGGTCAGCACCACGGCTCTGTAGACCTTCAGTTTGGGAGTCAGTCTAACACCTCTTCTTTTCTATGCTTTTCTTTGGAGCCTCCCAAACACTGAACTAGCTCTGGCAATGCATGTGTCACCCTCATGGTCAACATGTATATTCCTGGAAAGTACTGCTGAAGTAACTGAACTTATTCACAGCATTAAACATTTTTCCATTTGCTGTAAGCAATGATTTCACATATGGATGACGCAATGCTGGCTGGTGGAGAACCTCTGTTTTCTTGATGTTCGTTGTTGGATAAAATTAACGCAAGTGGTAGACAATCCACTTTGTTGCATCTCAGCCTCAGAGGCTGCATTGAGCGTACAATCATCCATGAACTAAACGTTGCACACTGGCTCTCCCTCTGCTTTACTCTTGGCTTGTAGCCTTTTTGAGTTAAATAATTTATTGTCAGTGAGGCAGCTAACTTTGGCGCTGATTTGGTTCTTGTTAAAAGTATCTGATAATGCTGCAGAAAATATCACCCTAAAAAGCATGGGAGCAAGCACACAGTGATGCTTCACTCCATTGGTGACTAGGAAAGTGCAATTTTCCAGAACCTATTCAAGCATGCTGTCGTAAAGCTGGTGTACAATACTAATGAACTCTGGACAATCAATCTGGGCCATGATCTTCCACAAGCCCTCATGATTGACAGTATCACAGGCTTCAGTCACATATAGGAACGTTGTGTGCAGACCTCTGTTCTTCGGCATTTCTCCTGGAGTTTTGGGCCAGCAAACGCTATATTGAACATTCCTTGGTCCTTTCTTAGCCAACTTTGTGCAAACTTCTGCTTTTGAATCCCTATTGTCGATGATTTTGAATGTCTTATCACCTATGACTTGTCCTATCACCACTCTTCCCAATCCCATCTCTGAATGACTCCCACCATCTGCCTCCTCCTCCTCTTTTCATGAGCTGCTGAATGAAATTAGAAGAAATCCCATGACTCTTTTCACTTGATACATTGACAATGTATGTAATCCTATATCACCTTGGCCCTCACTGCCACAAGGAAGTGCTTTTTATTCTTCTCTGATTGAGTCCCTATCACAACCCCACAGAAGCAATTTCTAACCTTTTCTTTCTTCTCCAGCCCCCAACATCCTCACTCTGTCTCATCTGAGGATCTTGCCTCTTACATCACTGAAAAGATTGAGGTCATTCTCTGAGAAATCTCCCTTTTCTCACTCTCTTCATCTTGACCTCATCTCCTATGCTCCTCTTTCCCCCCAGTCCCTAAAAGAAAGTGAAAATCTTCTTGCCAAGAGCAACTCTTCTACCTGTGTACCTGTTCCTATCCCCTTCTATTTTCCCCAGTTTATATCCTCAGGCACGTGCCTCCACCATGAGAGACAGAAATAAGCTTTGTCACTTATCATTGAAGAAAGTTGCATAAGACATGGAGACTTTAAATTACTTGCCCACCATGTCATGGTTAGAGTCAGCTAGGTGGCTCAGTAGATAGAGTTCTAGGCCTGGAGCCAGGAAGACCTGAATTCAAATCTGGCCTCTAACATTTACTAGCTGTGTGACCCTAGGCAAGTCACTTAACCTCTGTTTGCCATAATCCACTGATGAAGAAAATGGAAAACCACCACAAGAAAACCCCATGGGCAGTATGGTTTAAAGGGTCATGAAAAGTCAGACATGACCTGAAAAGTACTACAGGAATGTTATTTTACTGGCAACCGGGTGGCACTAGAAATTGCTCCTGTGGGGTTGTGATAAGGACTCAATCAGAGAAGAATAAAAAGAACTTCCTTGTGGCGGTGAGGGCCAAGGTGATATAGGATTACATACATTGTCAATGTATCAAGTGAAAAGAGTCATGGGATTTCTTCTAATTTTATTCAGCAGCTCATGAAAAGAAGAGGAGGAGTGTATAGAGCATTGGGCTTGGAATCAGGGAGACTCATCTTCCTGGATTCAAATCTGGCCTCAGACACTGGCTGTGTGACCCTGGGTAAGTCACTTAATCCTGTTTGCCACAGTTAATCATCTGTAAAATGAGCTAGAGAAGGAAATGGCGAACCACCCCAGTGCCAAGAAAATCCCAAATGGGGTCATGAAGGGTTGGACATGAGAGAAACAATTGAAGAACAACATGTTCTAGTTAATGTGTTAGAAGCAGTAAATGAACCTGGGTCTTCCTCAGTCCACATATCACCTTCCATTTACTACTCCAAGCTCCCTTTCAGCTCCCATCATTTAAGAGGAAAAGTAAACAAAGATGAATGGCCAAAGAATCCTCACGGAGACTTAGCTGAAGTAATTAAAAAGCTGTTGTGACATTTTATGCTTTGCAATTCATTTATTTAAATGTAAATAGTTGCAAAGCAAATTTAATTGGCAGTACTCATGTTTAATATTGTTTATAATAAATCATTAAAAAATGAAAAGCACAGAGCAACTGCTTCAAATATTTACAACAACTATGAATCTAATATCGTGGTACCACAGATGTCCCCTCAACAGTGTTTTTCCTTTCCTATTTAGGCATAAATGTACCAGTATTATTTACCAAAGGTCTATGAAATAGCATGATCATAGGAATGAAATAGCAGCTTGTTTTAGGAATGTGTGTGTGTGTGTGTGTGTGTGTGTGTGTGTGTGTGTGTGTGTGTAGGGGAATTGGGGCATGGGTAGATTCAGTTTGGTTCTAAGTGCTCCCAGTGTTGGATCCCAAATGAGAGAAACATTCACTAATGGGTGAAGAAGGAAGTCAACTATGTTTGGTGGGTTTAAGAAAGAGTCCGAAAGACCAGTCTCACCAAAAGCATCTCTGCCACTGACCTGGCACACTGGCTGAAATGGCACCATTCCCTTCACTCTTTCAAGATCTTCTTAAAGAAATAGTGTGCTTTAGCTGAGTTAAGGCATTCAGCTCTCTAGGATGGGTCCCACTAGCATGATGTTCATCAGAAAGGATCAGTTTATGACTAATATGTGCTACGATCAGTATCAATCTGCTGAGAGCCTTCAGGGAATGGAACACAGGATAGACAACTTTTTATGGAACAGAAGGTAGGAGGAAAGGGAGGAGTCCAATAGTGCATGGGGATCTGCCAGCAGTGAACTCTAGATGAAATTAGAGAGGAGCTCCTTAATAGTGCATCCAGACCTATACCTGGCAGTGACCAAGAGCTACCCCAGCATCCCATGGTGCGTTCCCAGATGAGAGGCATGTGTTCCCTCCTGTGAGTCTCTTCATACATGGTCCTTGTGTGTATTCTATTCCTTCCAGTAATAGTGGGATCGTGTTCCATAGGTTTAATAAGGGAATGTTTTATTGTTACTTTCCTACTATTTCATTAAATGCCTATGAATTATATTCTCTGAATAATGAAATTAAATGCATAGGGGAGTGGCATATAAGCTTATAAGTAATTTTAAGTAGTTTCAAATACCCTGAGTACTGGGAGCCTGGGTTACTTTTATCTGGGACATTCATCATGTGAAATGGGGCAAAGTGCTCACATACTCATTTATGGTAAGATGTCTCTGAGATATGTTATGCCCATATGAGCAGAAGAAAATAAAAATGCACCCCATTTGTTAATCATCTCTGAGAAACTTTGTTCAGACTTGCTTTAACTTATGCATGAAGTATGTCTGGTAGTCTAGAACAATCCCTGGTGGGAGCGTGTCCCATTCCTTAAGATTGTACAAATTAGTCCCAAGTGCTAAATCTTTTACTAAATATGGTAGAATTGGGATTCAGAGGGTTAAGCAGAAATAAGTGGGTTGGAACCAAAAATTGCACAAACGAAATTCCAAACTACCCACACTAATCTAGGGCTAGGATCTCCGCTCCACAAACTGTCATTCTCAAATACCAGAGTCAGAGTTGTAAAACACATGGAAGAAGAGCTGGTTTATCCAGAATTCTATTAAATAGAATGGTGCTTCTGTGAGATTATGGAGATTCAGTCAGGGAGATAGTGGAAAGAGGACTAGAAGACCCTAGTTCACAGTCTGGCTCTTCTACTTAATTCACACATGGCTGGGGGAAAGTCAACTCCTCTGAGCCTCAGTTTCCTGAAATATAAAATGAAAGTATTGGACTGTATGACCTCTGATGTCCCTTGTAGGTCTGAATTTGTGATCTTATCATCATAAACATGTGAAGATGATGCTAGTGACTGAAGATCAGTCGATTCTTGAAGTGGTTTGTCCAGTGGTGGTGACAAGTCTGAGCTGAGTCATCCATACTCTTGTCCCAACTATCTTGTAACTTTTGCTATGTACAAAATGGCTAGCCTAGAACTGGAGTGGGGGGAATGCTGGAGGGAAGGGTCCTGTGACAGCATTAATTGGCATGTGCAGAGATTCAACAATGAACAACAGCCTTATTCATCCCACTCTTTATCCAATTTAGCCCAAATCTTTTTGATAATTTTCCTTACCATAACCTAGGTATTACTTAGCCTAAGAAGAGCTGGGGTTCACACATGTAGACCCCTTTGGTTTATGCTCTACTAGTTGACGTCTGAAATGGAAGACAAATTTTCTCTGCCTTTTAGCTTAGCAGTTTAGCTCATGCAAGGACCTCAGTGTCTGGTACCTTATCCTGCCAGGTGATCTTCAGAATCTTCCTAAGACAGTTCAAATGGTAGCGATTCAGTTTCCTGGCATGGTCCTGGTAGACTGTTCATGTTTTACAGGCATACAACAATGAGGTCAGCACAATGGTTCTGTAGACCTTAAGTTTGGTAGACAGTCTAATACTTCTCTACCAAACTTTTCTTTAGAGCCTCCCAAACACTGAGCTAGCTCTGGCAATGTGCGTGTCAACCTCATTGTCAATGTATACATCCCTGGAAAGTATACTATTAAGGTAAGTGAACTTATCCACAGCATTCAAAACTTCTCCATTGGTTGTAACTGATGGTTCCATGTATGGATGGTGTGGTGGTAGCTGATGGAGTACCTGTGTTTTTTTGGTGTTAATTATTAGGCCAAAATTAGCACAGGCAGCAGAGAATTGATCCATACTTTGTTGCATCTCAGCTTCAGAGGCTGTATTGAGTGCACAATCATCTGCAAACAGAAAATCATGCACCAACACTCCATCCATTTTGGTCTTGGCTTGTGGCCTTTTCAAATTGAAGAATTTATCCTCAATACAGTAGCTAACCTTGATGCCATGTTCATTCTCATTGAAAGCATTTGACAACATGGCTGAAAACATGATGCTAAAAAGCATGGGAGCAAGCACACAGCCCTGTTTCACTCCATTGATGACTGGGAAGGCATGAGAGCATTGTCCACTATCCAAAACCTAGGCAAACATAGCATCATGAAATTGACATACAACGCTGATGAACTTCTCTGGGCAATCAGATTTTGACATGATTTTCCATAAGCCCTCATGACTGAAAGTGTCAAAGGCCTTGGTCCAATCTACAGACATTGTGTACAGACTTCTGTTCTGCTCCTGGCATTTCTCCTGGAGCTGTGGGCAGCAAACACCATATTGACTGTTCCTCAGCCCTTTCTGAAGCCACACTGGCTCTCAGGTATATGGCCCTTTTCCAGGTGAAGGATCAGTCTATTAAGGAGGACTCTAGCAAGAATCTTGCCAGCAATGACTAAGAGAGAGATCCTCCTATGATTGTCACAGGGCAATCTATTCCCTTCACCTTTATAGAAATAGACAGTGGAGGCATCCTTGAACTCCTGGGGGATATCCTCCTCTTGACATATAATCTGGAAAATTTCAGTCAGCTTTTGTGTGAGCAATGGCCCCCTACCTTGTAAATCTCAGCTGGAATAGAATCAGCACCAGGTGCTTTACTACATGAAAGGAGCCTAACGGTCCTCAAAGCCTCTTCTTGAGTTGGAAGTTCAGCTAGGGAGGGATTGACTTCCACCTGAGGTAAACAGTCAATGGCCTCAGTATTGATTGATGATGGTCTGTTGAGAATACTATGGAAGTGTTCAGCCCATCTCTCTAGGACCACGTCCTTATCACTAATCAATGTGGCTCCATCATCATTGAGTAGTTGTGATGCACCATAGGTTTTTGGTCTATAAATAGCTTTCAGGGAATCATAAAATCTCTTTGGAGTGTTAGTATCAACATAAAACTGAATTTCATCTGTCTTCTTACTGAGCTAGGAATCCTGCATCTCTCTAAGTTTTGCTTGTACTTTACTTTTGATGGAATTAAATGCTGCCTTCTTAGAGATGGATGAACCATCCTGCTGGTAAATCCTATGGAGCTCTTGTTTTTCATTTAGCAGCTTCTGAATTTCCCTATCATTTTCATCAAACCAGTCTTGGTGTTTGCGAGTGTTCTGACCCAGATGAGCAAATTCTGTGCTATACACCAAATCTCTGAAAGTTGCCTATTTCTTTTCTGCTCTACTGTTGCCAGTTGTGTGTTGTCTCAACTTTCCCTCTGATTTAGCAACAAACTGTTCACACTCAGAGAAAAGCTCTAATTTGTTGACATTAATTCTTCTAGTAGTTATATTGCCTTGGGAGTGGCACTTTTGATGAATGACCATACTATTTTACTATTATACCTCAAAGTCCTGTGGTGATAGGCAAGTAATGAAGCAGCAGGTGCTTCACTGGGATACACTGGGAGCTGTAGTCAAAACTCTGCACACAGGTGACCAAGGCCATAGGGTCGTTTTTCACTGGAAGCAGCGCTGGGACTTGGCAGCCCCTTGGGTGTCTGAGCAACCTTTTAAAGATTACACTGCTCACCTCCTGGTGTGAGGAAGGGATCTAGAAAAGGTGCCCTAAACATTGTCTGCTTACCCTGACCTGGTTACCGTGGCAGGTGAAGAATTCCACTATGCAGTCAAAACACACACAAAAAATGTACAAAATATACAAAAACATTTGCAAAGATGATTCCACTCACCATCAGCATATGAAATGTGCACACACTTATAGACAACACAAAATTCAGTAGAACTGAAAGACAAACTGCTCTTGTTGCAAGAGAACTTAACAGGTATCACATCCAAATAGCAGCCTTGAGTGAAACAAGGCTGACAAATGAAGGCCAGCTTACTGAAGTTGGAACTGGATTCCCATCTTTCTGGAGTGGCCACAGTGAAGGGGAGTGCTGTGAAACTGGTATAGTTTTGCAATCAAAACTAATCTAGTCAGCAAGCTGGTATGCCTGTCAAAAGGAGTGAATGACAGACTCATGACAATGAGATTGCTACTTGCAGGAAAATACCATGCCAACATCATCAGTGCCTATGCTCCTACCATGACAAACCCTGATGAGGTCAAAGAAAAATTTTGTGAAGACCTAGAGATCCTTATCATCAATGTGCCAAAAGAGGACAAGCTTATAATTCTGGGTGACTTTGATGCTAGAGTAGGCTCAGACTACCAGACTTAGGAGGGAATCCTAAGGAGGAATGGAGTTGGAAACAGCAACAGCAATGGTCATTTACTGCTGAAGGCTTGTGCATCACATGACCTTCTCATCACCAACATTGTTTTCCATTTACCTAAACACAATAAAACTTGATGGATGCATCCTCACAGCAAACATAGGCATCTAACAGACTATGTGATTTTAAAGAAAAGAGGCAGATAAGATATGAGTGAGAAAGGTAATATGTGGTGCAGAGTGCTGGACTGATCATAGACTTATCCTTTCCAAGCTAAATATTCGCATTCATCAAAAGTGCTGCCCCCAAGGCAAAATGACTACCAAAAAAATTAATGTCAACAAATTAGAACTCTTCTCTGAGCATGAACAGTTTGTTGCTAACTTGGAGGGAAAGTTGAGTCAACACATAGCTGTCAACAGTGGAGCAGAAAAGGAGTGGGCCTCTTTCAGAGATGTGGTGTACAGCACTGTTATGCTAAGTACTGGAGGTGCAAATGCAGTCTGACTATTCATTTCATTATGTGGCGTGTTGGTAGATACGTATTTGAACACATCAAAGGATCTCTAGCTTTAATCTAGTGCATTCCCTTCACTGGTTCAGATCCCAACCCTTCCATGTATCAGCAGACGATTTTGTGAGTTGCAATGGCCAAGCAGGTGGTGGCCCATTTCCTAGAGATGAAACCCACTGAGCTTAGCTTGGATGGAATTCATATGATATCCTGTCACTGGTCCACACTCAAACACTTTCTGGATTACAAGGCCTGCCAGAGTTTGTGTCTATGGACACTGCCTTCAGGATTACCCCAAGATAATCTTTATACACCAGTAAAGAATCAGAGTAGAAGACAGGAGAGAAAGAGAGAGAGAGAGAGAGAGAGAGAGAGACAGAGACAGAGACAGAGACAGAGACAGAGACAGAAAGACAGAGACAGAGAGAGAGACAGAAAGAGAGACAGAGCAAGACAGAGACAGTGAGAGACAGAGAGAAGCAAAAGAGACATACACAAAGGCAAGAAACAGAGAGACAGAGAAAGACATACACAGAGAAGCAAAAATATAGAAGGGGAGGATAATATGATAGAGGATGGCAAACATTAGAGAAAATCTAGGAAAGTGAAAAAGGAGGTAAACACAGAACAAGGAAAACAGGGAAATAATTGCACAACCAAAGACATAGGAAAGGGGAGCGTTTTATGGAAAAGGAGACCTCTGGACTGACTTGAGGGCCAGGATCAGCATAGAACTCAGAGGATCAGGAAGCAAGAGCTGGAGGGGACTGCAGAGACAATAGCTCCCTCTTTTTATGGGTTAGGAAAATGAAGCTTAACCCTGGAAAATTAGAAGTACATTTTCATGAGTTGCTTTTAAACATCAAACAATATTAGATTTTTTTGGGAAAAATTATTTATTCAATTATATGCAAGAGTAATTTTTAACATTTTTTTTTAAATTTTGAGTTTCAAATTCTCTCTCCATCCCCGCTCTCTCCTTTCATTGAAAAGACTAGTAATTTGATATAGATTATATACATATGGTCAGGTAAAACATATTTCCAGAATAATAATAGTTAATAACAACAACTAGCATTTATATGGTATTTTAAAGTTTTCAAAGTGCTTTATATGTTTCAATTGATCTTCATGACAACTTTGTAAGGTAGGTACTATTATTATCCCCACTTTACAGGTGAGAAAACTGAGAGTTTAGGTGATTTGCCCCAGGTCATACACCTAGTAAGAATCTGAGGCTGGATCTGAACTCAGGTCTTTTGGGATTACCTGCCTCTAAAATTCTTCCCATAAAAATTTCATTTTTGAGAATGCAATCACATAATGTCTGAGCATTCCTGATTTAAGTTAGTGGTTCTATTCAAGTCAGATCAACTCAACAAGTGTCTCATTAGTGACAACTCCGTGCCAGTTACTGAGGATGATCTGGGAGTACAGTGGAAAAAAAGGAAGCAATTCTTGCCTTCAAGAAGCTTACATCTAGTACTCTCAGAAAAAAAAAAACCCAGAGGTTTCCATTGTGGAGTTTAGTAGTGACATTTCAATAAGTGAATTAAAAATTAAGATAGCAAAAACCCAGAGCTATTCATGAAAAATCCAAAGCTTTAAAGTATTTTATGAATGCTATGTTACCTATGCTTATTTATAGGGGTAGACTAGGAGGTGGTCTTTGATTGTAGATAGGGGCTCACAAACCATTATTTTAATAGACCAGACCCACAGAAGCAACTTTGAACCTATGAATATATTAACCATACACTGGGGATTCAACCAGTTACTGCAAGGTGGGGGTGGTGGTGGTAGGGAGGAGCCTCTAGTGGGTGCTACATTACCATATCTATCAACTTAAATTCCAAGACTGTATTTAAACTCTGAACTTGAAATTCCCTTGTGTGCTTCCAGTGGTTTGGCTTACTACAGTGCATTCTGATGCGTTGATTTATTTCATTTAAATTAAATTACATGTACATTGATCCTACTGTACTGTTAAGACGGAAAACACTGCTAGTGAGAACATTTCTGAGTTCTTATCTTATCTAGTATCGTACTTTCCAGATTAAAAAAAAAAGTTACCATTTGGTGAACTCATATCTGGTACTCAGGTTCCAGAAAGCTCTGAGCAAAACTTTATACCTGGATTTTAGCCAGTGAAAAAGCACTAGCAGAAACAGGATCCTCTCTGGGAAAGTGAATCTCTCCTGGAGACCACTGATATTGACAAAAAATGTATTTACCTGTGTGATAAGCAAGGAGAACAGCTACAGAAGCCTCTAAGAGCATCTACAGAAGCACCTGGAATGCAATGGTGATTTTCAGTGCATATAAACATAAACAGAATATGCTTTTCATAACAATTCTCAGGTTGTACCCCCTATAATTTGCTAGCACATACTGAAAAAGCAAGAGTTTTGTGGCTTTGGAGAAACTTTAGGCCAAGGGAAGATGGTTCCGGGGCTTACCTATTACCTTTGAAGCCCAGAAATTAGTTCCATTCCCACCACTGGTTTAGTTAATGAGAAAGGAGAAATATATTTGAATTAGGTCATCTAGGTACCAAGCAATCTAGGTACCATGACGCGTTCCTAGGGTTGCTGTGATGATCAAATGAGATTATATTTTAAAAGAACTTTGAAAATCTTATATGATTGTGGTGGAATACTATAAGAAATGATGAGCAGGTTTATTTTAGAAAAACATGGAAAGACTTGAATGAAATAATAAAGAATGAAATGAGCAGGAACAAGAGAACATTGTACGCAGTAGCAGCAATATTGTTCAAAGAACATCTTTGAATGAGTAAGTCATTTTGAACATCATAAATACTTTAATCAACTACAAAGGATCTATGAAGGATGATGCTCTCTACATTCAGAGAAAGAACTGACAAACAGTAGTATAGCTTTACATACGTACATATATTTGTTTCTTTTTTAATTTTTTTAAATTTAATTTTATTATTATTATTTTTTAATGTTTTACAATCACTGCCATAAAATTAAGATTTTATCCCCCCCCATGCCTACCTCCCACTACCCCCGTCCCTCCCCATGACAGCTTACAATTCTGTATAGATTCTACATATACTTTCCTATTTGGTACGTTTTCACTATGGTCATGCTATGTAGTCGAACTAAAATAAATGGGAGAGATCATATAACAAAACAAAACTTGATGCACAAAAACACACACACACAAACATGATCTACTACATTCTGCGAATGACCTCCATATTTCTTTCTCTGAGTGTGGAAGGCATTTTACCTTAGAAAACCACCATTGGGAATTTTTTTTTTTAATAAGTTCTTGCGTTATTACAAAATTCCAAGTCTACCAGAAAAAACTCTCGCACACTGTGGTCATTGCTGTGCACAAAGTTCTCCTGGTTCTGCTCCTTTCACTCAGCATCAGATCATATAAGTCCTTCCAGGCCTCTCTGAAGTCTTCTTGTTCATCATTTCTTATGGCACAATAGTACTCCATTACATTCATATACCATAATTTATTCAGCCATTCCCCAATTGATGGGCATCCCCTTGACTTCCAGTTTTTGGCAACTACAAAGAGTGCTGCTATAAATATTTTTGTACATGTAGGACCCTTTCCCATTTTTATGATCTCTTGGGGATACAGTCCTAGTAGCGATATTGCTGGGTCAAAGGGTATGCACATTTTTGTCGCCCTTTGGGCATAGTTCCAAATTGCTCTCCATAATGGTTGGATGAGCTCACAGCTCCACCAACAATGAATTAGTGTTCCAACTCTCCCACATCCTCTCCAGTATTTATCATTTTCTTGTTCTGTCATGTTTGCCAGTCTTATAGGTGTGATGTGGTACCTCAGAGTTGTTTTGATTTGCATCTCTCTAATCAATAGTGATTTAGAGCATTTTTCATATGATTATAGATATCTTTAATTTCTTCCTCTGAAAATTGCTTGTTCATATCCTTTGACCATTTATCAATTGGGGAATGACTTGTATGATTATACATTTGAGTCAGTTCTCTATACATTCTAGAAATGAGGCCTTTATCCCTGAGCTTAGCTGCAAAAATTCTTTCCCAATTTACTACATCCCTCCGAATTTTGGTTGCATTGGGTTTGGTTGTGCAAAAACTTCTCAGTTTAATGTAATCAAAATTATCCATCTTGCATTTCATAATGCTTTCTATCTCTTCTTTAGTAAAAAATTCTTCCCTTCTCCATAAATCTGATAAATACACTATTCCTTGCTTCTCCAGTTTATTCATGGCATCAATCTTTATACCTAAATCATGTACCCATTTGGGCTTTATTCTTGTGTATGGTGACAGGTATGGGTCTATGCCTAATTTCCGCCACACTGTTATCCAGTTTTCCCAGCAATTTTTGTCGAACAGTGAGTTCTTATCCCAGAAGCTGGGGTCCTTGGGTTTATCAAACAGAAGGTTGCTATATTCCTTGCCTACTGCATCTTGAGTGCCAAGTCTATTCCACTTGTCTACCTCTCTGTTTCTTAGCCAATACCAAGTGGTTTTGATTATTGCTGCTTTATATTACAACTTGAGGTCTGGTAGCGCTAGGCCACCTTCCTAAGCATTTCTTTTCATTAGTCCCTTTGATATTCTGGACCTTTTGTTTTTCCAAATGAATTTTGATATTATTTTATCCAGCTCTAGAAAATAATTATCGGATAGTTTAATTGGCATGGCACTAAATAAGTAAATTAATTAAGGTAGAATTGTCATTTTTATTATATTAGCACGGCCTTCCCATGAGCAACTGATTTTCCACTTACTTAAATCTGACTTTATTTGTGCAAAAAGTGTCTTGTAATTGTGTTCATATAATCCCTGGGTTTGTTTTGGCAGGTAAACTCCTAAGTATTTTATAGTGTCTACCCTAGCTTTAAATGGGATTTCTCTTTCTATCTCTTGCTGTTGGACTTCGTTGCTAATACATAGGAATGCGGAAGATTTGGTTGGGTTTATTTTGTAACCTGCAACTTTGCCAAAGTTGTTTATTATTTCAAGTAGTTTTTTACTTGAATCTCTGGGATTCTCTAAGTAAATCATCATATCATCTGCAAAGAGTGATAACTTAGTTTCTTCTTTGGCTATTCTTATTCCTTCAATATCTTTACCTTGTCTAATTGCTACAGCTAACATTTCTAGTACCATACTGAATAATAGTGGTGATAATAGACATCTTTGTTTCACCCCTGATCTTATTGGGAATGCATCTAGCTTATCCCCATTGCATATAA
Source organism: Notamacropus eugenii (assembly GCF_028372415.1). Taxonomy (NCBI): domain Eukaryota; kingdom Metazoa; phylum Chordata; class Mammalia; order Diprotodontia; family Macropodidae; genus Notamacropus; species Notamacropus eugenii. The sequence continues at coordinate 29,901,123 of NC_092874.1, read as the reverse complement.
TGCTTGCTGAAGGTTTTAGATAGATACTGCTTATTATTTTATGGAAAGTTCCCTTTGTTCCTATATTCTCCAGTGTTTTTAATAGGAATAGGTGTTGTATTTTGTCAAAAGCTTTTTCCACATCTATTGAGATAATCATGTCGTTTTTGTTAGCTTTGTTGTTGATATGATCAATAATGCTCATGGTTTTCCTAATATTGAACCAGCCCTGCATTCCTGGTATGAATCCTACCTGATCATAATGTATTAATCTCGTGATAAAATGCTGTATTCGTTCTGCTAAAATCTTATTTAAAATTTTTGAGTCTATATTCATTAGGGAAATTGTTCTATCATTTTTTTTCTCTGTTTTGTCTCTTCCTGGTTTGGGTATCAAAACCATATTTGTATCATAGAAAGAATTTAGGAGAACTCCTTCTTCCCCAATTTTCAAAAATAGTCTATATAGTATTGGAATTAACTGTTCTTTAAATGTTTGACAGAATTCACTTGTGAATCCATCTGGCCCTGGAGATTTTTTTCCTAGGGAGTTCATTGATGGCTTGTTCAATTTCTTTTTCTGAGATGGGGTTGTTTAAGTATTCAACTTCCTCTTCTGTTAATCTGGGCAATTTGTATTTTTTAAAATATTCATCCATCTTGTTTAGATTATTGAATTTGTGGGCATAAAGTTGGGCAAAGTAGTTTCTAATTATTGTTTTAATTTCTTCCTCATTGGAGGTGAGTTCACCCCTTTCATTTTTAATATTAGTAATTTGATTTTCTTCTTTCTTTTTTTAAATCAAATTGACCAAAGGTTTATCAATTTTATTAGTTTTTTCATAAAACCTACTATTGGTTTTATTTATGAATTCAATAATTTTCTTAATTTCAATTTTATTAATCTCTCCTTTGGTTTTCAGTATTTCTAATTTGGTATTTACTTGGGGATTTTCAAGTTGTTCTTTTTCTAGCTTTTTCAGCTGCATACCCAAGTCACTGATTTCCTCTTTCTCTATTTTATTTATGTAGGCATTCAAAGATATAAAACTTCCTCTAAGAACTGCTTTTGCAGTATCCCATAAGATTTGGTATGTTGTCTCATTATTGTCATTCTCTTGAATGAAATTGTTGATTGTTTCTATGATTTCCTCTTTAACCCATTCCTTCTTTAGGATTAGATTATTTAGTTTCCAATTGATTTTTGGTTTATCTTTCCATGGCCTTTTATTACATGTAATTTTTATTGCATTATGATCTGAGAAGGATGCATTGATTATCTCTGCCTTTCTGCACTGGATTGTGAGATTTTTATGTCCTAGTACATGGTCAATTTTTGTAAATGTTCCATGTATCGCTGAGAAAAAGGTATATTCCTTTCTATTCCCATTCAGTTTTCTCCAAAGATCTATCATATCTGCCTTATCCAGAGTTTTATTTACCTCCTTAATCTTTTTCTTGTTTATTTTGAGGTTAGATTTATCAAGTTCAGAGAGGGGGAGGTTGAGGTCCCCCACTAGTATAGTTTTGCTGTCCATTTTTTCCTGCAACTCCCCCAATTAATTAATTAATTAATTACTCCCCTTTGCCTCTAAGAATCGGGATGCTATACCACTTGGTGCATACATGTTTCGTAATGATATTGCTTCATTGTCTATGGTGCCTTTTAGCAGGATATAGTTTTCTTCCTTATCCCTTTTGATTAGATCTATTTCTGCTTTTGCTTTTTCTGAGATTAGGATTGCTACTCCTGCCTTTCTTACATCAGCTGAAGCACAATATATTCTGCTCCATCCTTTGACCTTTATTTTATGTGTATCCCCCTGTTTCAAATGTGTTTCTTGTAAGCAGCATATTGTTGGATTATGACTTTTAATCCATTCTGCTATCCATCTCTGTTTTATGGGGAATCCATTCCATTCACATTCACAGTTATGATTACAATCTGTGTATTTCCCTCCATCCTCTTTCCCACCATTTGTGCTTTTAGCTCTCCCCTCTCCCTTCCCCTCCTCAATAGTATTCACTTTTCACCACCTCCTCCTGCAGCCTTCCCCTCCTTCTTTTAGCCCCCTTCCCTTTTACTCCTCTTTACTCTTGTTGCTTCTTCCCTCCCTTTTAGCCTCCCTCTGCTTTCTTTCCCCTTCCCCTCCTACTGCCTATGGAGCTAGTTAGGATTATCTACTTAAGTTTATTGTTCCCTCCTTTAAACAAATCAGATGAGAGTACCTCTCAAACAATGCTCATCTCCCTCCCCTCTTTCCCTCTGCTATAATTTTGTACATCTTCATATGATGCAATTTGCCATTTTCTGCTTCCTCCTTTTCACACATTCTATTACAATCCCTTCTCATACTTAAATCATATTTTTGACATGACATCATTTACTTTATACCCATTCCCTCTATGTATATCCCTTTTATCATAATAGCTGCACAATTCTCAAGGTTAACAATTATCATCTTCCCTTATAGGGAGGTAAACAGTTTGCCCTAATTGAGTAACAAGTTTTTTTGTTTTTGTTTTTTCCCCCCTGTTTACCTTTTTATGATTCTCTTGAGACCTGCATTTGAAGATCGAATTATCTATTGAGTTGGGCATTTTGGACAGGAAGCTCTGGAAATCCCTTATTTCGTTGAATGACTTTCTCCTTGCCTGAAATGTTATGCTGAACTTTGCTGGGTAGTTGATCCTTGGTTGTAGTCCCAACTCCTTTGCCTTACGGAATATTGGGTTCCAGTTCTTTCGATCTTTTAATGTAGAAGCTGCAAGGTCCTGTGTGATCCTGACTGTATCTCCTTGATATTTGAATTGTTTCTTTCTGGCTGCTTGTAATATTTTCTCCTTCACTTGATAGCTCTGGAATTTGGCAAAGATATTTCTTGGGGGTTTGAGTTTGGGATCCCTTTCGGGAGGGGAACAGTGGATTCTTTCAATGACTATTTTGCCCTCTGAATCTAGCACTTCTGGGCAGTTTTCCTTGATGATTTCCTGGAAGATATTGTCCACTCTTTTCTTCATCATGGGTTTCTGGCAGGCCAATAATTCTTAAATTTTCTCTCCTGGATCTATTTCCCAGGTCAGTTGTTTTTCCAATTAAATATTTTACATTTTCTTCTATCTTTTCATTCTTTAGATTGTTTGACGGATTCTTGCTGTCTCATTGAGTCATTAGTTTCTACTTGCCCAATTCTAATCTTTATCATATTGTTTTCTTCAGTTAACTTTTGCATCTCCTTTTCCATCTGATCAATTTTTCCCTTTAAGGAGCTATTTTGTCTAGTTAATTTTTGTACTTCCTTTTCCATTTGACCTATTTTCCCAGTTAGGTTTTGGGTTTCCTTTTCCATTTGATCAACTATTCCTTTTAGGGAATTATTTTCTCCAGTTAATTTTTGAACTTCCTTTTCCATTTGTTCAATTTTCCTTTTCAAAGTGATGTTCTCATCAGTGAATTCTTTTTTTTATAATTTTAAAATCATTGGCCAGTTTTTATTCTATTTCCTTTTTCAGCTGTTCCAGGAGAGCTGCTTGTGCTTGTGAGAAGTTCATAGTCTCTTCTGAAGTTTCAGATGGAAGTACAGTCTCAAGGTTCTTTCAGTCAGAAGCTACAGAACTTTGTGTTGAGCTGATGTGTGAAAAAGCTAAAAGCAGGTTTTTGTTTTTTGTTTCCCTGATCAACCCTGGGGTTAGCTTGTTAATTGTGTGGGAGGAGTGGTCTGGTCACAGGAGATCTCCTCAGCTGAACTGAGGCAAAGGCAAGCTCAGGGGATGGTGATCCCAACTTCCCTATTGTCTTTCTGTTTCCCCTGGAGTGCTGAGGCACTCCTAGATGCTAAAACGTATTCCCACCCCTCCTCGGGCTCCTCTCCTGGCACTGAGGCTTTCCTGGGTCCTAGTGTGTGTTTTCTCTGCCCTGGGTCCTCTGTCCTTCTGGTTTGCCTCCGCCACAGTAGGAGGAATCCCCCTTAGGTATTTTCCTAGCCTCAGGTGTTATGAGACTATTTGGCCGCTTCTGCTGTTCCTGCTGATCCAGGATTTTTCTGGGGAAATATTTTATGGTTCTTTCACAGTCATCAAGAGGGGAGGGGAGAGCATTTACTGATCACTCTGCCATCCTGGCTTCCAGAAGTTCAAGTAGGTGACTTACCAAAGTTTAATCTTCAGGCTGAAGGTCTCAGGGGCTGCTGCGCTGATATCTGGTGCTCAGCAGCTCTCCCTGGATCGGTTCAGCTTGTCTCCCGCCCTTGGTGCCACTCCGCTGGTTCTGCCTGCCACTCTCAGGTTTCTCGGGTCCCTTTCGCTCCACTGCACTGACTGTGCTGCGTTGTGTGCTGGGGGCTCACCCCTGTGCAACAGATCCTTCGTGTGGACCTTCCCATCTAACCTGGGCTCTGAATCTGTCAGAGTCTGTCTCCCACTGGATTCTGCACCTCCAAAATTTGGTCAGATTCTCCTTTCAGAGGTATCCGAAGGAGTTTGTTCAAGAGCTTAGGTGAGTCGCTCTCACTCCACCATCTTGGCTCTGCCCCCATATATTTGTTTCTAATCATAGCCTTCTTTAGGGCAGGATGGGGAGAGAGGGAGAGAAAAAAGAAAAATATATAGCAGAGAACAAAAGAAAACTTAGAAGGAAGCACGGAAAAGCAGATAGCTTTGAAAATGATATGTAGTATTTATTATATCGTGTTTTTTAATGCACAGAATATAAAATGGAGATTCATGGTTTTAAATTGAATCCTCTTCATGTTGTCCTGTGTACATGGAAATGTTCTTTTTTTTTGTCTTTTTGTATTGAAGCTCAAAATGAATAACTTTTTTAAAAAATAAGCAACACTAAGAAAATCTTAAAACACTATACATATTAGCTGTTATTATTAGTATCATTATTATTACTACTACCTATTTTACTGGAAAATCTCTTAGTATCTTTTGGTCTCATTTTCCTCATTTGTAAAATTAGGGGCCTCCAAGGCCCCTTCCAGCTCTGAATCTATAAACCTTTGTATTTTGTTATGTTGTAGTTGTTTGTGTACCCACAAAAGTGAAATATTTACTAAATGTGAGGTCGGAGTCAGGGAAAGGTAGGGTTAGAGTAAGCTTAACGTTGGAAATGATATCTGAGTTGAGCTTTAAAAGATTGAAAGGAATTCCATGATCTGAGGTGGGGCAGAACAGAAAAAAAATAATTGTAATTGATGTTGACACATGGGATTTTGTTTTAATCCACCTCCCTCTTCCCAATCACCATACTCACTCATTAGAACTAGACTACGATTTCTAGTAGGAGAAGTATGGTGTTTCTACCTAATCTTCCTATCTCCCCCAGTGTCTAGAACAGTGCTCTGTCCACAAAGGACACTTATTGCATCAAATGGGTTAGATATTTTTATTCTATTCAGTGTGTGTGGTTGTTGGATCTTTTCCCTTCTATCTAAGAAGATTAAATTGATTCTGTATCATTTTTTATCTATCCTATTTACAATTAATTGATTTTTTTCTTATAACTACCTAATTCATGGATCTTTGTCTCAGAACTTAGGTCAGAAACTCAGCAATCCTGTGACAGGGTAAGTTTAAAAATCTAGTTCTCCTATTAATCAATATTTTATTCTTGCCTCAAGGAATTCTGCTGCACATGGAGGAAGGTCTAGTATCTTTATACCATCAAGCAGTCCTTTATGGATATCTGGTTTGCCATCCAAACCATCCACTATATTTTAAACTTGGAATTAATCAAGTAACACTTCTTAGTCACAAGAAGGAAGGAGGGGGTTGTTACAAGCACCTCAATTCCCAACTTCCAACCAATCACATCATTCCCCTTGCCTCAGCTATATAACTGATTATATTATCCTCAACCCCTAATCTTTTATAAAATTTGGTTAAGCTTTCATCTCAAGATCTTTGGCATAAATTGAGACATGCCTTTGACCTCTTTATTAATAAGTTTGGCATCTTATAAACAAACTGTTATCTTGCTCAGAGAGAAAGTGCCTTAGTCTACGTTTTTGTTGAATTTCACTCATGACCTATCTACATATCCACTCCAGTATTTGTTCTAAACTGAAAATCTCAGTGAGCAGAGATTGTGCCGATGTTTCTCTTTGGGTTAGGCACCGGACAGCAGGCAATTAGGAACCTTGTAAAGATGTTTTTAGGATACCAAGGGAAGTACTAGCATCCACATTGTCTCCAAATTAACCAATAAATAAACTAATTCTTAGCTTACTTAGAGACATTACGTTTTTCATTATACTTCTTTCCAGATGGTATGATGAAGGTAGTCTGGTAGAGTGAAAGGGGCAATGGGCTTGGAGTTAAAAGAAGACAAAATCAAACCTAGTTCTTTCGCTTACTACCTGTTTGACTCTAGGTAGGCCACTTTGCTTATCTGAATCCTTATTTTTCTCTTCTGTAAAATGGGGATAATAATGTTTGCCTCACAGAGTTGAGGTTAAGATCAAAGGAGGTAATACTCAGAAAGGGCCTTGTCCTTCTAAAGTGTTAGAATGTAAATCACATAACTCATATTTGGTTTATTCTGTATTTGAAGAAAAGGGTATATGAGGTAGGTGACTCATAAATAATGAAATTGACATCTTTGTATCTTTTATCCCTTCTGTTGTTGGTTGCATGAACTCATTGGGCATGTTTCAAATTGTGTCATTGTGGTCTGAATCCTCTTATGGGAAGAAGATATTAGCTTTTTTTAGAGGGGAGAGAGGGAAGGGAAAGGTAGAGAGAGGAAAGAGGGAGGGAGAGAGGGGGAAAAAGAGAGACAGAGACAGAGAGAATGGGGAGGAGGGAGAGAGAAAATGCATGCACAGGGTGGGGAAAAGGCAGCAAATTCAGTTACAGTACTTAAACTAAAAATAGCAGGTTTATTTAAGCATTTGAGGAGAAGAGGAAGCCTAGTGATTTCTTTGAAGTTATGGAGTCTGAAAATTCACCAAGATTAATGCACCAATGCACCATGCCTGGTAACCCAACATGAAGAAGGGATGCATTTATAGCACAGGGAAGGTTTCTAGAACAATGTGGAATTTTGGAAAACAGAGTTTATGAATGTGAGGTTTCAGAGTCACTTCTCCATGTGCATTCTAACTTTGGAGGGAAGGGCTGGGGTAGAAAGCTTTAAATTATTTCTTTTGTCATTCTTGGTGAAGAACAGGTGATATCAATAGGGATACCCAGTGACTTCAATGACTCTTTGGGGTATCATCCATCAATGTGGACATCCTCTCCCTTGGTACAGATTACAATCCTTTTGTGTCTTCTCATCCTGTGAAATTCTTGTCCAGGTCTTCCATCCAATCTTTCAGGGAAGAGCTAACTAATGTGCTAGAATCCCCCTTTACTTAGGGGTTCTTAACTTTTTAGTGCCATTGATTTAGTATCACTTAGCATCATTGACCTTTTTGGCAGTCTGTGGAAGCCTACACATTCCTTCTCAGAATAATGTGTTTAAATGAATAAAATAAAATGCATAGGATTACAAAGGAAACCAATTATATCGAAATGTGGTCATCAAAATGTAAAAGAAGTTCACAGACCCTCAGGCTAAGCATCTCTATGATGGTCCAGCCAGTTCCTTGGGTTGGTTTCACATATAGTACTGTAGCACTGGAGCTGCCCATTCTAGATTCCTTGGTCTTGCCATTATCTGCCCTTCTCCCTTTCTGCTCACCTTACTGCAACTTTCTGCAACCCTCATGTCATTTCTTGAGAGTAGGTCATTCCTGGAAATGTGCTGCAGCCTTCTGGCATCCACAACCAACCTCTTCATTGTCCGTTTGGCCACCTGAAATTTTCATTATGCAGAGATAGCAGTGTTACAAGATGTACAATCCTACTGCATGACTGGGAGAACATTTGTGGTCAAAAGATAAGGTCTGGGTGCCCAGGGAGTAGCTTAGAGTTGTTAAAAGCTCTGCACAATTTCCCAAATGAAATTCAGCCTTCTGTCCTCCTCCAATTCAATTCCTAGGCCCATCTGCCATCAGTTTTTTTGCCAAGTGCTTCCTTCTAGTCTTTATACAGTCTCTTGTTTCTATTTGGGATGCTCAAGGGCCAAGTAAAAAGGAGAGGAATTTGTAGCATGTCTGCCCACTCCTTTCACTTCTAGTCCCTTTACCTAGACAAAACTGTCAAATGAGGCTTTCTGACGCTCAATGCAAACATTTTAATCTTTAATTCTCGTGTTCTGTAATTTATAGCAGTTTTTTCTAGGTCTGGTATATTATGGTCCATGTATAAATATACATACATATGCATAACACACAGGTGCCCACCACAATTCATGTCAGAAGTTTCAATTCATCACAAGAAAGTTTTTTCACTCCCTGTATGTTTCACAAGAATCTTCTCATTTAGGGGTTCTTAAAGGAGGATCCTCAGACTAGACTGATGGATTTTGGGGAGGGGGTCTGTGAACTTGGATAAGAAAAATAAAGCAACATTCCTTCTATTTCAATTTCTTTGCAATTCCATTTTTTATTTTATGCATGGAAAGCATCCTTTTGAGAAAGGATCCATAGACTTTCCCAGCCTGCCAGAAGAATCCTTGATATACAAAAATGTTAAGAAGCTCTGTTCTAATGAATCCATTTCTTTGGTTCATTGACTTCCTTCCTGTCAGAGGCAACTAGTCATTTGTACTACTAAAAGCCCTTGTTCAAAAAGCATTGAATAACTCTTAATGATTCTTCAAACCCTGGAAAACAGTCATTGTCTGGTCATTCCCAATACTGGCAGCTAGCCTTGAATAAACTTTTATATGGACCATCAAATAATTTATATTACATGTTTTTTACTCCAAGGATGGATCATAGATTTATAGCTGGACGGGACCTTAGAAGACATTGTTTTGCACATAAGGAAACTGAGGATCAGAGGAGTTTCATGCTGTTCTCAAGATCACATGGCTAATATGTTTCTGACGCAGAATTTGATCTCAAGTCTTCTTGACTCCATGTCCTAGTCATTGTCTAGAAGGGCAGGGTGACTTTTCCATATTATGGAAGTGTGGACTTTCCCACAATGACTGTTTCTTGATCCTGACTGAAATTGTATACCCCTTCATTTAAGAAAAGTCACCTGCGACAGGTGTCCTACTTGCAATAGGACACGTGAAAGCAGAATGTTTTACATATAGACTATGAAACAATATCTACTATTATTTCTTAATCTTGGCTTTGCCCCCATTCCATTGGAAACTCTTCTTGCTTAGGCCCTGAAAGTTGGCTTCAAATCATTCAGACTTCATATCATAAGTAAAGAAACAAAAACAATTTGCTTAATAAATTAACTGCTGGGAAATTTTGGAAATATGGAAGAAGCTAGAGTTTACCTTTCCAATACCAGCAGCCCAAGCTAGCCACCTCATCTTTTCCTCAATCCCTTCAGGATGAAGAATTGTTAGTCTTTGCTCTCCCTTATTTTTTCACTGCTTCCCAAGAAGAGAGGGATTGGGCAGACGATGTTCTTTAGAGATTTATTAATCCTTCAACACCATAGGAGATGGCAATGTTATTGGGTTAAATGCTGTGCTTTCAAGAACTAGTAACCACTGGGGTATTCGGGGTGGGGTGATAGGAGCAGTCAGCCATGCTGGGTGCAGGCAATAAGGAGATGCATGATCTGTAGAGAATTCAGAAACAATAATAAAACTGACCAAGAGTTGGATTACTTTTTATTATCACTTATCAGTCTGTCAGTCAATAAACATGTATTAAACCCCTTCTACATGCTAGGAACTGGGCTAAGTTCTAAGATACCAAAAAAAAAAAAAAAAGGCAAAAGAAAGACCCTGCCCTCAAGGAGTTCACAATCTAATGATAAAATACTCTTCCTATAAAAATTGTTCCTTAATCTAAATTCCAAACAACTGGTACATAATCATAGCTGACCTCTAGAGCAAGTTCTTAATAGTTTAGAATCATTCAAGCTCCCTTTAGTCTTTGTGGTGTCTCTAACCTTTAAGGTACTACATATTTCTGCATTCCAACAATAAGTTTTAAATAAAACAACAGCAAAATGATTGTAAAGCTAAATAAAGAGTTTAAATTACTTCAACTCTTCCTCTATCTGACCACTTGAAGTTTTTATTTGTGCTTAAAACTTAAAACAGTAAAATAGATTGAACTGCAAGGTATAATATTTGGGTAAGTACAAATCTGAGTTCAAAGATAAACTATTTTACCAAACTTTATCAAATAAAGTCTTTGAAATAGAAATCTGTTTTTCTTTAAAAAATTTATTTATTTTAAAAACTAAGGAATGAATCAAGGAAAAAAGTTAAATTGGTGATATGATTTAGTAATTGTTTAAACAGTATTGGAGATGCTTTAATTTTTATTAAAATTTAGTTGTGAACTGGGCTTTTTAAGAATCTCTGCCAAATATAGCCTTAAATTTAAGATTTTCCCTACTTATAAACCTGTTACTTCAGGTTAATGAAAGCTTTGAAAATTAAAATGAATAAAAAGTGTTCTTTGATCAATGATATGTAAAAATAGACAAATCTGTCTGTACTGTTGACCATGGATATGCAAAGAAAATCAATGTCATTAACAAGTCAGTGCCAGATTTTAGATGTTAAAACTTGAAAACATTATTATTCATTACTGGTATAGACCAATATGTAGGTACAGTTTTTCCCCTTTTAAAAATACACTAATGTAATTCAAAAGCTGTATATTCATCACTTTTTTACTATAATTTTTATTCTATTTTTAATTTTTTTACTGATATGATTATGACTAGAATGTTTAAGAAAAGAAATTTTTTACTGTATATCCTTTATGGCATTATTGTAATTTGTTTTATTTTATGATTGTTATTGAAAATAATTGGGCTGTATAGAGGAAGGGGTTAAAAAAGATCTGCTCTGGGTATCAAATATATTAGGTACACTGATGCTGGTGACCACTGCTTGGGTTGGGATGCGTGCTAGGCTTTTCTACCTGGTTTGGAATATTGCAGGAACTTTGGCCATTACAATCTCTTCATGATGGTTTCTTGAATAGTGCTGTATTGAAAAGCAAGCAGAAAGGGGTAACCAAAGTTATCCCAAAGCTATGCTAGTCCTTGAGTTTTGGGAGCTCCATGCTGGAAGTAGGAATAACAGAGAAGAAAAGCATGTTACCACTAACTTGTGCCAAAGAGGATGTCTACAGACCCTCTACATAAAATTAGCCCATAATTCTCCTTTTTTCATCTTTTCTTCATTTGAAGTCAGAAGGTCCAGATTGGAATCCCACTCCTAAAGCTTACTACTTATATAACCATGAATAAGTCACTAAACAGCTTTGGGACTCAGCTTCTTTATCTTTATAATGAGGGTCTTGAACTAAATGGTGTTCTAAGGTTCATAGAAGCATAGCAGTCCCTAGAAAGGACTGTAGAAGTCACCTGGCCAATACTCCACTCTTTATTTCTTAGACAGGGAAACCAAGGCTCAGGAAAGTCAAATGATTTGCCTAAATTCACACTTCCTTCATTTATTTATTTTTGCCTTTTTCATGCTATGTCTAATATGGAAATACATTTTACATTCTTCCTATGTATAACTGATATCATTTTTTTTTGCCTTTTCAGTGGTTGGGGAGGGATGTACAGAGGGAGAGAAACCTTAGGGGTGAGATTTCAACTCAGATCCTTGGCCTCCAGATTGAGGAATCTGTCCCCTGGGCCACTTTGGGTCTTCTCTCCTCTTCCATAGATAACACCCCCAGTCTGCATGTTAGCCCTCTCTGACTTCTTTTCCCTTTCAAAATTACCTATGGTGTTCATTTTAACTTGATTTCATCCTCAAAAAAAAATATAACAGAAGGCCACACAATCATATATTCCCCTAGTCCTGCATATCCTTAGGGAGAATCCCAAGTATGATTGACTTCCTCACCTTCATATCTTTTAAAAAAATATTTATTTTTAACATTCTTTTCTTTTTAAAAGTTTGAGTTTCAGATTTTCTCCCTCCCCCTCCCCCTCCTCCACCCACTGAGAAGGCAAGCAAAACGATATCAATCATACATGTGAAATCATGCAAAACCTGTTTCCATATTAGGCATATCATGGGGGAGCAAGCAAAAAACATCAAAGAAGTGAGAAAATAATACTTCAACTTGTATCCAGAGTTCATCTGTCCTCTCTCTGGAGGGGGGTCAAACTTTGCATCATGAGTCCTTCAGAATTGTCTTGGATCATTTGCATTGATCAGAGTAGCCCAGTCTGTCATAGTTGATCATCACTACAACATTGCTGTTACTGTGTACAATGATCTCCTGGTTCTTCTCACTTCATTTTGCATCAGTTCACAAAGGTCTTACCATGGTGTTTTTCTTCCTGAGACCATTGCCCTTGCCATTTCCTATGACACTATAATACTCCATCACAATCGTATGCCACAACTTGCTCAGCTATTCCCCAATGGATGAGAATCTACCACCACTTATAACCTGGGGGCAAGTCCCAGCCTTGGTCCTCCTTGGAAGACACTTGCAGAAACTGTCTACAAAAACTGGTAACAAATTCAGCTGAAATCCATGTAGCTCAGGCCCTGCCTAACATCCCTTGAGGTTGGCTTCTCTAACTATGAATTTGTGTCCTTCTCCAACTCTTCCAAAGGCTTTCAGCACCCTGTGTACATGTTCCACAAGGTTAATTTCCCTAACCAGTGAGGAGTTCTCCAAAGACAATGATCAGAGACTGCTCTGTGTTACTGAGGAACTGCATGGGGGAGTTGGAGAGAAATTCTATTCATGGCTTGTTCCTCTTCCTAATACCTAATTGTTTTCATGCCAGTATATAATAATAATAACAATAATAAATAATGATAGCTAACGTTTATATATTATTTACTACGTACCAGGCACTGTGCTAAACACTTTACAATTATTACCTCATTCAACCCTCAGAACAATACTGGGAGGCTGGTGCTATTATTATCCTCATTTTACAGATGAGGAAACTGAGGCAAACAGCATTTATGTGACTTGCCCAGTGTCACACAGCTAGAAAGTATCTGAGGCCATTTTGAACTCAGATCTTCCTGACTCCAAGCTCTATCCACTAATCCACCTAGCTGCCCAAATGAGTGATTATATGTTGTGAGAAAGAGGAAGAGTCAAGGATGACTCTGAGGTTATTAATTTTGGTTCCTAGAAGGATGGTTGCATCAATAACTTTGAGAAAGCTTTGAGGAGTAAGAGACAACAGAAGTCAGAGGCTATTAGACAATACAGAAACCTCATTCCTTATTCATGTATCATGAATCTTTCTTTTGAGAAGTAAGGTAGGTAGAAGGTGCTATGAATAACATCACTAAATATAAATTTGACTATGTTTTACCAGCTGGGAAATGACTAAATACCAGTGTAGGAATGATATCTAAAAAAACAGTTTATATAGACAGTCCACTGACTTGTTAAAGCAAAGGTAAAACTCAATATAAATTAGAAGATGAAGGAGAAGATAAGTTGTTTAAACAACTGAGTTTACCCAACCTGACCCCTTTAAACAAGCTGTTGGTGAAAATAATGAGTAAACAAAAGAATAGACGGTGTCACAGACTAACACCATTCTCTAAGGGAATAAGTGTATCCATTGCCACAGGCAAGATCACAAGATCTAGAAACCAACCCAGCCAGTCATCTCATTGCCAAGCAAACAGATGTAGCAACCAAAGGCTACAAAGGTTTAGAATAGAAATCCATTTTAAAACTCTTATGGAGAAGGATAGTGGAAGCTTGAGTAATATCATCTTTAAAAATAGGAAGAAGCAATAGATGAAGAAAAATAAACCCACAAATTTATAGACATGTTGGCAAGAGACTCAGCTAAGCCAGTCCTTCTCAAAGCTGAACCAGGAAGGAAAACAAGGAATGAAGCAAAAAATGGAAATGACCTGTAAAGATAATAAATTATTTTCTTCATCAATGACAACTGAGTCACCATATTTAAACTCTAGTACCAGAGTCTTTCATGTGGTCCACAAGGAAGGAGAACCAGCCTCAAAGAAAACAGATCAGAAAGAACCAACCAAATCAGCCCCAAAAGGACATGTTATTGTGAGAGCTGAAAGAGTTTTGTGGGCCATGAGGCATCAGTGCTTAAGATTCCTGAAAGCTCCAAAAAAAAAAAAAAAAATCCCAATGGAGGATCTCAAGGCAATAATGCCTGCCACACTCAGAGAGAGAAATATGGAAGTCACTCACATATTGTAGCAGATCATATTTGTGTATGTGTATGTGTTTGTGTATCATGTTCTGATTTGTTATACGATTTCTTTCATTTATCTTAGTCTGACTACATAGCATGACTATAGTGAAAATATACTCAATAGGAAAGTATATGTAGAATCTATACAGAATTGTATGCAGTCGTGGGGAGGGAGGGGGGTAGTGGGGAGTAGGTGGGGAGGGATAAAATCTCAATTGTATGGCAGTGATTGTTAAACATTACAAAATAAAAAAAAAAAAGATTCCTGAAAGCTTGTAGGACAGTCCTCTCAAAAACCATAAACTACTAGCCTCCTACCTCCATTTCCTTTTTTGTTTCTACCAAAATCTTCCTAAGAATAATTTATATCTGCATCTATGGTAAGCTTGGTATAGACATGAGAGGGGAATGAAAAGCTTTGACAAACAAAAGTCAACAATAGACCTTGTTTTCAGCCACACAACTGATGAAAAGCATGGAAAATATGAGATTCTACCATATTTGTTTGCTGATCGTTAAAAAAAGAATTCCATGGACACAGAACATTGCCTTGAAGGCAGTGCATATATATCATGCATACATCAAAAGTCATACAAGAAGTCTTGAAAGATCTAACAACAGAGGTAAGTTTATTCAAAGCCCTCTGAGTCTTGATATAAAGCAAGGCAAAATATGGGACAAATTGTGCTTGTGGGAGAAGCTCGTCACCATCGTGAATGACCTTTAGTGAAGAATCCAAATGAAAGATGGATTCCCTCTCAGTGGTAAGGTTCTCAAGATGCTCCTGTTTTTTAGCTGGCATCAGCATTACCTCAAGTCCTAGAAATTGGCAGAATCTCCTAAGTGAACATCATAATCACTCTCAAAAATTGGCCTATCTATGCAGGAAGAAAAAAGAATAGATTGAGATTACTTATCATCACACAAGAAAGCAGCCTAGGTGATGCAATGGGTCTAGAGTCAATACAATCTGAGTTCAAGTCCAGCCTAAGATACTAACTATGTGACCCTGGGCAAGTCACTTAACCTCCATCTACCTCAGTTTCCTCAGATATGAAATGGAGATAAAAACAGCAACTCTCTAACAGGGTTGTTGTGAGGATCAACTGAGATAACATTTGCAAAGTACTTGGTACAATGCCTGGAACACAGTAGGTGCTTAATAAATGCTTATTCCTTTCTCTTCTCTTCCCCTCCCCCTCTTCTTAGCAGAGGTAGGAAACTTTCAGTATGAAATGCCACATGTAAAATCAAACAACTCTGGAATGTTGCTTAGTTTTGGACCTCTCTTTTGTTATTTAAAAAAAATGTATGGCTGTCTGGGAGGGGAAGGGAGAAACATCCACTGGGAAATATAGGTGATGCAAAAGAGAGCTATTTTTTAAAAAAGATGTTTATTATTCAGGCTACACTTCTGTAATCAGTTCTGTGTGGTTGTATCATTGGTACAGATAACCTTGGAAGATGCTGTATATACACAGTGGATTGGGCCCCAAAGCACAAAGGAGAAGGAGAGAGGGCAAGATGACATTTGGGAAGCTACATAATGCTTTAAATCCTGGGTTTTTCCGTTAATCAAAAGCCTGATTTTTTAAAAAAAAACATTGACTTTCTCTTGATTGTGTTGTACAAGTCAGAAACCAACCATAGACTCTGAAGGATTAAAGTTGTGGATTCCCCAAAGGACCATGGAGAAGTGCATTGTGGGTATGAATCAGGTACAATACATCACTAATGGATCATCACATGGGAGAAGTAGCCTAAAGTAGCTACATCAGAGAGATAGGACCAGAAAAAAATGTGGACTAGTGGCTCTCTAAAAGCTAGGGATAACCAACGAACAGTTTGCATGGTCCATCGGTATCCATGAATTGAGAGATCTAAAGGCAAGTCTCTAGCAGTCAGGGAAAAACCCATTGTAAAGGAAGGTATGGACAAGGATCACCTTAGGATGTGGGGGCATGAATGGTTTGAAATCTGCCCTACTGGAAGAAGTATTTACATTAACGATATCACCAGTCATCAAAATATTCAAGTATATACTACCAGGGGTAAGTGTAGTGAAAAGGGCATGGGGGAATGATGGTGGTATAATTATGATAAAGCATTAAGAACTCAGACAAGTTATAAAAAACAGGTCAAGCTAATTTCCTTTTCCAATGAAATTACTAAGTTTACACCTGGTGGAAGCAATACGTTGTCACTTTATGGTACTTCTGGGACAGGACCAAATATCATATACTCATTGACAAACTAATGAAATGCAGTCCTGATAAAATCATAAGGAAGGACCTTAGTATACAATCCTCCATTTTATAGATGAGAAAACTGAGCCCCAAAGAAATGAAATTATTTGCTCAGGGTCACAGAGATAGCAAGGGGAGAGTACAGATTTGAACACAATGCATGTGGGCACAAAGCTGTCTAGCAAACTCTCCTGAAGAAGTGCTTATCAGTAGGGTAATACCAACTTGGAAAGAACTTGCAAAATCCCATATGTCATTCATAGCCTCTAATCCTTTTTTCTACATCCCAGAAGGCTTAAGCAATTCACAGATAATAGAAAGGCCTTTACCTTCATTTAATCAAATTCAGTAAATATTTTTTAAGCCTCTACTACTTCTTGCCTTGCGCTGAGCACTGAGATATAAAGACCAAAATGAAGCAGCCCCTGTCTTCAAGTGACTTGAGTTCTCCTGGGAGAGAGAGAGAGAGAGAGAGAGAGAGAGAGAGAGAGAGAGAGAGAGAGAGAGAGAGAGAGAGAAAGAGAGACAGAGACAGAGACACAGAGAGAGACAGAGACAGAGAGAGACAGAGAGAGAGAGACAGAGAGAGAGAGAGACAGAGAGAGAGAGAGAGAGAGAGAGAGAGAGAGAGAGAGAGAGAGAGAGATGATATAACTGAAAAAGCAAGCCCCCCAATGTACACAGGGAGGCCTGCCATCACAAGTTCTTTGATCTCCTTTTCTAAAAGGAAAGGCAACTTTTGAGGGGTCAACAATCACTTTAATCAAGTATATATATTATTCATTTAGTTCAGGGGGATAAGTCAGCATCCTGAACTTCAGAGAAAATACAGAGAAATCAAAATCAACAGACAGGGCTTCCAACTGTCTGACAGATCAACAGACAGATAACTGTCTGACCATACATACATAGTTACCAGAGAGAAGCACCAACATCTGGGTTTTCAAAGCTGGGCGTGTTCCTTAGCAGATGACCAGAGTCTCTTTTGGCCAAACAAACACTTCCAAAGAGTAAGCCCCAAAGTAAAACCTCACTTCAGAGTATTTACACATTTTTCAGAGCCAGGGGGCATCACAACCCTTGAGAACCAGTTCCTCATTAGAAAATTACCAAAAGGTGTGGGACTTCCCTAATCAAGCTTTCCTTAATGAGCAGGTCCATTAATGGGTATGGAAGATCTTTAAACTCTCATAATTACCATTACAACAACAAATCCACAAAATAATACAAGGCAATTTCAAAAGTCTGAGGTCATTAACCATGTGGAAAGTTAGGAAAAGCATTCGCTTATGTTGAAGGTGTCACCTGAGTTGGCCATCATAGAACATCTCCTTTGGCTAAGGCTCCTCAGTCTCTCCTGCCCAACTCTCTTTAGCTAATGTGTATATGTCTTTCCAAAGTTGTGCAATAAATTAATCATGAACGTGAGAAAGTGATTTAACTATTTTTTTTGCCTCAGTTGGAGAATGGGGATGATACCTTCCAGACTTTTATAGAAGGGGTCAGATTATCAGATCTCTTCAGAGTCTTCAGAGGAGGAACTGTCTTTGCCTTTCTTTGTATCCCCAGAGCTTAGCACAGTGCCTGACACACAGTAGCTGTTAAATGCATGCTTTTTACCTGCTTATTCATAGGATCATAGTTAGAAGACCCCTGAGAGGTTAAATAGTCAACTCTCCTGCCCTATTTACAGAGTAGAAAACTGAGGCCAAGAGAGGTTAGATGTCTTGTCTGAGACACCCAGACTGGATGTCCGACCCAGAATTTGAGCCCAGGTTTTCTGACTGAATCCAGCAATCTTTGTACTGAACCACACACAGGCTCAGCTCTAAGAGATAGCATTTTATGAATGACCCTTAGTAACTGAATGGTGCCCAGAGGCTCTCTCTTAGCCTTTGAAAACAGTTTTGTTTCTATGAAAATGGTCAGCTCACAACTGCACAGAAAAACTCAGTATCTTCCTTGATAAGCAGCTCTCACTGATCCCAAGAAATATTGAGATTAAAAAAAAGGAAAGATTAGGAAAAAGAAGTTAAATGAAAACATTCAAGTTTGAAATTCTAGAATCATCAACAAGAAGAGCTTCAAGTGGCTTGAAGATCATCTATCCATATCCCTTTACTTGTATAAATAAGGAATCTGAGGTTCCTACAAAGTTCAGTGACTCACCCAAGGTCACACAGGTGCCAGGTGGCAGTCAGCTTATAATTAGAACCCAGCTCTCTTGAGTCCCATAGCTGATGCTCTACACTTCTCATAGATTAAAATACAGCTGCCCGTTGTTTTTTGTCGCGAACTACCTTTTAAAGAAAAAGGTCTTGCTTCTCTTTTGGGCTTTGTTTTCCAAGTTGCTTCCCCCCTCTCCATCCCCTGCCCCCCTCCCCCCGCCATGTGAACATTTTGGGAGCCTGGTAAATCTGGGTTCCTTTACTAAAGGATTATTCTTTACCCTCAGGGCAGGACATCTTCTCCCATAGACACATGAGTAAAAGTAACGGGCGGGATAACTTAAGAGCCAAAACAACGTCACCAAACATGAAAACCTCTTAACTACCAGTAACAGTGGCGACCTTAATGCAGAAACCCTTCCTTTGCTTCTCCTGTGCTGCCATCTGGTGGTCCTTGATAGAAACATTTCAAAATTCATTTACATTATTTTCCTTCCTTCCTTCCTTCCTTCCTTCCTTCCTTCCTTCCTTCCTTCCTTCCTTCCTTCCTTCCTTCCTTCCTTCCTTCCTTCCTTCCTTCCTTCCTTCCTTCCTTCCTTCCTTCCTTCCTTCCTTCCTTCCTTCCTTCCTTCCTTCCTTCCTTCCTTCCTTCCTTCCTTCCTTCCTTCCTTCCTTCCTTCCTTCCTTCCTTCCTTCCTTCCTTCCTTCTTCCCTGTCTGGCTCCTAAGTCATGTGCCTATTAAAAACACAACAGAACAAACTCCTTACTTTCACTTGATGCTCAGGACCTAGAGAGGTGGTGCTGGGAGAAGTGTGAGATGACTTAGAGGTCTTTAGACACTTCAGTGCATTTCATTCCATGTTGTGGAGTATCATTTAATTTAGCCTGATGGTTGGTTATATTATTGAATCTCACTGTTGGAGGAGAACTCGGAGACCTCAGTTCAACCTGCATCTGACCAAGAATCTCCTCCATGGCATTTCCCCTCCCCAACTAGTTATATTTCTTTTTCTTTATTATGTCTAATTTTGGGGAACTCACTTATCTCTTGAGGCACCCCATTTCCCTTTCAATTAGTTCTAACTCGTAAGAAGTTTTCCTTTTTAATCAAGCCAAAACCTATCTCTGCTATTATAAATACATAAAAAAGTAGGTTTAAATGAGCTTAAATAAAGAATTGCATTTTTAAGTTTTGATTTTTGATGTGAAATATACCATCATATGAGGATATTAAAAAGATTAGATCTATTTTGTCTTCAGCTGTTGCTGCTGATTTCTTCCCTACATCAGATCAATTACCTGACATATGGTTGGACCTCATAAGTAATGAATTCCTGACCATCCACTTATCTACCACCTGGTGTCCTATTTATCTGGAACGGTCCCCACCTCTTTATATTTTAAGTGAAACATATTTAAGGTCTGAGTGGAGGCTTTCAGCTTTCTCAGATGTCTATCTAGTAAATATCTTCTCTTGTGGAATTCATGCCAAGTCTATGGAAATACTCAACATTGGAAGACCTGGGTTGGAAGCCCAGCTTTGCTTCTTACATTCTGTGCCATTAGGGGAACTCATTTTCCTTCCTTTGGCCTCAGTTTCTTCATATGAAAAGGGAGAATGTTAGACTAGGATGACCACCAAGGTCCCCACTAGCTCCAAATTCTATAGGAAGTAAAATTAAACAGAAATAAAATCTGTCATCTACAACATAAAATACAAAAGAATGAACCAAGCATTTGTTAGATACCTACTATGTTCCAGGCACTATGCTAAGCACCTTACAAATATTATCTTATTTGATCCTCACAAAAACCCTGGGAGGTAGGTGCTAGTAGGTGCCTCCATTAATGGGCAGCTAGGTGCCACAGTGGAGAGAGTATGCAGCCTAGAGTTGCAAAGATTCATCTTTATGAGTTCAAATCCAACCTAAGCAAGTCACTTAACTCTGTTTGCCTCAATGCTCTCATCCATTAAATGAACTGGAGAATGAAATGGAAGACCGTTCCAATATCTCTACCAAGGAAACCATAAATAAGGTGAAGAATGAGACACAACTGAACAACTCTTTTTTCCAGGCACTGCACTGAGTACCTTACAAATATTATTCATTTGATCCTCAAAACAAACATGAGAGGTAGCTGCTGTTATTATCTCCCTTTTGTAGTTGAGGAAATGGAGGCCTCATATAGCTTTCAAGCATCTGAGGTAGATTTGAACTCAGGTCTTCCTGACTGCAGATCCAGAGCTCTGTCCAGTGTGCCATCTGGATAGGGAATTTAGGGCACCCAGCTTCTAGCTTTGCCTCTGTCATTATCTAGTTTTATGACCTAATGCATGCCATTTCATGACTCTGGGCCTCAGTTTCCTCACCTGTAAAAATGAGGGCATTAGATTATCATTAAGCTATCTTACTGTTCTGACAATCTATAATTCTGTGAAATAAGAAACATGGGAAAATGTCTTAAACAAGGCTAAATGAATACCTGTTTGTATACACCAGTAATCACTGTCATCTTGAAATCAAAACAAGTCGGCAAACAAGAAGAGTAACAACAAAAATTGAATGCACTGGGAACTTCTAAATGATTGGGGCTGCCATGTTTTGGGTAACTGATTATTCTTGTTAATACATGATAGCTTTTCCTTAGTCCATGTATAGTAGGATTTAGTCTGTACATGGTAGGGTCTATATAACTTACTCTCCTTGGGGTACAGGCTCACTGGGGGCACAGTTAATTCTGCCTTTCCTTCCTTTTTTCCCCTAAAGCAGTCCTGGGTTATTTATATAAGTTAATTTTCCAGAAGAAAACTGGATATGTTAAGGAAGACCATAGGGGTGTTCCCTTAAACTCCTGATTTAATGCAAGGGGCTGGTCCAAGCACAAGATGCATTAAAGCCATATACAAAAGATGGCTTAAGATGAACAGATGTTTTTGAGTTAGAAGAACACTTTCAGAGATTTATCCTGTGTAGGCAAGGTTAATGATCTGGTCCCCTGCAGAAGGGGACGAGTGTCATCTGTTGAAAGGATGCTGCATTACACAGACCTGTCCATAAAGCTGAATTAGAAATGGCCCCATGATGTGGAAGAGAGCTCAGAGGAGCAGTGATTTTAAAGCCAGCAGAGACCTGAGGCCAGGCCAGTCCAACCTCCTCATGTAAAAATGCTAAAAAGGAGAAACTGAAAAATGGAATGTTTACCCAAGGTTTCACAGGCAGGATTGGAACCTCTGGCTCTCTAATTACTTTTCCCTGTACCATTGTCTCTAATTGAAATATAGAGTACAGCAAAGCAGAGGTGGGTATCAGAAAGAGAGAAAAAACAAAAAGAGAAGACAACTCATGGGCCTAGCTGAGGTAAAGCAGTGAAGAAATTCAAAATGGGTCCACTAAGAGCTGAGATCTCAGGGACGCCTTCTGGAAGAGAAGAATGTTGGCAGAAGGGAAGAGACCATACAGATGCCAGAGACTGGCCCTCAGATCCTCAAAGCTGGAACCATGTCCAGGCCGGTACTGTAAGTCACAAAGTCTGCCCATTTTTCTGGGCAGCAGATCACCACTGTGCAGGATCATCACTTCTATGAGCTTGATCATTTCCATCAACTTGATAAAAAAACCTGTTTCATGTCTTGTGAGTCTATCGACTTGTAAGAGTAGCTTACGGCTACTTTTAGGGAGTGCTAGATACTGAAATTCATAGATTCTGTGTCTAGGAATATTGTATGATCCCCTAAAATATACCCAAGTCCTTTGTGTTAGGAGGATGCTTTTGTCACAAGGTGTGTGTGTGTGTGTGTGTGTGTGTGTGTGTGTGTGTGTGCCTAGAGATCTATCTATAGAGAAATAGTTATCACAATTCAACTCTAGACACATATTTATTAAATACATATGCATGTATATACATATATATATATACAGAGAGAGAATTATATTTCAATGTATTTGGTTTACTTTGTAATTTGTTTGCAGTTTATTTTATGCATTTTTAAACATCTTTCTGAGAAAGGGCCACTTGGCTATCATGACACACAAACAAGTTCAGAATCCCTGCTACAGATACCCCAAGATGCCATTCCATTTGCTGTTGATGAATTTAAAAAACATTTAATTCAGTGGAGTATAAGCTCTTTGAGGGCGTGAATCATTACTTTTATATTGTGTGTGCAGTGTTTAGCACGTCTTAGGCATTTAAGAAATGCTTTGTGATTGAATGGAAAAAATGTAGCTATGAGGATTTCCTCCACGAGGTATCTTCCATGTCTAAGTAGATATCATACAATATTCATTGAAAGATATGACCACATGGAGAACTTTGCTTGCCAAACTCCCAATTACAAATTTTAAAAGAAGCTTAAAATAGAGACATCTGTTTGTGAAACATTTGCCACCCTCATAGAAGATGCCTAGAGAGGGGCATGATAAAATTGTGAATAGAAAGCTAGACTTGGTGTTAGGAAGATTCAAGTCTCACTTTGGACACTTACTGACTATCCAAACCTAGACATATTACTTATCCTGGGCCTCAGTTTCCTCATCTATAAAAATAATGATTAGTAATTTAGCTACCTCATCTGTAGCATCTAGTCTGTTGTGTCCCTTCCAGTTCTAAAGCTATAATTCTACATCCAACACAGATTCTAAATGAAAGACAGTTTTCTCATGGTGATGTCTTCTAGATGCACCCATTGACAAAGGGCATTGTGTAATCTCATCAAATCCTGAAACATGACGGAGAATCTCTGTGAGATTCAGTTATTCAAAATAGCTTGGCAAGACAAACTAGGCATCATCCAAACTAGGCATATGCAGTTGGATGGATGGCCCATAATGCTGATAGATCAAAAGATATATCATGGATACAACCTGCAGCTGGCTGATGAATTGGACCTATGATTGAACAGGAGGAAGAGATTGGGCTGGGCTCCATTGAGGACATTGTCCAGAAACCTCGGTGATCACAGCCTTCTCCCTAAACCAAAGCATAACATTTTTAATACTAATCTGCTAGCAAGGATGCCTGTTGGCTGTGAATCACAGTATAACACAATCACTGAAGAGTTAAAATGGCAGGTCAACTGAAGGGTAATGGTGAGACTTGTGGACAGACCTACTTTAGAAATAAGATCCAGCACAATACTGATGGAAAACTGCATAGAAGGAGTGATGGAAAGCCCTGCTTCTTGGGTCAGAACATGCTATAAAAGGGATCTCTGGAAGGAAGGGTTTGGGCAAACTTCATTTTAAGTGAAAGCAGCTCTAAGTATAGTTTCATTGTGTTTTAATTGTTATTACAGTTAAGTACATAAGGACAAAGAGGTCAGCATGGTTTAGTGATAGGGAACTGACCTTTTAACTAAAAGGAAGTGGAAAGACCTGGTTTTGGGTCCTGCCTGAATATGTACTGACCATATATCAATACTCTCATTGCTCTAGGAAGCTTCTTAAGACTACAAATTGCAGAGAAGGTGCTACCTGCATTAGGAGAAGGCATTTTCTTCCCCTGAGAGTAATCTATACCAATGAAACCACTGGTCCAGTCCCTGCCATTATCCTTACATAATTACTATTTTAATTTTTGAAAATTAATATAAAAGATAACAGAGACATAAGATTGGGAAAAGAGGTGGTCTGGTCAGAGATATGGGGAACCAACAGATGATGACCCACATGGTGCATTGGAATTCATGTAACTGTTAAGAGATGGAGAAGTCCTTCATCTCCAACCCTTGTAGGCTGAGTGGAGCCCCTGTGAGGAGATGCAGACAAAAACAACCCAGGGTCAGAAGAGGATTGGTGAGGCTGTGATATGGACCACTGAAAGTATTGGAGGCAATATCTCTTGTGATAAAATCATGACTTGAGTGAAGGATTATAGAATTATAGGACTAGAAGCTTCCTCAGATGCTATCTGGTCCAACCCCCTCAATTTTACTCCAGAAGAAATCAATGACCAAGGAGGACTGAGTAGTTTGCCTAGAAACTATCAGATATGAGATCTGAACCCAAGCCCAATACTTTTTCCAATGTACCACATATTTTCGGTGAGAGGAGCTTTCTTGGAGTAATAGGCTTGGAATTTTGCCATCAAAACCACTTGTAACGTGTTGGGCTTTTTTGTAAAAATCCAGCCTTTTCAATAAGCTTAATTTTGGTTTTATCACTCTTTCTGATACCCGAGTGGCTAATCTATTCCTTACATCCATAATATGATATCCTCTGCCCATCATTTGGCAGTGCTTAGCATCTCATATTCATTTAGATAGTTGGTGTCAGTTTATAAGGCTAGCAGATAAACTGGGCAAGACAGTGTATTTCACCAGTGAAGCGTTAAGGATTATCATGCTGTCTGTGATTTTCCCCATGTTTTGGTAACAAGTACTTGATGGCTATGGAAGTGTGGAAGTCACACATTTATTTCCACACTGCTGATTTCATCATTCCCTTTGGGTTCTTTAGAGAGATGTGCTGCCCCTAAGGATTAGGTTTGAGAGTAGGTTTTATTTTAATTACCACATCAGGAAATTGAAGAGAGAGAGTGCTAAATGAGGGGATAACATGGTACACAAATGTTTGAAATAACTGTTACTACCTCCCTTTTTGTACCTTTCAAAACTCCAAACACCTTTCATTCTTTGGGATCTAATCCAGTGCCACTGTCTCCAAAAATCCTTCTTCCCCAATCAATCCTGATCCTTCATATTTCTCCTAACATTTTGTATTGTCCATCTCACACCATAGTTTTGGTATCCAAGCTTCTGTCCCCTCTCATTATACTGTAAGCACTGTGAGAACAGGCAGGGGTCTTATTTCATATCTGTAACCTCAATGTCTAGCATGTAGCTCTTAATAAGTATCCATAAATATTGGAGGCAGGAGTAAAATCCAGGTCTTCTGACTCCAGAGTTAAAGGACCTCACTACTCCAGGAGCAGGTAAGTCACTGATGAGCAAATGTTTTTTCCATTATGTTAGAGAAGAGCTTCTTATTCAAATATTGCTTGGATGAGATGGTCACTGAAACTCTTCCAACTCAGAAATTCTATGAAAGCTGAGGATTGGGCCAACACATAACTGCGTATATGCTAAACGTATGTCAGGGACCTGTGGCTTCAGTTGTGTGAGAACTCTGTGTTCCAAATGCAGATTGTGAACCGTATGAGGATCAGAAAAGTTATACAGCATGCTCATGGTCTTATAGCTACTCAGAGCCAGAAGTAGGATTTGAACTTAAGCCTTCATGACTATAAGTCCAAGCAAAAGAAAAAACAGTCCTTGCCCTCAGAGAGCTTATATTCTAACAGCACTTAAAAGGAAGCTGAAAATCAATGGAAGAGTGAAAAGAGGAAAGAGAAGAGGGAGAAGGCAAGGTATGTTGTACAAGGGTATCATTTTGAAGTTCAGGTATGGAATGGTATGGAATGAAGGCCAGAATAGATCTCTCTACAAACTGGTGGCTCCTGGAGGAACTCACCAATGGGAGAAAGGGGTGGACCTTTCAGAGGGATATTCTAGGTAGATAAGGCCCCCAGGACAATTGGATGTTCCAGAGTAAGGAGGCCCCAGGTGCTGTGATAAGTTCCAGTACGTGACAAAATGGTACAGAAGTCTGAATGTCAGAAACTGGGCCAAGAGTAAAGTTCTTAGTCTGAGCTGTCATGTGGGCCATCTGGAAAAGCCTATGGACCTTTTCTCAGAAGAATGTGCTAAAAATGAAAAAAAAAATAATACTTAGGATTATAAAAAACCCAATTATATCGAAAGAGTGATGCCCTTTTTTTCCTATCTAAGTTCACAGATACCTTGAAATTTGTCCACATCATCTTTGGTCTGTGAACCTGCTGCATGTCTGAGCAAATGGGTATATGACTTTAGGAAGTCTTTCATTGGTAAGTGGATATCCTTTAGAAAACATCACTTTTTGGGACATACTAGTCTTTGACCCAGGATTAATGGATAAGGATCAACCTGTTACTTATTTCAAAATAGAGTTTTTTATATAAAATTTATAGAAATCTTTAAATTTATATATTTATGTAGTATTATTTATATAAAATTTATATTAAAGGTGTCATATGCATAATTTTTAAAAATTTACACAGTGTTTTATAAGATCTTCTTTCATTTGACCTCCACTGAAGTCAGGAAGTGGGTTCTCTTGGTATTATTATCCCCATTTTACAGATTGGGATATTCAGGCTCAGAGAGTTGAATTAAGTGAATTAAGTGAGCTGTCCATAATCTTACGGCTAGTAAGCATCTGAAGTGAGATTCATACTTGCCTCATTCCCAGTACTCTCCATTTTACCAGACTGCCACAGCATCTTTGAGATTACACTGGTTACCCTGCATGAAAGTAACTCCTGACACAGTAAACCATCCAAGGAAACATTGGTAGTGACTGGTTACTCTCCCCCACTCCAAATCCAGGGTTTTCTACAATACAAAACAATTCAAATCTACTTTTCTATAGTTAGGCTGATTTTACTTTTTGTCTGTACCACTCAAACGTGGAGGAGTATGGCTTACTGGAGTAACAACAAAAGTCAGTCAGCTAGGATTTATTAAGGACCTACAACACTCTGGAGACTGTGCTAAGAGTTGAAGATACAAAGAAAGGCAAAAGGTGGTTTCTGCCCTTAAGGAGCTGCCAGTCTAATGGGGCAGACAATGTGCAAACTATGTACATACAAGCTAAAAACAGGACAAAAGATCAACAGAGAGAATGCCCTAAGGTTAAGGAGGACAGGGAAAGCTCCTTGTAGAAGTTGAGACTTTAAAGAGAGCCAGGAGGTTGAGATTAAGAGAAGGGACTGGTAAGCTGTGTGCCCTTTCTTAGTTAGGGAGATGCTATATTCTTGACATGATTGAAATAATGACACTGAATTCACAAACCACAGGTAAGAAGTTGTTTCATTATTTCATATGAATTACACAATCAGGCTTCTACAACTGAACTGGAAATAATGTCCTCTACAATTTCGTCTTACTCTTCTCCTTCCTTCTCTTTATATTAAGAATTCATTGCTAATACTACTCATACGGAAAGTCAGATGCATCATAAGTTGATGGAACATTCAAAAGAACAGAGGAGCTCAGAGAATGACTTGGCATTTCCAGTTTGTGGTGATGGTCACACAGTCAAGAAGTTGTTGGTGCTGATATCATGAGATGCAGTGTGGTGCTTTGGAAGGATGTATAATTTGGAGAATGAGGACCTAGGTGTGATTCTCAGCTCTCTCACTGGTAGTCCATATAACCTTGGAGGAGCTACTTTACATATCCTGGCCTTAGTTTCCTCATCTGTAAAGCAAAGAAAGATGAGTCTTCCTGACTCCTGCTGGCACTCTATCTACTCTACTACCTATTTGTCCCTGAAGGTGGCCTAGAAAAAGCATATTTTTAGGGGGAAAACACTCATGGATTTGTCTAGAACTTTTGCTTTTTCCTCTCCCTTATTTCCTAACACACATCAATGAGAGGGTCTCTTTTTAAAAGGAGACATTAATTTTAGTGATATAACTCAGGAAACTTCAACATAACACCACAGTTATCATTTAACACCCTCAGCCTCACTGACTTTAAATATAGCTAATGTAGCAAAAGAAGGGGGGGTGGTGGTAGTGGTGGTGGTAACATTGTTGTTGCAGATGGGAGAAAACGAGACTTCCTGGTAGGCCAAATTTAGCCAAGGCTCCTACTCACCCTGGACAGATCCCAGCTTTGGGGAGGTTATGCAAATAGAAGTTGGGGACTCCAGAGGGAATTCAACGCTTGTCAGAGTAGGAGAAGAGAAAGGGGGAAATGATGACAATCTTAAGGGCTGAAAGACACACTTCCAATAAACCCTTGGGAACTTGGGAAGCCCGTTGGAATGAAAGAATCAGTAAAACACCAAAGGACTCTGAGGTCTTTGGAATATCCTAGGCAGTTGAAAACTTGTCCTGATTTCAAATGGCAATCAGAAAATAGATATTTAAAGAAAAAAAAACAGTCCAACGCTTCCATCAAGAATACTTTAGGCCATCTGGAATGATGTATTGTTATGTAAACCATGACCTAGTACCTTAGTCTCTTGGGTAACAGATCAGGTTTAATCTTTTTTTTTTTTATTTGTAAGGTTTTCTTTTCTTTTCTTTTTTTTTTAACATTTAGTTTTAATTTTTCCTCAATTATATGTAAACAAAATTTTTTAACTTTTTTTCAATTTTGAGTTTAATTTTGAGTTTCTTTCCCTTCCTTTCTGCTTTGAGAAACCAAGCAAATTGATACTGATTATACACATGCTGTTAGGCAAAATATTTCCATATTGGTCACGTTGCAAAAGAAAATATAGACCAAAGAACCAAAAATAATAAAGTTTTAAAAAGTATGCTCCAATCTATATTCAGATTCCATCTTTTTCTTTCCTCTGGAGGTGGATAGCATTTTTTAAATCATAATTCCTTCAGAATTATCTTGGATCACTGTATTGCTGAAAATACCTGTCATTCACAGCTGATCATTGTACAATTTTGCTGTTACTGTGTACAGTATTCTCCTGGTTCTGCTCGTTTTACTTTGCATTAATTCATGTAAATTGTTCTAAGTTTTTCTGAAAGCATCCTGCTCATCATTTCTTATCACACAATAGTTCTCCATTGAATCATATTCCATTTCCCAATTCCATTCAGCCATTCCCCAATTAACGGGCATCCTCTCAATTTCCAGTTTTTTACCACCACAAACAGCTGCTATAAATGTTTTTGTACATATTGGTCCTTTTCCTTTTCCTTTGATCTCTTTGGGGGTACAGGACAGATTTAATCTAGTTGAATTCTTAGAAATAATTTCCACTTGGCTCTACTTGTTTCCACCTAGGTTTTCCCCCAGGATTATCATAATAGAGCCTATGTATACATCTCTAAAAATGTGAGTAAAGGAGCCCAATTCCCTGGATCATAACATCAGTTACACAACAGATTTTATTTCAACTCTCAGAAACTGAGCAATAATATTAAGGATTCATGGTAACCCACAAATAATAGATACCATTTTATTTTCCTCTTCAATAGGTTCCATCTTTCCTGCACTGCCCTGTGCAGCCCTCCAGACCCCATAGGGCCACCTTGTGGTTTGTCCTCTTTCTCCCGAAAGACAGAAGAATTTGGGTTGGCTAGAGAATAATCCTCTCATTTTCTGATAAATTATATCTTGCTATGTTCTTTAATTGAATGTCTTTTCCTTTGAATTAAATGTCTTTTGCTTTAAAAAAAAAGTTGGTGGGGGCTCTGGAGTCACAATTTAAATGGTACAATAAAAATGATAATGATATTAATAATAGTATATATATAATGCTTAAACACCTAGAAAACTGAAAATTTAGCATTATTTCATCTGATTCTTACGATCACTCTGTGATACAAAAGCTAAGATTATCCCCATTTTATATTGAATAAAGTGAGGCTCAGAGAACCAGATTAGCAGGTTAGTGTCAGTGGTGATATTTGAACCATGGTCTTTATGACTCCAGGTTTAGCCCTTTTCTATTGTATACTTCCCTCTCTTCACTCCAATATGCCTTAAAACTAGGGAACCATGCAGGGGAGCCCTGGCACTACATTCGAGGGTTTGTCCAGGATGTCTAGTTTTTGGATCCCCTAGCACTGCCCAGCTCTGTTTTCTTTCATATTTCTTCCTAGGTTGTGATAGGACAGCAGGTTTTTCTTTATAACTTTATTTTTCAGGCCAGACTGGTTGTTCCATTAGACTTTGTATGTTATTGTAGTCAGTGCCACCACGGAGTCATTAGTGATGATCGTTATTAAGTGCATTCACTAAGAAATTTTATATATACATATATATGTAATATGTGTATGTGTAATATGTAATGTGTGTGTAATATACAATACATATACACATATGTGTTTGTATATGTAATACATGTGTATGATATATGTGTATCACATCTATACACGGAAGAGAAAGAGAAGAAAGAGAGAAAGAGAGAGAGAGAGAAGATAGAAGGAAGAGGAAAGACTTGAAATTACTCAGACTACAGAAGTGCATTCTACTTTTAAAGGTATTTACTTCTCAACTTTTCACACAATTCTCACATGCAAATCTAATCTCCTTCTAGCACTGTTACTTAACTTAGATTTACCCATATCTGTAATGGCAAGCAAAATAGGATCTTTTGCTGTTTTTGTTTTAGTATAATCAAGAAGTATAATGCCTCTATTTGAAAGTGACTGAGGAGGATCTTTGCTACCCATTGTAGGGCCTGTGAAGATTTGTAAGAAGGTCCATACCTTTTGTTAATGAGGCACTGCTTCTCAAGGGATGTGATGCCCTCTGGCTCTAAAAGTATATAAAGACTCTGAGGGTGAGGTTTTACTTTGGGGCTTAGTTTTTATAATAAGGTTTGAGTGCCAGAGGAGGTCTCTGGGAAGCCTCTAAGGAGCCCCCCACCCCCTTTGAAATCCCAGATGTCGTACTTCCTCTCTGGTAACTATGGTCAGACAGTTGAGGTTGAATTGTCTATTGAATTCAGACAGCAGAAGCCATGTCTGTTGATCTTTAATTTTTCTGTATTTTCTTTGAAGTTTGGGGTACTCACTTCCTTGAAATAGGTGAATGATACATGTGCTTGGTTAGAGGAATGATCCATGTGTTTGATTAAAGTGATTGTTAACCCCTCAAAAGTTGCCTTTCCTTTTATGAATGCAGATTTAAGAACCTGTGATACCAGGTGCCCCTCTGTATGTTGGGGTACTTACTATTACAATATCAAAAATCTAATTATCCTCCCAACTGCTAATAAAACCAAAAATCAAAGAAATACAAATCAATTAATGTTTTGGTCATTCTGTTTATTTAAAATAAACATCTAGTCTGGAAAATTAGTGCTAGATTTTGAATGAGGAGGACCTGAGTTCCCATCCTGCCTCTGACACATACCACTGATGTGACCATGAGCAAGTCATCTAACTTCTCTCAATCTCAGTGTTTTTAATGAGGAGTTGGGGAAGTATGGAGTCACTTTCCTGCTTCCAGGACTCTATAAAGAACAGGAACCATTTCAACTACTTCCTACTTTACCTGCCCAGGTATGGAGAATGAAACTTGCCATATTGGTCCTGGGACAGCAAAGATATATTTCACTCATTGTTGTTTGTGACTTGTCTGTTAGTCTTTCACTATTGGAAGGTCCTCATACCTGAAGACAATAGAGCTTTGAGTTTCAAATCACTTAAATAAAGGATTTTTGACTCTTTTGTCCAATAAAGGGCCTCTTAACCTAGAATCCTTTAGTAAGACCGAAGAAGTTTGTCTTGGAGTCTCATCTATTTGGGTCTGCTTTTCTTTTATTTAGGTGGACACAAAGCAGACAGAAGTTATGTAAAGAAATATCAGCTGTAAAACCCCAAAGTGAAGTTAGCAGCACAGAGAAGCTTAAAAATCCCTGCCCCATTTCACTGTGATGACTTAGGATGGCCTCTGTACTACATTGAGCCACATCTTTAAATTTCATCATGAAGTTAAATTCAGAATAAGGGTACCCTAAGGGCTTCCAAAAAGGACCACTTGTTTTGTATGGGCTTGTGCACTTGAGCCAGCAGGATGAATTGTAGCAACTACTATTTACAGGCATGGAACAAACACAGACAAGTTTGGTTCACATGCCTCAGTGAGTGTGAAAACATTCATAATGGGAAGCCTGGCAAATAGGACACTTGGCACTATGGAAACCCAACTGTGGTCAGACACACTCCATACAATCCCAAGCCCAGGGAAACACACTGAGCATTCAGACTGGGCATCAGAGAGAATGGACAACAAAGGGGCCAGGAACCAACCACTGTGTCAAGCTTCTCTTCCTCAGCTTGCACTCATACACCATAGCATGAACAAAATAGTGATGAGCTTAATGGAGAGAGGGGATGGATGAGAAATTGCACTTTATAATATAAACCTGGGGAACAAAATTTCTTCTTTTTTTCTTAATGTGGATATGTATAGTTTGTGTAATGTCACTGCTGGGACAGTGAGTGTCAAATAATCTTTATCTGGGAATTATGGACCGATACCCATAAATAGGGAATTCATTAATACACTGATTAAAATAAATGTAGCCATTAGTAGAAGAGCTGTTCAAGAGAATGCAAATTCCTTGAAGACAGGCACTTATTTTTAATTCTGGCTTTGTATTCCTTGTATTTGTTCACCTGAGAATTGCCTAACTCACAAGCAAGTACGAGTGAGGGGCCAGCTTTGAACTTGGGTCTTCCTGGCTCCATGGTTAGCTCTGTCTCCACTACACTTGAGGCAACAAAAAAGGTGGCCAGCCAGAACCAAATCAAAATGTAATTGACAAATAGTTAACAAAATAAATTAAAAATACAAGAAACCAGAGATAACATTGTACTTTAAACTTAAGTCAATATGCAGCCCACAAGAGTCCTTACACATGGCTTGATGGCCCCCCATTTTTATCTGAGTTTGACCCCTCCCCCTTGAACCATAAACCACACTGCTTCTTTCCTGGAACACACTAGGTACTTAATAATTGCCTGTTGACCTTTCTGGAAAAAAGTAATTAATACAAGAATTATAAGCAAAGAATATATACCTAAATGGAGACTTAATTAGTAGCATCCTGAGTAATGAGAGGGTCGAGTAATAAATCACAGAAATAATGAATAACTATGTGAAAGAAAATAATGAGACAATAGAATATTTTTTGGATGCTGCTAAAGTTCAGAGAAAAAATTACATCTCTTCAAACATACATTAAGTTAATAAATGCTCATTGAGTTGATTTTAATTAATAGCAGAAATAACACTGGACCAGAAATCAAAAGAACTAGGGTTAAGCCCAACGCTGTCACAAAGGCATGGTAGGATCTGGGGCAACGAGCTTCATTTCTCCAGGGTCTAATTTCCTCATTTGTAAATGAGGGGGTTGGACCACATGACCTTGAAAGTCCTTTCTAGCTTTAACATGCCATGATTCCATGTTCCCTCACATAAACACAGCCCTTCTGAGAATGCTTTAGGGGTTTGATTTCATGAGCAGCCTAGACAGGTTTAAAACAGAGCAGACGGTTTAGAAGAGAGCAGACAGGAATGACAAAGTCTAATGAAATAACCTGTTTTGAGGATCACTTCAGGTCAGGATATAACAGGATAAGATGATGGAGTTAGATGTGACCAGCTCCAGATGAGAAGTATCATGCTTTAAATGTATCATACTTGACTCTTCGTTAATTATAATAGAAAAGATAGATGTTTGTTCCTGGATTTTCATGTTTCTCATCAGTTAAGTTATTCTAAGAGATTTTCTTTAGTTGATAAATTAATGATCCAGGGATCATTGTACAAATAGATTGAATATCCACAGTAAAAAAGAAAAAAAAGCCATCTTACCGAATGGACGAAAATTCCATCACCAGAAGATGGCACCTCCGATGCAGGTTATAAAACCCCTGATGGAGGAAAGCAGGGCAGTCAGTTCTCATTTCCAGCTTTCCAGCATTTCATTTGCTACAATATAGACAGTAATGAAATGAATTTTAAAATATGAATCCAACATTACATTCTATTTGGAATATGTGGTTGTTTACATGGGTAGTTAGAGCTTTGTAAATGACAGGGTTTGGATCTCACAGCCCAGCTTCAGGAATCATAGAGCGTTGTAATGTTACATGATTGAGGAAATTATTTTCATAGAAGATATTAACTTAAACTGTATAGAGTACATCTTTCTCTAGTACCCATCCTACTGCCAGTGATGTAGAGCCAAGTGTTGGGAGGACGATCAGATTACAGATAATAAAAACAAAGTGGAGACAGGCAAGAGCTCAGGATTTAGCTGGCTATAGACTGAGCACTAGCCATGTTTTTCTACTTGGTTGCCAACCATTGGTCTTTATTCTTTAGAATCTCTTCCCATGATCCCAATAATTCACAGGGATGTGATGGAGGAGCCTCATGGAGAGAGAGCTGAGCTTGGAGGCAAGGAGATCTGGGCTTCAAACTTGTCTCTGATATGTGACCATGTATAGATGAGTCTTTGAGACTCAGTTCCTTCATCTGTAAAATGAGGATCATACAGGACCCGTCTTATAGAGTTGTTGCAAGAGTTAAATGAGATGCCAATTGTTTGTTTCTGTATGAATGTCTTTTTTCTATGAATCTCAATACCAACAGCACAGATTACCCCATCAGAGGCAGAGGTGGGACCTGGCATTGGGATAGGAAAGAGGAGGAACCTGGTCTTGAGGTGGAGCTATGAAAAGTCTGGGAACAGAATGATGAGCATGTAGGTGGGGTCTAGTTGCTATTGGGGGAGAAGAGTGAACAGATCCAGGTCAGTGGGAACCAAGTTCTTCCCCAGACTAGAAGTAAGAAAGAAGAATTGACTTGGGGGGGTGAGGGTGGGGAAGAGCATAGTAGAGTGAACAGATTGCTGGGCTTAGAGTCACAGGAAGATTCTGTCTCTGACACAGTCTCTGTGACCTTGAGCAAGAAATTTTAGATCTCTTGGCCTCCATGTTTTCATTTAAAATGAAGAGACTGGTGTCAATCTTAGGGTCCCTTCCAGTTCTAAATCTATATCTATCTATCTATCTATTTATCTATCTATCTACCTATCTATCTATCTATCTATCTATTGTCTATCTATCTATAAAGATATATATATATATATACACACACGTATATGTATGTATATATATATATATATATATATGTATACCTATGAACTTATGGATGAGGAAGCTCTTTGATGGGTCAAAGGGCCCCCTCACTGGATTTTTGCTAGTTTAGAATCTATAGACCAAGAGTAGCTATTGTAGATGGGGCATCCCCTTTCCCCCATTCCCTTGGGGGAGAACAAGCACATACACACATATGTAACACACATATATACACACATTACACACCCAAAGAGAGGGAGAGGGAAGGAGAGAGAGAGAGAGAGAGAGAGAGAGAGACAGACAGACAGACAGACAGACAGAGAGACAGAGACAGAGACAGAGAGACAGAGAAAGAGTCTGAAACAGCTCTGCCCTGAGAGCTAGAACCTGGTTCTAGATACTGCTCTAATATGAATTCTGAGTCTATCTCAGTGACTCTGTAAAATAATGGAATGGGACAAGGCCCTTCTAGCTCCAAAAGTCAAGATGGATACAACTAGACTCTAGTTTAAGTCAATATCAATTTCAGTAATGGTTGAGTCATTCTTCTGTGACTTTGGACAAATAATTTCTCTGGTGTCTTAATTTCTTCCTCTATAAAATCAAGTATCCAGTCCCTTCCATCTCTAATACGACACTTTAAAGACTGAGAAAATGTTAGCTTCCAGCCCTTTTCCAGTTCTCTCATCTATACATTGTTACCTATAAGGATTAACACTTCAGGGTCTAGTAATTAGGTTTCTAGAATGTCTATATTGAAGAACACTTAGTTCCTAAGAATCATTAGCTTGAATAGGAAGTTACCAAGGATACAACATTATAAATTACCCATGTCAACTCTCTCATTCTATTCACTAAAGGCTTGTGATGGAGATACCCTCTCTATTTCCTTAGCACATCATATATTGAGAAAAAGAGTATAAAAATGGTGGTTCCACTCTCATTGATGACAATATAGTAGATCATTATAGACTTGCTGGAAAATCTGTTCCATTGTCCATCTATTTGTTGTTCTCCTTCCCTATTTATCTATAAATGTTCTGGGGATGTTGAGTTAATTGGATTCAAGTAAAATGTGCAACAGACTAGTTTTCTTTTCTACTCATTTTTACCATTCTAAAAAAGTGACATTGCTAGTAATTGTGTGTTACCATTGCAGATACTGGGTAGGTGGATTTTTCTCAAAAGCCAGTGTTACCCTCTATAATATTAATGGGATATAAGATCTTTTTGGCCCATTAATAGGCCTCAGTGGAGTCCACTGAAGGAAGCTTGTTTAGGAGAGGTTTGTTTGTAGGAAGGCTTTCACATCCTTTGCTAATTTCTAATTAGGCACTGAGTCACGCGGGTGTGGCACCTTCTGGCTCTGAGAAGTGTATATATACTCTGAATTGGTATTTTACTTTGGGGGTCCACTTATGAGAAGGACCTTGTGATTCCCTGGTCAAAACTCTGAGTAGTTGTATATTCAGAACCCCTGATTGCTCAGATGTAAAGGCTCTCTCCATCCAGGGATGTATGTAAAGTGTGTAGCAATATTGCTTTGATTCAAGCAGTAAAGACCTATCTGTTGGTCTTTATTTCTTAGCTTATATTTTCTCTGAAGTTCAGGGAGCTGACTTTTCCCCTGAACTAGTGAATGCAATTAAAAAAGATTGTTGACCCCTTAAACAGCTATCTTTGCTAGTAAATCAGATCTAAGAATCTGTGCTAGCAGGTGATCCTGGGTGTG
This sequence comes from Notamacropus eugenii, assembly GCF_028372415.1. Lineage (NCBI taxonomy): Eukaryota > Metazoa > Chordata > Mammalia > Diprotodontia > Macropodidae > Notamacropus > Notamacropus eugenii. The sequence goes on along the minus strand of NC_092874.1, from coordinate 29,864,094 downwards.
CTAGGGTGCTTGCTATTATACCCTCAGATGTTCTTTCTTGACCAGAAGAATGAGTGTTTGTTGGCCAAAGCTTTTATATGGTTCTTGGCCGTTTCACCTTGCTCTTTTTTTTACATAGCTATTACACTTCTGTAGGGAATTGTGATCATCAGCCAATTCAATTCAAACTTTAAAAAAATTATATAGTCTCTAAAATATGTAAAGAGCTTTATATACATCATCATGATTACAGAGGCAGAGACATTAAGATATCTTTTCTAGGGGCATGCAACTAATAAATGGGAAAAGTAGGATTTGAATCCAGGTATTTTTAGAGTCAAGAAGCTAGATGAGCTACCTCAAGGAAGCAGGAAGGATCTAGTTTTAGAAAGTATGACGATCTTTCATGGACAGAAAGGCAGGTCAAGGGATACTGATTGCCTGTGTTCACCCTATGATGTCAGTTTCTGGATGTGTCCTGGACTATATGAAAGAACGTTGGATCCTAACACTGAGATCTGGTTTCCATTCCTGGTTCTGATACTCTGATGGTTATATGATACTTTCTGATTTTCAGTTTGCTGATCTATACAATGGAAATTTAACCTACCCCTCACTACTGTGGTCAGGAAAGGATTTGGTGGATGGAATACTAAGGCTTAAAGTATTAGAAATATGAGTTAACTATTGCTAGCTGATATGATATTTTGCTGGTACCCATTAGGTGACCAAAGCTTTCCCACAGGAAAGACTGGCAGACCTGTCTAAGTCAGCCTTAGAGTAGAGAGAGGGCAAAGGATGTGATGTCAATGATCGGAGAACTAGCCTTGCTGAGGGCAGAGAGATTCATTGTGGGTTTGGCTATAGGGTGATGAGTGTTTTAACTACAGCAACTCTTAAAGATCACAGAGAGGTGGCAATCTGCATCATTAGTGGAATGACCCACACTAACAAAATCAAAGCTATATCAACCAATGAAGTATAAGTATCATAGGGGTTGGGTATGGAGTAGATTGCAAAAATGACCAGTCTTGGCTCTAACATTAATATTTGTTGTTGTTCAGTCATGACTAATTCTTTGTGACTCCATTTGAAATTTTCTGGGCAGAGATAGTAGAGTGGTTTGCTATTTCCTTCTCTAGTTCATTTTATAGATGAGGAATCTGAAGTAAACAGGTTTAAGTGACTTGCCCACGATCACACAGCTAGTAAGTATCTGAGGCTGGATTTGAACTCAGGAAGATGAGTGTTCTGATTCTAGCGCAGCACTTCATGCACTATAGCACCATCTAGCTGTCTGTCAATATTCCTACCTTATTGTAATATAGAAACTCCTAACCATTTTTGTGTCATGGATTTCTTCTGCCATCTGGTGAAGCCTATGGACCCCTGCTCAGAAGAACGTTTTTTTTTTTTTTTTAAATGCATAAAATTAAATATAGCATTTTAAGTCTTGGTGCAGTTGTAAGAGTTAATAGCTTACAACTGCACTAAGACTTCTGGGACAACCTGTACACAGAATTACAAAGGAAAACAATTATATTGAAATAGCAAAATAATTAATAATAATAATTAATGGATTCCAGGGTAAGAACCCTTATTACAGGGAGAAAAAGGATTTGGTTATGCCTACAGATATAGAACAAATGTCACCTGTTCTATCCATTCTTTATATTCTTATGAAGTGAAGCTTCAGGGTAATTTGCACAGACCTGTCACTACCAGGCAGAGTCATCACAGAAACTGGAAGGGATGGACTCACCCCCACCCCAAAATCAGGGTAGCCCAAGGGAATTGCTCCTAAGAAATGAAGGCAGTTCCAAAGGGAAGGGGTGGGGAGGGAGGGAGGTAAAGAAGTTGGAACTCAAAGTGTTAGGATCAACTGTCGAGTAATGTTCTTGCCACTAGGAAATAAGAAATACAGGTAAAGGGGTATAGAAAGTTATCTGGCCCTACAGGACAAAAGAGAAGATGGAGACAAGGGCAGAGAGGGATGATAGAAGAGAGAGCAGATTGGTCATAGGGGCAATTAGAATGCTTGGGGTTTGGGGGGGAGGGGATAAAAGGGAGAAAATTTGGAACCCAAAATTTTGTTAAAATGAATGTCAAATAAATAAATAAATAAATGTTTGTAAAAAAAAAAAAAAGAAAGAAAGAAAGAAAGAAAAGAAAGGAAAAAAAAGAATGAAGGCAGTTAAGAATGCAGACTTGATCCAGAGCTTTTGCTCTGCAGGCTAGGCATAGCTTGGGATTTAACAAAGACCCACCGGGGCTCTAAGTTAACCCACAAGAGAGCTGAAGTCACTTCCCTGGGGGGAAGAGGCCTCATGGTAGCTATCATATCCCAGGAAGAAGAGGCAGCTCAGTGGAGAACTTTCAGGGAGCTGTACATTACAGAAAGAAACTCATCCAACGACATCAGTCATTTTGTAGGTAAGTTAGAAGCAATGGCTTCCCAGGTAGGAGGGATTGCCAGTTGGGATGCAACCCAAGTCTATAAATTGTCCAGGCCATGCTTTTTCCTTCTCCCTCTGGTGTTGTGATGATCAAACTCGTGAGAAAGTTCAAATTCCCCCCACTGCCCATACCCCCAACACATGCATGTAGGTGGAATATTTTCCTTTTTATTTACTTACCTCATACGTTTAACCAAACATCTTTGTGTGAATGTTTCTTCTGATTTGGTTATCAAAGAATAAAGACATTTCACTGGTGGGGGCTTGTGAGCAATGATCTTGAATAGTTGTTAACCTAAAGTATGCCTTTGGACTAGGTGATATTTTCCAGGTCCCAAATTTGGACTGGACTTTGGTTATATTACATGAATATACCTATTTTTGTTACACGAATATACCTATTAACACATCTATCTTCAAGATGTTTTTGTCCACATGATCTTATTTGATTGACTAACAAAGTGGGTAGGGCAGGTATTTCTTGCAGATGAGGAAACTGATTCTGAGAAAGGTTAATTGACCTGCCCAAGACTGCATAATTAATGACGACAATAGGATCAAAATCTCTTAACCACAATCAAGCTCTCCAGTATATAATGTGGACCCGGTAAAATGAGTTGAGTTGTTGTTTAGTCATTTTCAATTGTATCTAACTCTTTGTGATCCCATTTCAGGTTTTCTTGGCAGAGATGCTGGTGTGGTTTGCCATTTCCTTCTCCAGCTCATTTTACAGATGAGGAAACTGAGGCAAATAGGATTAAATGACTTTCCCAGAGTCACACTGAGTAAGTCTCTGAGGCCAGATCTGACATCACGAAGATGAGACTCCAGGCCTGTACCCGCTGAGTCACCTAGATGCCCCTAAATGGCTAAACAGGAAGTCGATCAGTTGTTCAGCTATTGGGCACTGAGACAGTCCAAAGGTACGTATAAATGTCTTTTTCATACATTTGGTAGAGGATAGTTAAGATTCTGCCTTTCTTTAAGGGGAGTATTTTTAGTTCCTGTCCTTTCTGAAGGATATAAACTGATCTATTTTACTTTTTCCTAAATCTGCAGCTAGACTTGAAAAAAAAGTACTGGGAGGTATGAACTTTATTCATTTACATTAATGGAGTGTGAATTCTGAAGCTTAATTATCAGTAACACTGTCCCTTTGCATTTAAAGAATCCAATCAGAAATAAGGAACCCAATTAGTAGGATGTAATTTTCATTCTATGCTTCTGTGAATATGGACTGTATGCCTAGGGGAGGGAAAACAGAACTGAGGACTACTTCTGAGGTTCTTCAGCTTCCTTAGGTGAGTAAGCGTGTTGTCTGATGCCTCCTCAAACCTAAGAGCTAATTAATGATCAATTCATTGTCCTCTGCCCTTCCTGTCTTCTAGACATGTAAGAGTAATATTCAAGTCTCTTGACAGCAGGCTCTTAAGATTTAGGAATTAGTTTCTCTTCAATATAAATTATGGAATTTATTACCATTTGCAGTAGCCTCTGAATTGTCCTCCCTGCTTCCCTTCTCTGCCCTCTTCAATCTATCCTTCATCCAGCTGCCAAAGTGATAGTCTGTTTCTAAAACACACCACCATGCTCAATCCTAGCCAGCATCTAGGTTTAGAGAATGGTGAGGGGGAAGGGAAATGGAGGGGTGGGGTGAATGTATCTCTAAAGAGCCCTGTGAAATACCCACCTTCAAAGGGGAGCACAGACTTGGGGGAGAGGGTAGTTCAGTCTCAGACTCACCGAGGCAGGAGCAGTCCAGTGCCTGCTTCACTGGTTTTCTTAAGTTTCAGTGGTTTTTTGTTTCTTTTTTAAGATTGGACTAAAAGGTTCTGGCTCTCCAGATTAAAGGACAAACTCTCTGCCAGAAACCAGAGCAAATACTGACTTGTACAAATCAGAATACACCTGGTGCTCACAAATGGAAGAGGCACCACTCAACCAAAATGGGGCCGCCTAAAAGCATCTAACTGCAAGGCTCTATTTTTATCATTTGTCTGTTAGGCTGAAATGGAGAGTGTCCACTTTGTCAGAGTTTTATTTCTGCCACAAAAGGAATAAATGGCAAAGAGGGATATTTTAGTGACATAGCCTGGTAATAATTAGATAATTTAACTAGTTTCTATCACTTTGGGTATATATATATATAACATATGTCATGTAATATAATAGACATTCTACATAATGTTTTATAGAAATGCATATTTCTAAGTAACATTTTATATAAATACGTTACTTAAATATATTTTATGTAAGTATATATTATATAAATAAATTTACCTCATAATTCTATAAATATAATTATATGACCATAAATGAATTATATGAATATATATTTATATAAAGTATATTTGTATAAATATATTCATATCAATATATCCCTAGAATGTAAGATTCTTGAAGGCAAAGGCTGCTACACATGCCTGGCACATGGTACATATTTCATAAATGGTTATCAGTCAACATAGGATTGATCTGAACATGAATTTGCTTTTACTAACTTGAGAATCTGTGGATTCTAGTAATTGGGACCCTAGAAACCATGAAGCCCAATCCACATCCTCATTATCCCCTTTGCTAATATACAGGACAAGTGGTCCTCAAGTGCAGCCAACCTCACCACCCTCAGGGCAGGACACCTCCACTTTTGGACAGCTCCTGGGGTTAAGAACTCATTCTTTAGGACAAGCTTAAATTTGCCCTTTTCACAACTTTCATCCTTTGCTCCTAGTGCTGCTCTCTTGGATCAAACAGAATGTGTAACATTTCTTCAAGGTGACTGTCATTCAGTTACTGAAGAATGTTATGAGAATCCCCCTACATCTTCTTTTCTATCTTAACTGATTCTCATGTGACATTATAGAAGTGTCCTTTACCATCTTGGATGCCCGCCTTTGGACACTCTCTAGTTCATCAATATCTGTCTGTAAATTTGACACCTAGAATGGAATCTGATCAAGACAGAGTATAGTGGCTCCATCATGGGAATTATTTGCCTTTCTTAGACCTCAGTTTTCTTAGGAACCATATCACTGTTGTCTCACAATGTTCTTGCAGTCCATGGAATCACTCAAATCTCTCTCTCCTCTCTCTCCCTCCTCTCTTTCCTCTCACTCCCCTCTCACTCTCCGTTTTCTCTCTTCCTCTCTCTCTCTTTCTCTCTCTCTCTCTCACACACACACATCTCACACACACACACACACACACACACACACATTTTTCAGTAACCTACTGTTTAGCCATGGTTGTTTTATTTTGAACTTGTGAAGTGGGTTTGTTTAAAAATAAAAGTATAAGATCTGATGTTGATCCCTACCCTGAGTTCCATTTCATCTTCTTCTTGGCTGGGCCATCTCCAGTCATCCTGGTCTATATCTTACTACTGGACCCATATGGCTCCAGAGGAGAAAGTGAGGCTGGTGCCCTTGCACACCCCTCTCTCACTTAAATCCAATTCACTTGAAAGTCATGGCATCATCTTCCTGATGTCAGGATCCTCTTTGAGAATGAAGGACAAACAACAATTCTTCTTGGACCAATGTTTTGATTTGTATTTTTTTTAATCTTCCAAGATCTTTTTGAATTCTGATTATTCCAATGAAATTCCTGTCTTCTTTGGGTCACCCTTAAATTTAACATGCATATATACTCTCTCTACCTCTAATATTTCAACCAGTGATTTGGATGACGATAGTAATAGCTAGCATTTATATAGCACTGTAGCATTTGCAAGGCAGATAGGACAAGGATAAACAGCACAGAAACAAACTTAGATCCCTGAGGCACTCTACTGGAGACTTTCATACTGCCGTAAACATATTGACCTTTTGGGTCTGGCCATTCAACCACTTCCAAATCCACCTAACTATACTATTGTCCAGTCTCAAAATTTTCCAAAAGAATTTCATTATAGACTTTGTCAATTACTTGGCTAAAAATCTAAATAAATGATATCTATGCCATTCTCCTGATTGACCATTTTAATAGCCCCATCAGAAAGGAAATGAACTTAGCCTGACATGACCTATTCACAAGAAGCCAATGGCATTTCATCAAGACCATTGCTTTTTTTCCCCTAGAAGACAATTCACCAATTCTTTCATTATCTGTTCCAGAAAATACCAGGAACTTAAATCAAACTCATTGGCCATAGATTTCAGGTTCTGACATCTTTCCTATTTTTATAAATCAGAGAAATATTTGTACCTTTCCCAACCTTCGTAATATCTCTCCTGTTCTCCACACTATTTTGAAAATTAGAGACAATGATTCAGCTACCATATCTGCAAATTCTTTTAACACCCAAGGGAATACCTCATTTCTTATAGATATTATTATCCTCTGACCTGTCTACTACATGCATTGGTGATGTCTCTTCTTGTCTATTCCAATGTGAAGTCTGGTTAAGATTCTTAATTCTCTCATTAGGAAAGATACAAATGAATAGAGATAATTTAGGAGTAAGAAATAGAATGTTGCCAGTCACCAGCATGGAGAACAGAATGGAGTTTCTGAGCAAGGATCCAGAGATATTAGAAGGCTTTTCAGTTATTCTCCAATTAGGTCTTGCCAGTATGGTTCTACTATTTTGTGGGAAGTGTTATGGATTTCCAGGATTTCAGAAATCATTTACTGTAACATGTTCATCTATATTCTGAAGGTAAGTACAAATGAATAAATGAAAAAGCATTTGTTAAGTGCCTAATAACATTTTTTCCTGTTTCTGCTCATTTTCTTTCTAGCTTATCCACATCATTGGATCATAGATCCAGGAATGGAACCTAAGAGATTTGCCTTCAAGTTCAAACCCCTTATTTTACAAATGAGGAAACTGAGACCCAGATTAGTAAAATGACACACAGTTAGTAAGTGACAGTGGCAAGATTTGAACTCAGGCAAATCTGATTCAAACTCCAGGATTTTTTTCTGTACTTATATTGTTTCTCATATCCCTCATTTAAAGCAATCATCAAGGATTGCCTTCCATCAGCAACCCCCTGCAAGAAACCGAACCATCTTCTAACAGTGGCCAGGCTAAAGTGATCCAATGGTCTGTTATTTCTCAGAAACTCAAAGAAATCACTTTAGTAACAGCTTGTTTGAGCAGTGTAGCATAGTAGAGAGAAGGCTGGCCTTGAAGCCAGGAAGTTCTCCATCTAACACGTTAGCTCTGTGAGTCTGGGCAGGTCATCTGATATCTCCATGCTCTAGTCAACTCTCAAAGGCAAAGGTCATTAAACTGGGGTCTATTAACATCTGTTTCTTTTTTTAAAAAATAACTGTAGAATTAGTTTGCTTTGTAATCCTAGTATTTTGTTTTGTGCATCTAAAAATATTATTGTAAAAAGGGGTTTTGACAGATTACCAAAGGGGCCCAAGACACACAGAAAAAAATAGGAACCCTTGCCCTTGAACCCATTTGTCACAGAGATGAAGATGTCTTGCATTAGTAGAGAAGGTTTCCTTCTTCTTAACCCTGTATAAAGAAAACTACAAGTCCAGTGACGAACTTTTGCTTGGGACCTACATCTTTATGTATATCATTTTTCGAAGAAAAATCAATAGGTTTTGTAAACAATTGCTTTTTAAGAAAAAAATAAAGTTGTGAGATAAGAATGATATGTTATTTAAATCTTTAGTTGCTGCAAGAATAAGCAAAAAACCCTGTAGTAGCCTTCCTGCCTGAACTTTGCTTTCTTATAAATCCCTGGTTCTAGATCAGGGATGACCCTTCAAGGATGAAACTGCCTCATTCGCCCTTTGGCATTTCCAAGTTGCTGCTTTGGACCAAGTCATCTCACACGTTTCCATGGATACTCACCTCCCAGGCCAGGGCATCTCCTCTCTTGTCTACCTGCTGTTGCTCATTGGGTCAAACTCACGCTGACCCAAGTTATTTCCCTGAAGGCGAGAAGCCTGGTTTGCTATTTATCAAGGCTGCAGCTTCGCTCTTCCTCCCATTCTCTCCTTTTTGTGAGAGTTGTCAGTTCTGGATACAACAGGGTGGCCAGAGGCAGATGTCCAACACTTCATCTCCCCTTTCCTGGGTCCTCTGTATCCTCAGGCCTTGCTGCCAAATATACTCTGGCCTTGTGCTCTCAGGAGCCTCAGACATGAATGTGTGTTTGTTTCCTCACCTCCACCTGCCAATCAGGAAGGGCAAAAGAGCATGCTTGATTAGCTAGCTCGCTGCTGAAGCTGGCTTTTGCAGCTAGGCATAAACAAACACATTCCTTTTTGCAGACTGAGCCTACCCCCCTCCTAGTCTGCACCCTGACTGACATAAGAAAATCCCCTCGTGGCTAATAGGTTTAGATGGATGTCAAAGACATTATGGGTGTTACACGTATAGCTATAAAGCAGTTTGCGCAGACCCTAGTGTATTGGGGGTGGGGGGTCTCTCACTTGCCACATTTTCCCTAGCTTATTGTATCCATCTGAATGCTCATGGGGCTAACTGATTATGTAAAATAAAATGACATCTTCATGGGTGAGTCTAATTTTCCCAGTTTACTGACAGCAGAAGTCAGCTTTTGCATGGTCATAAGCTTCAGTGGATACTCTTCTAAAAATTGGCTGGTATAGAATAAACTCAAGAGATTACAGTTTAGTGAAATCATATGAGAATACTCAGGATTTGGCATTTAGGATGAAATTGGACCCAGACCAGAAAATAGATTGTCACATCTCTGTACCATGAAGCGTATGACTTGTATTTTTCACTTCAAGAACTGTTGCGTAGCCTTGGGTGCTATAAAAAAAATCTTTATGGTTTTTGCTTATTAGGGGCATAGAATTTAGGGCTAGAACAGATCTTAATGAATTCTCTTTTCTTACACAGAAGGAAGCAGACCTAGACAGGGTGAGAATGGCCTTTTCCAAGATCATCACATATCACTCTTGGAATTTCAACCCAAATCCTCTAACCGAAGTCCAGTGATTATGATACTACATTATAATGGATTCCTGGTTTACTGGTTTTTCTGGATTATAATAGTATATTACCTTGTCATTAAAAGACACTAATTAATCTAGCATGATATCATATTGCTTAGAACATGAACCACACCCATAAAATGAAATATTTTTGAGAGAATAGCCTTTATAGATCTATACTCAAGGATAACATTGAGTGCAGGTCATACATTCGGAAGATAAGTGTGACATTCAGATCAATATGACATTTTTGCTTGGCTACCCTACTGAGACCAGACCTGTCTATTGGGTGATAATTGAATCTTAATTCCTAAATGCAGGTAAACTAGATTCTAGAACTTCTTTAAAAACTGAACCAAGATTATAGGCAATGGTGCCATTGTGAGTTCATTCTTTTGCACTCAAGTGTCTGCACTGAGAAAATGAAAAATCTTAAGAGAACTTTATGAGGAACACATCTGGACTCCTTTCTACCACCGTCATTTAAAGTCCATGAGTCTATCACAAATAACTCTAAATGATTGCTGTTGTCTTCTACTGCTTTGTCCTTTCCACTCTGATCCATTTCCATCTTCCTAATGGCTTCAGCATCTCAATTTCTTCCTTATCCTCAATGATTTCTCCTTGCTTAGTACTAAGTTACCTTTCAGTTGTTCATTCTCCTTGACTTCATCCACTTTGATCTCCACTCTGCTCTAGTTACACATCTGTAGGATGTCACCCTAACTTTCATCATTGCATTTTCCCTGTTCTGAAAGCTCCCTCTCCTTCACTCAATTCAATAACTCTTTTTAAAAATAATTTTATTTTCCCCAACTACATGTTAAAACAATTTTTAACTTTTTAAAGAGTTTTGAGCTTGAAATTCTCTCCCTCCCCTCAATGTCTTAAATTGTCAAAGAATTATATGGAAAGCATGAGCCCTATCATACACTGTAATGGCCCCGGGGTCACTTTTGGAGACACTAGGTACTATTCCAGTCATGTAAAACACATATGTTAAGGGCTCACAATGTTCCAGGTGATATTATACTGGAGCTACAAAGAAAAGCAAAGACTATAGTCCCTGCCCTGAAAGAACCCATAGTCTAATGAGAAAGACAACATGTACATACATGCACATACATGTACATACAAAGTATATACATGATAAACAGGAGGTAATCTCAGATGGAAGAGATGTGAGAGAGAAGGGAAAACCAGGAATGTCTGACTGCAGAAAATGGGCAAAGGCTGAGAGATGGCTTGTCCCCTGTAAGGAGCAGCATGAAGGCCCGTGTAGCTGGATCAAAGAGTATGGACAGGGGAATGAAGAATAAGAAGGCTGGTTAGGTAGGAGGGGCCAAGTTGGGATTGTCTTTCAAAGCCAAGCAGCACATTTTCTGCTCTACGTGCAGCATTTCAACATACTGTTACCATCCAGAAAAAGAACACTAGAATGGCAAAGCCAGGTTCTCCCTGATGCTAGTATCTAGCATGGCAGATGAAAAGGCTTGGATGGTCTGGTTTCATCCCCACCCAGTCAGTTCTCTGCCTTTTCTGCCCAAGGTTCCAGCGGTTCCTCAGTGTAGCCCAGCACACAGGACTCTCAGGGATTACCCGACAAGCATGCCTACCCAACCAGAGACACGTAGGGATTAAGAAGCTAGGTTGCTTGGCCATGATAAGGTCTTACCTGGCACTTCCTTCTCCCTCACTGCACTAGAAAGCTCCAGTCCCACAGTATTAAAGACTAGTTTCAAACATCGGCAATGAACATGCCTCATTTTATGTGTGTTCTGGTTGTGGAAGACCTCAGGGGAGAGGAGAAAGGGGATAGAGAGGAAGAGGAGGTAGGGAAGAGGGAGGACAGGCAACCTCAGGGGAGGGGGAATGGAGGTGGAGGAAAAGAGAGAGCGATGGGGAGAGGAAAAGGAAGGGAGAGGAGGGGGAGGGGGAGAGGGAGAATAGGCAATCCTGAAGGAGGAGGAATGGATGAAGAGGAAAAGGGAGAGAGAGGGGGAAAGAAAAAAGAGGGAAAGGGGAGGGAGAGGAAAAGAGAGGAGAAGAGGAAGGGTAAGGGGAAAGGGAGAACAGCAAACCTCTCAGGAGGGGGAATGGAGGGAGAGGGAAAGGGGAGGGGAGTTGGAGGTTTATTCCTCAAGGCTATTGATTACAGCTGCTGCTCTCATGCTTCAATAATCCTGCTTCTTTTACTATGTTAACAGGTGAGGAAATGACACCATTTCAGGTGAGGTTCATTTGAAAGAACTGTGGATGGCTAGCCTGGAGAAAGGAGAAGAGACAGTGGCAGAGTATAGGATGCTGGTGGTGGAGGATGACTTTGATAATTGCAGATATTTCAAAGAAAAACATGGGGAGGAGGGATTCAGTTTGTGCTTAGCTCCCGAGGAGAGAACTAGATGGCAGAAACCAGAAGAAAAGTCTTTAACATTATATTTGTCCTTTAAAGTCAATATTTTTCCAATCAATAAATAAAAAGTGGATCGTATATCTTCTATACCTCTCAGTCCATCATGTGTCTATCAAGTTGTGGTCTACTGTAGAAAATTGTCAAAACATGTCTTTTCTCCACTTATTTTCATCAACGATGTCCTCAAAACAAGCTTAGGCCCTTCTTTAAAGGTTTTATAGAATTGAGAATTTAGGTACATTGTTCAGTAGTTATTGATGTCACCTTTTTTTTAATGTAACAATACCATCTGTGGTTCTCACCCCACCTCTGTCCCAATTCATTTGGCATCTTCCTCTCTTTGAAGTATCTAAGTTGAAAACAATGCCCTTATGAAACTGTTTCAATTCCAGAACATACTTCTGTGTGTATGTCTGATTTGGCTCAGTTGCCATTACCATCTTCGCCCTCTTAAATGCCACATTGAGTTCCTCATATAGCACATTAGGTACTTTGGGAATATAGTGTCACTGTCACCAGTGACAAGAATGCTGTGGAAACAGTAGTCAATCTTTTTGCATTTTCCATCTATTTATTGTCTCCCTTCTATTTTCACTTATAAGTGCTTTGGGAGTATTTGACTTAATTTGCTCTAATGCCAAGCTTTCTTGTTTTTCCCTATATGAATGTATTTTAGTTCACTATTACTCTTGGCTATCCTGTCTATCTGTGAGGTGATATGTGTTTGCTCCATGAGGCAGCTTTGGGGCTCTGTTGACCTCCTCATTGTGGTAACTGTTTTGCATCTGTTAATTATCTCTAAGTAATGATGATAATAAGACTCTTATGTTTTTACGATTTCCAGTTTTTCAGCATCAACATCTTGTTCAAATTATTCAGATGATCATTTCATATATTTCACCTTTATCTTTGCTTCTAATTTTTTTCTTAATTTTGGCCCATGCTCTACTTCATCAACTTTAAGATTATGTATACCTATTTAGCTCTTCTCTTATTGTGATAGCTCACAAATGCAAATACCTTGGCAATACTTATGTTGGATCTGTGATTTCATCAACATGTGTACTCCCTCTAAAGAGGAAGTTCACAACCCATCCATGCCTTCTCATCTTATGTGACTCTAGTATGTGTTGCTCCATGTGTCTTACATGGTGTCCACACAACACAGGAATTAGTTTCTTCTAATTCTTTTCACAATATGTAGATATCAATAGAGCTCACAGTCTGTCCACTAGCTATCCCCATCTCTTGATGTACAAATGGACCATTTCATTGTCTGTTCCAGCATCTCGTGCATGATTACTTGTTGGTAATGTCTCAGCCTATTTACATTCATCATGTGCCTGTCCATTACCCTTTGAGTTGTGCTCAATTTTGCCTCTTTGGAGATTATGTATGGCTTACAGACACACAGTATCATTGGGACCATATCGATACTAAAATGATATCCCTTTATTAGAGAAATGCAGTTTCCTTCCAAACAATCCAGTCTGCTTTCTTCCTCCTGTTGAATTCTTGACTCATATCATTGTCCCCTCCTAATGTCTATCCAAGATATATTTCTCAATAGTCAGGCTCTATGGGAAGCCTATCCAACTGGATAGCCTAGTCTGGATAGCAAGCACACCACAAGATTTATTTTTAAAAATTTGAATTTTTATTTTGAAATAGATCTCTAAGTTGCTTAACCAAATTATTGTCAGCTTCTTTTAACTATTTCTCTAACCTCCAGCTCTTTGAACAGCTATAGTGGTTTATAAGTAGATTCTACAAATGGGAGGTGCCAGGATTGCCTTAGGTCCAGTATACTTCAGGCCATGTGAATCTTCCCTTCTTCCTCAAAGGGATAGTATTTAGGAAGATTATATTCCATTATACCCAGGGCAAGACAACAAACCTGCCCAGGCACCCTCAGGAACAAACTAAGAACACAAATTAAAATGGACTTTTACACGTGATAACAAATGATAGTAATAACCAAGATGCTATATTTCATTGGCATAAAATCTGTGAATTAAGTTGAACCTTCCACCTATGGTCCCTGAAGCCCTTTTACAGAATAAAGAAATTCTCATTGCATCCCTACGGAATAGACATTATTTTTCTCATTAGAGATGATAAGTTTGAATGAAAAAAATTGAGGAATTACCTGGGGCTTCATTGTATATCATTGTCAGAAGAGGATTAGAACTCAAAGCTTATGGATTCCAGGCTTCGATTTAGACTAGACTAGTTCTGGCTAGAATCTGCTTGTCCCACTTCCTTGACATTTCCTTTCATTCTAATTTCTTTCTTCCCCAAAGAAAACCTTTCATTTCTCCGTGTCTGATCACCCCAAAACTTTCTCCCCTTGAAGCCTGCTGGGCTGGCTCCTTGGGGTGCTTTTAATGCCAGAGCCCAGAATGAACTCAGACTCTGACGCTAGCAATGAGAAAGCTATGATTTTCATATTGTATCTCCTCGCCAATTGTAAATCAGTCATTTTAAGGACGCTTTTCATTCTCGTTTTCCTTCAGGCATCTCTTATTCTCTCTCCGGAAAAAGAAAAGATTTGGTTTATAGCTAACTGCGAGACTGAAATGACATATCAAATAGCAACAGCAGGGAACAAATGTGTCCCTAAAGTGGCAATATGGTGCCTTTTTTGTGTGTTTTAAGGCTTTGGAGCGAGAGGCAATTTTTCTTTCCCAGCTTCCATTTGAATAGAGGCTGGAAATTTAGAAAACAACATTAGGTGAGTTCAGTAATGGGGGCTGACCTGGGCTGCTCCGATGCTCGATGAACTGGAGGGGATACATCGTCCTAGCATCAATACATCGTTCTCCAGCTATTAGGCAGCATTCTAATGCCAGATGCTTGAAGAGTGTGTGTGCGTGCGTGCGTGCGTGCGCGTGTTGAAAACAAAACTACCTTGCTAATAATAAAAAGTGTGAAATTCCATTTTTTTGTTATATAATATTTCCTCACTATCAGCGATGATATTTTATGTCATTAATGAGGAACTGGAGGAGAAAGACACACACTCCTTCCCTCCTTTTCCTCTAAATTTCCAAAGAAAAGCCAGGCTTACTGTCAAGTGTATTTTCTTTCTTTTCTTTCTTTTTTATCAAATAGGACAATTCAAACATTTCTTTTGAGTCACAGCCCCAAAGCTAGGGCAATGTCTGTGTGCTCCCAACTCACTACAATATTCGCAAATCTGCAGGGCTGACAGCAGAAAGAAGGAAGGAAGGGGAAATAAACCCCAACAAGTTCTCTGCTGAGAGACAGAGCACATTGAGTCAAGCATGCCTCTCATTATCCTCCATACTAGAAAATGATGCTGCTGAGATGAGGTTATTTCCTGAGAAGGTGGGTGAAGCTAAAAGGACCCTTCTTTGACCTTCAGTTCCGACACCACTGATGGGGGGGTGTCTAGCCTACAGCTATTTTATTATTACCAGGTACCGTTAAGAGATGACCTTTACTTCTCTTTCTCTTTTCTGATAGTCAAATGCAAAACCTTATACCACCTTTGGAAATTCATTCATTCAATTAGTTGATCAACAGATGTTTATTAAGTGAATATTATTTATTAAATGTCAGGAATTCTACTAAGCACTGGGGATACAAAGGGAAAGAATAAAGATGCCTTGCCCTAAGGGAACTTATGCTCTAACAGGGGAGACCACATGCCCAGAAAGATTCAAAATACAAACATGTAGTAGGAACCCTACCCTCTTTCTCTTTCCTCCTCCCCAAATGGATGTGCTCAGTCACCATTCCTAGTTTCTGAGATAACGAACTTGCAAAGTAGTAGTACAAGCATCATTATCTCCATTTTACAGATGGGGAAACTGAGACTCAGAGTTGAACTGACTCCCCCAACATTTCTTGGCTAGCAGATGTCAGAGATGGGATTCACATGTAGGTCTTCTGACTATGAGTTTTCTGCTCTTTGTATTTTGCCTCTAAAAGGGAAACTGAATGATGGCATGAGCATCCGGAATCTACTTCTGCTTCTCCTACTAAACCCCCACATGAAACTTGGACCTCCTTCCTTGGCCCAGAGAGTCTTCATTCAATTGGAGTGAATTAAAAAATTTTTTCTAAATAAATAATGTGTATCAAGCACATACTATATCCAAGACACTGAAGAAGGTCCTAAGCTAATAATAACGATAATTAATAATGAGCATTTATGAAGTGCTTTCAGGTGTTCAATGCGCTTTATTAATATGAATTCATTCTATACTCACCATGACCACAGAAGGTAGACATTATTATTGCGCTTATTTTACAGATGGGGAAACTGAGGTAGGCAGAGTGACTTGCCCAAGATAAAACAGCTAATGAATATCTGAGGTGGGATTTGAAGTCTCAGGACTTCCTCCAGGTACTGAATTCTTTCTGCCACCTAGCTGCCTTGATAATCTTCAAGAATAGATTGCAACATGACCAACGTGAAAATATGTTTAATATGAATATATATGTAGAGCCTATATCAGATTGCATGCTGTCCTGGGGCAGGGGAGGGGAAAGAGGGGGAGAAAATTTGGAACTCAAAAGCTTGTGGAACTGAATGCTGTAAACTAAAAATAAATAAGGAAATTTTTTTTACAAAAAGGCCTTGGTAGTTGCAACATAACCTAGTTCTAAATAAAAGAATGGGATCAGAGATTTAGAGCCAAAGAGATGAAGGAGAACATCAGCCCAATCCCCTCAAGTTACAGATGAGGAAACTGAGGCCAACGAGATTAAACGACTTGCCTAAACTTGTGCAAGTCCTAGGTATGAGAGACAGGATTTTAATTCAGTTTCTTAGATCCCCTTTAAAAACCACACACACTGGAAGTAACTTCCAGCATCTGGACTCTGAGGTTGTGGCATTCCCATTGCTTTGGGGGATGGATTTGGAGTAGGGCAAAAGTAGGACCTCATGAAGTAATCCTCTATAAGACTGAAATACTATATAGAAAGGTGTTAGCTGTAGACAGCATGTGGGTCAGTTAGTCAGGGTCCAGAAGAATTCTGGAGAAGTCCTGAGAATGGTAGAAAGTGAAAGTGTGTGTGATGAGCTCAGAACTCCAGATTCCAAGGGCACATGGAAGGTGAAGACTGAGCCACATTTTCTACCCTATTGTTCCTAAAATCAGATACAGTGAGATAAAGATAGTGCTCCATCTGGAGTCCTGAGTTCAAATCTACCCTCAGACACTTGTTAGATGTGTGACCCTGGGCAAGTCATTTAATTTCTGTTTGTCTCAGTTCCTTATTTGTAAAATGTGGGTAATAAGAGCACCTACCTCCCAGGCTTACTGTGAAGATAAATGAGATAATAATTGTGAAGTGCTTAGAATAATGCCTGGTACCTATTAAGTACTACATAAGTGCTAGGTATTATCAAAGGTCTTACATTCCATTTGTAGGAAACACCATATGCACATAAGTATATACAAAATACATTCAAAGTAATTTCACTAAAAAGCCATCTCTTGCCCCTTGCCCCTTTATTCTGAATCTTCCCAGCCAGGGTACCTTATAACTGGGGCTTCCCACGCCTCTCTAGCTGCAGAGTCATGTCAGTGGGTTAGCTGCTTTCCACACTGACCTGGGCTTTTTTGTGGCTCCATCCTCTCTGCCATTCTGCTACATGATGCCCAGATTCTCCTTGTTACTTCTGTAATTCTTATGGAGTAGCTAGATGGAAAAGTGGATAGAGTGTTGGGCTTGGAGTTAGGAAGACTCATTTTCCTGAGTTCAAATCCTACCTTAGACACTTACTAGTTGTGTGACCCTGGGCAAGTCACTTCACCCTGTTTGCCTCAGTTTCCTCACCTATAAAACGAACTGGAGAAGAAAATGGAGAATCAGTTCACTATCTTTGCAAGAAAACCCCAAACGTGGTCACCAAGAGTCAGACAGGACTGAACAATGACTCAACAACAGCAAAACTGTTATTCTTGGCTGGGTTTCTCCTCCCTTACTGATACTCCTGTCTGCTAGATTTCAGCATGTGGACATGTGGACATTCTCTTCTAGGAAAAGGGCACTTGCAGCTGCTGAGTATCATGCAGACCCCGCCCTGCTCTGCAGGCTAGCTGGAGAAGCCTTAGGCATCTCGAACTCTGTCTTTTAAACTGACTCCCTGCTGCTGTTCCTTCAAATTCTCTCAGTTCAATGCCTTTCTGAATTATGGTCAGACAGTTCCTTTCCATTCCCATTATATGTCAGGTCAGAGCACATCATTTTCCTGGACTCCACTTTGCAAAAACTGCAAAGTGACTGACCAATACACCTCCCAGGAAAGTAAGCAGGTGTTTGCAGGGTGCTGTGGGTGAGGGGTGAAGGGGGTGCTCTTGGTGGGCCCTGCCATACGATACCTCAGGTCCTTCTGACTTCCCATCTCTGCTGCCTGGGTGATCTCTCTGTCCCTTTCTCTCTGTGGTTCTCCAAACACTGTGTTGTAGAAAGAATGCCATACTTGAAGTCAGGGGTCCTGGGTTCAGTTCAGAATCTTCCACTTTACTGTTTGGCCTTGGAAGATTCCCTTCCCATCTGCAAACCTCAGTTTTCTCATTTGTTCAATAAAAGGGTTGAACAAAATTATCTTTAGGATCTTTTCTAGTGTTAGTATTCTGAGCT
The DNA here is from genome assembly GCF_028372415.1 of Notamacropus eugenii. NCBI lineage: Eukaryota > Metazoa > Chordata > Mammalia > Diprotodontia > Macropodidae > Notamacropus > Notamacropus eugenii. The sequence continues at coordinate 29,845,686 of NC_092874.1, read as the reverse complement.
CTGTAAATGCTCTAATGACCATCAGTATGCTAATTATCATCTAGTTATTATCATTCTGATAACTCCCAGGTCTATATTTTTAGCACTTATATCCCCACCACATCCAAGGTCAATCTTACATCATGCACTTCCTGTTGTACATTACAGTCCAAACTGGAGATGCCCAGTAGGGCATCTCAACCTCAGTGAGGCTAAAATAGAACTTGCCTTCCCTCAAACCCAGCCCTGTACTAACTCCCCAATTTCTATGTAGGACACCAGCATCCTTCCAGCACCCAGATTCATAACCTTGGTTTAATCATTGGGTCTTTGCTTTCAATCACCCTACACGTACAACCCAATGAGTTGCCAAATCTTGTCATTTCTACTCCAATGTCCCCTTATCCCCACTAATTCAACTACCATCTTGGTGCAGATCCCCATGATTCTCTGCCCGCCCCTCATCATGGACTGTCTTTATAATTTCCTAAGGGATCTTCCTTCCTGAAATGTCACCCCTCTCCAATTCATCTTCAAAATATCTTCCAGAATGATTTCCCTAAAGCAATGGCCGTATCATTCCCCTATTCAATAACCTTAATGGTTCCCTATTATTTTAGAATCAAATTCAAAGCCCTTTATTTGACATTTAAAGCCCTTCACAAATTGACCCCAAAAGACTTTCCCAGTTTTATTGTACCTTATTCCCCTTTGCACACATGGTAGTATAGCCAAATGGCCTTATTGCTGTGATTCATACAAAGCAGTCCATCTCCCCTTTCATATCTGTGCATTGGCTGCCACCCATGCCTGGCACAAGCCCCTTTATCACATCCTCCTCTTTTGTTGTTCTGTAATTTCAATCATGACCCCAGGTCTTTGTGACCCCATTCTAGGTTTTCTTGGCAGAGATACTAGAGTGGTTTGCCATTTTCTTCTCCAACTCATTTTACAGAAGAGGAAACTGAAGCAAGCAGGGCTAAATGACTTGCCCAGGGTCACACAGCCAGTAAGTGTCTGAAGCCAGATTTGAACTCAAGAAGATGAGTCCCTGATGCCAGGTCCAGTGCTCTATCGCACCACCTAGCTGCCCTCCTCCTCCTCTTAGAATTCCAAGTTCCCTTCAAAACTCAGTTCAAATACTGCTTTGTACATGAAGTCTTTCTGGATCCTTCACAGTTGTGAGTGACTTCCCCTTAAAAAAAATCTATCTACTTTGCACACCTATTTCTGCATATGTTTCTCTGGCACAAGCTTTTTGAGAGAATGGAATGCTTCCCTTTTGTCTTTGTATCTCTAGTATAGTGTGTGGCATATAGTAGGTACTTAATAAATGCTTATTGATTGATTAAACCCAGGTCCTCTGATTCTAAATTCAGTTGTTTTCTCACTGTATTAGCTTGCCTTCATTCATTCATTCAATAAGAATTCATTAAGCACTCATGATGTGCCATGAACCATGCTAGGTACTGTCAATGTACAAAGATAAAAGTGAGACACAGCCCTACCCTCAAGGACCATGCGTCCTGGGGAGGTGGGGGTGCTAGGTGGAAACGAGACAAACACAGATACGAAAATATCAAATTGCAGAATTATGGCAGAAGGACACTATAGCCAGAGGGTGGGGGAGGAGTCAAAATAGGTCTCCTGTAAGAGATAGCAATAGGTAAACAATAATCCAAGAGAAGCCATTGGGGAGTGCTTGCTAATTAATGATCATCTTTGAGATAGCTAACATTTCTATAATGCTTTAATATTTGCAAAGCACTCTACAAGTATCATTTCATTTGATCCTCACAATAGGATTCCTGTTCTATGGGTGAAGAAATTGTAGCTAAGAAAGGTTGAGTAACTAATCCAGGGTCACACAGCTATTGAGTATCTAAGGTTGGATTTGAACTTAGGTCTTTTGATTCCACACCAAGAGGGATCACTCAGTCAATTAATAAAATGAAAAGAGGATGTGGGTGACAGGAGAATCAGGGAAGATTTTGGGGAGAAGGGGGACTTGAGATGGACCATGAAGAACAGATAGGATTCAGGTAGGTGGAAATGCACCTAAGACAGGGATGGTGAAAGTTGGGGAAGCCCTGACAGGAATGAGCATTAAATATTAAGGACCACAGACAGAGCCTGAAGGGACCTTCCCAGTCACTTAATACAATTCTTTCAATTTACAGATGAGGAAACTGGCTCAGAAAGAAGTGTTTTGATCAGGAATTGTGTTAATTCACTTGAACTCAATACTTTTAGTGAGGAAATTCCCAGAGGTGATTTTCTCATTAGTCTTTTGCCAACCAAGATTGTACATCCATCCTCCCAGGCCAGCTAGACCTCAAGAAAGAGATAGAGCCTGAAATTTGTATAAAATAACTCAATGGGGGAAACTCCCCCAAAATAGAGTTGTTGCCTTAGAAGCAAAATAAATGAGTTTTCAAATATAGCTTCAAGGGAGTCAGTGTTTTCAAAAGGAAAGGGGCAGGTCTTTTACAACTTAAATCTGAGGGTGCCTCTGATGACCAGGGATGGAGTAGAGCTACTTTCATTGAGGAGTTAATGTCTACTACATCATAGAGTTCAGCTCCCCAGGAGCTCTCATCAGAGAAACAGGAAAAGAGAATCCTGATTTCCTTGACAGCATTTTCCCTCCTGCTGAAAAGTCCTTTGAATTCCAGGGTCACTGCTGAGCATTTAGTGGAGAACTCTGCCCCAGTGCTACAAGTCCTGTGTTCTGTTTCTAATGCAGACCTCAGCAGGTCAGATGTTAAGCCAGAGGCAGGTTGTAACATCATAAAAAGTTTATCGTGAATCTCTTTCTCCCCATGGTATCTTTCACATCCGCCTTCTCTTCTCTGCTCACCACTGCCCTTGCATGGACCCTGATCAGCACTTGCTACTTGCTTGAATACTCTTCTCTTCTAGTCTCTTTATTTCACCCTTCTTCATTCCATACTCACTCACTCACTCATCCAGTAATTCAGCAAGTGTTTATTAAGTCTCCACTATGTATTAGGGTCTGTGAATACAAAAAACCACTTCCCTTCCCCCCCAAATTCTCTGCCTTCATGATGCCTAGATTATTTCAAGGCAGATAATATTTATATGTGTAAAGTTACTTACTTATAGGTTTTTGTAAATATTTTTTGTAAAACTGACCTAATTATTATAAACACAAAAATAAATTTCTGAGATGTATATTATATATATAATACAAATGATATAAAATTAATTTGTATATAGTTTATATAACTGTATATCATGTATATAATATAATTCTATATAATAGAATATAATCATTTGTATCAAATAGTAACTGAGGGGATCTAGAAAGGTGGTATATAGGAGTGAAATTGGAGCTGAGCTTTAAAGAGAGATGGGAAAATCTAAGAGGCAGAAGGGAGAAGAGAGAGTATTTCAGGCCCAGGGTACAACCTGGGCAAAGACACATGTTGCACCTAGGTCAGGCAGGAGGGCCAGTCTCATTAGAATGCTGAGAGTGCAAAAAGGGAGTGATGTACAAAGAGCCTAAAAAGCAGGCTGGAGGCAGATAGTGAACGTTAGGAAATAAGGAGCAGAAGAATTTGTGTTTTATTCAAATTGTAATTGGTAACTACTGAAGTTTTTGGAGCAGAGAAAAGAAATGGGCTGGACTGTGCTTTTGGAGCACACCTGGGTAGCTGGGTGGAGGATGGATTGGAGAGGGGAAACATACATCAGTCAAGGGCCAGTTAGGAAGCAGTTGTCAAATAGCCAGGATGAGAGGTGATAAAGGCCTGAGCTAAGGTGGTTGTGGTTTGAGTGGTGAGAAGTATATGAGTGCAGGAGCTCTACTGAAGGCAGGATTGGTGAGTCTTGGTATTTTAAGAGTGAGGGAAAAAGAAGAGTCAAAGATGATTCTGAATTTGTAAACCGGAGGGATTGTATAAAATTTGGAAGATGAAAGAATGCAGGGATTTGGGGTGGGAGAAGTAATGAATGCTTCTAGACACATTGAGTGTGAGATGACTGTGCAACTGTTGTCTAACCATGCTCCCCCACTACCGCCATCTTGTACTTTCACAGTTGGGGTTTTTGAACCCAAGTCCAAGTTGTTTTTTTGTGCCCAAGAGTAAGAATTTACTTTTATACCCAGTGAATTTAATCTTATTCAGTTCACTCCTACGTCCTAGTCTGAATATATATATATATATGTATGTACTAGATCTTGACTTTGTCACTCTTCTAGCTTGAATAGAGCTAAAAAAAATTTAGAGTATGTTTTTGTTTAAGCAGATGATAAAAATCTTTAAAAAGCTTATGGTCAAGCAGAGATCAGCCTTGTAGGAAGGCAATGAACCATTAACGACCACTCTTAGGCTCCAACCACAGCCCATGTCTTTCTATTCTTTCCAGAAGAACAGTATGAGACATATTATGAAGAAATGTGGCAAAAAAACTATAAGTAAAAATTTATCTATAGTATTCTCCTTATCTGCCAGTTTAGTAATCCTGTGAAAATAGGAAATACGTTCAGACTGGTGTGATATTTTCGTTCTGAAGCCATATTGATGCTCTATGATCATTGCTTCATTGCGATGTGCTCACTGACCATCTCTTTAATAAAATACCCTGGAATTTTGTCAGGAATCAAAACCAAATTCAGTAGGTGATAAAAATCAAGGTTCCTTTTTTTCTATTGTTGGACCAGATGGCCAGGGAGATCTCTTCTAGTTCTCAAATTTGGTGATAGTCCTAGATGCATCATTGCGTCTCGTTAGTAAAATGGAAGTTCTTTTAGAGCAGGAACTGGTTTGCCTTTGTACGTCTATCCCCAGTGCTTAGCACAGGGCTTGGAACATATGTTTTTATAATTAACGTCAAAAATACATGTGCACATATATACATGTATATATGTATATATAGACACACATGTATATATGTGTATACACACACGTATGCAATACATATGTTTAGAGGTGCAATGTGGGAAAATGAAGTAGTTTTGGAGTCATAAAGACCAAGTTTCAAGCCCTACCTTTAAAATTTACTGTCTTTATGACCTTGGGCATGTTATTTAGTGTTCTAGAGTCTTGACAACTCTATGAGGCTAAGTTAAAGAGAGAGTGCAGCCCAGCATTGGGAGAGAGAGTTAGCTTGTCCAGGAATTCCTTGTCCCAGAGGAATCATTGCAGATCTAGCCTGGCATTGTGGATAGAGAAACAGACCAGGAAGATCTAGTTTTTAAGTCTAACCTCTGATATGGGCTATGTGACCCTGATCAGTCCATTTAGCTCTCATAGTGCCAAGAAACTCTCAGGTGCACGTTGCAGAATATTTTCCAGGCTCCATCAAAAGAAAGAATTTTCTGATGAAACTACAGGTCCAACCCTGCCCCACCCCACCCCCAACATCCACATTTGAAATGAAACCACTAGGGAGGCTGAGACGGAGCATGTTCAAATGATTTGCCCCATGGCTCATATGTGAGAAAGGAACAAAATCCTTGCTCTAGCTCCTAATGGAGCCCACTGGAATAAATAAATACTTATCTTGAAGGATGTGAATATAGCGCGGCTATCATTTCTATTCAAAAGGTTGCAATGAATGATCCAACACACGTGCGCCTCCCCACCCCCCACGACTTCATGGTAGCCCACTTTAATGCTTCCTGCTACATAAGAGATCATAGAAACATGAATGTAAACTAGCCATCTGCCTATTAGTGAATCATCACCACATTAGAAAGCTTTCAACAACCCATCTTTCTGCTGTTCTTTGACAACCTTGACCTTCCTTCAGTTTCTTGCCACTTGAATAATATTGCATCATATCTAAAAAGAACAATGCAATCATCTTTTCTATTTGCAGCCCTAAGACAGTCAACAGTATTTGATACAATCAGCATGTGTCTTGATACGGAAGGCACATGGTGACAAGTGTAACTGAATGTAGTTATTCGGCTGTCATGAAATGCACCTTATGGTGATAAACTTCAGCCATAAAATTGGAAGACTATCACATAAACATGTTTCAGGAAGAAATACACTAACAGAATTCACTGCTAGGTTATTGTTGGAAACCCACATTCTATTTATCGAGGGGGCAATTTTTACAGTACGAGGCAGGGTTGGGATGCTCATTACGTTTTACAATGAAGTAATTACTGGGTGGTAATTTCTTTATTTCAGCCAACAATTCTATCTAATTAGCCGACAATAAATGGAAGAAGTGAAATTAGGAAAATCTAGATGGACAAACCGGAACAGCGTGATGTTTCGTCAACACATGTATCAAATTCTTTCAATTTCAGTCCAGCTGTCAAAAAAAATATGAATCTATTTTTTATTTCCCCAGTTAAAATTTTCCCTCTCTTTCCTTGCTCCTCTCACTCAATTCTCACTAAAACCATGGCATCATTGATTAGTAAAAAGACATATTAATTATGTTGATGGGGCATCTGAGATACATTGAAGGGCTGGTTTATAATGATCAGATGCCGTACTTCCATAGCTTCTAAACTGAAGATATAAAACTTCTTTATCAGTTTGTTTCTATAACCTTCATTAAGCACTGAGAATGAGGCACATATTCAAATTCTTGGTCTACAGGATTAGAAAAGAGGGACATGGGGGTATACAGTTGGGATGGATGCCATAGGAAGTCAACCTCTCTTGGGCTCTGAATGCTATATTTCTGCATCAAACTGTGTCCTGGTCAGTGTTTAGCAGAAAGTCTTACATAGGAGGGACTGGGGATCATGTCAATGTGGGCATGTATTCCTTCTGTCACCTAAGTCTATCTGTCTTGTACAACAACAATTTCTATCTCCTGTTATAACTTTATTACAGAGGGACCACCCTATGTCTTGGGGTCCATCCTCTAATTTTTTTGGTCTCATAAGGATATAAATGGACTGACCATTGGTCAGTCATGTCACGCCAATAGCCCACATCATTTTTTTTGCTGATAAACATCCCCAATGATGTCTTTTACATTGGTTTGTTTTAATAATTCTTTGTAATATTTAGAATGAGTTATAATCGGTAGGCTGCGTAGGTTGCAAATTGAATGTCCTCAATAAATGTTTGTTGAATGAATGGATGAGGGAGTGAATGAATAAATGAATTCAATTACACTTGATCTAGAACCACAAGAAACCTCTGAGGCCATTTGTAGCTGGAGAAACTGAAGCCTAGGAAGGTTGGAACTCACCCAAGATCACACAGTAAGCTAACATCAGAATCAGGATGGCAGTAATTCCTACCTTCAGGGTAGACAGTGGGGATAATGAGTATTTGAATATGTTCTGCTAGTGCCTAGTGTGTGTGTGTGTGTGTGTGTGTGTGTGTGTGTGTGTGTGTTCATCCTTTGTTGCCGAAGAAGACCATGCCATCAGAGAAATGATGACCTGACTTACACTTGACTTTGTTTTTGAGTGAGGGAGTGCTGTGCAGGTCATCAGCCTCACTTCTCCTCCAGAGCCATCTGAATCCAGTGACCAGATATTCATCAGGATAACTGGAGATGACCCAGGATGAGGCAATTGGGGTTAAGTGACTTGCCCAAGGTCACACAGCTAGTGAGTGTCAAGCGTCTAAGGTGAGATTTGAACTCAGGTCCTCCTGACTCCTGCACTGGTACTCTATCTACCACCTAGCTGCCCCCAAATGTGTCTAGTGATGTGAAGGAAAAAGGAATGTTTCACTTCATCACAAAGGGCAAAGCTCCTACCTGGAATGGTCTCCTTTTAGCTCAGGAATCCTTGTCCTTGAAGGACTTTAAAAACATTGACTCTTCTTACAAGCCTTTCCAGTTGACTGAAAGTGAGATCTAATTGACCTGTAGGTTAATTTTCAATTGCTGCACTTCCAAATAAAAGGACTGCTGATGCATTTCTCACTACATAAAAGGTATGTGAACTAATGCTTGTACTTCTTGGAAACATTTCATTTGTCACATGATGCTCTGACTCTGTACGGACAGTTATATGAAGATGCCTCTGTCCTTTGATCTGTCACTCTTAATAGCCAATCACAGAGCAGACCTATTGGCTGGCTATATTTCTACCACTCCATTCCTCTCTGGCTGAGCTCCTACTCTACTGACATCTTTCTCAGCTGTCTTCTTACCCTTCCTATGGCTCCTTCCTCTGATTGGTTGGTTCCCCTTCTTCCCAAACTCCATTCAAAGGAGAGTGCCCAGACCAGTGGTATTCACTTCTTCATTACTCTCTGGCTCTGCTCCTGATCATTAGGACTGTTTTTTCCACCAAGCCCCAAGTGAAGACATTCTTCACCTGCTCTGTGTTTTTCATCTCCCTTTTAGATCTTATCTTCCCCTATGAGAATGTAAGTTCCCTGAGGGCAAGACTTTCTTTTGGATGGTACTTGTATCCCCAGAGCAGCAGAAAATGACCCCTGAGATTTAATAGTAACTTTCCTTTATGCTCTCTATTGAACAAACACGCATGTAAATGAATACACAGCCCAGTGGTGGATTAGGTGTCTTTTAGTTTTAGTTCAGATATAAAAAATGAAAAAAAATCAATTTTTTAGTTCTCTGGTTAAATTGTTTGAGAGAAGAAACCAAAGGTCAGAATGGTAATTTGCCCAAGCTCCCATGGCTAGTTAAGTGTCAGAGTCAGACTTAAACCCAGATCTTCTGACTCATGATAATAAGAAGGTAAAGCTAGACCCGGAAGGAGTCTCAGAGACAGTCTTGTCCAGGGGTCCCTAACCTTTTTTGTGTCATGGACCTCTGGCAGTCTGGGGACCCCCAACCCAGAATAATCTTTGACTAAATGCATCAAAGAAAATGCATAGGATTCAAAAGGAAAACAATCCTATTGAAACACAATGATCAATTTAAAAATACTCTAATCCAACCTCCTCCTTTAACAGATGAGAAGCCTGAGATGCACCAAGGTGAAGTGACTTACCCAGTGTCAAACATTTAGTTTGTGGGAGAACTAGGATGTGAACCCATGTTCAGTTCAGTTTCAATTCAATGACATTTATTAAGTGCCTGCTATATGTCTAGGGCACTGTGCTAAGTGCTGGGGGTACAGAAAGAGGCAAAAAAACCAGCCCCTGTCCTCAAGAGTTTTCAGTCTAATGGGGGGGAAGCATGCAAACAAATACCTGCAAAACAAACTATATTTAGGATAAACAGTAAATAGTTAAAAGAGGGGAGGCCCTGGAATTAAAAAGGGTTGGGGACAGCTCTTTACTTCCATAGTCTTGTTGTTTTCCGGTATTCTATTTCATCACTCTCAACTGTTGCCAGTGCCAGAAAACTGAGAAACAAGCCCCTTGTGAAATTACAATGCTCCAGACTGAGCTTTTCCTACAATTTCTTAATTGCAGGTTTTATAGTTGGAACATATGTAGGTTCCACTGATTTCCCCAGCACTTCACAATACTACTCACAAACTCAGTTTTACAATTAAATGAAAAATCAGAGGGGAATATAATAAACTCTAGAAAGGAGGCTCTTATTTTCAGATAATTTAGTTGAGCATAGGAGTAAAACCTAGAGAGCTTAAAAATGGTTTCTATTCTCCTCTCCCTCTTCTTCCTCTGCTCCTTTCCTCCCCACTTCCCCCTCTCCTTCCCTATATGTATGTGTATGTATGTCTATATGTCCAGTTTTGCTATGACAGTAGTGATATTATGACGGTATAAGTCAGCAGACTTGGATTTAAGTCCATACCCTCACATTTAAGTAGACATGTGACCTTGGACTTTATCATTCTGATCTTTGGTTATTTTGTCTGTTAAATAATTTACCTGGGGTACTAAAAAGTCAACCCTTTTTCATTTTTATATTTTGATTTTTTTCATTTTCAGATGAAACTGAAAGAAATCAAATCTACCAGTAATAGACCACTTCATTTATAAACATATTTCTGTATAATTTATATTATATAATATAGCTTTATATAATATAGTCTTGTATTATATAATTATATATAATATAAATTTGTATTATATATATTTAATATGAATCTCTTCTTCTTTTTTCTTCTCTGTGCCCTTCCCCTTTTCCCTGCTCCCTTCTCTTCTTTTTTTTTCCATTCCCCCTTTCCCTGCTCACATTCCTGCCCTCACTCCTTCCTCATTCCTTTCTTTCATCCTTGAAACTTTGGTTAGGATTGAATTAAATAAATTGCTAAAAGAGTCATGTCCTTTCCTCCTAGGCAGAGAATTCAAATTCTGGTTTGTCGTGGTGAATGAAATCAAGAGCTCATGGAGGCAACAAAGACAGAGAAGAAAGACTTCAAGCAGCAGACTATCTAAAGCATGTCAGGAAGGCAAGGGAAAATCCAACCTGAATTGTCTACCCCTCCCAGGAGATGACTGTTTCAGCACACACCACTGAGGCACACCTCTCTCGCGACCTTCTGGGACAAATCTGGATCTCGACAACCTCCCCTGCCCCACTGGAAGGCAGGTGCAATCAGCATGGGGAAGTGAGCAGCAAGGGTCTTTGAGTTATTAGTCAGAGGCAAAAAGTCCTGCCACCAGGTGGAAGCCAATTAAGGCTTAATGACCAGGAATCAAGATCTGAAATAATAAACAGCTGAGATTCTGAACTGGAAGCAGGGGCAAAGAGGAAGGTAAGAGCAACATTAAAGCCCAGTCCAAACCTTTGGTCAGCTAAAGAGGTAAGACAATGCCAATGCTGGTGGAAGTGGGTATAAGAGCTGGTGTTATACAGGAGACTGAGGAGATTTTAGAGTCAGATGAACAAGATTCCAATCCTGACCAAACTCCTAACTACTGATGGAAATTGAAAGAAGTCATTCAACCTCATCACAACTAATATTTCCTCATCTGTAAAATGTGGAGGCTTGGCCAAGTGATCTCTAAAGTACCCTATAGTTCTGAAATCTATAATCCTTTGATAGGAGGAATCAAATATTATCTAGATTTAAAAAATGCCAGGGGAATGATGGGGGTGACATTCAATGTCATGCCTCCTTTACTGGAGTACAGAGTGTGGAAATGGGAGTTGCATAAACCTGGACTCCAATCCAAACTCATATCCAGACCCTCAGCAAGTCATTAAATTTCTTCTAGCCTCAGTTTCCTCATGTGAAAAAAGAGGAAAGTAACGATGCCTACCTCACAATGCTCTTGTGAAGGTAATACTTTGAAAATCTCATTGTAAACTTCAGTGTGCCATAGCAATGTGATTTGTTATTATTAGCAGCATTGTTATCAGAGGAGAAAGACTCTCAAAGCCCCTTATTTTACAAACGTGAAACAGACCAGAGGTGGAGGGATTTGCCCATGGCCATGAGTAGCCCAGAAGGCTGAGAAGGGGTAGTTCTTGACTCTTGGCCAGGAGGCTCTGCCCTTGCCTTTGGGACCACTCAGAGAATCAGAAGCTGGGGCATCACCTCTTACCATGATGCTTGTGTTCCTCTGGAGTGACTATCATAAGCTGAGAAGGAGAACTTCATTGATTTTTTGTGTGAGGATGTTTGTGCAGCTTTATTGGACTGCTCTGTTGGGCTGGACAGAATAATTCTTGTGATCCGAAAAGGAACCTGATATTAAAATCCATTACTCAGCTGCACAAATGGCCAAAACACGAAAGGTCCCAAAAAGGGCAATGAAAAAGCATTGGGTCATAACTGAAGCATTTGGAATAATGAGTTTAATTTCCCAAATTTTCCATTTTTTTATTAGGCCTAAACCACACTCCTTTTTTTTCCTGCAGTCACAACCTCCATGTTGCCTTACTCTCACAGTTCATAGAATCAGAATCAGGTGAAATATCTCTTAATATCTCTGAGTCAGGGATTCATTAAGATGCCAGCCTTCATTTGTACATTCTTGTACAAATTTGGCAAGAGACAGAACTGCTTTTAGAATCCAGTGCCTAGGATTCTGATGGGAAACACTACTGGATTTGTAGTGTAAGGACATCTGCATTTGAATCCTGGCTCTGTCTATACTACGTGTCCTCAGACAAGACAATTAATTTATCTGGGACTTGATTGACTTCTTGGTAAAAATGGGGGAAGGACTGGACTCAATGATCTTGAAGACACTTTCAGTGGTCCTATCACCAGTGTTCTTTGTTATTTTGTCAGGTTCTATAGCTCCTACAGCTTAGCACAGTGCCTGACACGTAGTAGACACTTAATAAACATTATTTGGATTGAATTATTGAATCATGAAAAAAATTGCAATTATATGCCATGTCTCACAAGTCTTTAGTACAATGTTAAAACTTTAAACTTCACTAAAGCTTGTAGGACATGCTGTATAATGATTTAAGATATTAAGGTATTTTTCTTATGTTTAACATGATTGTACATCAGATTGCTTGTCTCCTGGGGGAGGGAGAAAAATTTGGAACCTCAAATCTTATGAAAATGAATGTTGTAAATTATCTTTGAATGTAATTGGAAAAAATAAAATGCTATGCGCACAAAAAGTGTTTTCTGATAACGCTGGTAGGATGGAGTGACTTCTCATCCCCATGATTACAGATGAGAGTACTACGGCTCTGAACCCAGCTTTCCTGAGGTCTCTTAAACAAATGATGTAATAGCTGTAAAAGCATTCAACAGGGTGATTGGCACATAACAGGTGCTTAATAAGTGCTTATTTTCTTCCTTCTCCCCTTCCTGAATTAGGACTCAGAGACTTGGGACTCAATTTGGGACAGAGATTGGGACTGAAATCTTGCCTCTTTCACTCACTACCTGTATGACTGTGTGCAAGTCACTTAGCCATTCTGGCCTACAGGTATTTTCTTTGTGAATAAGGAAGCTGGATTCAGTGACTTGGTAGGATCTCTCTTAGCTCTATCTTTAGAGGACCCTGGGTAACCTAAGGCTACACCAGCAGAGTTAGCCAAAAAGGTTTGAGGTGGGTTGTCCATCGATTAGCCAAGGAGCAGCCACTCATGATCCATAGATCTTCAGCTTGGACACATGGTGGTTAATTCGTTGGCTACAGTCCCCCGTGTAGATCAGGAGTGAAAGTAAAAAGGTTTATGGATGGTATTGGGGTTTGGAAGATCAATTGGGCACAAATCATGACCTCTTGAAGTGTTGGAGTTTCCACATATGCTTTACTCAACCTGGTTTTCCCAGATCTGATCCCAGACTTATTCTTGCCTGAATAATAAAATACAGGGTTAAGGGAAGTAGAATCTTGGAATTTTCGACGTAGCAGTGACCTTCAGGAACATCTATCCAACACCCTTATTGTAGAGTGGAATAAAACGAGACTGGGAGAGGTCAGTTGACATGTCAACAATCATATCCAGGTCCTGCGGCTCTTAATTAAGTGCTGTTTCCAGTATTTCATGCTACTTCACCCTGATGAGAGTCTCAAAAAATTGTGATCAAGGCAAATAGGGGAATGAATCAAAGAAGCAGAGATTTAAATGTCATGTATATAGTTCAATTCCTTTATTTTGTAGATGAGGAACCTGAAGCAATAGATATGAAGGAAATTACCCAAGATCATACCTTATTCTGGACCAGGCCTAAGGAACCTCCAGGTTGGACAGTTAAACTCCATGAAGTACTCTTAGACCATAATATGTAACAACAAGACAAAAAAATCTAAAAAAATCATTTTTACTAATTAAGAGATGACATGAATTAACTTCTAAGTTAAAAAGGATACAGGATAATACTTACTCAGGAAATCATTATCCACAGATAGCAGGAGCATGTAGGAGTATTCTCTGACCAGTCCCTCTCCACCACCCTAGACTGGATCCCTCATGAACAAATGAAAAGGCATTTATTGAGTTCTTACTTTCTTCCAGGCACCCTACTAAATAAACTGAGGATAACAAATTCAAGGAAGCAAGACAGTCCCTACCCACAAAGAGCTTATATTTTAATGAGGGAAACCAACACATAAAGTGAAACTGGCAGACGGATAAAGGATAGGCTCAGTATTATGGTCTGGAAATGGCCAAGAAGTGACATGGATGATCTAATTCTATCAAGATAAAGCCAAAGCTCATCGATGAGCTCCCAAGGTTCCAGATATTGAGTCTAGTTGTTTCTAATGGGGGGAGGTCAAGGAGGAAGACCAGAGGGAAGACAGCATACTCTGGTGGCCTGGATGTAACATGAAGTCCTAGTTCTAGACAAGAGCAGAGACTAAAGAAGTCAAACTCCTCCCTAACTTCCTTAAAGGATGAGTCTAGTCTCCTTGCTGCTGGAGTTGCTGCCTTGAGTACAAGTGCCAGAGAAACAAAGGAAATGGGGTAGGGGTGAGGAGCAAAAGTAAAAAGAGAGAAAGGGAGGCTCCAGCTGGGAGACCACTACAGCAGTGTGAATGCTCTCTAGTACAATAAATAGATCAACCTTCCTCTCCAGCAAAGCCCCAGCTGTTTAGTCGCCTGGCAGAAAGAAGCCAGTGCAAAGTAAGTAAGTAAGGTCCAATGATGCAAAACAAATCCTGTCCTTACCACACCCAGGCAGTAAGGAAATGGAGAGAGCAGACGTCCCCCAAAGCTAGAGGAGGAAGTAGGACCATCATGGGACTTGGAGCATAATGGGATTATAGGATTTGGAGCCAGAAAGGAATTTACAGATCATCTGGCCTAACACCCCTCATTGTACAAATGAGAAAACTGAATTTCAAAAAGGTGCAGTGACTTATCCAAGGCCACAGTATAGGACCAAGATTTGAACTGTTTCCAAATCAGTGCTTCTATCACAAGAACAAGTTGCTTCTTGATTACAATTTTTAAAAAAAAATTAGATTTCTTGTGACTTCAAAGCTATTTTTTTCCATAATGACCTTGGGAGAAAGGTGAAACCAGTATTATCCCGTAAATCTCAGAGAGACTTGTCCACGAGCATTCAAGTAGTAAGTGTCAGGAGCAGAATTCGAACCTTTGTCTCCCCTGGCTTTTGGCCTGGCACTTTGCCCACCACACAGTGCATCTCCTCCTTTGCAAAAGTGTACTCAAAGCAAGAATGAAAACTCAGTCTGGACCAAGGCAAGACAAAGTGGTGAACTAAGTCAAATGTGTCATTTCGTTTCCCCCTCCTCCCCATGTTCTGTCAGTGACCCCAGGCTGCCTTGGCTGGCCACATTCACAGATGTCCAACTCAGGTCTGGCCTCCATAGACTCTGTCCTTCCAATGGATCCAGATTTACTCTAAATTACATAAAGCTGTGGCTGCAGTTCGGTGAATTACCCTTCTTAGGTTTCCAAAGAAGACTCCTGACCAGCCAAAACCTCCACAGAAGGCATGAACCCTCACTGTTACAATGTCAATCTAAAGTAATGGGAGACATTTTAGGGGTGCTTTGCTGTATTCCTCAAACCATGTTAAGAGAGGGATAGTGAGTCTGGGTTCAGATCCCATCTCTATCACATACTAACTTAGACAAATCACTTCTGTGCTCGGTTTCCTCCTCTGTAAAATAAAGGAATTGCACTAGATGACCACTACAATCCATTCCAACTGTAGAGTTATCCTCCTCTGATGTTTCCAGAGATTTACTCTTGGCCACCATAATCATAACCACTTACCTTTTAGATGGTGAAAGCTAGATCTGGTGGCAACTAGGTGACAGTGTATAGAGAGCTGGACCTAGAGTCAAGAAGACCTGAGTTCAGATTTTACCTCAGATACTTATTAGCTGTGTGACCCTGGACATGTCACTGAATTGCTGTCTGCCTCAGTTTCCCCATCTGTAAAAGGGATAATAATAACTATCTTGCAGTGTTGTGAGTATCAAATGAGATAAGAGTTGTAAAATGCTTAGCAGAGTACTAAGCACGTAGTAAACCCTACATAAACATTAGCCATAATTATTATTATTTTTATCTTAGTATCCTAGGATTTTCCCAAGAGCTATGTAGAGGGACATGAAATACGAAGGCCATTGGTAGATCTGCAGGAAAATGTTCATCCTATTTGCATAGGCAGATCTAAACTGTGCTATCTATTTTCAGGCAATTTCTAGCTTTAAAAGTTTATGACGCCTTTCCGCCAGCTTGTGGATGTAGGGTTTTTTTGTTTTTCCTTCTCATTTTCCTTTCCTTGGTATGCTATCACTGACCCAGATTTCTTAAAGCAAAGAGAATGGAGGCAGGCACAGCCAGAATTCGTATGTGGGTCAGAGAATATGGCTTTATCACACTATAGGTTCAGCAAAAGTGACAGCACTTTGGAAAGCAAAAGTAGATGGTCTCAGGGTCAACATCACTCAGTCAGTCAGCAAACATTTTGGGAGCCCTATGTGCCCAGTACTGCGCTAAGTCCTGGCATTACAAAAAAAAAAAAAAAAGACCAAAACAGTCACTTTAACAAGAGGAAGGAAATTCAATTCCAAGGATTTTTTGGGGGGGCGAGGGGGAACTGTTACATCCACATTTTAGTTTTTCATTTAGCTCTTCAACTTTGCTGTCTGGGTAAGAATGGGACAGAATTTCCCAGGGAAATTTCTCTTTTCTGCATGACCTTTTTCCTTCTGCCTGTCTTGAAAACACCCACGTTCAGATCTCTAGACCAAATTAAATAATTATTGCTATTTCAGGACAGTGTCGCTGTCATCTTTTTTAAAAAAGTGCTATCACTAGAAAAGCTTTCAGCTAAACCCAGGTCCAGGGTGAGAGACAGGACTTCCAGAAAGGTGGGACAAATGCCCGAGGTTGTCAAGCTGCGATAATCTGAATGGACCGGGATTTTGAAAAAAAAAAAAAAAAGCATCCATACGAAAGAGAGACTTTGAAATGGCTCATTTCAGGGCACTCAACCCTTTCATCACCAGAAGCAGAGATTCTAAATACAGCCTTACAATTAATCCAGAATGAGAACCTCTCTCACCAAAAAGAGAAGGAAGATGCCTTGCCTAGTCTAAATGAGCTTGCTCTAATGCATAAGTCCAAATGTTATTGCAGAAGGAACTTGGGTCTCATTTCTTAAATTTACAGCTATATCAACCACAGTTTCATGAGATGTGACATCGATTATTTTTTTAAAGGCCCAAACCCATATGAGGCTATTCAAATAACTGTCAAGCCACTTTCCCCTGAAATAGGAGTGAGTGCCAAAAGGGGCAGGCCATAAATTAGAGAGAGTGTTGTCTCAAGGAGAAGGCATAAATACCAAACAAACTGTTTGATGAACCTGTTGACTGAGAGTCAATTTTTGCCATCCAGGCTAATGGAGAGGAGCAGGAAACAGATCATCCAGAACCAGAGAAAATACAGGAATCACTTTGATTTGCCTTTTGCATCCTGCTGGAGACATGCACTCCATCAAGTCCATGCACAGAAACATGCTTTGACATAAACATACACCCTATTACTTACCTACTTCCTTGATACCTAATTGCAATTTCTTTTCTAGGCAATGTGGCTTAGTGGGTGGAATACTGGAGGTGGAGTTAGGAAGGACTGGATTTGCATTCTGCTCAGATACCAGTTTTCTGATCCTGGGCAAGTCATGTAATATCTTCCAGCCTCACTTTCCTCATTTGTAAAATGAGAAAATAGTATGAGACTTTCAAGATCCTTTCCAGTGCTCAATCTATGATCTATTGACTAAATCCTACTTCAGTTAAATTCTATAACCATTCAGTAAATGCCCATTAACTATGTGGCACTATTTGTGGCCTAGAGATGGCAGGGAGTCATCTTCATGGTAAGGGACCTCCCTAGTCATCTAGTTCAATCAATGGAATCCCCACAGTAACAATAATAAGTGACCATCCAAGACTACCTGAAGACCTCCAAGGAGGAGGCTCTCTACTAGTTCCTGAGGCAGCCCATTCCACCCTAGACAGCTCCACTTTTGTGGAAATGTTTCCCCGATGTCTAGTCTGAATTGGCCACTTACCTGGTTCTGCTCTCTGAGTCCAAGCAGAAGAAATTCTAATCTTCTCTCACATGGTAGCCTTCCAAATATATGAAGACAACTATCCCCCTCCAGTTTTCTCTTCTCCAGGCTAAACACCTCTAGCTCCTTCATCTGATTTTCCTATGCCATGGACTCAAGGCCTATCACCATCCTCAAAGCCTTCCAGCTTGTGTATGTCTTTCTAAAGCAGCGTTCAGAATGAACCATAATACTCCAGATCCAAAGTAATGACTCTAACTTCCACCCACCATTCTGAATTCTGTTCTCTGGGGTCAAATAAAACAAATCGTATCCTCTTTCCCCAGGACAGCCCTCTAAATATGTAAAAATATTTATTATATTACGGAAGTGCTTTGCATTGTTACACATGTATGACCTATATTGAATTGCTTGAAGGTAGGTAGGTAGGGAGGGAGAGAATATGGAACTCAAAGCTTTAAGAATTAATGTTAAAAATTGTTTTAGCATGCAACTGGAAATTAAGCTATATGGGCAATGGAGTATAGAAATCTATTTTGCCCTACAGGAAAATAGAGGGGTAGAGGGTTGGATGAAGGGTAGGTAATAGAAGGGAGGACAGACTGGAGGAACGGGGGGAAGGGTGTGCATGCTGTTCTGGGGTGAGGGGTGGGGAGAGATGGGGAGAAAATTTTGAATTCAAATTCTTGTGGAAGTGAATGTTAAGAACTGAAAAATAAATAAATTATATATCAAAAACATTTATTAATTTGCCTCTAAATTGTGTTTTTTTTCCAGAATAATCTCCCCCATGTCAGGCCTAGAGGCCTGTGTGGGCTACCTGAGTCTTCTTACCTCACCTCCGAGGTCTTCGGCTGGCCATGCCGGATGCACATATGAGAGAAAGGACGTTCCAGAGTCGAACAAGGGTTGAGCTTTATTTCAGGGTCTAGTTACAAGTGCAGGGGGGTCTTCCTTAGGAGGAAGAGGGGGAGATTTCCTAAGGAGGCTAAGATCTTAAGGGATTGGAAGTAGAAGTACAAGCGGGGAGAGAGGGGGAGGGGAGAGAGGAAAGAAGAGAAGCGGAGCCTACTGTCCTCTTGGTTCCTCACGTGCTAAGAGAGCTTTCAGGCTTCCTCAATCCTACTTAACCTTCAGCTGCACAGTTTGCATCTAAATACCGTGCTGTTAGATAACAATAGTGTGCCCAGATCCGGGACGACCTCGAGGGCAGGGAGACTCCACCCATCACGTATCTCCCGGGGAGAGGCGGAAATACCCAAGCTAGCTGAGCTAGCTCAGTCTGACCTTCTCGAATCCCCGCTGTTCATGGAGGGCCTCGTAAGACTCTAAGATTTAGAAGTCCCACTTTTACCCGCCCGAGACCATCCACACGGATTTGAACTTCCAATCCCAACACCCCCAGTTCCTCCAAGGCATCCTTCTATGGCACAGCCACAAGGCCCTTCCTCATTCTGCTTGCTCTTCTTAGCATCCACTTTAGCTTGTCAAAGTATTTTCTAAAATGCCATGTGGAAAACTAGTGGTGAGATGTGGTCTGAGCAGGGCAAGGAACAGTGGGACTTGCACTACTTTCATTTTAGACACAAACGCTGCCTAAAGTCATGGTGTTTTTGGCTGCCAGGTCATTCTCTCACCTTTGCAGTCAAATCAAAGCCTACTTTGTTTCTCACGTGAACTGTTATTGAGCCACCTTTCCTCCATCTTGTACTTTTGCAGTTATTTTTTAAACCTCAGCATAGGACTTTCCATTTATCTCTATTCAATGTAATCTTGCTAGATTTGAGCCTATCAAAATAATGTTTTAGATTTTGATTCTGATATCTCCAGTGGTGTAGCTATTTCTCCCAACTTTGGGTCATTCGCATTTTTTTCTTCTTCTGTTATTGGCAAGATAGTTGAATAGAACAGGGGCAAAGACAGATAGGTAAGTGATAGCTGCAACCAATATGAGGTGAATGGGGCTTTGCCTCTGGGCACCGACATCTAGGGCACACTTGCTCTCCATGAAGATGAAAGTCCCTGGTCTTTGTCTTAAGGTCTCCTTGTTGTTGGTTATCATTATTCCATCTGGCCTGAGCAACAGTCCCATCTAGTTTTTGACCTCCTTATTACCAAAATAGCTCAAATACACTCCCACATATACACCCCCAACAGCATGGCACTGTTTTATTGTTTTTAGCATTAATTGCCAGCCTCAGATCCTTCTACAATATGTCTTTTTTTTACATCATTCTTAAATCTCCACGCTATGCTTTGCTTTTCCCCCCACTATCAGTTACCTACCCTTTCTTCCATCTTCTATATGCATTTTTTTACAATTTGATTTGGTCAATGAGTTCTCTGTGCAGGCATATTGATCTTTTTAGATAGCTCTACTTTTAATAACTCATTAGAAAAACTGGTGTTAGTTTTATCAGAATTTTGTCCTTGAGAAAAATCTCTTCTCTATTGAGCTGACTTTCCCTATAGAATTTTAGACCATAGAATTCCTGCTGTCATTTCTCTGAACTCTTAGAAATCTACTATCACAAGATCCAGGGATCTTGTCTCTAAACTTTTTGATTGTTCACCCCCAACATTATTTTTGACCATACGCTCAATATAGGTATATTTATTTAATGGAAATTATTACATATGTTATTATTGAATCAGTAATGGTGTACATCACAAAACTTATACAAAAGCATGAATTTAAAAGAGGATGAGATAAAGAAATTATTTTTCATCCCAGTGGCAAAAGTGAGCTGCTAGAGTTTATGGAGATGGGAAATGATGTGGCTAGACCTGCACTTTAGGGAAATCACTTGGCAGCTGTGTGGAGGATATGTGGAATGGGGACAGATGAGGCAAGAAAACCAATTAAGAACCTGTTATAATCATTCAGGTTATGATGGTTTAAACCAGAATGGGGGGCATGTGAGTAAAGAAAAGGGAACAAGTTCAAGATATATTGTGGAGACAGAAAAAACTACAGGGATGAGTGAGAGTGAAGAGTTGAGGATGACATGGGTTGATAGACTGGGTGGCTGGAAGGAGAGGGGTACTCAAAGGTAACAGGGAAGTTTGGAAGAGGAGTTGGTCTGGAGGAAGATGATGTAATGAAATCTACCATATGTCTTATAATCCATCTATGTCTACACGTTCTGTGCTATGTATTCTGCCCACCAAAAATGAAAGGGGAACCTTGTGGTGGGAACAGGCAGGACTGTTATTAACTAGCTCAGTGTACAGAGCTAGCCAAAATGTACCTGATGTTTCACAAGGTAATCTATGACCAGGATATATATACTTTTTGGGTGGTAGGCTAAAGATGGCAAGGGAGATGGGTAGTCCTGCACAGCTACTTATGTGGGTGGTTGGGTTGAGATCACTTATAACCATCATGAGAGAACCATGCCAGGGCAAAAAGAGAGTTGGGGATCTTGCATAGTTCTAGGAGGGGGCAGAATGGGATGATGTGATTGTTGGAGACAAACCCCATGATCAAAGGGAGAATGAGATAGCATCAATCTTCTCACTTTCAATTAGTTGATAATACAGCTCTTTGGATTATGCCACAGTTTCAAGAAGGAGATCTGGGTTAGGATTTGGAGATGACTGAGTTGAGGTTCAAGTAAAACTGTGAGGCTTTCCCCTTCTTACCTATCATAAGTTCTAAGATTGAATAGCTACTTATTCCCATAGGTACCTTTATTGACAATGCATTTTTTGCTTATTGTTAATGTAATTTTGCTTCTTAATGGGAAGATCTTTCTCATCCATTAATAGGTTCATGTGACCTGCTTAAGTCACATAGAAACCTGACTCATATGAATCTTAGTCACATGGAACAGGAAGGGATGGAGCAAGGGGGTAGAGCAGGAAGAGGCAGAGCTGGAGCAGAGCTGAGAGGAAATTAGTCTGAGTAGTTGGAATTGAGGGGAAGAGAGAAAGCAGGCAGCTGGCTAGAGTGAGAGAGAGAATTTGTGATTTTGTTTAAGGGAGCCTGTTTGTGATTTGTCTCAGGGAGCTGGCTTGTGGGAAACCTAACAGAGGGAAGACTTGGGGATAGTATTGCCCTCTGCATTGTTATTGTGTATAGATTTCTTTGTTACTATGATGGATTTGGCTTTCTGGTGTCTGAATAAATGTTTTGGTTCTGTCTTTTATGTGGAGAGTCTGCTGTATTTCATAATTCAAAACTATGCTGGTATATTCATGGCTGCCATAGGCTCTGTGAATATCATTTTGGTGCTACAGTATCATTATTTCAACTTGAAAAAATGATTCTTTCTTGTTCATCAGGATAATTCCACCAATAACAGTAGCCTTTGTTACTTTTCCTACCTTTTGAAAAATGAAATTATCATCAAGAATGTATTAGGTGGTATGATTTTATGTATGTGAGAGATTTCCAGTGAATATCTGGGGAATAAAAAGCTACTATTACTACTAAATTATGCCTTTGGGCTACTTTTAGAATCTGCTCCTGAAATCTATCATCTATTTCCTCTTCACTAGGTGATCTATAGTACGCTTCTACTGTAACATCATTTTTGTTTAATCTCTTGATTTAGATTCATTTAAGTACTTTCTTTCAGGAGTCTTCCAGGGTATCTGTCTAGGCCTAGAAGGTCAAGGGGGCTCCTGAATACAATGGCTTGAGATGAACAGAGGTTTTAGTAACATAGTAAGCTCCAAGTTTTGGACAAGATTCCTTAGAATGGTTCCAAGAATGGGTAAGAATCCCTAGGAAACTGACCTCAAGCAGCAAGGCCTCAGGCCCAGGGCAGATGCCTAAAAGTTACTTTCCACATAGAATCTCCAAGTTGGAAAGAAGTTGGCCAACAAGCATTTATTAAGCACTTACTATGTGCCAGACACTGTGGTAGGTGCTGTGGATTAAAAGGGAAGGTATATGCAAAAACTTGGTTCACCCCCTCAAGGATCTTACATTGTAATGGGGCAAGGGAACTTAAAGGTCATTTACTCTGACTTATACAATATCAGAACAAAAATCTCTCCTGCATAATCCTCAATAAACAGGCATCTCGAATTTGTTTGAAGATATCTAGTGAGGGAAAACTCCTCAAATCAATTAACAAGTATTTATTAAGCAGAAACTATAGGTAAGGTAGAGGATTAAGCCCTTGGAAATGCAAGTACAAAGAATGAAACATTCTCTTCTTGCAAAAAGCTTATATTCTAATGGGGGGAAACAGTAAATACGTGTAATACACACACAGGCATACACACACACATATATATACACATACATATACACACACATTTATTAAGAAAGAGAAGATGGAAATCAATAGAGAGTACATTACAGGCAGGTGGACTAGCCAGCAGAAAGGCAGAGAAAGCAGATGGAGTGTTATGTATGAGGAATAAAGAGAAGGCCAATTTGAGTGGACCACATCTTTTGGAAGGGAGATTCAAGAGGCTGGAAAGACAGATTGGGATCACATTGTATGGGGCTTTAAAAGCCAAGCAGAGCTTTGGTCCTAGAGGTGATAGAAAGCCAGTGATGGTTGACTGAATAGATGGTCATATCTACTTGTGAGGAAAATTATTTTGGCAGCATCTTGTAGGAAGAGACTTGAGGTAGAGACACCATTCAGAAGGAAGATGCAATAATCTACTCATGAGATAATGAACTAAGATGGCAGCTGTATGAGTGGAGAGGAGTAATATGTTAGAGATGTTGTGAAGGTACGAATGGTAAGATTTGGCAACTGACTAGATATGTGGGGTGAGTAAGAGTAGGAGCAAAGAGACAGGGATAATGTCAAAGTCCCTAATCTAGGAGAAGGATAGAACTGAGAGAAATAAAAACTTTTGGAAGGGGATTCCCTACAATAATGAGTTCAGATTTGGACATGTTTATCTTAAAATATTTTCAAGATATCCAGTTTGAAATGGTCAATAGGTAATTATCTCTAGGGAGAGAAAGAAATCTCATTGTCTTGCAAAACTGAATCTGCCTCAGGTTTCTCACCTCATCAATACCTTCTATCCTTCTGATTGGACCTTCTGAGTGGTGTATAGGGTTATGGGCTCCAGGGCTTCTATTTAAGTCTCCTTACCATTATTCACCACCATCTATACTGCTGTGGGACTTTTTTTTTTAACTTCTCCATCATACTCTTGTATTGGGTAGCTTCTTCTTTCTTTCTCCCTCCTGCTTTTCTGCTTCCTTTTGTGTGTTGCCTTCCCCTATTAGACTGGAAGGTCCTTGAAGGCAAGGATTGTCTTTGATTTTATTTGTATCTGTGTTCCCAGGACTTAGCACAGAACAGGTTATTACTAAATGTTTATTGACTGACTGGGGCTGGTTTTGTAGATCTGGGAGGTATTTACATAATTGTTGCTGTTCAATTATTTTTCAGTTGCGCCTGATTCTGTGATCCCATTTGGGGTTTTCTGGACAAAGATACTAGAGTGGTTCTTTATTTCCTTCTCCCGCTCATTTTATAGATTGAAGAAACTTGAACAAACAGGGTTAAATAAATTGCCAAGGTCACACTGCCAGTAATTGTCTGAAGCTAGATTTGAACCCAGAGAGATGAGTCTTCCTGACTCTGTCCACTGTGCCACCCTTATTTACACAGAGATTAATTCTTAAACTCATGAGAACTGGTGAGGTTACCAGGAAAAATAATGTAGTGAGAGAAAAAAGTCCAGGACAGAACCTTGGAGAGCACTCACAGTTAGGGGCATGATGGGGCTGATAAGTCATTAAATTAAACTGAGGAAGGGTGGTCAGACAGGAGAGAGAACCAGTAGAAGGCAGGGTCACAATAACCCAATGAGGAGAGAGGTCCTGAAGGGGGGAGGGGAAGGAGAAAATGATCAGCAGTGTGAAATAAAACATCCATAAAGCAGGATTAAAATTGAGAAAAGATCCTCAGATTTGACAAAAAAAGATGTTGACCTTAGAGAGGGCAGTCTTAGTTGAGTAGACAGGTTGGACGCTGGATTACAGAAGGTTGAGAGGTAAGTGAGAAGAGAGGAAGTGGAGGCAGTGAGTGCACACAACTTCTCTTCGCTGTCCCCCCCCAAGGAGTTTGGCTTACAAAGGGAGGAGAGATATAAACTGATAACTTGAAAGAAGATAGGATCTAGTTAAGCATTTTTAAAAGATGTAGGAAACTTGGTCATACTGGAATACACTAGAAAAAGAACCAATTGATTAAGAACAGGTTGGAGATTCAAAAGAGAGGATTGAACATGTAGAGAAATTGGCTTCCCCAAGGAGAGCAGCCATCTCTTTGTCAGAGACTGGGTGCAGGGAGGGAGGAGAAAGTGGAAGATGATGCCAAAGGGGTATTTAAAAAGAGAATAGAAGAGGGAGCCAATTCATTCTGTCTTGGGGATAGTTCTGATTGAAAGTTTTATCAGGTATCAAGCATAAAGTTGGTGTATAAAACTAAGAACATATTTTATCACAGATATTCTATTACAAATGATGTTTAAGATTCTAGGACAGCCTGCAAAGGTTTATTTAATTAAAATATCACTAAACTGTAGGGCTCACACCCTTAGTCTCTTTGAGACCTACAACTAGAGCCTTATGAAAAAAGTCATCAAAAACAGTTCAAAATTTTATCCTGAGAACCCCAGAAGAGTGTCCTGTGTTGGGGAGACAAACCTGCTAGGCCATTACTAGACGTCAAAGGAAAAGTAAGGTGGATTTAGCCTAGGAAGGAGCCCATGGTTATATCTCTGACTCTGAGGCTAAAGCTGTATAGCCTCTGATACATATAGAGTTGAGTGTCCAGGTAGGCTAGTTGAATGGTAATAGATGAAGGTACCAGCAGTAGCAAGAATTCTCATGGTGATGGTGGGATGTGTTCTAGGACTTGATGTGGCAACAACTTTTTGCGTTAATCATTTGCATAGGACTGCACATGGGATATGCCAGCTGAGCCTAAGGACAACCTCTTTTCTTTCCTTTCTTTTCCTTCCTTCCTTTCCTATTCCTTTCTTTTTTCCTTACTTTTCCCCTTCTTTTCTTCCTTCCTTTTTCTTCCTTTTTCTTCCTTTTTTCCCTTCCTTCCTTCCTCTCTTCCTCCCTCCCTCTCTCTATCTTACCCAAGCTAGAAGTGCAGTGTCCATCAGTGACTCAGTCCCCTTATTAATCAGACTTGGGACTTTATCCTGTTCCTTTTCTTACTTTAGGTTAGTTTACCCTTCCAAAGGAAGCTTTATCTCATTTAGTAAATATTATCAGTTTTGTGACAGAAGACACAGACTCAAAATTAAACAGCAAAACTCCCTGAGAGTCAAACTTATAACAATGGCCAAAAAAAAAAAAATCACAAAAATATATAAATTAAAATCTCGCACAAAATAAATAGGAGTTATTTGAAATGTTGGATATGACCTGTCTATTGCATTTGAATGTTATCTACAAAGGTCACTCTCAGTTTGTGGGGAGAAGCAGAGATAGGATAATTCCAGTGCGTAATTCAGGCCCAGGAATAAAGCACACAAAGGAGGTGAGGTCAGGTTGTGGGAAGTTGGAAAATTCCTCCTTCCTCCACTGGAAGGAGAAAGTTTTTGGACCAGAAACATTTGGGAATGCTGCCTGACCATCAGCAGGAATATATTGTCCAGAAGTTAGGAAAAAGGAGCATCTACTGGCAGTAGCTATATGTTTAAAAAGAGATGTGTGGAAGTGTGTTTGATCTGCCTTGTTTTATTCAACACACATCCATTTGGTTCAGACCAATGAATTTTGCTTACCCTGGCTATACCGCTGGATTCCCTTGCACTCTAACAGGTCTCGAAAGAATTCCAGCCTTGACACTTCCTGACTGAGGACAGTCACAGATGCCCTGGAGAATTAAGGTGGAATTTCCCCACAAAAGGCCTCATGACTGACATTTCATGGAGGTTAGGACTCTAGCAGGAGAGGAATGAACAATGCAAACTATGGAAAACCATGCGCCCTTTGTTTTCAGATGCCCAACAAAGGGACAGGAATCCGTGACACAAGGTATTTCTTGGTCCCAAGAGATGGATTCTTTGCGCATCTGGAGAACAGAGTACCTGAGGGCAGGACTCTGTCGGTTGGGAGAAAGAACAAACAAATAAACAAACAGATAGATAGATAGATAGATAACACCTCAAAGAAGTTATTTGTGCTCTCCACTTGGGTCTTGGGCCCCAGCTCTTCTGCCCTCCTGAACCATAGGCAATGAGCAAATTGGTCCCAACACATCCCAATAAGGAGATCTAAAATTCTAGGATTGGGCCAAAAAGAAGAGACCTGCAGAGAGAGTCCAGTCCCAGGGACTCACCATATTGGTGCCAGACTTCCGGGGCACAGTTAAACCCAGTCTCAGACTCCCCTGCAGCTGAGATTACAGGCATGCACAACCACCGTAATGTCTTAACAAAGCACCTTCATCCTTTAACTTGGTCATATGATACACTCTCTGTCAGTAAGGGCTGAATCACATACTCTAATTGTAGAAATATAGAGAAGGTCCATGTTCACTGGAAAACTGTGTCCCCATTATTGCTGCCCTGATACATTGCTCCTTCCCTTCTCCTTCCTTCTCATCTGATTGGTGCTAGTTCACTATCTGTTTAAAAATTATCTCTCTTTTTTATAAGATAACAGTCTAGTGTCTTTTCTATTGAACTGGTTATGTATATGGGCACGTGAATGTGTACATATGTGCGTATTCTAATTCTGTACTACACCTATCATTTCATCAATGTGGATTTTTTCTCCAATAATACTAATTCAAACTCTTCCAAATTTGCCTGTTTTGTTCATATCCTTCCTTGGATTTGCCACAGGGTGCAGAGGTCCAGCTTATGGGGTGCCCTCCTTAAGTCCCTTGATATCATTGGAATGATATCAGACTGTATGCCCATGCTTATCTATTGAACTCTGCATAAGACAAGTACATCTTTTTTTTCTGTTGCATTTCTTTGATACCTGTGTATGTGTTCTTCTTCATTTTTTTTTTACTTTTTTTACTGTGATTGGAAGATGCAAAATAAAGGGTTCAAAATGTGAATTTTTTGCAAAAATCCCAGACACATTCCCAATTCAGGAAGTGATCAGCATTATGAAGAAAAAAGAACATTTCTTTTAACTTAAACCTTTGATATACCTTTTTTTTTCTTTTTTGCAGAAGCTATTGTCTTTGAAAACTGCAGCAACATGTCAGAAGTGTGCAACTGTCCTCAGTTCACTACCCTGTAAAAGATGTGTGGCAAAAAAGGGAAAAAAATCTAGGAATGCCTGCGTAAGTAATTTTGTTTTTTATGATTCAAGCCCCCAAAAGGTCTTGAACTGTCAGATTTATTGTCTATCCAATTTTATGACTTTTCGTTGTATTTATTCTTTGATGTTTACCATCAACTGTGTCGACGTGAGCTCTGGGGTCTGTGGGCTCTCATATTGCTAAATCATTTTTTAAGCTTTAGCTGTAGCTTCTATTCAACATCAATCCCCAGAGACATGCCATTAACATGAATCATTTTTGAAAGTATTTGGTGCAATATGAACCTGTTGTTGAGTCGATCACTCATGGTGATGGAAAGAAGTGATGACCTTCACAGAAGTGCCCTATCCCAGGGAAATATCCGAGGACACAGCTCCCCTCCACTGGCAGCGGCTTCAGTATGGCAGACTCATTCAGACTTAATCACAAGTCCCTGTGGAGTCAAAGGATGCTGCCTTTAATAGTAGGCGAGGTCAACTTTAGAAAACACGGTGACCTGAAACCACAACTGGGCTCTTATTTCTTACCTCCACAAAAGTTATTTTTACAACTGGATGGTTGAGGGCTTTGATCAGCCATATTGTGTGTGTGTGTGTGTGTGTGTGTATACATATATATGTATATGCCACAAACACACATATTATATATGTATGTGTACTTTTTGAATTGGCATGTACTGCATGTCAATTATTTCAATTTATGTGACTATTTCTGAAAGAGTAGAGGTGTTGGGTTGGTGGTGGAGGGAGAAGAAAATAAGTATTTATATAACACCTACTATGAACCAGGCACTATGATAAGTGTTTTACAAATATCTCATTTGATCCTTACAACACCTTTTTGAAGGAGAGCTATTATTTATCTACATTTTACAGGTGAGGAAACTGAGGCAGAGGTTGAATGACTTCTTCAGAGTCACATAGCTGGTAAGTGTCTGAGGTCCCATTTCAACTCAGTTCTTCCTCACTCCAGGCCCAAAGCTCTATCCACTGGACCAACTAAATGCCTGTAGTTATACAAGGTGTCCCCAAAGTCTTAGTGCAGTTTTAAGCTTTAATAAATGAATAAGTTTAAGACTGTAGTAAGGCTTGTGGCAGACCCTATATGATTTGGAGATCATACATAGATTTTGAGCTGAAAGATACCATAAAGATCAACTGGTCCAACTTCATTTGACAGGAGAAGGAATTGAATCTCAGAGAAGAAAAGTGGCCTCCTCAAGGGCACACCAGTAGTAAGAAACCCAAATTGTTTCACTCCAAATCTGATGATTTTTCATGACACCAAGCCTGGCTATAATCTGTGTTGTGTCCCTTTCCAGCATGAAGGTCCCAGTCAGGTACTGATGTTCCTCAAATTAGCTTGAGGGGTTTGAGAAGAATTCCTGAGACAGGAGGAAACACAGAAGCAAAAAAGTCAGAAAAGAGAGTTCTACTAAGGGGATAGTGATGATTACCCAGTTTGGATTCCTTGCGTGACCACTTCAATGCTTGCAAATGTATCTTGTAACCACACTAAGGAGCTCAAAATGACTTAGAACACTTGCATCATCCTGAGCTATTTCCTTGATCCAACATGCCTTAAAGTTCCTGCTATTGTTATTTGACTTGATGCCATAAGTAAATGAGATACTTACTACCAGGAATGATAGATACATCTGAGTAAAAAGAAAGCACTCCGTTAAATGGTAATTGACTTATGAAGATCCATGGCTTGTCAGTTTCAGCAGCAGTATCTATTCTCAAGGAGTCTGGGACTAAAATTCCCTCATATGCCCATGACATTGCTTCATTTATATATGAGTATATGAGTACATATGCTCACCTACAAGTTAAGGCTCTTCTGAGTTAAAAACCTGGGCTGAATAAACTGATGACAAATTGTTGATTACGTTTATTAATAATTGAGAAAGCAGCACCGAAAGCAAGAAATGAGGTAGTGCCTTCCTCTGCTTTAGGTTTTAGCACTAAAAAAGAAGGCTATTGTACAAGAGGGAAGCATAATGTAGTGGCCAAAGGGTGGGAACTAGACTCACGAGATACGGGTTCAAATCCTGACTCTTCCACTTACTAATTGCATAACTGTAGGCAAGTTATTTAGCCTGCATGGGAATTTGTTTCTTTATCTGTGAGATGAAGGGTCAGAGTAGCAGATGATGCCTAAGGTTGCTCCAACCCCAAACCTGTGATCCTAAAAAATTGCTTTCCTCCCTCCCCTTTTTGTAGAGGTGGAAGACTGTGGGTATAAAGTATTCCATATACTATCATACACAATTGATGCATTGGTTGGTTTTGCTAAGCAGATTTATTTTTTCTCTTTCTTTTTTAGAACCTTTGTTACAAGGGATGGCTTGCTTGGAAGGGCAGGGGTGAGGGATGTGTTCAGAAAAGAAGTTGATGTAAAACCAAAAGATTAGATAAAAATACAACTTTAAAGAAAAGGTTATTTGTTTGCAATGTTCCCTACTGTGGAGGTTGAAAGAAAACTAGAAATCTTCCCATTTTATTCTGTCTTGTGATATGAAAAAAACCCACAGAAAAGGAATTCTCCATTTTTAATTTCCGTGGTAACAATATGTAGAACATTTCACAGACAACCCAGTCAAGGGATAGTCTGTTGGATTTAGAGAGGTGTGGGTGTAAATCCTGCTTTTGACACTTACTAGCTGTGTGACTGTGGGTAAGTCACATGAGTCAATCGATCAATCAATCAATAAGTCAAATAATAAGCATTTCATGAACTTCTACTGTATGCCAGGCTTTGTACTAGGTGCTGAGGTTATAATGATAGTTAGCAATCTCTACTCGTAAGGAATTTACCTTTCAACAAGGAGACAATGATGCATCAGTAAATATATAGAGAAGACACATAAAGAGAATAAATACAGATATATTCAAAGTACTTAATTACAAGTAGGTGAACACTAGCAAAGGGGGAAACTGGGGAAAGACTTCATGACAAAGAGGTGTCTGAACTCTATATTAAAGGAAGCTAGGAATTTTACCAAGGTGATGAGGAGGGAGTGCATTCCAGGCATGGCAAATAACCCTTACAAAAATGGAGACAGAAAATTGAGTGTAGTCTATAAGCAACAAGATGAAGGGCAGCTAGATGGGTCAGTGGATACAATTATTGACCTAGAGTCAGGAATACTTGAGTCCACCTGGCCTCAGATGCTTACTAGCTGTGTGACCCTGGGCAAGTCACTTAATTTCTGTTTGCCTCAGTTTCCTTAACTGTAAATTGGGGATAATAGCAGCATCTACATCCCTGGGTTATTATGAGGATCAAATGAAATATTTGTAAAGTGCTTAGTATAGTACCTGTCATATATAGTAGTAGTAGCAGTAGTAGTAATAGTAGTAGTAGTAGTGGTGGTAGTAGTAGTAGACATCATATAAATGCTAGATATTATTATTTTTCTGGATCATAGCATATGGGAATGAGAGTCATAATCCTGGAAAGATAGTCTGGGACAAGGTTATATAGCTAAGTGAAGGAGTTTATATTTGATTGTGAGGCAAGAGAAAGTCACTGGATTTTATTGAGCAGGGAAGTGATCTTGTTAGAGTCATGCTTTAGGAAAAAATCATTTTGACAGCTAAGTTGGGAGAAAGGAAGGAAGTACTTGTCATGTGCCAGGCATTGTGCTAAGTTCTGGGGGTACAAATACAAGCAAAAGGAAAGGCCATACCTGAAGTCAAGGAGTTTACATCCGTTACAGGGAAAGCAACAGAGAAAAAGGGAGCTGAAAAGGGGAGGAGGGAGGCTGGAGGGGGTGGATGGTTTTGAAGTCCAGAAACCAGGAACAGCTGCAGGGATAAGGGATGGGCATCAGGAAAAATTTGGGGTAGACTGCAGCAATAAAAGAGGTGAGAAGAGGTAAAGGGCTGGACTAAGGAGAGAAGAGATCACACGATGGACCCTTCATGACTTCTCGCCTAGATTATCATGATGATCTCCTTAGTCTTTCCCTTTGCCTATTAGATTGTGATCTCCTTGAGGGCAGGGACTATCTTTTGTCCCTTTTTCTAAATCCCCAGCACTTAGTATAGTTCCTGGCACATAGCAAGTATTTCACATTTATTTATTGACTGAAGGATAATCAATCCACTGTACAAAAGTCATTTTCCTAAGACAAGCATATAATCCCCTAATACCATTGTGGAACTTGGTTTTAAATACTGGCCCTGTTACTTCCTACCCATGTGAACATGTTTAGGCAAATCTCTCACAATTTCTGAACCTCAGTTTCTTTTTATGTAAAAGCAAGGGAGTTGGGATAGATGACCTCTAAGGTCCCTTCCAGATCTAAATATATTGCCCTATTGAATTTAGAATGGAATAGTCAGTCACCAAGCATTTATTAATCATTTACTCTGTGTCAGACACTTTGCTAAGAACTGACAATAAAAAGGAAAACAAATATATAGTCTCTGGCCTCAAGGAGCTTAAAGCAGTCTATTGTTTGTCTTTCCTCCACTAAGAAGACTGTGACTCAGGAAGGTGATCCCATTATTTGCAAGTGAATTAGATTTAAATGAGGGAGGGCTGTGCAAAGTCACCAACCTCACTTTCTCCTCCAAAGCCATCAGGATCCAGTAGCAAGATATACATCAAGATGACTGAAGATGGCCCCACTTACAGTCCAATGGAGAAGACATGATGCATGCAATGACTGCTCAAGGTAAATATCATAAAAAAAAAAAATGTAGTCCCAGAGAGAAGGAACCAGAGGGAAGGAGAGTAGAGGAGGAGAAGACTAGGAAAGGCCTGCTGCCAGAAGTGGGATTTGAGCTGAGTCTTAGTCAAAAAGTGGAGGTAAACAGGAACAACATTATAGGCGTAGGGCATGGCCAATGAAAAGACCTGTGTGAGGAACAAGAAAAAGACCATATGTAGAGGGGGCAGGAGAGTCAAACACGAGACTGAAATGGTAGGAAAAGGCCAAGTGGTGAAGGGATTAAGAGACCCAACAGGATTTTATATTTGAAGGCCATAGGGAATCGCAGGAGTTCATTCAATAGGAAGATGAAGTAGTCAGACCTAGAATTTAGGAAAATTGAAGCTGAGTGGGAAATTGGTTGTAGGGGGAAGAGAGTGGAGACCAGGAAGCCAGTCAGAAGGCCACAAAAGATAGCCCACACCAATGGGGGTGGGTGTATGAGTAGATATAAAGGGATATACATGAGAGATGCTGTGAAGGTAGAAATGACAGGACTTGCCAATACTTCAATTATGTGGAGTGTATAAGAGTGAGGAGTCGAGAATGACAAAGAGGAGGGCAGCCTGGGTATCTGGAAAAATGGTGGAGCCCAGTATTCTAAGAGGGAAGTTGGAAAGGGGGGCTATGTGGGAAGAAAATTTTGAGTTCCTTCTCAGGACATGTAGAGATGTGTATAGAACATCCAAACAACAGCTGAGAATGCAGGAATGGAAGGGCAGCTGAGTGGTACAGTGGATAGGCACTGGACTTGGAATCAGGAAGACTGATGTTCATAAGTTCAAATTTTTATTAGCTGTGTCACAGGGCAAGTCACTTAACCCTGTTTCTCTAAGTTTCCTCATCTGTAAAATGAGGTGGTGAAGGAAGTGGGAAACCACTCTGGTATCTTTGCCAAGAAAACCCCAAATGGGGTCATGAAGAGTCAGGCATGACTGAAGAACAAAGAAACAATAGGGGCAACAATATTGGACTGTAGCTCAGGAGAGAGACTAGGGTGAGATATAAAGCTTAAGTGCTGCCTGCTTTGTCCTGCACTCTGGACATTATTCTCATCCTCCTCATCCCCTTTTGGTTAGGACCTTGAACCCTGTCCTGGGCTCTTGTAGGTGAGCTTTCACTTTGTTTCTCCAGAAAGCATGAATTCAAGCCTCCACAAAGGGGTGTACTCAGACCTGCAGGAGAGTAGATTGTCAAATTTTCAGTGTGAACTGAAAAGAATTACTTTTATTCAATCAATTGATTGTTAATCTCAACAATCAGCAAATATTCCAAATCAAGGCTTTATTTATTCTTTTGTTGATTGTTTTGGCTTAAAAAAGTGAGGGAGAAAATGTTAGAAGATCAGGTTAAACTTAAGTGTGTCATGTTCATTTTTAGTTGTTAAACATTGGTCAGCATACTCTTGCCTCTGGGTCACTTCCAAGTCACTATTTTCAAACCATGCAGCTATGCGTATCATGTGCCTCACCTCCTTTCCAACTCTCCTTTTGTTTTGTTTTGTTTTTTCACCATAAAAATCTCAACATCTTGAGGGCAGGACTTACCTTTCAAAAAAATATCCTGGGAGGAGCCAAGATAACAGAATAGAAAGACTCATCTACTCCAGCTGTTCCCCCACAGCCCATAAAATACCTATAAAAATGACTCTAAACAAATTCTAGGGAAGCAGAAGTCACAAAATAACAGAATGAAAAAAAGAGATTTCCAGCCCTAGGTAGCCTGGAAGGCCAACAAGAAAGCTCTATCACACAGGGCATGGAGTGGAGTACAGATGATGGAGCCCAGTCCAGCCTTGGCTGCATGGCACTAACAAGAACAGGACTGGAACAGGCCATGGGGGCAGAATCTCTGGTAGCAGCTGCAGTTCCCAGATCCCTCAACCCACAAATGCCAAAGACAACTTCAAAGATCAGTGAGAAAGCTTTTTCACCTGGGTGAGAAGGGAGTAGGGTCCTCCCCTAACCCTGGCCCCAGGCAGTGCCAGCAGCAGCAGTATCCATTTTTGGAGCCCTTGACCTAAAGACCCTGGGGGAATTGAGTTGCTGACCGGGGTCTCAGCCCTGAGTGGTGGCCCTGGGGGGAGGAAGAGTGCTGGCATGGTGGAGCTGGTGGAGGCTCTGAAAAGGGAATTCTACTTGCATATCCTGGGCAGAAAAGCTTTGGTAGCTATCAGATCAGAGCTTAGGCCAGGAGAGGAGTAAACTTCTCCCCCTTGATTCTGCCACATTGGAGAAACTGAAAACTTACAGGGCCCCAGAGCATATCCTTCTCTTGACAGAGGACTCAAAAGTCAAGTAACTGGCTGGGAAAATGCCCAAAAAAGGGGAAAAAAATAAGACTATAGAAAGTTACTTTCTTGGTAAGGAGGTATTTTCTTCCATTCTTTTTGATGAGGAAGAACAATGCTTACCATCAGAGGAAGACATAAAAGTCAAGGCTTCTGCATCCAAAACCTCCAAAATAAATATGCAATGATCTCAGGCCATGGAAGAGCTCAAAAAGGATTTTGAAAATCAAGGAAGAGAAGTGGAGGCAAAATTAGGAAGAGAAATGAGAGTAATGCAAGAAAATCATGAAAAGTGAATCAAAAGCTTGGTAGAAGAGACCCAAAAATGACGAAAATAACACCTTTAAAAATAGATTAACTCAAATGGCAAAAGAGGCCCAAAAAGCCAATGAGGAGAAGAATGCTTTAAAAAACAAAATTAGTTAAATGGAAAAGGAGATTCAAAAGTTCACTGAAAAAAATAGTTCTTTAAAAATTAGAATGGAGCAGAAGGAAGCTAATGACTTTATGAGAAACCAAGAAATTACAAAACAAAACCAAAAGAATGAAAAAATAGAAGACAATGTGAAATATCTCAGTGGAAGAACAACTGACCTGGAAAATAGATCCAGGAGAGACCATTTAAAAATTATGGGACTACCTGAAAGCCAAGATCGAAAAAAGAACCTAGACATAATCTTTCATGAAATTATCAAGGAAAACTGCCCTGAAATTCTAGAACCAGAGGGAAAAATAAGTATTCAAGGAATCCACTGATCACCGCCTGAAAGAGATCCAAAAAGAGAAACTCCTAGGAACATTGTGGCCAAATTCCAGAGTTCCCTGGTCAAGGAGAAAATATTGGAAGCAGCTAGAAAGAAACAATTCAAGTATTGTGGAAATACAATCAGGATAACACAAAATCTAGCAGCTTCTATATTAAGGGATCGAAGGGCATTGAATAGGATATTCCAGAAGTCAAAGGAACTAGGACAAAACCAAGAATCACCTACCCAGCAAAACTGAGTATAATACTTCAGGGGAAAAAATTGTCTTTCAACGAGAGGACTTTCAAACATTCTTAATGACAAGACCAGAGCTGAATAGGAAATTTGACCTTCAAACACAAGAATCAAGAGAAGCATGAAAAGATAAACAGCAAAGAGAAATCATAAGGGACTTACTAAAGTTGAACTGTTTACATTCCTACATGGAAAGATAATATTTGTAACTCTTGAGGCTTTTCTCAGGGATTACACATATATACATACATACATACATACATACACACACACACACACACACACACACACACACACACACACACACACACACACACACACACATATATATATATATATATATATATATATATATATATATATAGACAGAGGGGATAAGGTGAGTTGAATAGGAAGGCATGATATCTAAAAATATAAAATTCAGGTGTAAGAGAGGAATATATTGTTAGGAGAAAGGGATAAATGGAATGGGGCAAGTTATCTCTCATAAAATAGCCAAGAAAAACTTTTGCAATGGAGGAGAAAAGGGGAAGGTAAGAGGGAAAAAGTGAAGTTTACTCTCATCACATTTGGATTACGGAGGGAATAACATGCACATTCAATTTGATAAGAAAATCTATTTAGCACTACAGGAAAGTAGGGAAGAAGGGGATAAGTGGGGTGGGGGAGGATAGAAGGGAGGGCAAATGGGAGGAGGGAGTGATAAGAAATAATCACTTTAGGGGAGAGACAAGGTCTAAAGAGAGAGTCGAATAAATGGGGGACAGGATGGAGGGAAATATAATTAGTCTTTCACAATATGACTATTATGGAAGTCTTTAGCAAAGCTACACATATATACCCTATATTGAATTGCTTGCCTTCTCAGTGGGGATGTGTGGGGAGGGAGGGAGGGAGAGAAGTTGGAACTCCAAATTTAAGGAATGAATGTTGAGAATTGTTTTTGCATGCAACTGGGAAATAAGAAATACAGATAATGGGGTATAGAAATCTATTTTGCCCTACAAGAAAAGAGAGAAGATGGGGATAAGGGAAGGAAGGGGTGTGATAGAAGGAACAGCAGATTTGGGGAAGGGGTAATCAGAATGCACAGTGTTTTGGGGTGGAGGAGGGGGGAGATGGGGAGAAAATTTGCAACTCAAAATCTTGTGGAAATGAATGTTGAAAACTAAAAATAAATAAATAAAAAAAATTTTTATAAAAGGAAAAAGCAAAATAATATATATATATGTATATATATATATATATATCCCCAGGACTTAGCACAGTGCTTAGCATGTAGTAAGCCTGTAATAAATCCTTTGGATCTCAAGCTTTCAAAAAACCTGAATGTTAAAAATTTTTACATGTACTTGAGGGGAAAATGAAATATAATTTAAAAAAATAATCCTTGCTTCTAAGAAGCTTCCATAAACACCATACCATAAATGTATGGTAACTTTGCCTGATTAGGGAATAATGATTAACATTCAAATTCTAACAACCCTTACTTCTACTTTAATAAAATTGCTTCAAATCTAGCTAAAGATCTAATCATACAACACACTTCTCAATACTCAAAGCACTTTAATTATTCCAAGAAGATCCCTGTAGGAGAGATTCATTCTGTCCAATTTTTTGGGATTGTGCCATTTAAAGGTCTCACAAAAAAGCATTTTCCTGACACATGCTAAGAGCATTGATCTCTTGGTGCATTCACCGATAACCCATTGTTAAAAAATCTTTTCTGATAAATGGAAGTCAAAATGTTTGCCATCCAATATTTTCTGCTCCTTGTATAATTTTTTTAAAAAGATGTCACAAAATTTATTCTCCCATCTGTTATTGTATGTGAACATTCCTATCAGAGTTTAATCTCTCTATAGAAATCAGGTCTTTATAGATATTATAACCTTGAGTGGAGTTTTTAGCTATTAGGGCTTTAAATGGTTGTGTCTACTGCCAATATCACTGATGATACTAAGTGTCCCTCTGGTAGTGGAGTAACTAAGAGAACTTTGAGGGGGAACCTGCATGTTTTAAAATAAAAGCTACATTTTCTCCTAGACAATTATGTCAGCCTCTGGATAGATGTATTTACACGAGCATGTGCAATAACTGTCGTTATGAAACAGACAGATGAATGGTGGGAGCTTTAATGTAAACCCTAAACTTGGATCTGTAAAGACTGGGGATATTTCAAAGTGGCAGAAATGGTAGGGAACTGAAGGAGAGGGCCAAAAACAAAGTCATTGTGAGCCTCCTGATGGGGAATTGTGAAGCAATGGAAATCCCACTTGCCGATGAAGAGTCAATTTTCCTTGCCAATGCAATTGAGCATGACTGGAGATGAGAGGTGAAGATCTGAAGAAAAAAATGAAGCATTTTGTAATAATTACACAATATTTTCTCTCTGCAGGGATCATCTAAGGGTCCATTCAATGAAGGCTGTGTGTATATTTCGAAGGGCATGTGCTGATATATGTTTAACAGTTCTGGGGAAAAACAAACAAAAAAATAAATAAAAGTATCCAGGACATACTTTCAAGTTTAATCTGTATTCTTAGCATTTTTTTCTCCAGCATTTTCTTAAGTCTAGACAATTAACAAAACAATAAATTAATCTCTCATTTTGACATTTCCAAGGTGTAAATAAATGGTCACACTGAAAATTCAACCATCTGTTCTTGAGAGACAGTTAAACACTACTGTCATGATACTCAAGTTACATTGAGTGAGTCCCTTAGCCACCCTGTGCCTCAGTTTCCTCTTTTGTAAAGTGGTTGGACTAGATGGTCCTTTTCACAGTGCCTGACACTTAAGAGGCTCTCAAGAAATCTTGACTGGATGATTTTCAGCTTTAGGGTCCCTTTCAGCTGTAACACTGTATGATTTCGTTATCAAGTGAGAGCTTTAAAATGCTGGGACTTTTAATATCATATGACAGTTTTCTGAGACACTTTCCTATTTTTTTCTAG
The DNA here is from genome assembly GCF_028372415.1 of Notamacropus eugenii. NCBI lineage: Eukaryota > Metazoa > Chordata > Mammalia > Diprotodontia > Macropodidae > Notamacropus > Notamacropus eugenii. The sequence continues at coordinate 29,806,677 of NC_092874.1, read as the reverse complement.
CTTTTAGTTATTATTTTCCTTCTCATAGATAATGAGATTGATTTTTCTGGTTAAATAAAAGCACATCTTTTTAAAAATTGTATACTCAACATGTGTGAATATATGTACATATTTAGAAATCCTGCCTAATTTCTGAATAGAAAACCAATGGAAATTCAGAAATAAACTTTTAATAAAATAAATGTATTTTGATCATTTTTTGTGATCTAGGAACTATGGGGAATGAAATGTAGAAAAAGGCTTAGTCCCTATTTCTATTCAGATTTCTGTTAACTCAGTAATTTAATCTATGGTTTATGTTTGGATTACAGTTAGAAAATGGAAAAATATAGAAGGTATTCACTCTTGCTTCTTCAAGATGTGTGAAATAACACCATATCATTTACTGATAATCACAATCAATCAATTAACAAATGTTTACATGTACCTATAGAAATAGGGGAGATGGAGACCAGACCTGAGATTTCATTGATAAAGGGAACTCCTGGATGAGGATAACCCCTCTCCCAAAGCATGTAGGCACCATCCTTACAACATATAGTCTTAGAAGACTTACATAGGTGAGAGGTGTCCAGCTTAAAAAGAAATAGGGGCCACTAATCCCACATATGAATTCTTGAAGGTCAATATTGATTTAATTTTAAAATGTAATATTATCTATATTTTCTTGTATTTTTATTTAGTTTGTTAAATATTTCCAATTATATTTTAATCTGGTCCAGCTGGCACTCTCCAGCATGTGACATGGGGGATACGTATTTGACACCTTTTGCCTTGGTCACTGAAACTTACTACATGTCACAACAAATATTTGAACTCAGGTCTTTCTGACTTCAAGCTGACTCTATCTGCTGCAACATGCTGCCTCTATATGCATTTAAATATATATATGCAAATAAATATTAGGTAGTTTAGAGAGGGAGGGCTTTAGCAGCTGGTTAGATCAATTAATAATCAATTGTACAATAGCAATGCTTTTTACAGTGCTTTAGGGTTTACAAAGTGCCTTACAAATCTTATTTTATCCTTACAACAACCCTGGGAGATGGATCCTAGTATTTCCCCATCTAGTTTCAGTGTGTTCCCCTGCTAATTATCTCCAGTTTATCCTGTCTATAGCTTGTTTATATATGATTGATTGTGTGTTGTCTCCCCCATTAGAGTGAGTTCGTTGAGAGCAGGGAATATATTTTGCTTTTCTTTTCTTTCTTTTTTCTTTTTGATCTTCTGAGCTTAGTACAGGCACATTATTAATGTTTACTGACTATTTTATAGACAAGGAAACTGAGGCAGACAGAACATGTCCATTGTTACCAAGCTAGTAAGAATCTTCTCTTGGATTGAACTCATGGAATTTTAAAGTGCCTACTATGTGTTTGACATTTGGGATAAAGAAACAAAAGTGAAACAGTCCCAGTCCTGGCAAGGTTCCATCTACAAGAGCTCAGTCTTCATGAAAGTAAGGGATTCTATGAAGGAAAGAAGAAAAATGGTTCATTGATAACTACAGAGCTTAATATTTTTTAAAATGTACACGTAGTTCATAAATTCAATGAATTTAGTCATTTTTCTTCCATGCTACTATGGACAATAGCCAGAGTTTAGTTATTCACTAAGATTTACATAGTCATTCACCTGTGTCAATGGTAAAGGTTCTTGTATAAGTAGAGGCTGAATTAGATGGTTTCTGAGATCCCTTCCAAATCCTAGATTCTATGACTTTGATAGTATTAAAATGCTGAAAAATAATCACTAAAACAACATAGGAAAGCTGTATTCCTAGACATTTGCTACTTTACATTTCAGTGAAATATTCCCCATTCATTCTTAGTAGCCATTGGCTTTCCACTGGCATGAGAATTTCCTATACCTCTCCAATTTCTCCATCTGTTATCAAATTAAGAATAAATCAAAACTAAATACTAATTTCTTGAAAGGCCAATCAGATAAGAGTCCTAGATCATGCCGGTCTTCCATCAAAGAACATCGCTCTTTCTAGATTCTCACCATAAGTGACTATCACATAAATGTTACGCTTCCCCTCTCCCCCAAGATTTGCAGCCCATCATCACATTGATCCATGTGTCGTGTCAGCAACAGCAGTGAAATTCATAGCATTTTTTATGTGAAATACACTGTTTTATTGCATTAATTCACATTTAATGTGTACACAGTAATAACCATAAAGTATGATAACCAAAGTTGTATATTTTCCTCAGAACCTTCATTTAGAGAGCTTTCAAAAGAGTCCTAGGAAATTAAAATATCAGTCAGTTTACCTGCAGGATATAGAGCTAAAGTAGAAAGTAGTATAATATCTTTTACAAGCCTCCTGTTCTCCCCCTATAATGTCCTTACTCCTGGCTGATAAAATACAGTAGTCATAACACTGTACATATTTTTTTAACTACTGTACACACAACAAAGGCTTGTGAAATAAAGGGAAATATACTTCTATCAGTAAGAATGTGTTACTCATGCGATTGCCAGAAGGAGGAAGAGGACAGAAAGTGGAAGAGGGGTGATGAAAGGGGACATGTGCAGGACTGGCTTCTCAGTAACAGACCCCAGAAAGATGACATCCATAAAGACACATAGAAGAGGCAGGGGGATCTCTGGGGATGCCAAGATAGAACACGGGAACAGATGTCGGGGGGGGGGGGGATGTCCCATGGGATAGGGCCATCTTGATCCTACCTAGTTCAGAGAAGTAAAGAGTAGCTCTCATAGGTAGAATTTTGTTCTAAAGTCTGTACAAAAAAAGAAAGCAAAAAATATCCTTTAAAATCGAATTCCTACCAAAAATGGTTCTAGGGATTATGGAAAGCAATTCGTGGAATTAAAAATAGGAGGGGCTAGGGAATATTTTTTTCTATTATTGTCTTTTAGCTTCCTTTTACTTCCAATTAAGTCTAGGTAAATCCTGGTTAATTGCCTGTTCAAAGCCCACTTACTGTCTCTAAGAGGCAGTGTAGTGTGATTCATAGATTGCTGAACTTGAAGTCAGGAACACCTAATTGTAAAAACATCTGCCAGCTGAGTAAGCTTGGGCAAGTCTCTGTACCTCTCCGGAATCTCAGTTTCCTCATCAATAAAATGGGGGTAATAACACCTTTGGTACATAACTCAGAGTGACTATGAGGATATAATGAAATAAGATGTTCTGTCTCTGTCTCTGTCTGTCTCTCTTTACACACACATACATGCACACCCACATATATATGTCTTATACACACACATATATATATATATATATACACACATAAATACACACATATAATGATTATTATTAAGGCCTACCCAACTCCCACCTTCTGAATAAAAAGGGTTCTCACCACCTGCAGCACACATTGATTCCACTTATTCCCCCAATCTTTGAATTCCTATGGCCTTTATCATCATTTAGAATCATAAGATTTAGAACTGGAAAGGACCTTTCAGATCATTTAGCTCCACGCTCTCATTTTACAGATGAAGAAGATGAGGCACAGAGAAGGGAATACACCAGACATTGTGACATCAAACTTTTTATAATGTATAGAAGACTTACCTGACCAGTCATACTCAAAGACACTTGAGGAAATGGACCACCATGGCTTATGTTTCTGAGGACAGTACTTGGAGTCAGAAGGTCTAGGCTTGAATAGTGATGAGGCAATTTCTGAAAAGTTCTGTTTGCCTTGGACAAACCACCAACCTCTCTAAGCCTCAGTTTCCTTATCTATAAAATGGAGACTGCAATACATGTATTACCTAATTAATAGCAGGGGGGAAGATCTTTATGAACTTTTAAGTGCTACAAAAATGCAAGTCATTCTTTATATTCTCTATCTCCAAACGCAGTAGCTAACACTACTCCCAACAAATACTTGTCAAATGGAATTAAGATACCATGTCTTATGTTGTGCCAGTTGCTACAAACCCATGTCATTATCGTTATTAGACAGCATTTATTGAGGGTTCCCATGAATCTGATGCTATATTTGAATTGGTCCAATGGCACGTACTAGTCCTTGACCTGGACAATGTGCAAAGGTAAAAAACTCTTTATGCTATGAGCCAAATGGAAACACCAACACAAATAATCCTATAAAATGAAAAGCCTTTAGCACAATGCCTGGCACAATGTAGACACTTAATTAATGGTAGGTGACTCACTGATCTGCCTACTCCATTTCCCCATTCAGAGGCAGGGATGATGATTATAGTCTCCCTTTTCCAATTCCCAATTCAAGATATTATGAAGGAGTTTAGTGAGTTCTGTGTTGGTCATTTGTATATCCCTTTGAAAAGAGCAAAAGGGAGAAGATATAGGATCTAAATAATCCCACCTCATCCATTCAGTCAATCAATAAACATATATTGAGCTCCTTTGTGTGGACTGTTCTTAGCACTTGGGATACAAAGGAGCATAACTGCAAAGAAGTGTGTGCAAAGAAGATATTCACAGAATAAATTGGAAATAATCAATCAAAAAAAGGCCTCCAAATCAAGAGGAAACGTGAAAGCCTTCCTCTGGAAGGCTAGATTTTAGCTAGGACATGAAGGAAGGCAGGAGATGGAGATGAAAAGGGAAAGAATTCCTAAGACCTTAGTTAAGTCTTGTGCCCATTCTGGGTTTCCTCATCTTTCAGATGACAAGGTTAGACTAGGTCATCTTGGCATCCCCTATAGCTCTAGCTCTCTATAATTAGCAATTTGATAGTGGATAGAGCCTCAGGACTCACCTTCCTGAGTTCAAATCTAGGCTAAGAGATTAAATGTGCGATCCTGGGCAAGTCACTTAACCCTGTTTGCCTCAGTTTTCTCATCTGTAAAATGAGGTGGAGAAGAAAATGGCAAACCACTCTGGCATCTTTGCCAAGAAAACTCCAAAATGAGGTCATGAGTGAGACGTGACTGAAATGATTGAACAACCCAATCAACATTAAAAGTAGAATGTCCCTTGAATAATTGATGCAGCTCTATTTACCAAAGGAGTTCTCCATTTAGAAGCAAGATGTATGAGAAAAAAAATTCACGATTAATGGAGCTGGAATTTGGGTAATAGGTCTGAAGAGCTGCTTGCCAAGTCAATAGGAAAAAGAACCCAAAACATTTTTATTATGTGAGTAAAATTATATAAGAAAAGCACCTACTGTGAAATTGTCAGTTTGCCCATTTCCACAAAGAGGGAAAGATCTCAAATCAGGATTAACTTCTGATTATGATATTAAGGAATCTAATAAGGAATGATTATTGGCAGAAAATAGGATGTAAAGATCTTGAGGACAGGACTCTTTCATTTTAGTCTTTGTGTTCCAAATATTTAGCGTAAATGAATTCTGTGTGGGTTATGCATATATCCCTATAAAATGAACAAAAGGGAGAAGATGTAGGATCTAAATAATCCCACCTCTGCCATTCGGTCAGTCCATAAACATGTATTAAGCTCTGGATGTAGAATGGAGCCTACAGTTGCATTTTTTGAGAGGATCTGGGAGAAAGCAGATCTCCAAGAATAAAGAACTTAACAAAGTCAAAATTTCATTGTCATGTTTTCTAGCTGTTTATTTATGTATGACTATTATGAGAACTTTGAAGTTAATAGTCAGGAAACCTTGATAAAACTAGAACATTTTGTTAAAAATTATATATTACCTGTTTGTCCATATAAGTAACATGTCTAACACAAATATAAATTACTGAATGAAAAGATATTTACTAAGTGGCTATTATACACACACTGGGCTAAGTGTTGGAGATCCAAATACAAGCAAATAAGATAGTCCTGCCCTGAAGGTGCTTACATTCTAGGGGGAAGGAAGACAACAACTCACATCCTAGGAAAAATAATTCCAGACAGGGAAAGTCTTGCCTGCTGTGTGGCCTTTACTCATACCTAGGGCTTAATTGGATGTTGTGGGGGAGCTCAAAAAATTGTTTTGCCTTGCCTTTTTATGCCACATATGACAAGAGTAGAAAATTCCTCAGATCCGAGCAGACCCCAAGAGAACAGTCCTGAATAACTCTGCAGATCCCAGACTTAGGGAAACTGCTTTCTGCTAATGAGCATAATATTGGTCTAGAGCCCAGCCAAGAAGTGAGTCAAGTAGAAAAGCCAGCAGAGAAGAAGCTTTGACTAACAGATGGTTTTTATTTTAGATTTACACACACACACACACACACACACACACACACACACAACAAGTATCCAAGGACATTAAGACATGCAGTCCAGAGTCACAAATTTCCTCAGACACATGGGTTTCCCTACTCATGTGCCTCACTGATAGATTTTTCTATGTTTGTGCCCAGTCTCCCATGTGGGCACTGTGCCTTAGTAGAAGAGTGTAACCAAGGTTTAGCCCTGGGTTGCTACTTTATATATTATCTTTGCTTTGCTGTGTCTTCTGTTTTAGTATATGTTTCGTGATTAAAAATAACTGGTATCGTCTTGTTTAATTGGGAACCACACCAGTGGGGGCTCCGCAGGTACATCTGTGAATAGTACACATGTAGCTCCACCATACCAGAGTTATCTCCAGAACTCTGAGGGAATTAGTTGTAACATCATGAAATTCTCCTTTAGAAATCTGTCAGCACGATTGCAGGTTGAGACAGACTTAGTGGGTGTTGAAGGGAGAGGGGGAAGAAGAAAGGCAGACAGAGAGCCAGCCTAGAGAGAAATGATGCCTTGCTATGCCCATGCTACATTAACACAAAGTCTGGCACATAGTTTTTATGTTTGACAAATTCTTTTTGATTGATTGAAGTTCCAATTTCTAGATAACTTTGTACACAATTTAGGATTTCTAAACACAATACTCAATGGAGCCTGTAAAGTCTGTAATTCTGGACTGGAAAGTATAAAGGAGCTTCTATAGTATTTTGAAATGATTACTATAAAGGCAAAAGTAAATGCTAAATTAGAAGGAAACATAAAGATAGGACAATAGTGAAAGTGGCTACAAACAAATTGTCAATTGCAGTAAGTATGAAACCAACAAAAAAGTAAAGGCATTAACTCTGTTGCCATTTCAAAGGGATGCTCAACCAGAGCAAGATGGTTGCCAAAATAAGGCCAAAAGGTCTCAGAAACTAACGAATGTTGAATGCTCTTTTTTAATATTTGTATTTTCTTTTTTTAAAAAAATTATAAACTTGACAAACATTAATGAACAAGCTAAGTCTCACCAATCTTAGATAAGCTGACCCTTGACAACAGATAGTAGGACCAAACTTAAAAACTCCCAGCTTGATAGGATTTACCAAGTTTATATTCCATAGGCATGATTGTGATAATTTAGGGTCTGTGGTGAGCATAGGAGTAGGGCTATTAGTCCAGGACACATGCACTATGCACATACATATAGTATTTCTGTCTGTTTACTTACCTATCTACTTTTCTTATTCTTCCTTCCTCCCTTCTTTCTTCCTCCCTCCTTCCCTCCCTCCCTCTCTCTCTCCTTCCTTCCTTCCTGTCTATCTTTCTACTTATGTATCTCAGTCAACAAAAATAAGCATATGCTATATGTCAGACACTATACCAGGTGCTGGGGATGCAAAGACCAAAATGCAAATAGTTCCTGTCCTCAAGAAGCTTGCATTTTGGCAGACAGAGGAAGACACAATCTGACAGACCAATCAACCTACAGATAGATAGATAGATAGATAGATAGATAGATAGATAGATAGATAGATAGACAGATAATGGATGAATGGATGGTAATATGGATGGATAGATAGATGCAAAGATAGATGGATGGATGGATGGGTATTTGGGTATATGTCGTAAAAGTTGTCCAAATGCATGATTGGAAAAGGAGATGTGTTAGTCTGATTAATGCAGAGACAGGGGAAAAAAGCAGTTGCTTTTGTATCCATATAAATTAAATTACCAGGACATTGAGTAGATATACTCTGTGAAGGATTTATTAAAGAATATGGACAAAAAATGGACAGAGAATGAGAAGGCATAGCTGTAAAGCAGAACATATGGAGATTTCCCCCAGAGCACCAAATTTAAAAGGTACTAAGAGTGTTTTCACTCTTCCTCTGTAGAGCTCAACCCACTTTCTTGTCCTACCATGGTTACACCCTAGCCAACCATAGGTGAGTATCTACACAGACTAACCCCACAAGCTTAGTTTCTACCTTCCCACCTTGTTATTTTCACTGTCCTAAGGTTTCCCAGGGATCTTGCAAAGGGACAGGAGACAAGGAAGTACCACATGAGTGTATGTTGTCAGTCCTAGAGTGATCAGGGGTTAGTGAAAAGTTGGGGTATCAAGATATGATAGAAAAAAGGAGAGGAATAGTGCCTTTCCTCACACCACTATTATCCTTATTTTATAGAAGGGGAACAAGGTGGTGTGACATTGTTGAGTGTGGCACAGCAGAAAGCAAGGAGGATGACTTTCCATGTGAGAAAACCTACTTAATTGGTTCATAGCCACAATTGTCATTTGTTGAAAGTAACTGAATATTCTTTGGCACTGTGATCCTCACTATCTGATGGGGCTGAGGGGCTGAGAAAGGCACATTTCCCAAGAAGGTCAAACACAATCAGAAAGGTACCATATTTTAACAGCATTTTTGGTGGTAACAAACAAATTCACAAAACAGGTAACATGGTAGGGAATCACTGGGGAACAATGACTGGGAAAAACCTGAACAAATTGTGGTACTGTATGGATAAAGGAGAATACTATTGCACCCTAAGAAATGCTGATTATGTAGATTTTAGAGGAATGGAGAGATCTGCAAGAACTGACATAGAATGAAATGAGCAGACCTAGAATTATACAAAATGGCTATAATACTATACATAAAAGCAAGGGCTGAATTCAGATTAATTGCAGTATCCAAGACTAATTTTAAAGGATAGATGGTCAAACACATTTCCCCCATCTCAGTAGAGAGGCGAGGGACTACAGGAATAGAATGGTACGTTACACTGTAAGATGTAATATTTTGGGGGGGGGGGTCCATTTTGCTTATTTGATTTTCTTTGTTTAAGAAGGAATTTCCATGGGGGAAGGTGTTCTGGGGAAATGACTATCATATTCAAAATAGGGAATCACTAAAAACTTTTTTTAAGTTTAAAGGATGGATTCCCAACATTCTGATTTCTTCTTGCTCTTCTGCTTTTTAATTTTCTGGTATTTATAGAATTTTTTCCCCTATAATTGTTGGTATTTTATTTCCCCTGATAGAATGTGAACTTACTGATGACAAGAAGGTACTCTTCCTCTGTAGAGTTCAACATACTTTCTTGTCCTACCATGGTCACGCCCTAGACAACCATAGGTGAGTATCTCCCCAGACTAATCTCACAAGCTTAGTCTCTATCTTTCCACCTTGTTATTTTCACTATCCTAAGGTTTAACATAAAATGTCTAACAGTGCCTGCCATATTGTAGGCACTCAATACATGATTATTGATTATTTAATTGATTGGTGTCCATTTTGTGGTTAATATTTTTGTGTCCTTTCCTCTAAAGATTGTATTCTATCTTTCCCATGGATAGCGACAAAAAGACCCTCCACTGGTGGTTAATCATGACTTAGTTTCTGCACACTGGTTAATTCGCTCCTCACGCTCCCCCACCAGCCAATCTGCTGACCAGGGCAAAATTTAAGGCCAACGGAAGATGCATTTCCAAGAGATATGTTTTCCTTGACTACTTGAGTCACATCTAAATTCTCTTTGAAGTTTTAGTTGCCCCAGCTTTCAGTTGATTGCACAGCTTTACTGTTCCTTTTAAGTTTATATTGACAGATATTCATTCCTGCTTACACATTTAATGGCAAACATTTAAAGTGTGAGAGTTGCTATGATATGGCAAATGGAAAAATGAAATGTACTTCAGTGTATAAGCCTGATTTATCTTCTTTCCTCTCCTCCCCACCCCCTTATTTTAAAATTTATTTTTAGTCCCAATGAGAAGTCAAATGGCTAGGGTGATGTGTGGTTTCAGTAAGAGAACTGAATTGCTTGTGATTTGTGGCCACATAACTTGTACATAACCAGATGAGAATGAAGGGAAGGCCAACGTTACCCAGCAAGATTTGTAGAGCTACTATCTCTTAACAGTAAGTTCTTTGCGAAGTCCATTATGGATGCCATAAATTCAAAACACACATGACAGGAAAGGGGGAAAATATGGGATGAAGTCAGAGAAGAAGCAAATCTGTTTCTTGGAGAATTTTGTTATCTTCCTACTTTGGTATTTCTGATGAGATGGAGAATACATGCCCAGAGAATACGTGTATGCATGCACACATACACTTGTATATACACACATGTACATGTATATATGCACACAATGTATGCACACATGTGTATACTTATACAAAAGTATACACCTGTATACACCTATATAAACATACACTTATGTATACACATATGTGTATATGCACATATGTATGCATGTATAGAATACATGTATAATACACATATATATACATATATATAATATTAAGGAAACTGCGTGTTGACTTTCCCAGTTCTATCAGAGCTGGTGATTGTACTATGTCCTTTACTAAGGACTTATATAGTATAATTATACTAAGAGCTGTGAAAGGATGGGGAGATTCAGGGCTTGACTGAGCCTCATCTTGCAAAAGTCAAAACCTCTAGGTTCCAAGTGAATACTCTGACCCAACACAGATCTCATCTGGGTTACTTGTATTCATTTAAAAAAAATTCCTTCATGAGTACATGCTTTTTCCTTTGATAGAATATAAGCTTCTTAAGGAGAGGGATTCTTTTCATATTTGACCTAGAACCTAACACAGTACCTGTTTGCTTAACACATGCTTGTTGATTGATTACAGTAACAGCCTGTAGCTCAGAGGTATGCAATGATCTACAGATGATCCTAAAGCTAGTAAGTGCCAGATTTAGGAGCTGAACCCAGAACTTCTTGATCCCAGCTCCATCACTCTAGCTAGAATGCCAGGTTTCATCTTAACCTTCAGAAATGAAGGATGTAAATGCTTCTAGGAAAATAGAAGACATGTTTCTATTTTTTTTTTACAAACACCTAACTTATATAAGACCAATATAGATCAATGAATCTAGAGCATTGGACTGAATCCATCAAGGTGAAATTTAGTAGCTGCAAATGTGAAGTCTTACAATCAGATTAAAGCAAACCAACTCCATAAGTACAAGATGGCAGAGGCATGGTTAGACAGTTACTCTGAAAAGCTCTGAGGTTTTAGTGGACTGCACACTCAATATGAGTCCACAGTATGATGTAGTAACTAAAAAAGTTAATGGGATATTAGGCCTCATTTAAAAAGGCATGGAGCAGCTAGGTGGCTCAATGGGTAGCGCACTAGATCTGGAGTCAGGGAGACTCATATTCCTGATCAAATCTGACCTCAGACCCTTACCAGTTGTATGACCTTGGGCAAGTGAGTTAACCTTGTTCGCCTCAGTCTCCTCATTTGAAAAATAAAGTGGAGAAGGAAATAGGAAACCACTTCAGTATCTCTGGCAAGAAAATTCTGAATAGGGTTATGAAGAATCAGCTACAACCAAAACAATGAGACAGACAGACAGACAGACACACATACACACAGAAAGACAGAGACAGAGACTTAGAGAGACAGAGAGATATACTTTCTAGGCATAGGGGGGTCACAGTTACCCTACACCCCCCCCCCCAAACTGGCAAAGATAATAAACAGTAGGAAGAGTCAATGAGATAAGGGCTGTGGAAAGATGGACACACTAATATTCTATTGGTAGAGATGTGAATTACTGCAACCATTCTGGAGAACAACTTGAAACTTTGCAAATAAAATGGCTAAAGTATTGCTACCTTTTGCAGAGACTCCACTGCTGGGCATCTACCCCAAGGAAATCAAAGACACAAATAAAGGGTCCATATACACCAAAACAGTTATAGCAGCACATTGGTCGTTAAGAACCAAACACAAAGTAGATGTCCACTGAGGAATGTAATGGAATGTTATTGTGCTTTAAAAAATGGTGAACATGATGAATACAGAAAAGCAAAGAAAGACCTACATGAAGGGATGCGAAGTGAAATGAGCAGAGCTAGGAAAATAATGTACACAGTGACTACAAGGAAAGGGAAGGAACAGCTACAACAAAAATATATTGTTGTAAAATTATCGAGAGCAAAAGTAGCCTCAACGAAGGGTCAGAAGAAGACACTCCCGCCCAGCTCTCTTGCAGAAGCATCTGTAGGAGTTGGGCAAATGTGTGGAACATTGCATATGATGTCATCTTTTTGAATGTTTTGATTATTTTTGTGGATGTTTTGCCCTCTTTTTAATGAAAGAATTCTTATTGGAGATGACTCTTTGGGAGAGGAAGGGAGAAGGATACAGAGGAAAACTTAGTCCCCTTGCTACCTGTGTGACCATTGCCAAGTCACCTTCCCTCTCTGGTCTTCAGTTTTCTCATCTGTGAAATGAAGAAGTTAGACTAACTGATTTCAGAGGTCCTCTGCAGTTCTAGATCTCTGACTCAATGATAAATATTTCCAGTCTATTATTATGTTTTCTTGGGTCCATGTTCTCTTGTGGGTATCGAAAAGTCTGTAATCATTGCATCATTCTTACTGCTGTATCCAGGCTACTTCATGTATCTCAGACTAATAAGCCAGGAGCTAATTATTTCCTTTGGCTGTGATGTTCTCCCATTGGGGATTGCAGGGAGAGAAATAGAATTGGAAGATTTTTTTCAACATCATAAGAATCAGTGTTCTTGGGTACCTGAGGCTGTGAAGAAGTTCAGACCAGAAAGATTCAACCACAAGAGACAATCATCAACTGTGAGCCACAGGAGGAGGTCTCCAGATTAATTCCATCAAATTTCATTCAATTTGTATTTTGGGTAAATAGCATATGATAAGCATTGGGCTAAGTGCCCAGAGGGAGGAAGGAAGGAAGGAAGGAAGGAAGGAAGGAAGGAAGGAAGGAAGGAAGGAAGGAAGGAAGGAAGGAAAGAAGAAAGGAAGAAGGAACATTCACTAAGCATTTACTATGTGCAAAGCACTGTACAAAATACTCAAGTAACAAATCATAGTCGGTTGGTCCCTGAACTCAAGGATCTCATCTTTTAAGAGGGAAATTACATATACAGCAGGTTTCAATTGTATATCAAATGAAAAGATCAAGTGGTCCTTATGGTTCCATAGCAAACAGATGCTAATGAATCTTTTTGATGGCATTTCCATTAACAAAACTGGCAGGATTTCTAAGGTTGAATCATTTGACAATGCCAAAGACTTTGCTGATGAGAACTTTCGCCCGCAGTCACAGCTTGATCTTCTCCCTACCAGGGTCAATTCCCCAAATGATGATTGTGGAGGGCTGGGTTTGAAGCAGGGCCAGTGATCTAGGGGACACTGCTATACCTGAGCATAGCTCTTGGCTTGACCTGTGTGGGGGGGACAGCGAGGATGGCAAATTCCTTTTCTAAAGGGATTCGTACCTGTGAAAATGGCTGCAGGGGTTTAGATTGGAAGCAGGATGGGGGGGTCTGGGCTGGGGGAGCACAACTATTCCCTGAGATCATGGGCTTAGGGACCAAAGTTGTAGTGGTGGTAACAAAGATAAACAGTTAAGCAAAACTAATCAGTGCACCAATCATCGCTATTGGTACATGACTTATTCTTCATGCAGAGTTCTCCATTTCTCTACTGAGTGGAGGAAAGTATTTCAAGATCAGTCATTGTAATTAATGGAAGTCCTACCGTTTCATTTTACAGGTGAGGAAACTGAGGCCCAAAGAAGTCCAGGGATTTGTCTTAAGGATCAAGATCACACAAGAAGTTAGTGTCAGAACAAGAAATAGGATTCAGGTCTTCTGGCATTTTTCCCCTTCTACACCACATTCTTTCCTTGTCTAATAGTTCAATATTGTGAAAATTTGCCAGCCTTTCTTGGTATCAGTAATAGTAACAATATCCCACATTTACTCTTCACTTGGGGGGTTGCAAAGCACTTTACAGCCATGATGTAATGGAAGTCTTATCCCAACTCTGTGCAGGTAAAAATCACTGCTGTTCAGTCTTTTTCAGTCGTGTCTGACTCTGTGATCCCATTTGGAGTTTTCTTGGCAAAGATACTGAAGTGGTTTGTCATTTTCTTCTCCAGCTCATTTTACAGATGAGGAAACTGAGGCAAACAGGGTGAAATAACAGCTAGTAAGTGTCTGAGGTCAGATTGAGTCTTCCTGACTCCAGGCCTGGAGCTGTATCCAATGCAGCTCCAGAGTTAGAGAAGTGATTTCCAGGATCACATAGGCAAAATTTAAACCCAGATCTTCCTGACTCCAAGCTAAAACTTTATAGTACTTTATCCACTGGTTACTTTCTAGTGCCACGGTAAGTTTTCCCCGCCTTCCCTGTCAAACAAATAAAATAATAAGATGAAACAAAATTACCATTTGGATAAGTCTGAGTATATGAAGAGATGACAATCAGGTATTGTAATGTTTTAAGCATAAGAATAGCCATGAGTTTTCAGATTGTCTAACCACATGCAGCCTTGATGTTGCTTGGAGAGTGATCATGGAAGCATTTGAGGAACTGGATAAAAGAAACCCAAAGTGGTAGGAGACTCTCTGTCTTTTTCTCTCTGTCTCTCTCTCTCTGTCTGTCTGTGTCTCTGTCTCTCTTTCTGTGTGTGAGTGAGTGAGTGTGTGTTGGGGAATGGGTGACAGTAGGGGTAATTGGAGCAACCCCTTGGCTCTAGAGCTCATGCATAAGTCTGATTCCCCCTTGCCTCCTCCCCCCCACCACAGGGGAAACACTACAGATCAAAGGCTTGTCCACAGGCACTTGGGAAAGACCTGGGAACAAGGTGGGAGGGCTGAGGCATAGGTATGTTGGACAAGAGGGGAATGATTGCCAGACCAAATTCTCAGCCTCTTGCTTCCAGAGCTGCCAGAGGTAGCACCTGGAACTGCTCAGAAGTCTGCTCCATGAGCCCTCTCATACCCCCTCCCCAGTGCAAAACAACCTCAGCAACAAACATATTTCATTCCTTGGGGCAGCTAGGTGGTGCAGTGGGTAGAGCACCAGTGCAGGAGTCAGGAGGACCTGAGTTCAAATGTCACCTCAGACACTTGACACTCACTAGCTGTGTGACCTTGGGCAAGTCACTTAACCCCAATTGCCTCATCCTGGGTCATCTCAGTCATCCTGATAAATATCTGATTACTGGATTCAGATGGGTCTGGAGGAGAAGCGAGGCTGGTTATCTGCACAGCCCTCCCTCATGCAAAACAGAGTCAAGTGCAAGTCATGTCATTATTTCTCTGATGGCATGGTCTTCTTCAGCAATGAAGGATGAACACATGACATTTCCTTCCTTAGAAGATTTGGGTGTGGAGGAGAAGGATACCACAGGAGAAGCACTAAACTCCCCTCTTTGGTCAAATGGGCAGATTGGAATATGTGATCCAGAGAGAGGTTTAGCAAAAGTAGAGTTTCTCATTTTGAAAAGTGAGTAGAAGAAGGTAGATAGGTAGGCTTTGGGCTCTAAGTGACTGCTGTCAGAGTGCCCATAGCCTCGTGTCAGGTCAGACTTTGGAACCTGTGGCCCCAGAATCACATAGGCCTTGGCAGTTTTGATGTCCTTGTCCCAAGAAGTACTGTCCCTGTATCAGTGGCTGCTTTGTCATTTCAAGAGAGTTAATAAGGCCTCCATACTTCTTCATCGCACTTTCCCAACAATTGCCATATGGAGTATAGGAACAGGGGTCGTCTGGGATATAGAGCCAATGTCTAGAACTGGAAAAGATTTTAAGATCACCTGGTTCAACCCCATCCTTCTGCATACGAGATAACTGAGCTCCAAGGAAGGGACTTGACCAGGCTCCCAAAGCTGGGATTCAAACCTTTGTTTTCCTAGGTTTTTTTCCATTGTACTAATCATGCTTTGGGCCCAGCCACTGTTTTTCAGGCTTGACTCTCAGTCCAGCCAAACACTTTTAAAAACCCTCCAAACATGAATCTCAATTCAGGCCACAGATAACAGAAGACAACCAGTTAGTTTTCCACGTAGTTCCTGCCGTGAAAACTTAACCAGTTTGATTTTCACTGTGTTCCTCACTCATTTTAATGCATAGAGAATGCCCAGAGAAAGTATTCTCTCTGTGCAGGGATGTTGTTAAAATAAATGAATAAGAAGTCTTTTCCTTAAGTCTGAGCCCCCAGCCAGAAGTGTCCTGGTGCCAGATAAAGCAATTTAGAATCTCTCCTCCTAGATCATCTCCAATTACTTGCCTAAATAATAAAATAGAGCAATAGTAAACACAATTAGCAATTTAGTTGATTAACACCTTTATCTCATTTGCTGACTTAACAAAGTCAGTTTTTAAACCAATAAAGGTAAATACCTCCCAAGTCTCCAAGGAAGCAACAAGTTAAACTCCCTGGATAGATTAGGAAAGAGGAAGAGATTATGAAGGCTCACCAGTCCCAGTCTCCAGTTCAGAATGATTCTGGAAGTCCTTCTCTTAAACTTGAGGCATTCAAGCTTCATCCATTTTACCTTGGCATCAGGAGTCCCTCTTGGCCATTTCCAATGGTGGTAGCTCCTCCACTTCATACTCAGCTCCCTGAGCTTTTCCAGATTTTTCTTCAAACAAATCCAAAAGGTGAGAGGGGCCAGTCAAGGGAGTCAAGGTTGACCAACTCTACCAGTGGAGGCAATCATCATCTCCTAAACTTCCTGTGTTACTGTCCTTCGGGGCATATAATGGGCAATGCCCATTTCACAGGCATATGGGAAGAATTAGTGGTTTTGTCATAGGAAATTCCATGAGAAGTCCCTCCACAAAATATCACATCATGCATCAGAATTGGTAGATGTTTCACAAGAAGTGGCCTAAAACACAGGACCTGAATCTTTGTTAATGAACAGAAAGGTTAAGTAACTTGCCCAGGGTCAATTCACCTCAATAACTTGGGTACCTTGAAGGCTGAAATGGTTTCATTTTTGTCTCCATATGCATAGGGCCTAGGATGCAATATGCATTTAATAAATGCTCATTAAGAGGATTCTGGGAAGGTGGCAGAGTAGGTCCGGGAAATCCTAGGCTCTCACACAAAAAAGACAAAACATCACCCCAAGTCCCAAAGTGAAAGTAGAACAGCTGAAATAAATAAAAGCTGGCATAAAGGAGTCATTCTCCTGAAACAACTGGGGAGGACCTCAGAAAAGACTAGACCTACCAGAGTAGAGGTTTGGCCAATTGAAGACGGAGTGGATGAATCTACAAACAATGGGTCCCGAGGGCAGCCGGGTCTGGGCCTCAGGCAGGAACTCACCTCAGGGACTGTATGGACTGTGTCAGACAGCCAAGCAGGAGAAGATTGAAGGACCCTCTGCTGTCTCCTGGTGCCAGGTCCAGCTTGGTGACCAGATGAGGCCTGGGCTGCGCAGGTCCAGTGGTGGTGACTAGATGGGGTCCCTCAGGTCCAGTTGTGGTGACCAGATGAGGTCCCTCAGGTCCAGCCACAGTGACCAGATGTGATCTGACCTAGGGCTGCGGGTGCCCTAGGTGCACTGTGAGTGCAGTGGCAGAGGGGCAGGGACTCTGTGAGCTGTGGACACCTGCAGGGGAGTGGAGTCTCTCGTTTTAGCTCCAGGACAGAGGGGAAAGCTGGCTGATTTTTAGAAAAACATGGAAAGATTTGCATGAAACAATGAAAAGTGAAATGAGCAGAACCAGGGAAATGTACGTAGAAATAAAAATATAGTCCTAAGAACAACTTTGGATGACTAATTCATCTCGAGTATCTTAAATACTCAAACCAATTACAAAGGATTTATGAGGGAAGATGTTATCCACCTCCAGAGAAAGACAGAACTGATAATTAGAAATATTTAAAGTATGGTGTTACATACACACACACACACACACACACACACACTCACACACTCACACACACAATTGTGACCTTCCCCAAGGCAGGGGTGGAGTGAGGAGAGAAGGAGAAAAATACTAAAAATGCACATCAGAGTACAAAAGAAAATTTAGAAGGAAGTAAAGAAAAGCAGGCTAGCTTTGAAAACAATGTTTAGTATTTATTACATACTTTGTTTTTTAAATAGTGAAATGGAAATTCATGCCTTTATATTGAATCTTCTGTGTTGTACTGTGTACAAGGAAATGGCTTTTTTTGTATTTAAGTTTATAATGAATAAAAAAGTTAAAAGAAAGGAATGAGCGGAATTTAATTCTTAAAAGCACAAGTGATATGGAACAGATATTCATGGCTACATAGTTTTCTTTTGTGTTCTGCTGTATATTTGGAAATATTCCTTTTTATGTAAATTCAGGATCAAGACTTTTCTTTTTTAAAAAGTCATTTCTCCAAACAAAGAACTTAGAATAAGTTTTTCTGTGACTATGGTATTCCCTCGGTCACATACTAGTTTCGTATTAAATTTCTTATTTTCTTGACCAAAAAAAAAATGCTTATTGGGTTGAATTTAGTCAACAATAGGCTGGGTTATATGTTAGCTTCTTTTACCATGTGTCTTCTTCCTTATTTTTTTTTTTTTTGCTTCATTTCCCTTTCTGCTATTTTCTCCTCCACCCCCTTCCTTTTCCCTTCTCTTTGCTGATTTGTACCTACTTTTTTAATGTTAGATTTTGGCTAAAGAGCTGAGTGAGCTCACCCTAGCACATCACTGAAGGGAATGCCTCCTTTCCTTTTCGGTTCCCCCTCTGGTGTCTTTATTCTGATGCCTCCTTCTATCTTGGAAAGGGGAGGCTGTGAAATCAATAGCAGTGAAGGCTGGAGGGGGTGAAGGGACTTCCATTACGCTGCCAAGATTCACATTCTCTAAGCCTCAACTGAGAGGGAGAGAGGACATAGGATATAAAAATCAGAGACCCATGTCTACAAGAATTAGAAGGACCTGGTGTGGTTAGTCCTTTGTTCTTGAAGAAAACCAAAATGTTATCACTATGTTGGGGTCTAGGGACCGTGTGTCCAACTATGGCTGATCAGACCAACATGAGCTCAGCAGGCTCTGCCACAGGTCAGGCACCATTTGGAGCTAAGACGTCTCTAAATTGGTGCATCTCATGTTTAGCTTTGGTTTGGGTTTGTTATGTTTTGTTTTCAAGCTATTGCAACTCTGCTCTGTTGGACAGTACCACCTTCTTCCCTGTTGGCCTACCATGCTGGGCAATCATTTGCCAGCATCTCCCATCACAATCAATGCCAAAGTTCTTCAGAGAGACCTTCAGAGTATCCTTGTATCGCTCCTTTTGACCACCATTGGAGGGCCATCCTTGTGGGACTTTTCCATTAAACTGTCTTTTTGGCAAACGTATGTTCAGCATTTGGATTAAGGCTAGGAAAAGGACCTTGTGGCAGAGTGGCTTTAAGTAGATTTATGCCAGTACGTTAATTACACCTGTGACATTCTTTTTGCTTTTACCTTTAGGCCAAATATCTTATTTTTTAACTGTAGTGAGTGCTCTAGTAATTCTGTTTGGCAAATACTTATAAATAGGGCCTACTATGTGTAACATATGATGGTAATGAGTGAAGATCCAAACATGAAATCTTACCCAAGGAATTCATCTAGTCCAGGAAATTATAGTATTTAATATTTACATATTGTTCACATACATTATCTGTCTTTGACCTCATAACCATCCTATAAGGGAGCTACTAAAGCTATTATTTTGAAGCAGATTTGATTGACAGTTAGGTGGTGCAGTGGAGACCCAGTCATATCTATGTGACACTGGGCAAGTCATTTAACCTCTCTGTGCCTCAGTTATTTCATCTGTAAAAAGGGATAATAATAGTACCTAGCTCCCAAGGTAGTTGTGAGGATAAAATGCTTGGCAAATCTTAAATTTCTGTATAAATGCTAGCTATTGTTATAATTATCATTGGTTACGTATAGCCTAGATTTCCTTCTATATTTTTCCCTCCCTCCAAGAAAGCCATCCCTAATAGCAAAGTATATATTTATTTTAGCAAAGAATATATATATTTTACAATTGGGAACTGAGGCTCAGAATTTAAGTGACTTTCCCAAGGCATCATAGGTGATGTAAGGAGCAAAATTTGAACCCAGGACTCTGACTCTGATACTCTCTATTTGCTTCTTTTTTCAACAAGACAAATAAATACACAGGCACCTCTAATACATGTTCTAACAAGATAAGTGGAGAAGCCCAAACAGAGAGAGATGAGAGATTCTAGGAGAAATCACTTATATAAATTGTTCCCTTTCCCTTCGTAAACCCAGGCATGACAGAAGGGCTCATGATTCAGTATTGACTTTATGTAAATGAACTAGGAGTTGAAACATAGGAAGTAACTCTGGAGTGTAATTTAAATCCCATTTTGGGTATGGTGCCTGAGTTTTATCCTGGTCCTGGGGATCTGTTATTGTGAAAGATAGGCTTCTAATGTTTCTAAGCACGAGCAGCAATTAGCAAATCCAAGTCTTGTTTATTAATAATCAGCTCTGTCCTTTGGGAGAAACACCTTCTTGTAACATGCCTCCCTCCCATTTTGTGGGAAAAATTGACAGAAGGTGGCCCCATCAGGAAATGAGCATCATGGTGGTGCCCAGGCATTCTGGGAAAAACAGTAAGGATAGTGTAAGTCTATCTCATTGCAAACAAACGCAAAAATTGCAGTTGACAATAAAAGTGTAAGCATGACCCTATGACCCTGGACAAGTCACATAACCTCTGTCTGCCTCAGTTTCCTCAGCTGCAAAGTGGGGATATTAATACCACCTATTTCCCAGGGTTGTTGTGACAGTCGAAATATTCATAAAATACTTAACCAAGTACCTGACACATTGTTGGTTGTTGTTCAGTCATGTCTGACTCTTCATGACCCCATGGACCGTAGCATGACAATACCATTCATGGGACTTTACTTAACAAATAATATGGGAATTGTTTGTCATTTCCTTCCCCAGTGGATGAAGGAAAACAAGTTAAGTGACTTACTTAGGGTCACACAGCTGGTAAGTGTCTATGACTGGATTTGCGCCAGCTAGTTGGCATCTAATAAGCGCTTGTTTCTTTCCTTCCTTTATCACTTATAAATTCTTGGTGGAACTAATCAGTCCACTAATTTATGTAAAGTTTTGTTTTTCTAAATTCTGGGATGTTGAATGCTAATTAGCAAATTGGAGACTTGCAGAGAATTTCCATTTTGCCGAGCTTTGGAACTTCTTGGTGCCTATGCTTATCTAGAGAGATAATAGCAGGATTAGGGATGGGTGATAATAGTTTTATGGTATGCTTTCTTATTATACGGCACGTCTGTTCAGACAATCATTTTATAAAAAATAATTCATGCATATCTAGGGACAACAATTCGGTCAGTGTCAGAATTAAGACAAAGTTAAAAATTTTTTGATTGATATATTTTTATTTTACATAGATTTAGAAATCTATGATCCTATAGTCAATGTCCTCATTTGTAAAATTAGGGGATTAAACTCTGCCCTCTAAAGGCCCTTCTAGCTTTCAAGCTACGATCTCAAATAAAGGCTCTCTGGAGTAGGAAAGGGAAGGAATATGTTTGAGGATGAAGACATTATAAAAATCCTTTACTGATTACTGAGTCCAGCCCCATCCAATTAGTATTTGTTAAGCACCTCCTATGGTCCAGTCATTATGCTAAGTACACATGAATGAACTGAAGCCCAGAGAAGTCAAGTGAATTGCCCAAGGTCACACAGGTAATGAGTGAGAGAGGTAAGATCTGAAAACAGGTCTTTTGACTCCAGTTTTTAGCAATTTTCCACTATACTAGATGATAACCTTTACATTTGGTCCTCTCCATGCTTTGCAGCCTGTTCAGTCTCCCACAATATCCATTCACTTCTCCACAGAGTGATCCCAATTTCACTCCCCACTTTGAGGAGATGAAGAAATCCCGTCCATGCAGGATAAGAGAATGTGGGAGCCTTTTCAGCTCATGAACAATATAGCTAGTACTCTATCAACCTAAATATCCTTCAGCAGTGCTTTCTGTAAAAAAAAAAAACAAAAACATTTTTGCCTGAGTCATTTTCAGATGACTAAATGTTATTGTCTCTTGTATTAGCTCCAATCAAAATAAAGGAAGATGCTCCATCCCTAAATGTGACAAATTCCAATCCAGCACCTTGGTCAGATTGCATTTTTTTTTAATTTCATAAAGACAGCGTTCTCTGCATTCCCATTCTTTCCCCCAAGAAATCAAAGATAGCATGCCAGTCACTAGCACTGTAATGTCGGAAAGTGATTTACCGCTGATGCTTGCGTCTCTTAATGAATATTCCACAATTATACAGCTGTGGTTTATCAAGTATCATTTATAAGGCATTACATGACAGGGAGCTCTAGAGAATGCATATGCAGACTTATAAAATGAAACAGAATGCTTGGAAATGTTAAAAATATATGTTCATTGTAGATTTAATTGTTGAATAGTTATGTTGATTTATGGCACACAACTGGAGATTTCATGGCTGACAAGATGACTTTGGATTGACAACTTCAGTATGTGACTAAAAATATTTCCCGGGTCTAAACTGATTTTGATCCCCCTTCTTGAAATGTACATAGGATGGTAGCTTTAGAGCTAGGAAGGGTCTTAAAGATTATCCAGCTCAACCTCTTCACTGTGCAGAGGATGAAACTGCAGTCAAGAGAGGAGTGACATTCCCGAGATCATACAGGTCATAGGGTCATGAACATGAAGAAAGCTGAGAGGTCATTTAGTTCAACTCCCTCACGTTGAAAAGAGGTCAAGTGGCTACCCAAGATGGCTCAGGGAACTATGACAATTAAAAAGGTTTGAGAGACGTAGTTTCTGGGTAATTTGGTCAGCACATTAATAATAAAAGGATGGTCATTTGGCCATCTCTCTCATACCAAAGACAGTTTATATACCCTTCAAAGTGTGGGTCCTAAGGGGTGGCAATGAACTCTTACTGGATACCCCAATAGGAGGTGAGCTATATTAAAATGGGGGTCTTGGGGTACGTGCCCTGTGTCACCCAAAACTTGGTCAAAGAGACATCACTTTCCATATCACTTGTTAAGACTTTAAAAGAGAGGATCCACATTTTCCCAGAAGTGTCTGAGGAAATGCAAGTACCAATAATTAACCCAAACTTAGAATTGTTTTATTGTCTTTGTAGATCTTAGCTAGGGTAAATCTTTGACAGATTCCTCACTCTGGTTGGTTTCTGGATGAGGAAATAGAAAAGGGAGAAAAAAATCTTAGTCCTAATACAATAATTAGCTTTTAAATATGAGAGAAATATTCATTTCTCACACAAGAGGCAGACACAGAGTTTAAACCAGGACCTTGAAGTTCAGGTCTAGAGCTCTGCCCATTACCTGTTTGAGGAAGACCTAGTTCTGAATTCAGCCTTCAACGCTCACCAGATATGTGACCTTGGGAAATCACCTAACCTCCTTGAACCACAGTTAATTTGCATAAATTGGAGAACACATGAAAGGTAGAATAAGGCCAAAGAAAAGGAAGACAGCTGGCATGGAACCTTAAGGGCAAAAGACCCTTTGGAAAATGCAACAAAACTGCCAGGTGGTTAAGGAATTATGGCTAATAAGAGTTCTTGAAATGAGAATAATACTGGGGTTTTTTGCTTCATTTCCCATTTATCTTTTAGATATGTAAAAACAAATTGGTTTAAGGAGGCAATACCAATAATAGTTAGATGATAGTTAGATAGATTATAGGTGATAGAAATGTAGATGAAAGGGAGGTGATTGATAGATGATAAAAAGACTGATAGATGATAACAGGACGATAGAAAGATGGATGATGGATCAATTGATGGTGATAGAAAGATAGCTAGAGAGTAGGTGATAGATAAGGGATAGATGATTTATAGATTATAGTTAGAAAGATGTGGGTGATAGGTCAGTTGATAAATAGATGATAGACGTGATAGAGACACAACAGATGATTGACTTAATGAAAACTTAAAACATTGACAAAATACTTTGTTAGGATTTGAGATGATTTATCTTTGAATACATGAATTTCTTTTTAAATATCATTAATTATTTTTAAAATTTTCAGGATTCACTTCCATAAGATTTTGTGTTTTGAATTTTCTTCCCCATCCTCTCCTCCCTCCTTACAGCATGCAATCTGATGAGCTCTACTTATACATTCATATTTTCACATTAGTCATGATATAAAGAAGAATTAGAACTGATTGGAGGAACCATGAGAAAGAAGAAACAAAACAGAGCAACAAAAGAAAAGGAGAACAAATTGTATGCTTCCATCTGTATTCAGATCCCAAAGTTCCATCTCTGGATATGGAGAGCATTTTGGAGTTGTCTTAGATCCTTGCATGGCTGAGAAGAGCTAAGTCTATCAAAGTTAGTCATTGAACAATGCAGCTGTTACCGTGTGCAATGTTCTCTGGTTCTGCTCATTTCACTCAGCATCAGTTCATATAAGACTTTCCAGGTTTTTCTGAAATCTGCCTACTCATCATTTCTTATAGTATAATAGTATTCCATTACATTTATATACCACTTGTTTAGCCATCCCCCAGTTGAAGGACATCCCCTCAATGTCCAATTCTTTACCACCACAGAAAGAGTTGCTATAAGTATTTTTATACATGTGAGTCCTTTTCCTGTTCTTATGATCAGTTTGGGATACAAACCTAGAAGTGTTATTTCTGGGTCAAAGAGTATGAACAATTTTATCTATGATAACTTTTGGCAGGATAAATACATGAATTTCAACAGAAAAATTTTCACAGCTTTTAGTTGCTTCAAATCCTTCAATTTTCCTTCTGTTCTTCTGTCTCCTCATATCATCATCATCATTATTATTTTGTGAGGCAATCAGGATTAAGTGACTTGTCTGAGGCTGGTTTGAACTCAGGTCCTCCTGAATCCAGGGCCAGTGCTCCATCCACTGTGCCACCTAGCTACCCCTTCATGCTGCCTTCCTCAAATCATGAATCCCTAGCGACTTCCCTTTCAGAGACAGGAAGCCTGGTCAGGGACCCAACCATAAGGCCTCTCCATCTGCCTAAAACAGATTAACAGCCACCTTGAGATTTAACTCTATATGAAGAAATGGAACCTTCCATTCCAGATGTAGGAAGTGGGTTTCCAAGCAGAATGTCATTGATGTAAAAGAGCTTTGAAAAATTATTTACAATATGTTTTCAGGATGGTCGTTAAGAGCATTGCCTATTTCATCTTTCATAGACAGATGCATTAATGAATCTTAAAAGTGTGCTTCCCCTCCCCCCACACAATACTTTAAATTTATTATTGACTTAGTTTGGCAATAAGAAGATAAAAGGGATGTGACTTCCAATGAAACACTTCTCAGTGAAGGAATCCTTGTTCTGTTGATGGACACTATGTTTTTGTCATTTTCATTTTTCAAGTCAAGATCTCTTTTGGAAAGTATATCATGGTGCAGGCCCTTTTATGTATTTACTACTCCCACTATGTTTCCAGGTTAGATTTTCTTTGACTTCCTGACAGTAAAATCTATTCCCACTTCTGACAAAAGTTGAATTTGTTACTGCATTCTCTTATAGGACCATGAGTTTGGATCATTGATTTTAAGTCACCACTGCAAACACAACTCACCAGAGCCAACTGCCTAGTGTACTGGTTTTTAAATGCTTTTATTATGTACTTCTGTCAATGAAAGTTAGGCAGTTAGGTGGTGTGGTGGATGGGCTGCTGGAGCTGGAGTCAGGAATCTTCCTGAGTTCAAATCTGGCCTCAGACACTTACTAGCCATTCGACCCTGGGCAAGTCCTTTAACCCTGTTTACTTCAGTTTCCTCATCTGTAAAATGAGCTGGTGAAGGAAATGGCAGACTACTCCAGTATCTTTGCCAAGAAAACCCAAAATGGGGTCACCAAGAGTCACACATTGCTGGAAAACAACTGAACATCAACAATAAAAATCAGTGAAGTTTATTGCAGCACATACCCCCAACTTAGAGCTGTGTTGGTATCATTCAAGATCAACCTAACAATTAGTTATCAGAGGGAGCGAGGGGGATATACATGTACGTTATATATATATGTATATGTGTGTGTGTGTCTGTGTGTATGCTTATATGTGCATATATACATATATGTGTATATAGAAATCATTACTGATGTCTATGTATAATTGTATACATGTGCTCTTTACATATATTTATATATAAATCATATATGTGCTCTTTAACTAAATATATTATATAAAATATAATAACTGTATACATAAAAAGAATTTTGAAAACAAATGAGAAAGATGAAATAAATATTTAAGTTCTAAATTTTAAATGTCATTTTAAGGGTATAAAACAATGCTCCTATTGCTCTTTAGAGCTCTTTGGATATGTCTCTTTAAAGAAACATATATATGTATATATACATGTGTGTGTACATAAACATATATGTATTCACACACATATATGTATATATACACATCTCCTGAGGAAGGTTGTAGCAAAACTTGTGAAAGGTATTTGTTGGTAGTTATCTGGTCAATTTGATCATTGTATCTAACCAAGAAGTGACTTTTTTCTTTTAGTTTTTAAATGTGACATCAAACATACAACCAACCAAACAACAGGGAGTCTTGTTTCCTTTGTGTGTTGATATTTCTTCCCATACACAAAGGTAAATTAGCAAAGGTGATTTCAACTCTTACTTCAACCCTGCAGAAAGTTTTCCATATCCTTCTTCTTTCTTTCTGTGGGTCTGCTTCATGGATGACATCATCCTTTCCTACTGATGCTTGTAAGTTTTGGCTGTGGTTTTGGATAAGCATGAGGACTAGAGAGAAGGGTTGGGTCCAGGAAGGCAATTCATGTATAGGAAGACCAGAAAGGCAGGAAAGGGTTAGGAAGAGCTTTAAATGCCAGAGAAAAGAGTTTCTATTTAATCCTAAAAATAATAGGGAACCACTGGAGTTTATGGAATAGTCATGGTGGGGGTAAGGTAACATCCATCTGAGTCACCTCTCCAGCCCCACACTCTTCCAGTCATCTTATGGATTTAGCTCATGTCTCTGGATGAAAAGATATCTATCCTTATGGTCCAGTTGGGAGACTGGTTTAATGACTAATAAACATATTCACAATACAGTCTTCAAAGCCTAATATGTTATTCTTTCCTCTCAAGGATATTTTCACTTTAAAAAATTGATTCTGGTTGAATTGCCTTACCCCAAAGCAATAAATCTTGAATTGTGTAGAGAGGCCCACAGAACATGAGGTGGCAGGTTATTTCCATATTCTAACCCTGACCATTCCAGGCAGCTGGAATGCAGCTTTTCAGAGAGGAAAGCATCTCTTTGGTCTCCTATGCTGTGAACATCACGAGGCTGCTACTTTAACATGTTCATTCTCTCCTTCAGTTGGAAGTAGTTCTTCATAGAAGGGAGACTGCCTAATAATGATGATGATGGAAGTTAGCATTTCTATTGTATATTAAGAATTGCAAAGCCTTACAAATATTATATCATTTTCCCTTCTTACAACAGCCCTCAGAGGTAAAAGTCATTACCATCCCGATCTTACAGATCTTACAGATGATGAAACTGAAGCTGAGATGATTTTGCCCATTGTCCCAGAGCTAGAAAGTATCTGAGGCTGAATTTGAACTCAGGTCTGCCTGACACTAGGTTTTGTTGTGCTTCAGTTGTGTCTGATTTTTTGTGACTCCATTTGGGGTTTTCTTGGCAAAGGTACTACAGTGGTTTGCCATTTCCTTCTCTAGCTCATTTCATAAATGAGGAAGCTGAGGCAAACAGGGTTAAGTGATTTGCCCATGTTCACACAGCTAGTAAGTGTCTGAGGCCAGATTTGAACTCATCATGAGTCTTTCTGACTCCAAGCCCGGCACTCTGTGCACTGTGGTGCTACCTAGCTGCCCCTCTGACTCCCAGTCTACCACTTTATTCACTGAGCCACCTAAGTGCCTGCTTTAAAGTATTTTAAGCACTTAGTTGCCTTATTTAAATGTTGTGTCTACCCTAGCACAGTACCCTGCCCATAGTAGGTTTTCATAAAAATGTGCCAAATTTAATGGAATGGAAGAGAAATTAGAGGAGGGAGACTTAATAAGAGACTTCTAAACCTCTCGGCATCAACGAGGTTCCTAGTCTTATTAGAAATAACAAGGGGAAAATTGAACTCAGTGTAGAATATTTCTACAATATTCTGAAATAATTAAGATACATCTTTTATTAGATGTCAAATTCTCAAGAATTTGGAAATTAGAAGGAACCCTGGCAACTACCTATTCCGACCCATACTAGAACTATAATGTACCTGGTAAATGGTCATCCAGCATCTGCTAAAAAGTCCTCTGAGGAGTAGCTGTCCATTAAGGCTAGCCCTTCTACTTTGTGACAGCTCAAATTATTAGGAAGCTTTTGATAATACTGTGCATAAATTGGCCTCTTTGCAACCCCACCCATTATTCCTGTTTCTGTCTGTGGAGTCAAACAGAATAAATCTAATCCCTTCTCCTTCTTATGACAAGCATTCAAATACTTGGATGCATTTACATGAATTCTTTCCTGAGCTTCTCTACAGAATGTCCCAAAACTTATGGTAGAAGTTTAAGCGTCAAGAATGTAAGTTGGTGACTGTTATGTTAGTGTCCAAATATGATATCTCTACAGTCCTCAATAAATAAAAGAGCTTGTTATAGAGATACCAATAGCTCATTTTCTTTTTCATCAATTTTGTTTCTCCTTCCAGTTTTATCCTCACACGCCCTCAAGGTGATTTGGCTAAATTGGATCTCTTACCAAGCTTTTGGAGAATTTACTGATCATTTTTCCACCATCTGCTTCTGTAAGATTTTATAGATAAGTTCATATTAGAAAATGGCGTCCCTCTTTGCTAAGGCATCTCTCCATTTTAAAAAGGGATCAATTCTGTTTGTTGATGAGATTTTTCTAGGCTCTTTTGACTTCCTCATTTTTTTGGTGATCAACTTATGTCAGATTTATTTTCTTAGAAACTGAGAACAACCATTGTCAATATCTTTTCTTGTACCTATTTCCCACTTGGGGAATCAATCGTTCCTCTAAATAGGTTAAGCTAAATATTGCATTCTGCATCTCTTATTTTTCTTTTAATATGCTCTGATTTCAGCATTTTCTCTAACAAGTCAATGATCTGACTGTACATGGTTGATTCATAAATATTCTCTATATCATTAATCAGTTACTTCCTATTTTTTAAGCCAGTTTGTTTCAAAGAGGGGGAATGGATGACAGAACTCTAAAGAATCTTATGTTTCTAAATCTGTGTTCTTATATAGGGATTGGAATGTGTGAATGTATGCTTTGGAAAGAGATGTCTAGTATCTCAACTCACTGCTTGAACAAAGTTCTTATGATAAATAGGGGTGACGTTTCTACGTATTCTACATGTGTTTGGTATATTTTGTTTCTTAATCCTAAACCCTATTTCCCAACATGTTTTACTCTCCTCCCTTATGCCTACTCATAATTAAAAATAATTGACTTTCAATGTTTATGTTTATTTAATTTGGAGAATCTTTGAGAATTCTGTCTAGAATTTCTCTACCTGTTCATCTCTGCCTGATGTTGGTCCATCAGCTGCAGTTACTTTTGCTAGGGCTCTTCACAAGCAGTAAAATACAAGATGGCCAAATGTACCACAAAATAAGGTTTCTTGTTGTCTTTGGACACACAACATGGCAGACTGTGCTGACTGCATTACCTCTTCAAGGAAAGTCTATGAGATTGTACTTTCATTTAGCTGTAGCTTCCTTTTTTGTCTTCTGACTTAATTTGATAATGCCAATATCCACATATTTCAAATCTTCCAGTAGTGTGTCCTCTTAACCATTGGCCAACAACATTACATTAAGATTAGCACAATGAAGCTAACATTCATAGCATTGATGGTTGAGCATCTAAAAATGGTGATGTTGGCACCCCCACATTTATACAAAACATTCTGTAGTCTACAGGTGAATCTCACTTTAAGAAAACAAGTAGCAAATAACTTAGTGGGTAGTTATTTGCATTATAAAAAGAATTCACTGCAGGGTCAGACACCTCTAGTGAATTCTGGTGTTGTTTCACAGCTCATTAACCACTTGACTGAAGGGTTTAATTACAGAGAAGTTTTGATGCGAGGGTCTGGTTCTGTAAGACCAGGGAAGGTGAAAAAACTTAAGTACTAGGAATTAGCTATGAATAAACAGTAGAAACATGGAAACTGAAACAATGAGAGAAATCAATTTGAAAATCTGATATAATCTAGGACCAACACAACAAGAACAAAATTAGATCATATCTTTTCAGGAGCACAGTTGATGTAAAGTGAGGTAGACCTAAACTCAAGCTTCCTTTGTTGCTTAAAAAAAAAATCCAACAGCTTTACTGCATTAACTAAATCTCTTGATGCTTCCTCTTCACACAGAGAGATGCACACAAATAATGGTTACTTTTAATATTAGACAACCCCCACAGGTTGGATATTACTAGTATATTTTTTAATTTGAGCTTAATACATTCATATATATAAATAGAATTTGAGTGATGGTCTATGTTACAGATAATTGTAGACAATATCCTTATGTCATTAAACCCCCTAGAACAGATTCTTTTTTTTAGGCTCTTGAAAAATGTCTTCACATTTCAATATGCAATATTATTAATTACTAAACAGTCAGCCACATCTTTTTAAAGGGTATGGAATTCTCAACAGGTAAACATCTGTGATCATATTAATCAAATCCTGGGGTAATCTATCACCTCCTGGTATAACAGGAACCTTTACAGAAACTAAACTAGTTCCTGACTCTAGAGTCAGTTTGTCTGTCTGTCTGTCTGAATGTCTCTCTCTCCCTCCCCCCTTTCTCTCTTTCTTCCTTTCTTTCTTTTCTTCTCTCTTTCTCTCTTCCTTCCTCCCCTCCTCCTTTTTTTCTTTTCCTCTTTCTTCCTCTCTTCCTCTTTCCTTCCTTCCTTCCTTCCTTCCTTCCTTCCTTCCTTCCTTCCTTCCTTCCTTCCTTCCTTCCTTCCTTCCTTCTTTCTTCCTTCCTCCCTCTCTACCTCCCTCCTTTTTGCTCTCTCTCTCTCCCTTCCTCTCTCTCTCTCTCTCTCTCTCTCTCTCTCTCTCTCTCTCTCTCTCCCTCTTCCTTCCTTTCTTCATCAATAATTCAGTGGGAATCTTTCTTTTTCAAACAATTAAGCATGTCCATATAGTCAGTAGAGTCATTCAGAGACAATCAATTTCTAGATTATGCAGATCCCTAGTCTCCTCCTCCTCCTTTCATTATAATGTCTCTTCCTCCTATACTCCTTTGCTCATCTAAATCATTTGTGTCTAAGAGAAAAGGTGAAATTCATATGAATCAGTCCTGCCACTTTTTGGTAGTCCTTGTCTACATTGGGATTGGGAGAGGTGGTGGAAAATAAAGACAAAGTAGCATTTGCAGTTTATGATATGGTCTCAATAATGCTCTCAATCCATGAGTAACTGAGAATGGTGGCACATACTTTAGATTATTGCCAAGTAGGAAATGAAATTCAACAAATTTATTGACCACTACATATATGCATAACATAAAATATAATTTCCTAGCAGTCTACCACTGAAGTAGCTTTAGAATACATTGGGAGATGAATCATAGGTTTTAATTAAGATTGTAAATTTCCTGCTAGGACTTTCAGAACTTTGATACGCAATGACACTGTATAGTAGCCAGGGCAAGACTTAAACAAAGGCTTCATGGGCTTAGAGGATCATAGATTGAAAGTTAGAAGGGACCTCACAGGCAATCTAGCATTACCCCTTCATTTTACAAATGAAGAAATAGAGGCCCAGTCATTAAATTCAGAAATTGTATGGGGCCATAGAGGCCATCTGATCCACTCTTCTCATTTTACAAATGGATAAATTGAAGCCCAGGGGTGTTAAATGATTTACCCAAAGTCACACAGGCAGGAAAGTGACAGATTTGCACCCAGGTTGGCTGATTCTCAATCTTCCTTGCTTTCCACGAGTTCTTTAGGAGTACTTTTTTGTGATATCAAAAGTGGAAACAAAATGGGTAGCCATATATTGGGAAATAGTTATTAATCTATGTTATTTTATTATTACTTAGCTATTTTTTGGTTTATACAAGGGATAGGTGAGTAGTAGGGGATAAGGATATATCAGGAAATTATCACATTGTAAAAAGCAATGATCATTAAGGGAGTCAGTATAAGGAGGTAAAACTAGTGATGGCTGTAGAGTCAGAGGATCTGGGTTCTAATCCCAGTCTCTTCCACTTACTGCCTGTGAGATCTCGGGCAAGTCCTATAAGTTCTCTGGGCCTCAGTTTCTCCATCAGCAAATGAAAAGCTTGGAGTAGATGACTTTGATACTGTTCCAGCTCAGATCTATGATCCTATGAAATATTTTAAAAATAAAATAAAATGAGGACACAGGGCTTGATCTCTCAAGTCCCTGCTATCTATAAAATTTTATAACGTACTCAGGAATAGGCAGGGATATGGCACAAAACACAAATTGAAACCAACTTATGTCTTTGAAAAAGTATCTTAGAATATGCAGCTCCTTTTAGCTTCAGCATAAAGAAAAATGCAAAATTAAATGTGGTAACCTTATCATAATATCTACCCTGTCCATGTGTGCTTGGAAAGCTGCCTCATGCTTCTCTTTAAGTAAAATGATTCCCCAAACTCACTGAATCATGGGAGCTCAAGGGTGGGAGGAACCTTAGTGGCCATCCAATTCAATCCTCCCTGGACAAGCATGACCCTCTACAGCATGACTAATGAGGGGGTCTCTCTTGTAGTTCTCATGTGATGAGGGAATCCATGAGTTTGTCTGGCTTTCCACTTTTCTTTTGGGGATCACCTTTACCAAAATCTGCCTTCTTACCTATTCTACCCATTTCTTCTAGTTCTGCCCTCTGTGACCAAAAAGAACGAGTCTGACTTCTCTTCAGCACAATGGTCCAATAAATACTACAACAGAGCTTCAGGTCCCCATGAGTCCTGTCTTATGCTCTATGTTAAATGACCCCAGTTCCTTCATTTAGTTCTCAAATGGCAGAAAATTGAGAACTTCCATGCTTCTTGTTGCCCTTCTCTGAATCCATCATCTTCTCTAATTTGTTCTTCAACTGTGGTATTGTTAGGTATTTATTCCTAAAATATGGTCTCTGGCTCAGAGCTGGATGCAATATTTCGTGTGGTCTGATCAGTGCTGAGTACTTGGAGGTTATGATTTCCACACTCCTGGAAGCTATGCTTCTCATAATAGTCTAATATTCCAATTGCATTCTTGACTGCCATATTTACTATCCTTGAGAGAGGGGCACAGTGGATAGAGAGTTGATCTCAAAGCTAGAAGCCAGTCACAAACACTCAGAGCCGTGAATTTCTGGATTTCCATCACACTTCTGATGTTTACTTGCTGTGTGGCCGTAAGAAAGTCATTAAAATGAGAATATTCATTCCCATACTGTTTACCTCTCTAAGATACTGTGAGGATAAAAGGGAAAAAATGCATGTGTAGTATTTTGAAGGCTTTAAAGCCTTTGAGAGTGGTTCTGTTATCATGGGATCATAGACCTAGAGATTCCTTACAGACCATCTAATCCAGCCCCTGAATTTTGCAGATGAGGGAACTGAGGCCAAGAGAGGTTAAGGGATTTGCCCAACGTTACACAAGTAGTAAGCATCAGATTAGCATTTGGCCTCCCATCGTCTGAGTCCAGAGTCGGTATGCTTCCCACTGTATCTCCCATCATCTGTTTTCTCCTTGGTCCAGTTCTTCCCTTTGCCCAGTTTGTCCTTTCTCACCTTCCCTCAAATCAGTTGCTCATATCCTCTTCTCAGAGACCTCATTTCCTCCATTTTCTACCACATCTATGAGGCTAAGAAAAGCTATACAGTATATCTTTTGTGCCAAAACGAGACATGATAAATATGACACGTTAAACTCGGTATACATCAACATCAGGTTAGGGTATAGAATATATAGCATAATGAACAGCCTCCTGTTAGAGACTCCAAAAAGGACAGTAATCCAGTGTAGGGTTGTCTGGAGCATCATCAATCATGGGAGTAAAACAGGAGTGATTGGTGGTATTACTAGAATCCCATAGAGATAGGCTGGTTCCTCCTGCCCCTTTTTTATTAATGAAGGTGCAATCAATCAACCACACACAGGTCTTTCCACATTTGCTGAGATAACTTCTCCAGATGTCAGACTGATGGCATGTTACTATCCACCCAAAGATTTCCTGAGAATCATTTTTTTGGCAAACTGCCAAAGGTCATTCTTATCAAGATCTTGGGATGCTTTGGGAAAAGGGCAATCCACATAGACCAGAATGCCTTCTGCCCCAAGGAGCTGGTTGCAAGGGGGAAATAGATGTCTGTGATGCTATTTGCATAAGATGTAGTTAGGAGCATAAAAAGTAGCTTCGCGGTAGTGAATGTTAGTTAATTGGTGTGAATCTTAACTCGGAGGGAGCTAGTCAATGAGCATTTCTTAAGCGCTTATTATGCGTCCGGCACTCTATTAAATACTGAAGATACAAAAAAAGTTTTAAAACAGCTTGTCCTTGCCCTCAGGGCACTTATATTCCAGTTGGGAAAAGATGAAAATAGCTACATACATACATGTACATATGAGATATAAACAGGAAGGCAATTTCAGAGCACTGGAGTGGGGGTGTGGGTGTGGAGGGAGACTGGGGTAGTTCTTTTGAAGAAGATGGGATTTGAATTTAGCCTTGAAAGAAGTTAAGGAAGCTAAGAGTCAACAATGAGGAGAGAGGACATTTTAGACTTGGAGGAAAGTCATGCCAAAATCATGGAGTTGGGCAATACAGTATTGGAGCCATTGTGGGTCAAAGTTGTGTTCTCTTAGTGAGTCCCTATGAGTCTAATGAGGGAGACACTTTGTGGAGAATTAATCAAACAACATTT
This sequence comes from Notamacropus eugenii, assembly GCF_028372415.1. Lineage (NCBI taxonomy): Eukaryota > Metazoa > Chordata > Mammalia > Diprotodontia > Macropodidae > Notamacropus > Notamacropus eugenii. The sequence continues at coordinate 29,771,696 of NC_092874.1, read as the reverse complement.
ATTAAGCACCTACCATGTATGAGGCACTGCCCTAAGTCCTAGGGAGGGTAAAATAAAAGTCCTCTGCTCTTAAGTAGCTCTCAGCATAAAGGGATAGACAATATGTAGACAATGGTGTACAAATTATATATGGGCAGGTTCAGCTGGAGATAATCCCAGGGGTGGGGCACTAAAATGAAAGAAGATTGGGAAGGGCTTCCTCTAGAAGGTGAGACTTTAGCTGAGACCTGAAGGAAGTCAGGAGGCAGAGATGAGGAGGTTCCAGGCATGTAGGACAGCCAGGGAAAGGCCTAGAGTCTTGAGATGGAATGTTGTGTTTCAGAAGCAGCAAGGAAGCTAGTGTTAATCAGATCACAGATTATAGAGGTGTGCGAGAAGGTATAAAGTACAAGAAGACTGGAAGAGAAGGAAGACTCCCTGTTACAAAGGGCTTGCAAAGTCAAACAGAAGATTGTTTATTTTGTCCTGGAGGTAATAGGGAGTTACCGGAGTTGATTAAATTAGAGGGACAACATAAATGTCTGCTTTAGGAAGGTCAGTTTGACAGATGAATAAGGAGGAGGGACTGGGGTGGGAAGAAATTTGAGGTAGGAAGACCAACTGGCACGAATGTCATAGTTAGCTAGGTAGAAGCATCTAGAGTACTGGGTCTGGAGTCAGGACCGCCTCAGACACTTACTATCTGTGTGACCCTGGGCAAGTCACTTGAGCTCTATTTGCCTCAGTTTCCTTATCTATAAAATGAGAATAACAGTAGCACCTAGCTTTTTGTGAGAAACAAAAAATAATTATAAACGGCTTAGTATCGTGCCTGCACACAGTAAGCACTATAAAAATGTTAGCTATTACAATTCTTATTTGTCTGTTTGATTGTTTATTATAATGGTAGGCCCTGCTTGAGGCCTGGACCAAGGTGATGCACTGTCACAATCAGAGAAGAAGGATTATACTGGAGATGTTACAAAGGTAGAAATAACAAGATTTGGCAAATGATTGGTAGGGATAAGGAGAAAGAGTAAGGAGTGGAGTGTCGTACCTTGGAGGTAAGCCTCAGTGACTGGGACCCTGGTGATATCCTCAACAGTAATAAGAATGTTAGAAAAGGGGAAAGTTTGGGAGGGTGTGAAGATGATGATGAGCTCGGTTTTGGAAATGTTAAGTTTAAGATGTCTATAAGATGTCCAGTTCAATATGTCCGATAGGCTACTGGAGATGAGAGAATGTTGGTCAGTCTAGGGGCTGGAGCTAGACAAATGAGTCTGGGAATTATCTATATAGAGATGATAATTAAGTCCATGGAATGAGATCATTAATAAAATAGTACAGAGGGAGATTAGATGAGGACCCAGGACAGCATCTTGTTGGGAGACCTGCAGTTATGGTGAGTGGCTTGGATGAAGGTTCAGCAAAGAAGCCAGAGAAGATGCTGAGAGCTATAAGGAGAATAGAGAAAAGCTTAGAGAAGAGAGGAATAAGGAGAGGGGCTGTGATTGAATGTGTCAAAGGCCATAGAGAGGTCAAGGACAATGAAGATTAAGAGGAGGCTGTGAGATTTGGCAATTAAGAGTTCCTTGCTAGCTTTGAAGAAAACAGTTTTGGTTAAATGATGACGTTGGAAGCCAGACTGCAGAATTAATTAAGAAGATAGTGAAAGGAAAGGACATGGAGGCATTGACTATAGATAGCTCTCTCAAGTTTAGACACGAAAAGGAGGAGAGATATAGAATACCATGGATGGGTAGATGGATCAATTTACCATTTTGGGGAGACATGGGTATTTGTATGTAGTAGAGAAGTAGCTAGTAGACAGGGAGAAACCAAAGATAAATGAGAGAGGAAAGAGTGATTGAAGATAAATAAAGGAGGGGGCAGCCTACTGAACAAGTCAAGATAAAATGGGATCACTTGTACATACAAAGGAAGTGGCCCTGGCAAGAAGAAAGGGTATGAATGAAAGTGTGACCAGTACTGAAAAGTGTAGCTAGGAGAGCTGTGGCATCAGGAGGAGCCAAGTCTCAATTTCAAGAAGAAAGGAGTGAGAAAGAGAATTTAATATATATAAGCTAGTTTTTTAAACCTATGGAGCAGACATTCCAAATAAATGAATGTAACTTTAGAGTGGGATATTTGAGTGGAGGCTTGGATCAGCAAAGCTAAGAGAATTGAATTTCAACCATGGCAGTGAAGGCTTAACAATCATGGAGGTGGTGACGATATGATGGGGTAGAAGCATGTTAATCATTGAAACATGGATTCAGGTATGTTATCATAATCTATAGGGTTTGGCTTTGGGATGGAGCTGTCCTAGCCCATTAGGCAGCTGTGTGGAGCTGGAAAAGGGAGGTGGGGGCAGAGCAAGGAACCAGCTGTAGAATTGTAGATGACCAGAGCTATCCTAGGTGTTGGGAATGCAAAGACATAAATGAACTGCAACGTGGTATCAAAGAACTTATGTCCTATGGGGTGAAACAATATGTTTGTATATATATATATATATATATATATATATATATATATATATATATATATATATATATATATATATATATATATATATATATATATACATATATATATATATACATATGTATATGTAAGTATATACAAAGTAATGGGAAAGTCCTAGCAACTGATGGATCAAGAACATCCAGGAGTTGGACAAGGTGCTTGAACTGAACTTTCTTCCAATTAGTTATCTTCCAGAGAAAACCTAATCAATCAAATATTCATTTATTCTGTGTAGGCAAATAGGGGATTCTATCTTCCTTCCTTCCTTCCTTCCTTCCTTCCTTCCTTCCTTCCTTCCTTCCTTTCTTCCTTCCTTTCTTCCTTCCTTTCTTCCTTCCTTTCTTTCTTTCTTTCTTTCTTTCTTTCTTTCTTTCTTTCTTTCTTTCTTTCTTTCTTTCTTTCTTTCTTTCTTTCTTTCTTTCTTTCTTTCTTTCTGTCTGTCTTTCTTTCTTTCTTTCTTTCTGTCTTTCTTTCTTTCTGTCTTTCTTTCTTTCTTTCTTTCTTTCTTTCTTTCTTTCTTTCTTTCTGTCTTTCTGTCTTTCTGTCTTTCTTTCTTTCTGTCTTTCTTTCTTTCTTTCTTTCTTTCTTTCTTTCTTTCTTTCTTTCTTTCTTTCTTTCTTTCTTTCTTTCTTTCTTTCTTTCTTTCTTTCTTTCTTTTTTTCTATCAACACAAACAAACATACCCTAGATCCTGTCCTTAGGAACTCATGTTCTAAATGGAAACAGGTGAGATGAGAGTTTTCAGAATGGATTGCTTAGTAGATGAATACTAGACAATGACCTGAGATACACAGAGGCTACTTGGCCAGAGATGGGATTTGAACTTAGGTCTTTTTGATTCCAAATCTAAATGCTTTCCCCCCTAAGACATGTTGCCTCAAGTTAGGTGTAAACATTCTTGTCTAATGTTGGCATTTTTTTTCTAAAGGAATCCATGTCAGATACAGAGAAGACTTCTTATTGAGTAGATGGAATATCAAACTAACAGTTATTGTGAATATGGGAATTATCCACCTCTGTCACTGAGTCTATAGTAGCTTGCCTTCAAGTCTCTCTTTTGGTGCACAAAAAACCCTACACTATCCTGAATCTATGTATTTTTTTTTTGTATTTGCTGAGGAATAATGAAACATATATGTATATATATACACACATACATACATGTATATATATGCAAATAAATATATAAAGTATATAAATAATGAGATATGAACCTCTTTGTGGGAAGAGGACAGCTGGGTGTAGTGGGCAGAGTCCTGGGTTAACAATTGCCAGGAAGACCTTGATCCAGTATCTCTGATATTTACTAGCAGTGTGATCAGGGAAAGTCACAACCTCTCTGGGTCTCAGTGCCCTCATTCTGTAAAATGGTGGTGGAAATTAAAATTTTCCTTTAATCTTTAAAATTTACTTTTAGATTTAAATCTATGATCCTTTTATCCCCCAGCTCCAAGTGTGGTTGGATTTTAAATGCAGTAAATGAGTTCCAAAAAATAATGTGTTGCGGGTATCATAAATCTCTCTTTTCAAGGTACAGATAGCACTGAGAAGTGCCAGTTCCACATGTTCTCTCCTCTTCCCTTCACTATGTTTCTTTGACCTATGTTGCTGTGGTGATTGAACAACTGGGTTCAGCTGCCATAGGGAGGAGGGCATTGAATTGGGCAGCACTAGGAAGGAGAGGGCCTGGGCATGGGGAAAGAGCTGATTCAAGCAGATGACGGATTATTTACATACTGACAGAAGGAAGATGCAAATGACAATAAGTCATCTTGAGTGGCTGTGAAGGGCATGGGGAGTGTTCCAATTGTTTCCTAAAGAACTCTTGTATGTACAAGAAACCTGAAGCTGTGGGTCCTGGCAAAAGAAGGACTAATAAGGGAAGAGATTGGGAACTTTAATCACAGCTATCAATTTCTTACCATTCAGGAGAATAGTTGAAGATCTGGTTCCCTAGTTAGGAGAACAAGTCACATCTGCTGAAGGTTAGAGTTCAGGGATGATGGGTTGAAATGATTAACAGCTGACAGCTGAGATGGAAGGCGAAAGACATCAGAAACAATTAAGGTAGTTTGAATGAGGAGTCCATGGAGAAGACTTACTTGGAAGGGCCATCCCATATAGCCTCATCACGAGTGCCCCTATGGAGATCAGAATTATGTTGCTGCTGCCATACAAGGCTGAGGGAGGGGAAAGTGCTTGTTGGTGAGTAGCATTCTAGGTGCCAGTTCCAGACACATGTGTTCCCATTAACTTAAAAAAAAAAAAAACCTTTAATTCTTTTTATTTTTCAAAAAACATTTTTATTATTCCATCCCTCCCACTACTTTTTTTAAAAAATCCCTTTATACATATCAGTCAAGTAAAACAAATTCTTGCATTAGCCAAGTCTGAAAAGGTATGTCTCTTACTGAATCTCAGGTTCAACAGCTCTCTGCCAGGAGGTGAGTGGTGTGCTTTATTTTCTTTCTTTTGGATATGTTTGTCATTGAGTTGATCAGAGCTCGAAAGTCTTTCAAAGCTAATTTTATCTCTAATGTTGTTGTTAGCCTAGTTCTACTCAATTCCTCTGCATCAGTTCATAAAAATCATTTCTACTGAAATTGTCCATTTTGTCATTTAATGGCACACTAATACCCTATTACGTAGATATAGTATGATGTTTTTAGCTATTCCTCAAAAGGAAGATAGTTAGCCCTTTTATTTCTAATTTTTGTTTACTATAAAAGAACGGTTCTAAATATTTTTCTACATATAGACCATTTTCTTCTATTTTTTTTTTATTTCTTTTGGGAGTAGAAGCCTACTAGTGGTTATTGCTGGGTCAAAGTGTATGCACAGTTTGATAACTTTCTGGGCATAGTTTCAAATTGCCTTCCAGAATTATTAGGCCAATTCACAACTATAGTGCACTAGTATACTTGTTTCTCATAGCCTCTCCAGCATTTGTCATTTTCCTCTTTTGTCACAGTTGCCAGTCCCTTACATTTCTTTAATTTTTATTGATTTACAGCATTTTTTCATATGATTGTTGATTTCTTGGATTTCCGCTTTTGGAAACTGCCTATTGAGCTCCTTTGATCATTTATCTGCTTGGGGAATGGCTCTTAGTCTCATGTATTTGAATCAATTCCTTACATATCTTTTATCAGAAATGTTTGTTGTGAAGATTTTATCCCTATTGCCTGTTTCCCTCCTGATTTTTTAAACTACATAGACTTGTTTGTTCAAAACCTTTTAAATTTTATACAAGAAAACTGTCTGTTTTATTTTGTGAGAGCCTTGATATAATTTATTTAGTTACAAAATCTTCCCCTCTCCACAGATCTAAAAGGTAAGTTCTTCCTTGCTCGTCAAATTTGTTTTATGATGTGGCTTTTTATATCTGGACTATGTATTTATGTGGAGTTATCTTGGTATGTGATGTGAAGTTTTTGTCTAAATCTAATTTCTGCTAGACTGCTGTCCAGTTTTCCCAACATTTTTGGTCAAATAGTGAGTCCTTTGTCCAGGACCTGGGATTTTGGGGTTTATCACATTCTATGCTACTGTATAGCTAATATGTTACCCTGATTGACCTCTCTCTTTTTAATGAGTACCAAATCATGTTAGTCACTATTGCTTTGGTGTTCATTTTGAAATCTGATACTGATAGACTGGTTTCCTTCATTACTACCTCTCAGTCTTTTCTTCCTACATGCATATTTTGTTATTATTTTTCTAGATCTCTGAAATATTCCTTTGAAAATTTGGCACAATATTAAATAAATATAAGTAAATTAATTTAGATAATGTTTTCATTTTTATTATATTGACTTGACCTACCCATGAACAAATAAAGTTTCTCCAATTCCTTAGATCTGGCTTTATTTCTGCAAAGTGTTTTATAGTTAGATTCATATAGCCCCTGGGGGAATCTTGATATATACCCAAATTCAAAGCATCCAGTTATTTTTTTTAACAGAATTTACTTTTTTGACTCTTCTTGTTGGATTGTATGTAGGAATGCTGATTTTTTAAATTATATTCTGTAACTTCTTCAAAGTTATTATTTCTATTAATTTTTGGTTGACTTTATGGTTTTCTAAATACACCATCGGTCAGTCAATAATCATTTAAGTACCTACTGTATGCAAATGAGATGATAGTGCATCCCAGCACTTAGCTCAGTGCCTGGCATACAGTGAGGAAAAAAAGGGAGGGAGGAACAGAAAAGGAAAAAAAAACCTAACTATTAACTGTTCAATAAAATTTAAATTGTCAACTTTTAAATAAGTGTGAATGATATGAAACCATTTGAGGAGGACATATGGCATAGTAGAAAGTACTGGATTTGGAGTCAGAGGACCCGGGTTCCAATTTTGGCTCTTCTACTTATTGCCTGTGTGACCTTGGATTTGTTGTTGAGTCTCTCTGGTCCTTAGTTCTTCCTTTATCAAACATGAGGGTTAGACTAGATCATTTTGGGGGTTCCCACCCAGGTCAATATATGTGAGCCTCTGATTCTATGACAAGGATGTGTGTGGTTGGAAGGAGCTGGTGACTACCATTGGGAGTGGTGACTGATGCAAGTAAGATTCCTGAGATCTCATGTCAACTGAGTGGGGACAATGCCCCCCAAGAGCTTGAAGTTCCCCAAATTGTATCTGACTCTTCAGCAATAAATGTAATTAAAAACACCAACAGTGACTGGTTCTGTGATTTGGTCTGTGCAGGATGCTCCCCAGGGAGAACTCCTGCCATTGTGATTGGGTATCTGTTTAGCAAAATCCTCTTGGACTTGCCTTAGGGCACTGAAAGCTTAAGGGACTTGGCCTGGGTCACGTGGTCAATATATGTTAGAGGCAAAATTTGAATCCAGAGCTTCCTAACTCCAAGGATGGCACTATATCCACTACACCAATGGTATCAAACTCAAATAGAAATGGATTCCTAGGGTCAGCACATTGCCTCAGAAAACTATTAACATATTAGTGTTATCTAAGCTACATTGCATATTTTTATCTTATTAAATATTTTCCAATGGCATTTTGATCTGGTTCTAGCAGTACATAGGAGTCGTTGTGGGCTGTGAGGCTGACACAGCTTTGGGATTATACCATATTACCTTTGACACAAAAGCTGCAAGTAGAAATTGAAATTTTGTAAACTGAATGACATTTTCAATCCACTATTTTAAGAAATATCATATTGTCTCCTACCATCAAAAGATTCGACTAAAGATCCTTCAGAATATCCATTTTAGGAATGTGCACTTTATTTATACCCATGGAGTTTGCTGAAAGCACATTGCAATTAATATTTTGCCACTGGATTACATATCAGCAATAAGATATGTGATGCCAGTCATCTAAGTGAAAACTAGAGTCATTTGGTCAATATTTTCAACTGACTGTTTTGCCGATATTTTTTTTTTTTTCTTTTCTCCACTCTACCTGGCTTTGGACTTACCGTTTTGGACTTAGAGGTTGATTTAGCTCAGTGGTGCAGAACTTAAATAGAAACCAGGGAAGGAAGAGAAGAAGGACTTATAGGTCTGCTATGTGCCAAGCACTATTCTAAGTGCTTAACAAATATTTCATTGGATCCTCACATCAAACCTATGAGAAAGGTGCTGTTCTCATTCCCATTTTACAGTTGAGGAAACTGAAGCAGAAAAGAGGTCAAGTGACTTGCCCAGGGTCACACTAGTATGTGTCTAAAGCTGGATTTCAATTCAGGTCCTCCTGACTCCAAGCCCCACATGTGCCAGCTAGGACAACTACACCATACGTAAGAATCTCTATGGACAGTCTATTAAGTTAGAAAACAACATATTGACATCATTCAATTGCATTTTTATTTTGTTAAATATTTCCCAAGTACATTTTAATCTGATTCAGACTGCACTCAGGAGTGGTCAGAACCCAGGGTTTGAAAACCTTGGTCTCGATGACCTTGGATATGACTCTTTGAGTCTTTGATTTTGCTACTTGGTGTGTGTAGGGAATTGATCACACTATATATTAAAAGCAAATAATGCGTAATTTTGGGGGTCTTTTCAGAGATGGACTGCATGGCCTAGTGAAAAGAACATTGTATCCAAAGTCATACAACTAGCTTTCTGTCTCAGGTCTGTTCTTAGCCTCAGTTTCCTCATCTGTAAAATACTGGGATTGGACTACATGACTTGTAAGGAATCCACCAGCATTAGATCTAAGATCCTAGGAGCTTTCCATTTGTGATAAAGCTTAAGAGAAGGTGGAAATCAACTGTGGAAAGGCCTTAAGTTTTTCTCTTTCCTTAAGATTCTTGCCTTCACACCCCCTAGGAAAACTGTCTAATTAAAAAATTTGGAGATGGTTAAAAAGCAGGGGGAATTTGAGATGTAGTCTCTGAAGAGCTTCATCTTTACCATAAAACAGTCTGCATTGCTTTAATAACTCTGTATTTGGTTTATTCAGAGAAAAGTGATTGCTGGTCTCCAGTCAATCCATCCAGGGTTCCTGAAAGGCATAGTGAAAAAAAAAAAAAAAGGCTAAGTAGAAATACACTGGTGCTGAGTGAACGATCAAGTCTTTCTTTTATTTGTTTATTTGAGTCTTCGGAAACGATTATTGCCAGACGCTGTCTCCGGAAGTAGAAACAAGAAGTTGGGCATTGACAGTTTGGCAATTAAAATGGCCAAGTTGGCAGCAGAGCGCACCCTCTTCTGCTAATCTATTGCATGTATGAATGAAAGGGACTGGCATCCCAGTGGCTTTCCTCTTGAACCTGCTCATCTATTACCAAGCTAATGATTTTCCGTCCAGGCAACAGCAAAGGCATAGGCCTATTACAGCGGCTGCAGAAAGTTAAAAAGACATTATGAATATACAACCTCAGCCCTGGCTTTTACCAAGCCGTCTCCACGAGATTGCCTGATGCCAACGACAAGTGTTTATTGCACTTAATAATGTTTACATAATTCTTCCTGGAGCTCATTAGAGCTGTCAGATCTCAAGCATCCCCCCCCCACCCCATTTATCTCTAAAGACTTTACAGTCAATAGAGCAAGATAGATTGCGCCCCTGCGCCTGTGGCATTTTCTGGGGGCTTTGCTGAGGCTGCCAAGCCAATCTTGCCCGAATGTCTCCTTGGCTGGCATGGGACTTGGCAAACCCTACCCACTGAGGGGCACGTCGGTTCCAGGAATGCACTTGGGGGACTGCCCGGGAGGAATCCTGCTTTGGGCGTGAGCTCACTGACCGGGCACCCCCACCAGCCAGACTGCCAGGGCAGCGCGGCACCCGCTTCCTGGGCAGCCCAGCTTCGTTTGGCCCCGACCCAGACTGGGTGCTGCTGTCGGGGCAGTGGCAGAGGGTCGGGACTTGCTCGAAGGCACGGTAGCGGGCTAGCCACACGGACTGTCCCCTGCCACCGCTGCAGGAGCGGGTGCACAGCTGCCAGTCTCGGGCGGCTGCAGCAGGCAGCGGCAGCCGGAGCAGCCCCGAGCGCGTGGCAGAGACCAGCAGGACCCCCCCACCCCTTACCCCGCCTCTCCCGAGCTGCCTGCGCTCAGCCTCAGTCCGGGGCGGGGCAGGGCGGGGCCGGAGGACTGAGGGGGCGGGGAGAGGAGGCTCCAGCTGGCTCCACTCCGCAGCGGCAGAGGCAGCGCAGCGGCCGAGCGAGCAGCAGCTGCCCGGGGCAGGCGGGCGGGCAGGCAGGCAGGCGCGCTCCGGGGGAAAGCCAGCCGGCGGCCCAAAGGTAACGCGATGGGGAGCATGGCGGCTGGCCCGGATGGGCTTCGCGGGGAGCAGCCGGGGCTGGCTGCTCGGGGGAGCCCCCCGGCCGGTACCGGGGCACCCCTGGGCAGCTCTCCACCAGGGTCGCCCAAGGTCCCCTTGGCGCCCAGCTTTGTTCTCCTCCTCCCAGCGGGGCGGCCGAGGGCGTGGGCAGGCAGTTACGGAGGGGCTGTCAAGTTCGCTTCACCGAGCTCAGCCTCCCTCGAGTGGTGGCGGGTGGCACCTGTGAGCCTCCTGCCTCCCCAGGGCTGTGGACCTGCCCCTAACCTGGGGAGAGCCGGCCACCAAAAGTTTGTAGCCAGGGCTTGGACAACCGACCCGGGGGCAGAGGCTGCTCGCATCCCCAGAACTGGAGAAAGAGCCAAGTGCCGGTGGGGAGCGGCTTTGGGGGAGCTGGTCCTCGAGGAGTGACTTCTCCAGCCCGGGCTTGGAGAAACCAGTGTTCTGCAGCGGTGGTGATCTCTGAGGTTAAGAATCTTCAAGGATGGAGATGTGGATGCGGATGATAGATGGTGGGAATCATAGGGTTGGGAGTGACCTTAGGCGTCCTGTTGGAGAGCAGGGAGAGGATTAAACTTTGTAGCATGTACGAGATTGGAAAGAGCCTTTTCTGTCACTTTTCTCTTCTGGCCAATTCAACAAACATTTTATGCAGCGTCTGCTATAGAGGGTAAATGGAGAGAGTCAGAGTCAGAAAGACTTGCCTTTCAAGTTCAGATTCTGACGCTTATTGTGTGACCCTGGAAAGGTCATTTCACTATTCCACGGGGAACGCTCTAAACCGTTCACACCTGCTTTGGTGGAAGGACTTTCCTCTTAAGGAAGTCCCTATGCCAATTAAAGCGCAAGTCTAGTTTAAAAAAGAAATTAAAAATCAGGAATATGCCTATATGCCTGACCCTGTACTTGGGGACTGGTGGATACAGTAAACTAAACAATCTCAGAGTTTACATTCTTACTTCTTGTGCTATTTTGATTGAGGAACTTCCCTCTCTGGGCCTCAGTTTCCTTGTAAAACGATGAAGCTTGGATTTGGTAACTTCTAAGATCCTTTCCAGATTCACATCTTACCTACCCTTTCGCTATGACCACCTCTCCCTCACCAATGTTTGTTGTTCATTTCCTACAAAGATGTGTCTCTGGGTCTGGCCAAGAAAGAAGTTTTGCCGGGATCTCTCGAGTTAAAATTGAGATCCAGTGAGAGATGATGGAGCAAGGGCAGTCGGAGACTGCGCCTTCCTCTTTTAGCAACCTTGTGCATCCCTCGAGCATCTGGGGAGCTTTACTCCCAGGCTCCTCTGTGCGTGCCTATGGGTTCATGTATGTGTGGATGTATTGAGGCTGCGTGCTGCCCACGAATGCATTGCTGTCTTGGGGAGAAGAGCTGATGTGCTCCGTGGTCATTCCCAGGAGTCTGGGAGAGCAGACTACCCCTCCCGCCCGTCCACCCCACCTCCCCACCCCACCCCCCACTGAGACACAGGGAAGGTGGTGCTGGGAGGTCACAAACAAAAGAAGGGGCAAGCTCTGGGGGGAGCACTAGTCTAGTCCTGTCACTTGGTAAAACTCTGGATGAGTGGGTGAGGGCACAGAAAGCAGCCTGTGAAAGTACCCGTGGGTGCCAGTGTGACCGAGATATCTGTGAGAAAAGCCAAGAAAAGGGAAGATACAAAGGTGTGGGGGGCGCGGGGGGAGGGTCTAAGGAGAGGAGAGAGAAAAGAACCTGAGGTCAGCAGAGGGAAGGAAGGGGACTAGAGAGGGGAGAGGAAAGAATGAGAGAACAGGAGAGAAGGAAGAGAGAAAAGAGGATGGGAGAGAGAAGGGTTATATGGGGTAGGAGAGAGAGGGAGAAGGTGGGGAGAATATCACAAACGCATTCTGCCTGGTTGGTTGTAGAATTGCAAGCTACTTTGTAAAAAGCTGTTACTATTAAAACAGCAGCAGCCACTGGGAGGAGAATCCTCAAGGAGCAAGAACATGGATTATTTGGTCCAAGGAGTTTGGAAAGGATGCTGTGGTGGCCTGGGGAACCGCTCCCAGGTGTATTGCAAGCTTCAGATCCTCTCACCTCGCACACCCATCTTGCCTGGGTCCACCCTGCCAAACTTTTAGCCATCAAAGACAGAAGTGAAAACTCACACCCACTCAGACAAAATGTAGTGAGAATGAAATTTAAATGAAGCTTTAAACAGGAGTAAATGGGTTGTGTAACTGCTGAATGTTGCTAAAGTACTGTCAGGGCTATAAAATAACCAGACAAAAATAAAGAGAAAAAAAGAATTGTAACGAGGGAATGAAGCTTTACAAGAACTTCAGTAATGAACATATAACAATTGATGGTATGATGCAGTAATTATTTTCGTATTTACGCCATTAACGATTGTAATTTAACGTTAATGTCTTGGTATTTTATTCCTTCTCATTTGCAGACAAAAGCACATCTGAGACATCATCAGGGAGTAATTTGGTAATATAAAGTCATGAATAGAAAACACTAAACTATGCTCAGAACTCTGACAACATGAAGCGGCAAAGCGAAATAACCTCATTTGCTGTTTATTATCTGTCTTTATAATTCTGTTTACCGTCGTTTGCATAAATGAATAGCTAAATTGTATATACCACTTCCCTTTTTGGAGGAAAAAACGGCTTGCTGCTTACAAATCTGTGGAAGAGAAAGGGGTGAAGAAACCCCAGCCCTAGTAGGTAATACTTACATTAAGCATAAGAAGATACATAAACTTTGTGGAAGAGACGCTTGTGCAAATAATCAGAATGCAAATTCAATCTCCTTTAGGCAGCCTTATCTTCTCATTCTCAAATAGTTTCTTTAAAAATATAGATTGGAGAATGGGCCTCCCTCCCATTCACTAATTTATTGGAGAGAAGGTTAGGAAGGAGCTCTTTTCTTTTCGATTTTCTTTAAAAAGAAAAAGAAAGAAAACAACGAACCAAAACCATCACCAACAAAATTACTTCAAATTCCAGACTTTATTTACCAAGAAGAGGAAGTTCTGTCTACATGAAAGCATGTTTTTGATTTATTTATTGGAGAGGCAGAAGGAAAGAGGAGTAAGGATCAGAGCTTGTCTAAAGTTATTAAGGAGCAGTTCTCCAAAATTAACATAGGAAGTAGATGAACAGCTATATATGTTGCTTTGATTCCAGGGGAAAAAAATTCCAAGAGGAATTTTAATTATTCATGACTTATGAACAATAATAAACATCACATCAGATTATTTTAACTCAATACACGGCACTTTGGCCTTAAAATGATTTCTCAAGACTCAAAACATACGACACTTAAAATTACCCAGAACCTCTGAAAACAAACTAACTAGAATGATTGAGGGTATTTTTTCAATTATTTGGAGCTTTTCAAATTTTTATTTCAATTCCTATGGCAAAGCATCAAGATTCTTACACGAATTAATTTTTTTCCAGTTTTCCTACAAATATATTGGTGTCATGAAGGCCCAGGGAAATCCATATACTTAAACAGCCCCTGAAGATAATGCTGCTCTTACTCCCACACTCACAGCAAGAGAAGTACAAATAATACAGGTAGGAAATAACATTTGTAGGGCATGGTAAATGTGTTCCTCAAGAAAACCTGTGGCCAGATAGGAAAAGAATTTTCACGTATTTGATGGCCACAAAATAAGAGTAAAATACAAAAAAAGTAAATGAAATCTACAAAATTATTGAGCCAAGGATATTTTGAACATAGGGAAATCCTACGTTAGGCCTGAAAAACAAAAATGCGCTTTGCCCAAATCTCACAACTTTAAGATTCTAGAAGTTCTCAAAGCATATGTTATCTTAGAATTTGCCAGAAAAGTGCTTATAAAAATAGGTCATTCAACATCAACATGGATTCCAATTTAAATTGTATTCTATTAAAGAGACGGAGCCAAGACGGTGAAATCATATGGCCGTTTTTTTAAAAAAACCTCTTGCTGAAATGGAGTAATTTGCTTAGGTGTCCTGTGTACTAGAAACTTGTCGATACAGCCCCCCGCTTTTAAACAGGGTTACATTTTACCGTAATGGGAGGAAATGATATTGACATATTTATAAGTCTTCAGTTAGTGAGTTCATATTTTCATTAGAAGCCACAGGGCAGTTAGTTTGAGACCTATAGCTAATTCAAGGGCTAGTAACCATTTTTGTGTATGTTACTTATAATTTTGACAGTCGAGTAAAGCATATAAACCCCTTCTGTACAAAACAAAATACATAGGATTGCAAAAGAAACTAATTATATTGAAATATTATTTTATATGTGCGCATACATGTATGTATACATATACACACACAAGTTCATGGACCATGCCTTAAGAACCCCTAAGACAGGCAGATAGACAAAAAAGGCATTGGATAACTACCCAGCATTTATATAGGTCTGAGACGTGCAAAGTACTCTACATGTGTTAATTTATTTGATCCTCACAACAACACTGAGAGGTAGATTTTATTAATATTTCCATTATACAGATGAGGAAACTGAGGTCCAGAGAAGCTAAGTGATTTGCCCAGCGTCACACAGCTTATAAGTTTCTGAGGGAGGATTTAAACTCTGGTCTTCCTGACTCCTAAGTTCTAGGCTGTATTTACTGTGTCATCTAGTTGTGGATACTATTTAGTATCAAATGCATATATAGTTCTAAAGGAAGGTAAAGGGTAGGCAGTGGAATAAATCAAATGTGTCACTGTGGGGGGGAAATAAACAAGAAATATATCATGTGTTTTTAAAATAAATGATAAAGGACAAAAATGAGAAATGATTTAATAGCTAGTTGAGTAATAAGTATGAAAATAATAACACATGGCATTTATGTATTGCCATGTGATTTACAAAGTGCTAGACAGATATCTCATTTGATCCATACAGCAACTGGTCTTTTTATTTTTACTTTGTAGATGAACAAATAGAATTCCAGCAATTAACTGACTTGTAGACGTTTACACAGTTGGTGTATGCGTGTGCATATACACAGTATATGTATATATGCACATTTACAGACATACATGTATATACCTATATATATATATATATGATGGAACTCATTTTGTATTTGAATTACCATCATCACTTAAAGAACAAAAAAACATTTGCTCTCCCTTATGGCTAACTTTTTATCTATTCTTTGAAACAAGTTTCATTCCCTTCAAAACAGACCCAGTAAATCAACAAAAGGTACAGTTAGAAGTTATTATTCTCTTGAAAAAGAAATTAATTGTCTTCCATATTGGGACATAGGGCTGTCACATTTGCCAAATTAAGAATACTATGTCTGGTTTTAGTTCCAAAAAAAATAAAATGAGATTAAGTAGGGCCACTAAAAAAGTCAATTCAAATAATCATTATTCTTCAATAGCTTAGTTTGTTTCTTTGCCAGTCAGGTTCATTTAATCACAATCTAGACAGAGAAATTACAATTTTAAGCACTCAGATAACCAGCATGGAAAATGCTCACGGTGGCTTAGACATTGTTGAGAAGTCACGCAAAATGAAAGGCAGGTTACTTGAGTGAGGTAATCAATAAGCTCACTCAAGAATATATTGGTTTTTTGCTCATCCCTTCCATCTGCAGCTGGTCCTGGGACCTGAACCATAGGCAGCTTACTATAGTTCTTAGTGCAGGGCAGTTTTTGTGTTGTGCATTTGTTTATTTACTTGGCAACAGGGACTTGGTGACTTCAGTGTAACCATATCAGCAAAGCTCAGGAGATTTCTAAGCGAGGTCATTGGAACTCCAAAGTCCAAAAAAAGTAGAAACTCCAACTTTCAAGCCATAGAAATGAATTGTTTTTTAATTTTCCATTTGAAAATCTAAGAGCTATGAGTACATAGGAAGAATTCAGTGGCTGATATATTTCATATGGAGCCCCAGACCCTTAGTGGCCATTGAGTCCAACTGGTATTTGACCATAAATAACAATTTCCCTCTACAAGAATCCCAACAATTAATAGTTTAGCCCCTGCTTGAAGACTTCCTGAAAGGGGACTCCACTGACCTCTGTGGCCACCCATCTGTTAGGTCACTTTTTTTTTTTTTTTGTTATGTCAAGCCTGAAATTGCCTTCTCTTTGCTCCCACCCTTTGCTCCTCTTGGTCCAAGCAGAATGAGTCCAGTCTCTCTTCCAAATGACAACCCTTTAGATACTTAAAGAGAGCTTTCATCTTCCCTTCTCCTAGGATCCCAAGTCTTCTTTTGGCTCAACACCCTCAATCACTTCATTTGATCCCTGTGTGGCATATTCTTTTTTCCTCTTGTCAGCCTACTTACCCTCTTCCAAGTATTGTGTTTATCTTTCTTAATTTGTGATACTCCAACAGTATTCCAATTATGACCTAACTAAGGCAGGATGTGGTGGAAAAGTTCTCTCCCTTAGTGTAATGAATTCTGTAATGAATATTATATTTCTGATGTGTTTGATTATAAAACTGTACCTTGACTTTGGTTCCAAGCTAATAACCAGGCCAAAGGAAAACACCCTTGATGCTGAAATTTAGAGCTGAAAGGAAATCTAGCAAAGAAAACGTAGTGAAAACAGATCAAGTGGTTGGAGACTGTGCTGAGAGGGAAACATTTATTTTCATTGTGAAATCACTTCCTAAGTTTATCAAATACTTGCCCATTGAACAGTAATTTCATCTAAACTAGGGAGGACCACCTGGGAGGTAGCCATCTCCCTGGGTTGTTGTGAGATTTTTCAACAAACATTCATTAAGTGCCCCTAGCGTGTTAGGGGCTGGTGAAAGAGAGAAAAATGAAATATTCCCTGCTGGCGAAATTCTTATTGATTAAATGAGGTAATGTATAGAAATATTTTGTAAACCAAAGTGCTTTATAAATTAGTGGCTTTGCCACTAATCAAGTAGGTAAGTCAGAGCATCCCTGGGCTTCAGTTTCTTCAATTATAAAATAACTCAGTTGTACTAGTTGATTTCTAAGGTCTCTTCTATCCTTATAGCTATGCTCTGATGATGATGCTGGTGGCGGTGATGGTCATTCATTCATTCTGCATATTTACCAAATGCCTTCTATAAACACATTGTTATTGTACATGTAGATAATACAGAAATTTTTCCAGTTTTCTTTGCAAAGATTCATTCAGTAGATATGTCATGCATGTTTTCTTTTTTTAAATTTTTTTATTAAATTATTTTGTTTGTTTTCAGTGTTCTACTATCATTCCCATATATTTTAGATTTTTCCCCTCCTCCCACTTCCTCACTAAGATGGCATACAATTTTATATAGATTCTACACATACATTCCTATTAAATATACATTCACCTTATTCATGCTGCTTAGAAGAATTAAAATGAATGGGAGAAATCATAAAACAAAACATAATACAAAAGAAAATGGGTCTGCTTGATTCTATGATCAAATTGCATAGTTCTTTCTCTGGATGTGGAAGGCATTTTGTCTCAAGAGTCCATTGGGAATTTAAGTCCTTGCAATGAAGGGCCTTGAATACCAAAGCCACTTATTAGTTGTCTCTAGTAAGTCTACTAGAAAAATTTCTTGCACACTGTGGTCGTTGCTGTGCACAAAGTTCTCCTGGTTCTGCTCCCTTCTCTCAGCATCAGTTCATATAAGTCTTTCCAGGCCTCTCTGAAGTCTTTCTGTATTCCATTACATTCATATACCACAGTTTATTCAGCCATTCTCCAATTGATGGGCATCCCCTTGATTTCCAGTTCTTGGCCACCACAAAGAGAGCTGCTGTAAATATTTTTGTACATGTGGGACCCTTTCCCATTTTCATGATCTCTTTGGGATACAGTCCTAGAAGCGCTATTGTTGGGTCAACCTGCACGTGTTTTCTTCCTTCTCTCTGACAAAGGCACCACCATCCTTGGGATCCACTCATGTTCATAACATGGATCATCCTCATTTCTTTGCTCTTCCTTATTCCAAATCCAACCTTAGAAACTTACTAGCTGTGTAATTTTGGGCAAGTCACTTCATTTCTCTGTGCCTTAGTTTCCTTGTCTGTGAAATGGGAGTGATAGCATCTACCTCCTAGGGGTATATAATATACCCCATATAATAAAATTATGTAATATTTATAAATTGTTTTGAAAACTTTAAAATGCTATAGAAATGCTAGCTACATATGCATATGTGTATTTGTAGTATGTGTATATTAATATATATTTATATATACATGTGTACCTATATTCAATTTTATTTCAATTCAATAAAATTTATCAAGAGCATACTATATTCCAGACACTGTGCTAAATGCTAAGGACACAGAAAGAGGCAAAAGCTAGTCCCTGTCCTCAAAGGACCTAAAATCTGATGAGGGAAGTAAAGTGAACGAATCCATCCAAAGCAAACTAAATACATGATAATTAGGAAAGAACAAAAATAGGGGAAACCTTAGAATGAAGAGTGCTTAGAGAAAGATTCCCTTAAGTCCCTGGGACTTAAGGGAATCCAGGGAGATCAGGAGTTGGAGAGGAGGAGGGAGAGTGTTCCAGGCAGGAGGGACAGTCAGAGAAAATGCCTGGAGTGGAGAGGTGGAGTGTCTTGTTTGTGTCACAGGATGGAAGAGTATGTGGCAGGGACTGAGGTGGAAGAAGACCTGAAAGGTAAGAGGGGGCTAGTGTATTCAGGGCCTTGAATACCAAAGAGAGCATTTTGTATTTGTCTCTGGAGGTAATTAGGAGCTATTGGAGATAAAGCACAGTGGGTTACATGATAGACCTGCTCTTTAGGAAAAGTACTTTAGCAGCTGAATGGAGAATGAACTGGAGTGGAGAGAGACTTGAGACAATCCCACTCATCATCAAACTATTGTAGTGAGCAAGGTGAGGGCCCACCAGAGGGATGATGGGATCAGAGGAGAAAAGGGGACATATTTGAGAGATGTTGCAGAGGAGAAACCAATAGGATACCATATTGGATATGGGGGCAGAGGGATGAAAGATAGTGGGGGAGTCCAAGATGACTACTAGGTGATGAGCCTGAAGGACTGGGAGCATAGGGTGCCCTCTACAGTCTCACATACACACACACACACACACACACACACACACACACATACACACACATGTGCCTTTGTTGTTCAGTCATTTTATGTTGTGTCCAATTCTCTGTGGCCCCTGTTTGGGATTTTCTTGACAAAGATATTGGAATGATTTGCCATTTCCTTCTTCAGCTCACTTTACAGATGAGGAAACTGAGGCAAATAGGGTTAAGTGACTTGCCAAGGTCACCCAGCTAGTTAGTGTCTGAGGTCAGATTTGAACTCAGGAAAATTGGACTTCCTGACTTGAGGGTCCAAGTTCTATCTACTGTGTTACTTAGTTGCTCCCTATGTAGATAAATATATGCCTATATAGCAGTATACATGGGTGTATATACATAGACACACATATGTATTCATACATATGCACACATTCAGTGGTCAAGTCTTACCAATTCTGCTTCTTGTTACCACTTACCATGTACATAACTACTACCCTAGTTCTAGCCCTCATTGCCTCTTGCCTGGATCATTGTAGTAGCATCTTCTTTGGGCCTCTCTAAGCCATGTTTCATACAGCTCATAAACTGAGATTCGTAAAGCTTTGGTCAGACCCCATTCCTGGCCTGCTCGGGGCTGGCTGTTTCCTCTTGGACCAAAAAGAAATTCCTGTGATATTTAAATCCCTTTATGACCGGTAGGCTTTCCTGTTATCTGTCTGGTGCTTTTACCCATCACTCATAGAATTTTCTGTTGTCTATAAGCCCAGCAAACTGGTCTTCTCTTAGCTCATGACATCTTATTTCATGGTGTCACATGATTGAAGAGGTTGGAACTCTTCCTCTCACCTCCAGGATGTAGAATCTCTAGCTTGTTCTTAGCTCACATGTTATCTCCTGCACGAAAACTTTCCTGATTGCAGCTAGCTTTTACTGCCTCCCGGTCTTAAATGACTGTACATTTGCTTTGAATGTGTTTTGTATCCATACGTATATGGGTTGTTCCCTTGCAGTCTCTTTGGAAGTAGGGACTGTTTCGTTATTGTATCTATCAGTCTTACCAATAAATACTTAAGTGGTTATTATGTACCAGGTACTGGGACTGCAAATGGAATGAATGAAAACAATGCCTACTCACAAGGAGCTTATGTCCTAATGGAATGGAAGAAGCTGACGTTCTCATTGGTTCTCCATAGTACCTGAACATAGCTGCTTGTTGATTGATATTAAATATCCAATCAGAGGACACCAAAGAGTTGAGCTCTCTTTCCTACGCAGGTGCACATGAAGGCATTGCTTTAGTGCCCCTGGGATTTATGAAGAGAAGGAAGACCCAAGAGTTACTGCCTTTTCATTTGTCTCCCACGAACTTCCTCTGCTGGTTTGCTGACTTTAGGAGGGCTAACTTGGTGGAAAGAGCACTGGATACAGAGTCAGGAAGACCTCAGCCGGACGACTGCATCAAACACTTACTGTGTAACCTTGAGCAAGCCACTGAAACATTTAGCCTCTGTTTCCTCATCTGTAAAATTTGGATGATAATAACACCTTTCTCATAGGGTTGTAGTGAGGCTCAGTAAAGATTACATATCTATAAAGCACATTTCAAGCCTTAGAGTGCTATGTAAATGTTAACTGTTGTTATTAATATGACTAATAATTTCCACACTCAATGTAAAGCTGCTTCAGGTAGAAGTCACCAGTTTTGCCTTCCTTTCTTGTGATAATTGCCTGCCTATGATCAAAGAAATGTCTTTTCTTCTTCTGCACAGGGGATATCCAACATATGGCATGGGTAAAAATGGGTATGGGGGAGCATCTGTCTCTGCTTCAGCCATCCCATTGTCTCTTTCTCTCTGCCTCCACCACTTAACCTCTCCTTGAGAAACTCAAGAGAATGTTCTGGTCCTAGGCTGGGAGGGCATATGGCTTATAGGGAGTGAAGTTGCCAGATGGTAAAGAGATGCTGTGATGGGGACGAGTTCCAGTTGGCAGCTAGCAGAAGTTTTGGCCAAGCCATGAACCAAGCAAAAGATTGGGGTGGCAGTGAGGTAAGTGGCCTGATCATGTGCTAGGTTACTAATACACACACACACACACACACATGCACACATGCACGCACGCATGCACACATGCACACACACATACACACACACCTACCTGGGAGGCAGCATGGAACAGAAGTTCTAGTATTGAATCAAAAAGGCCTAGGGTTCAAATCCTGCTTCAGATCTTTGGTAACTATGCGACCTTAGATAACATGCTGAGTTTCTTTGAAACTCTGTTTTCTCATCTGTAAAATGGGACTACTAGTAACACCTTCCTTATAGGGTTGTTTGTTCAGTCACTTCAGTTGTGTCTGACTCTTTGTGACCCTATTTGGGCTTTTCTTGACAAAGATATTGTAATGGTTTGCCATTTCCTTCTCTAGCTCATTTCACAAATGAGAAAAATGCAGCAAATGAGATTAAGTGACTTGTCCAGGGTCATACAGCTAGTAAGTGTCTTGAGGCCAGATTTGAACTTGGATCTTCCTGACTCCAAGTCTGGCACTCTATTCATTGTGCCACTTAGCTGTCCTTAGTTGTAATAAAGGTCAAATGAACTTATGTGCATAAATGCACAAGCTAGGAGGTTGATGACACTTTCTTGTTTCCCATCCTCCATAGCCAAACCATACAGAGGTGTGAGAGAGGGCAAGTGAAAGGGAGAGGTAATATGGGATCTTGGATCACTGGTTTTAATTATGAAGACCTGAATTCAAATATCCCCACTGAGACTCTAGCTTTGTGAGCATCCTGAAAGCATGGGATTGTTGTATCCTCTCTTTATATCCCCAGCATGTTGTACAGTGCCTGGTACCTAGTAGGTGCTTAATAAAATGTTTGTTGATTGATGGTGACTATAGACTAGTCACTTAACCTCTCTGAACCTCAGTTTCCTCATATGTAAAATAGGGATGATAATAGCCCTCACTTTCCAGGGGTGTTTGTGAGGCATACACAAAATACTCTCTATACTACCAGTGTTAGTTGTTGTCTGCTTTCTTCTTTTTTTTAATTTGTGTGTGGGGAGGGGTTCTGTATCCATCTACCTTCTCTATATTGACTCTTCTGCTGCAATTGAAGAAAATCAATCTAAACCTCAAGAATTCTTTTGGAATACTTATCATTGAGAGGCTGTGTAACCTGGAGCTGGAGAGAGAGAGATGGGGATTCAAATCATAGCCTTGATGTCTTTGCTCTGGGCAAATACTTTAACGTTCTTGAACCTCTGTTTCCTCATCTGGAAAATGGGATCATTGGTGCTTGCATTTTTGTTTTTTAACCTCACAGAGTTCCTTGATGATGACATTCCATCTCCTAACTCCTGGCATTTCCCTGGCTATGCTCCATACTCTGATCTCCACTTTCTGGCTTCCTTCAATATTCAGCTAACTTCCTATCTTCTTCAAGAAGCTTTTCCCAGTCCTCTTTAATCATAGCTCCTTCCGTCTGAGACTACCCCCAATTTACCCTGTCAATATTTTCTTTGTACATAGTTGTTTGCATATCGTATCTCCTATTAGAATGTGAGCTTCTTGAGATCAAGGAAAAATTTTATGATTCTATTAGTGGAGAGTTCTTTTAGTAGAGACCATGCATACATTCACCAGTGATATTTAAAAATGAGCCATAACATTTTGCGATAACTTGAAAGATGAAGAGAATATAAAATCCTACTGTATTTATTGTTTGTTGATTATTTAAAAAGTATTTGATTTGGTAGAGCAAAGTGCTTCCTGATAGATTCTTTGCTAATCAAGTGACCCCAACCCATACATCAGTTGTTGTAGGTTTCCTGAGTGATACAAGAAGACAAATGACTTGGGTCAACAACTCTGATCATAAATATCATGTGTCGCATAAAACAGAGATGTATACTCACCAAAGTGATAGAGGAGATCCAGTACACCAAGTTGCAGATTGTGGAAAGTTATCTAAATTACCCTGTTTTCATATGACATCAAATATCTAGAACATTATAGAGCCTCCTGGTGGAGATCTGTAACTTCTTGGTGTTTGACTTGGTCCTTCATGTATGAAATAGCAAATGAATGAATTGCCTGAATTACCACTTTTATTTGGTTGGGCAAATTTTAGATGTTCCATCTGTCCTAGAAAAAATAAATTCTTGGCACTGTCAAATACTTCACCATCAATATCAGTGGGAATGACATTAAAGAAGAGCCATTAACATCTGCACACTAGGAAACATAGGACCATTCCATATGATTTGCAGCAGAAACTTTCCCTATGTGAGCTCCTTGAGAGAGCAGGGATTGTCTTTTTTTTTTTTACTTCTTAATTTATGAAATAAAGCAATCATTTCCATAATGTAGTATAATAAAAAGATGATCGCATATGAAACTGCAAATCTATTATGTACATCCCTTTTAAATATATAATAAATTAACATGGAAATTACCTTTTTCTTAAAGCTCTGGTCTGTGTTCTGGACAGAGGAGGAACATGGGGATAGGATGTAGCATGTAGCTGTAGGACGACAACCTTCCTGGTGAAGGATCGGGACCAGATGACAGCAATGCTGTGAGTCAGAGGAGAGTTATGGTATGTCCAAGTGACAGTGTTCAGACCTAGCCCCTTAGGTGAAGCAATTTGTAATTTTATGGTAAGGAGATGGTCTCAGGTTAAGAGGTTATAGCTTATGTATGAAAGACATTTACCAGCTAAGGTATTGGAGTCTAGATGTTGTTAGAGTGTTGGACACAGACTCAGCAAGATCTAAGTTTCAATCTTCAGTCTCAGACGTTTAAACTGTGTGAACCCGTGAACCTTTCACAGCCTCATTTTCCTCATCTGTAAATTGTGGATGATGATAATAGCATCCACCACTCAGGGTGGTTGTAAGCATCAAAAGAGATAACATACAAATACTTTACAAACCTTAATACACTATATAAACTCTACATATGTATATATTATATGTTACATATATCTATATGTATATAAAGTATGTTGTTTATTTGTATCTGACTCTTCATGACCCCATGGACTATACTGTCCATTGGGTTTTCTTGGTAAGGACAATGGAGTGGTCTGCCATTTCCTTCTCCTGTGGATTAAGGCAAACAGAGGTCAAGTGACTTGACCAGGGTCACACAGCTAGTAAGTGTCTGAGATTGGATTTGAACTCACGTCCTCCTGATTCCAGGACCAGTGCTCTATCCACTAAGCCATCTAGCTGTTCCAACATATATATGTACAGAATTATTATTATTGTCTAGGAGTTCCTGAGAAAATCATGTAGATCACTTTTCTATTTCAATTTTCTCATAAATGAAGAGTGGGATTCAATGACCTCTAATGTCCCTTTCAGCTTGAAATTGATGATCCTTATGACCTTATGAATTGGTCATCCATATTTGCAAGTTGGGTATGGGAGGCTGTGGCATGGATCTCTTCCTTAAAGTATCCTGTGAATAATTTGCAGGTGCGTCAGTCCCTTTCTTTAGGTGCCTCAATCTGAGCATTAGAACAATTAAAGATAAATCTGACCATTTATCAGTCAGTGAATACCAATTAAATACCTTCTATGAGCTAAGCATTCCCTGTGCTGTGTTCTGAAGAAAGGGCTACAAAAATGAAATGGTCTTTGCCCTTAAGGAGCATACCATCTGTTGGGGGAAAGAACATGTTCCCATGTGTGAACACACAAAATAAATACAAGACCATGTAGTGGAGGGAGTCTCCACAGCTGGGTACAGCAGGAATGACTTCCTGTAGGATATGACCTTTGAACTAAACACTGAAGGAAACCAGCCAAACAACAGCATAAAAATAAGTTCATCAGAAACACAAGATAATTGTTAGGTCGGATTATTTTAATTTTTTTTGTCCGTGTTGCTATTACAGACACACATCTGAGTACTTTTCTGTCTCTGTCGTTTGGAGCCAGACTGTAGGTAGAATTGACATTTTGAATTAAGGCTTCAAGGCCACTGGTTGGGGGCGTAAAATAAAGGAGTTTCTTGAATAGATACGAATTAGACCCTCAGTCAGGCAGTCAGCAAGTTTTATTGAGCATAAGTGGGTGATGCCATAGTGTGTAGAGTGCCCATCCTGGAGTAAGAAAGACCCTTACTCCTGAGTTCAAATCTGGCCTCAGGCACTTACTAGCTGTATGAGCCTGGGCAAGTCACTTAACCTTGTGTGCTTGGGCTCCTCATCTGTAAAATGAGCTGGAGAAGGAAATGGCAAACCACTCCAATAATTCTGCCAAGAAAACCCCAGATCACATGGCTGAAAAATGATGAAACAACAAGACATACAAAGTATCCCAAAGAACTTGGTGCAGTTTGAAGCTACTAAGAGCAATGAAGGTTTAAAACTGGACTAAGACTTGGGTTACTGTATGTCTAAGATGAATCAACAGAAGCAAGGCATTCCTCTTAAAAGGAATTGGGAAATGTTTCTTGCAGAAGGTAGAATTTTAGGGGAAATTTGAAGAAAGCCATCAAGGCCAGGAGATAGAGATGGGGAGGGAGATGTCCAGGGATGGAGGATTACACACCCTTTGATGGTCCTTACAATTTAAAGATTTTGTAATTCAAAATGACCTGTTTTATATTATAATGAACCCCAAATCTTGTTGTGTGTAGGGTTAAGAATGTTCCTGGAATTATCTACTCTGCCCTAAATTGGGTTCATTTCTGAGCTGCGTGTGTGCACTTATACCCACTTTGCCTTGAGCATATATGCATAGCTACATTCAGTAGGCTTTGGGGGCTGTTTAGCATTTGTGGGGGTGGCACCTGAAAAATTGGACCCATTTCTAAATGTTTATTTGAAAGAAAAACAAAGCAATAGACTTTGTTATGAAAGACCACAACTGGATTGCTTTGGTAATATGCCCTACATTTCATTTTTGAGTCATATTAAACGTTTCACTTAAACAATGACAACTGTAGTGTTCATTCTGATAATTTAATAATAAGAGAAAAAGCCTTTAATCTTGAGCAGCTGGCTTGTTTCTTGCTTCCATTATCAATAGATTTAATATTAAGGTTAAAATACATTTCATTGAAGCATTTTGATTAAAGACGGTGGGTGATTATGTGAGTTTGATATGGGTTTCTTTGTGTGTGTGTGTGTGTGTGTGTGTGTGTGTGTGTGTGTGTGTGTATGTGTGTGTGTGTGTGTGTGTAAGAACGATTGAGTAAAGAATGAAGTGACTTAATCTCACCTGTGTAGAGATATTAGTGATTAATTGCAGAGTCTTACTAATGAAGAAGGCAAGAGGTAGCTGCCGATGGGACGTTTGGAGCTTTTCAGTAACTGCATTCTCTGGGGTCATTGGTGACAGATGAATGTGATGACTTTCACCTCTGGGAAAACATTTGCTATCCAAGCCTGGCCACATGATCTGAAAATTCTATTGACCAGTCAGTTATAAACCTTTGGCCAACGGAGCAAGTAGTGGATCCATGTAATAAAGCCACCACAGATTGAGTCAGTTGGTTTTCTTTGTATGACAAACACCCATGGTATAAGATAGATCGATGATTTAATTTTATAAGGAATAGCCTCCTAGCTCTAAGCTCAACTAAGCACAGGCACACCTTCCTGCAAGAAAATTACATTACTCGGGAAAATACTGAGTTCCAGATCCTTGGTTTCCATTTCCAGACCATTTGGATGACCCCAGCTAATGTACTTACAGGGTAGTGATACTGTCTTCCTAATCTTCAAGGTAAGTGAAGGAGACAATGATGCCATGGCATGTAAGTATTTAGTTTGTTTCTAGTTAGAACAAAACAGTTTACTCAGAGTTGTAATTAGGGTGCCAGTGATGGACTTTGGTCCAGGGGGTCAGGAGATATCAGTTATATTTGAATTCCTTCAATAATGTAGAAGCAAGCTAGCATCTAGTAAGCAAGAATAATTAGTTAAAATAGGAAGTTGCTACATGGTATCTGAGCTTCCTTTCCCTTCCTCATCACCAGGGGAAATATATCCCACCTCTGCCCTTCATCCTCTGCTAACTTCAGTACAACAGTGATCTTTTTGTATCCCAAGGTCTTTATGCTCACCTTTCCTTAGTTCAAAAGAATTAAGTGTATGTTTCTTGCCACTTGTTCCAGTCACAAGATCAACATCAGTGCAGACATCCATTATGTGCTTGCCATATGCTAGGCACTGTGCTGAGCTCTAGGGATTCAGATATAGTAAGAAATAAAGATAATCCCTGACCTCAAAGAGCTTATATTCTAGTAGGGTCAAGACAACACATTAAAGGAAGATGAAAAGTCAAAGACGAGGAAGAAGAAGGTGACCTGGGCCATGGCGAGGAAAAGCCAGAGAATCTGGAGAGGAATGATGACATGGCTGGCCCAGATTACCAGTTGTTGCTTTGAGTTACATTTTTTTTTTCAGATTTACATAGTCAACATACTATTAGATAATTTTCTGCCATGTTTGGAAAAGTCTGGATAGACAATCTGCATGGTCCAGGCAAAAATAGATAGGAAGTGTGTCTCATTGGTTAGAAACAACTCTGTTACTTTAAATAGACAAGGGTTGCATGCGTGCATGCATGCGTGTGTGCGTGCGTGTGTGTGCGTGTGTGTGTGTGTGTGTGTGTGTGTGTGTGTGTGTATGTTGGAGAGTATAGGATTATCCCAAAGTAAATTAGGGCTGGGAGGAACCTTTCAACTTATCTAGGATTTAGACCTGGGCAAATACTTAGAGATCACCTAGTTCCAGCCTGTTCTTTTTACAGGTGAGAATGGTACCATCTCAGGTCACTCAGGGAGTAAGGAGTCCACCTCTGACTCCAAATTCGTTACCGTCTGTCCTGTGCCAGACAATACAACACTTTCATTTTACCCATGGTGGGACTGAAGTTACATGCTGAACAAAATCTCACAAAAAAATGTTCTAGGGCATGCACTAGAACTCGGGTCTCCTGCCTCTCACCTTGTGCTAAGGAACTCATGTGGCTCTGTGTGGGAGAGCAGTTTCATGGAGAACTCAATAAGGAACATATAAGTATTCAAAGGCCATGTGAGGCCATCAGTTCTGCATGTTAGTAGAGTGATTTTAATTTCTCAAGACAAAGGGCCAAATTTCTTTCTTTCATGATGCTAACATGTTATTTGAGAAGTTTTCAGAAGCCTTTTCCATAGGAAAGCTGTAACCAAAAGGTTAGATGACTCTCATTCCCTGTGACTTGGCAGAGGATCCTTTGAGTAGCAGCACCGCCACTGAGATACTGTTTAAAATGGGAACAATGCTTGAAGCCTGGTGTGGGCAGCTAAGAGGAAGCAATGCTGATAGATTTGGGGTGTAATGAAGTACTAGAATTGAAGTTAGGAAGACCACAAAATCCCACCTTAGATACTTACTAGCTGTGTGACCCTGGGCAAGTTGACTTTTTGTGACTCAGTTTCCTCATGTGTTAATATTGTGACCAAGATAAAAGTCAAGCTATCCCTCCCTTCAAGGACTTTACATTGTGCTGACAGATATTCAGTCAGTCTTCTCCTTCTGTTCTCTCCAGTTTAAAGGACATTTAATGGCTATGCAATGAGTTCACAAATTAAATGAAAAGACCTTGGTTTCTGGCTTTCCTATCTAAACTTCAAAGAAAAATGCATAATATGCTAATATTATCTTAAGGCTGAAGGGTTCACACCTTTATCTGCTTTTCAAATCTATGAAATTATTTTTGCTAAGTAAGGGACATCCAGGGACTGTTGACTGGAGTGGAAGTTAGAGGAGACCTGAAGCCAGGGTGGCACAGCCCCAACCTTTCATTAAGTACCTAGCACATGCAAGGCATTGACCATTGGCTGGGCTCTGACCCTTACTTGTTCCATATTCCTGCCCCTCTTTGTGAGCCTCAGCTATAAAATGGGGCAAGTACTATATGCAATGCTCACCCCTCAGGGTTCTTGTGTGGAAAGCACTTTGTAAATCTTAAAGTTATAGAAATGTTAGCTTTTACTATTACAGGATAGTTCTATTGACCCTTCACATGAGTCTTCTTTTTCATCTGATCTAAATCTTCAGAGAAACATAAATATTCCTTTTATTCCATTCCTATCTTGGACTTTAGTCCAATATTTACTGAATAATTGTTACTGAATTAAATAGTTCCATGGGAGCATATATTTTTTTTATTTTATTCAAGTCAGAACCTCTAAAAATCTTATATACGAATTCAAAAGACAACATATATTCAAATAACTGGCCCAGTGTAGGAGGTCTGAAAATTTATGTTTGATCAACGTCTTATAGATGAGTCAGAGCATATCATGCATCAGCTACTGTATATGTCTGTGCGTTGCCAGCCAACTGGGCTGCATCTTTATGAGTTGTGGCATCCATTTACTGTAAGCATACTCCTATCAAACCTTGGCATCTGGCAGAGAGCCCTTCTCTGAATTAGGATCTCCCAGAGGGAATGGTGGAATTCAATTCAATTCAACAAACATTTATTAAATATCTTCTCTGTGCCAGGCACTATGCAAGGTGCTGGGGATTTAGAAATAAAAATGAGATATGCCCTGCTTTCTAGGAGTGTGCTTTATAGAGGGGAGAATCCTCTGGTTGTGGAATTCTTTTAATTTTCCCTATGAAATTCAATCTACAAAGTGAAATCAGAATAGAGTATAACTGCCACCTACGATAATCTTCAAAAAGTCCTTCAGCCAACTTCTTTCACCATACTACCCATGTATTTCATACAATAATGCATAATTAGTGTTTATTATAGTGCCTTAAAGTTTGTACATCTCTTTGCAAGTATCTCATTTTTTCCTTACAATAGTCATAAGAGGCAGATGTTATCATTATGTCCACTTTGCAGATGAAGAAACTGAGGCAAACAGAGGTTAAGTGACTTGTCGAGGGTCACACAGCTAGCAAGTGTCTGACACTGGATTTGGATATAGATCTTCCTGACTGCAGGCGCAGTGCTCTATCCACTGAGAAACCTAGCGCCCCACCTTTAGCGATCATCTAGTCTAATACGTACATTTTAATATAACGGAACAAGTTTATACTTTTGAGATAAGGCATATCATACCTATTGAGGAATACTTATTTCCAGGTTCTTTTCAAATCCTTTTCTTTTCTTTGTACGTTTTGGGGGGAATGCAGTCCATTTTGTCCTCCTGGGCTCTAATGATATATCAGAGTTTGCCCAATTCTCAATGAAGAAAGATTCCTGAGACAAACTTAACTACAGGTAAAGAAGGGGGAAGGCTTGAGAATTTCCCCAGATTTAAGAGAGTTGAAGAAATTATGAAAGTAATAGAACCAATGATCCAGCCAGGATATGTTTTATTTTTGAAGGTTAGTTGGTGAAAGCTTCTTTTTTCACGAGAACCATGAAAAGATTAGTATTATAACTTCATTGATTTAGAGTTGAAAGGAATCTCCAAAGCCTCTAGTCTAATTCTGTCATTTTGCAGATGAGGAGACGGAGCTGCACAATATTAAGACAGTAAATAGAATTTGAACCCAATCTCTTGACTTCAGATCTAGCACCATGCCTCTTCAAAAGGCAAGCTATATGAAGACCATTTGTTACTTGTAATTGAAAGCTATAACTGAATGAATATAAAAAAATTAAATTACTTTACCTTTTTGGAGTTTTTAAGTCCCATCATAAAAAAATAAGGGCTGATTGCATTGCAAATTTCTGAGGATTATTTTACCTTCTTTATACTGGTTAGCACTCTGTCATCTTGGTGAAGAGGGGTAGGCTATGTGGAATGATCCTGTTAGCCTCAAACCCACTTGAATGCTAATCTTATAATGATGGAATAGTTCCTAAACTTTCTATTCTTCTTCATATGAATTTAGTGTGGAGAGTTTGCAAAGTAATGGGTCTCCTGAGAAATAGCAGAAGCTCTTTCTAGGTTAGATTGCCTCTAGTTTCTGAATATTCTATATACCCATTTTCTGTAAGGTTTTCCTTATCTGTCATGTTTCTAAAGTGCCTTTCTTCTCAAGAACCCAGAGCAATTTATTTCTCTTTATTTTCGAAAGTAAAATTGATTCAAATGAAACAATAAAAATAAATCTTTAGCCATGAAGCCCAATATATAGGAAGTACTTGGCTTCCACTGAAATGCCCTCATGCTCCCTTGAGATGTCTCTGCCCTACCACAGCACTTCCGAATGGCAGGCTTTTCATCTTTAGCATTTGTCTTCTCTCTTCAGGCACTGCCTAAATCTGTTAGCTTTCAGGTCCTGATATCTGTTCATCCCATTGTCAGATTATTGCCTGAGGGTGAGGGGGGAGATTGGAAGCTGTCTAATGTCATATTTTTTACATTAAGCAAATCCACCTAGATATTTTTATGATGGCTGTATTTTAGGAAATTTAATGAAAGGTAGGTTATCATCATGGCTAGAGCATTACTTCATGGCTCTTGCTGAAGTCTAAGGATCACATACTTCTTAAAAATGAAAAATGATTTTTTTTAAAAAAATACTTAACATACCAAATAAAATGAACATTTCCATTCTCATGGTTTAACATAAGTTTGTGCATGAAATAAAGACCTCTACTATCTACATTTATTTTTAAATATACGATAAATTCAGCATGAAACTTTCAGAGCTGTCCTACTTCTCTGGGATTCTTTCTGACCTTCCTTCTGTTCCCTTCTGTTCATTTTTTAAAAGAGATTTTGAAAGACCCACTTTGCTTTTTTCTTTTCTTTTAAAAATTTTCACCTGGAAATCATAGTCAAGATCTCCCAACATTTACCTCCCAACAACTTTTAAGTTACTGTACTAAGCATGACAAGTAATCACCATCTACAATATGGTGCACAGACAAATAAAAACCATGGTGCAAATGTTATGTTATAAATCGGTAATGTTTTTTTTCTTCTAGAACTTTCTTTCTTTCTCCATAATCTAGAGTGAAAGTTGGCAATCTGGTCTCTACCTTTTTGAAAGCCAGCCTGCTCTTCTGGAAATTCTCAGTTCACATATTGTGTAAGCCTATCTTACAGAATCTTCAGCATAACCTGGCTGGTATGGGAAATGAGTGTGATTGTTGTTTGGGAATTTGAATATTCTTTGGCATCGTCCTTCTTTAAGATTGGAATATAAACTGATCTTTTCCAATCCAATGACTACTCATGGGTTTTCCAAATTTGTGATGTATAGTTGATATCATTGATTGATATCAATTGATATCAATATTAAAATTTATAAAATTTTCTTCTTAAGGAAATAAAAATAACTTAAATTTTTATATGTAATTGGGATATATTTCACAAAATAAA
This sequence comes from Notamacropus eugenii, assembly GCF_028372415.1. NCBI lineage: Eukaryota > Metazoa > Chordata > Mammalia > Diprotodontia > Macropodidae > Notamacropus > Notamacropus eugenii. The sequence continues at coordinate 29,739,121 of NC_092874.1, read as the reverse complement.
ATGTTTAAATTTTTAATTATAAAGTAGTTCTACTTCATCCTTATTCTTCTTCACCCTTCTACCCTTTCTAAATGGAAAAGAAAAAAGAAATACAAGAGTTCTTGCACATATATGCATAAAGAAACCAAACAGTTTTCTGTATGAAAATGTACACTTATTTTACGTCTTAGGTTTATCACATATATGTCAGTACATAGATAGCATGATTCATCATCAGTCCTATGAAATAATAGTTGGTCATTGCACTGATCAGAATTCTTAAGTTTCAAATTTCTTTTTTCTTTTTCACCTTGTTGTTATATAATGTTCTCCTACCACTACTTACTTCACTCTATATCAGTTTTTCCAAGTCTTCCCAGGCTTTTCTGATCCTGTTCATTTCATCATTTTGTATGATAAAATAATATTTCATTATGTTTATATACAGTACCTTGTTTAGACGCTCCTCAGTACAGATATTGACCCTCCTTTAGGTTCTAGTTCTTTTTACAAAAAAAAATGCTATACATATTTTTGTGCCTATGGTCCTTTCTGTCTTTCTTTGATCTCTGGTGTAAAGATCTATTAGTGGTAACACTGAGAGAGATATACAAAGATTAGTGATTTTGGTCTGTATCTAATTTTTAACAGGCTACTTTTCAATTTTCCAAGTTTTTTTTTTAATCAAATAGTATGAATTCTTTTCCTGGTAATGGATATTTTCGAGTTTAAAGAACTCTAGGTTACTGTATTTATTTCTTTTTATTTGTTGTGTGCCTACTGATCCATCTCTCTATTACTTAGCCAGTACCAAGTAATTAATTTTTGGTAACTTTGACTTTATAGTATAATTTGAGATCTGTAATGCTTAAAAGATTCTGTTCTTCCTAATTTTTGAATCATTTCCCTGAGATTCTTGAAATTTTATTCCTGAGATTATTTTTTCTAGTGCTATAGTGATGTTTTAAAAATTAAATTAAATTTTAATTTAATGTCATTCTACAAATAAATCAATCATATAGTATTATGATCTCATGAGCAAATAATATTTCTCTAATTATTTAGGTCTGCACTCCTGTACAGAATTCTTTGTGGTTGTATTCAAATATTTCTTGTGAGTCTTGGTAGTTAGACTTTCAAATATTTTATATCTTCTGTAATATTTTAAGTTGAATTTCTCTTTATCTCTTCATTCTGGGTTTTGTTAGTAAAATGGAGTAATGACAAAGGTTTATGCATATTTATTCTATGTAACTGCAATAGTGCTGAATTTATTGTTTCAATTAATTAACTGTTTTGAGTGCTCCAGATAGACCATCAAATTTTCATAGTGTTGCTTGATTGTTGTCTGTGTTTATTTCTTCAATTTTTTTCTTTCTCAAGCCCTTTTTCTTGTCTTACTGTTATAGCTAGAATGCCTAACACTACGTTAGATGGTGATGGTGATAATGGACATCCTTGCCTTATCCCCTAATCTTGTTGAATGGCTTCTAGCCTTGCTCCATAAGATATAATGTGGGCTATTGGTTTTAAATAGGTATTTGTCATGTTAAGGAAAAGTCCATTTATTCCTGTTTTCTGTTAAAATTGATTTGAGATTTTTGTCAATTTTATTCAACATTTGTTGCATTTATTGATATAGTCATGTGTTTTTCTTTATATAATTTTCTTTATATTAAACCAACCCTCAATTACTGGTATCTATCCAAAACTAGTATAGTACATACTCTTTTTTAGTGTATTCATGTAGCCTTTTCCTAATTGCTGAGTTGTTTTTTTTTTGTATTACTGCATTTCGGGGATATTGGTTTATACCTTTCTGTGCTTTGTTTTTTTTTTTTTAGGGTTGGATTATTTAAATCTGGTTCTCATGTTCTGAGTATTTCATATTTTTGAAGTTATTCATTGATTTAGTCTAAATTATCAGTTTTGTTTGCATACAAAATAGTTTCTCATAGCTTTCCTGATTTCATCAATTATTATGATTTCTCCTTTTTTTAAAAAATAGGAACAATTTGGACTTTTATTTAAAGAAAATCTAACTTATTGTTTATCTGTTTTCATCTAAAACCAATTCTTTTATTTATCAATTCAAGGGATTTTTTTTTCTCTTTCAATTTTGTTAATCTTTTTATTTTCAGAATTTCTACTTTGGTGTTTATTGGACATTTTTATGTGTTTTTCTTTTAAAAAATTACTTGCCCAATGCATTAGTATATTCTTTTTCTCTTTTTGTCTATGAAAACATATGGAGAGAGAGCTTTTTTTTCTTCTCAGGATGGCTGTAGCTTTATCATATAAGTTTTGATATATCTCTCTTTCTTAAAATTTTCTTTGATTACATTTTTGATTGGTTCTATGCTTTTTTCTTCCCAACTTACCAATTCTTTAGCATTAAATTATTTAGTCTCCAATTACGTTTTCATCCTTTCTTGAAAGGTATGTGTATATATATGCATATATTTGCATACATGTTTACATTATAGTCAGTAAAAGATTTACCTATTATTTTTTCTTTTGTGCGTTGGCTTATGAGGTTTTTGTGCACAATTCATGGTCATTTTTATAAAGGTGTCATATACAACTGAGACATATGTAAACTTCTTTCTGTTCCAGTTTAGTAATCCCCAAAGGGCTACCATCTCTACTTTTTCTAAAGTTCTACTCAATTTCATTGTTCCTGTTTTTTGTAAGTTTAGTCTACGTATGCAAGGGGTATCTTGAATTCCCCTCTGACATAGTTTTGCTGTTTATTTCTCCCTGCAATTTGATTAACTTTTCCTTTTAGTATTTAGATAGTATTTATTTGGTGCACACATATTGAGTATTGTAGCAAACACAACACAATGCTTGGCATTTAGTAGGTCCTTAATTTATTTAATTTAGTTTATTGACTGACTTATTGATGTTCTGATATAAATTTTTAAAAAATTTCTGTTGCCATTAAGCAATGTAATTTCTCTGCTTAACTCTTTGTATGAAGTCTATTTTTACTGTTGTCCTGACTGAAGTCGTGATTGCTACCCTTGACTTTTTTAGTTAACTCGAGGTAAAATTGATTTTTTTCCAGTCATAATTTTTAATCTGCATGAATTATGTGTCAAATGAATTTCTTATCAACATATTATTGGATTCTGCTTTCTGATCCATTCTGCTATCTTTTTCTGTTCTAAAGGTGAATATTTTACATTTAATGACTATTAATCATGTCATTCTCTTCTTCCTGTCTTCTTGTATTTTTTGTCATTCTCTGCCCACCCTCTCTCTTTACAAAGAAAAAAATAGTGAAAAAGTACACTTAGCACTGATCTCTATAACCCAAACAATATATTTCCCTTTTCCTTTCACCCTCCCCCCATGCATAGATTTTTATCCTTTCTTTCCTTTTAACCTTTCCTTCAAGTCCCATCCAGTGAGGTTACAGGGTTGTTTTTTTTCTTCTCCTTAAGACTACTCCCTTCCCTGTCCTGCTCTCTCTCTTAAACTTCATCTCTTCTACCTTTCCTCTCCTATTTACCTGTTAAGACTAGTATATTTCTATATTATGGTAATTTTATGTGCATGTGTGGGTATATTCAGTCTTCCTTTTCTAGTTCATATGTTAATGAGTTTGGGAAGATGTCCATACCCTCCATTTTTGTCTGCTAATCAATTCATTCACCCCTATTATATCCCATTCCTCCTCCTTTCCGCTCCAGTATATTTCCCTATTGCTCCTATTGCCTTCTCCCCAGATTATTAAAATAGAACAGGACCAACTCCAGGCCCTCTGAATATCTTATTTAACCTTGTCTATGACCCTTGAAGGCATAAGGGTTCTGAGAGGTTTTTGGTTTTTTTTTTTTACTTTCCCATTTGAATGTAAACAATTCATCATCATATAGTCCCTTTCAATTGATCAAGGTATTTAAATACCTTTCTCTGTTTTTCTTGACTCTTGCTTTTGTGTTTAAAATATTCTTCTCAGGTCTGACCTTTTCTTCAGGAATACTTGAAAGTACACTCTTTCATCAGTGGTCTATTTTCTCCCTTTTTGGATTAGGCTCAGTTTTGTTGGATGGGTTATTCTAGATTATAAACTTTCATCTTTTGCCTTTTAGACTATTGCATTCCAATGCAATATTTAAATATTCAGTGATCTTGACTATAGATGCTTAATATTTCAACTCTTTCTTTTGTGGTTGCTTGCAGTATTTTTCTTTGACCCGAAAGTCCTAGGTTTTGACTTTGACTGTTTTGGGGTTTGGGAGTTTCTTTCTGGAAGTGACCAGTGGATTTTTTTCTATTTCTTTACTCATTTTCTCTCTAAGCACATGCAGTCACAGAATAGTTAGAGAGTGCTAACAATCCTACTTGAAATAGAATCTCAGAGCCCATCTATTCCAAACCCAGATCTCAACAAGAATTCGGGCTCCAATATAACCAACCAGTGGTCATTCAGCCTTTGCTTGAAAACCTCCGATAAAGTGGAATTTACTACCTCCTCTAATGGCCCATTCTCCAGTTGAACATGTTAGGTAATTTTGCCCAACATCAAGTCCAAGAAGAGATCTCTGATGTTCCACTCATTGCTTTTAATTTTGCAATGTGAGACCAAGGAGAACAAGTTTAATTCCCGTCACACAAGGCAGTCCTCAGATATGTGAAGACATCCCTGCTTACAACCCCAAATGTTCTTTACTAGAAACAAAGCATTGAGTTTCTTTAACTGATGTTCTTATGGCAGGGTCTCCAGACTCCTTGTCACTCTGTTCACTCTCCTCTTCTTGAAGTTCTAAGGTGTACTACATTCCAGATAAGTTCTTGACCAGGTCAAAATATAGAAGAACTCTCACGTCTCTCCTTCCAGATATTATACCTCTTATAATGCATCTGATGGTCCCATTAGCTTACTTTGCTTCAACATCATACGGTTGATTCATAGTGACATACGTCCACTAAAACCCTGAGGTTTTTTTCATGTGAATTGTTATATAGTCAAACTGTTGGATGTTATTTGGGGGTTGTTATCAGTGACATTCTGATAAATATTTAACAAATGGCTCTTCGGGAAAAAATGTTTCCATAATATATTTTAGAGTTTAATTTACATCATTAATGTTTTCTCCATCCATATTCTTAAGTCTAAATTGCATTTATTCCCTTTGTCTATTCTATACATACTTATATATGTACTTGCTGTTTACTTCTGATGGAAAGTTAGCTCCTTGAGAGTGGAGATTGCTTTATTCTTTGTGTTGGGGTACTGAGTGCCTAGTATAGTGCCTAGCAAAGAGTGACATTTAATTATTGCCTATTGATTGATTGAATAGTTGAATATGGCTTCAAGATTGGGAACCTAGGTGGTCAGATGGTGCCCAGCACAGAAACAGGAGTTGAGAGTGGACGAGCAGAGAAGGGGGAACACAAGAGTTTTGCCTTGGACATGTTGAATGTAAGATGCCTGCAGGACATCTAGGTGTACATGCTGTAGACACAATGAGGATGTGGAAGAAATACAACTGCTGCATTCAAAGCTCACAGAAAGGGATTTATCATGAGCAAGACAGGACTGTGGAGACATTTGGTAGTCAGCCATACCATTTGCCATCCAGGCTTGGGCAAAATCCTTTGCTTTAGTCATGGGCTTCATAATTTGTACTTCATCCAAGCAGATGGAAAAGCACCAGGCTCAGAGCATGGCTGCCTGGTGATGGAATGCCCTGGATAGTTGCACTGTGCATGGACCTACACAAGGGGCCATTTTCCACGAATGGCAGCTTCACCAGAGAATGTGCAAGTCCTTATGTTGCTAGGGCATGGAGGCGTGCTCCTTCATCTTCAGTGTGAGTGGTTCATAATTAGGAATGGAGAGGCTGCTGCTGGTTTTTGCTCCCTGCTGGTCTGTCAGAGGAGCTCTAGTATAATGCTTCTGTTTCACAGAATGCCTGGAGTCTGGAGTCTGAGATAGGGGGAAAAATGGAATGGTTTGGATGCTGTGGGCTATTTCAACTAGATGAGGGTGTGTGTGTGTGTGTGTGACCTCTTTTGCAGTCAATCTGGTGAAGTTTGTGAATCTCTCCCCAGAATAACTTTTTTTTTTTTAATCAGTCATTAACCAATTGTTAAGCTCCTAGTATGTGTCAGGCATTGCACTAAGTGCTGCGGATACAAACAGTCAATACAGTCCCTGCCCTCAAGGAGCTTATGATTTTAAATGCAAAAAATGTATACAATTACAAAGGAAACCATTTATATCAAATTAGTTATCAAGATACACACACAAATACACATGTATACACACATGCATATACACATGTGTGTGCCTGTGACATGTATATGTGTATATATGTATATGTGTGTATATATATGTGTGTGTGTATGTATATATGTGTGTGTGTATGTGTATGCATATACACATTTAATGATCCGCAGGTTAAGAACCTGATCTAGGGGAAGGAGAGTGGTTTGTTCCCTGGCACCATCTACTGTCCCCTTCTCGTGGGTCTATAGACATTGCTTCATCCTATTTGGTTTAGTGTTCAAATGAAAGTCCCATTTTGACAGTTGGATCACTGGATGCCTTTCCTGACAGCTGCCCCAATCCCACAAACTAAAGGAGCTGGGGGACAGCAATCCACCATGGTGGTAAGAAGGCTAGACTGCAGTTTCCTGAATGGTAACATGTAATAAGAATTGAAGGCACTTCAGGGGATGCATGTGAGGGCAGCTTGGTGGTGCCATAGTGCACAGAGCTTCTGGCCTAGAATCAGGAAGATTCTGAGTTCAAATCTGATCTCAGACACTTATTAGCTGTGTGACCCTGGGCAAGTCACTTAATCCTCTTGGCCTCATTTTCCTCACCTACAAAATGAACTGGAGAAGGAAATGGCAAACCACTGCAGTATCTTTGCCAAGAAAACCCCAGAAGGGGCACAAAGAGTGAGACATCCCAGAACAACAAGGTCATGCCATGTGAAGATCAATTGACGCAACAGAGTATATTTAATTTGGAGATCATGGGATTATAGATAGCTTAAAGTTCATTTCCTTCATTTTGCAGGTGAGTCTAACGTCACAAGGGCAGTTAGGTGGCAGAGTAGAATTTGAGCCCGAATCTGAATCCATTCCCTAACCTTAAATCCCACTGTACCACCTTCTGCTTCTATAGAAGGAGGCTCAGGGGATCATAGATTTATAGCTGGAAGAGACCCTGGAAACCCTCTAGCTCAGAAGTGTGAAACTTGCAAAGCCAAGTCCCCCGTACTTATGAAATATTTAGCAAAGTAAATGAAAACACAGCAACGTGGATAATGTTAATTTGTGTTTCCTCAGCCAGTGTGCAGCCAGCTGGGGTTGGTCTCTGTGTCTGACCATTCCTAATCTAGTTCAACCCCTGCTTTTTGCAGATGAGAAAACTGAAGCCCCACAGAGGCCAAGTAACCTCTCCAGGGTCATGCTGATAAGTGTCAGGGGCAGAATTTGAACTCAGGGCCTCTGACTCAAAATCCAATATGCTTTCCATCTACCGTGGTGCTATCTTCAAATATCTAAAAACTCCCACTCGGAAGAAGGGATTGGAATTTTTCTACTTGTTCATAGATAGCAGAATGAAGAACAAAGGATAGAAGCTGCTGAGAGTCAAGCTGGGAAATTTTGCAGATACAAAGAAAGGCAAAAATATGGTGCCTGCTCTTAAGGAGAATCCTCATTTTTACATCATGCTGCCATTAATCTACTGACCTCTGCTTATCTGAAAATGTACTGATTGACCCTGCCCAAATACCAATGGATTTTTCTTTTGTTCAGTCATTTTTTAGTCATGTCTGACTCTTCATGATCCCACTTGGGGTTTTCTTGGCAAAGATATTGGAATGGTTTGCCGTTTCCCTCTTCAGCTTATTTTACAGATAAGGAGATAAGAGAATTGAGGCAGATGGGCTAAGTGACTTGCCCAGTGTTGCACAGCTAGTGTTTGAGACCACATTTGAACTCCTGATGATGAGTCTTCGTAACTTCAGGTCTGCTGCTCTATCTACTGTGCTACCTAGCTGCCCAACAAATATTTAACTCCATTCAAAACCATAAGATTGTTGGTTCTGACACAGAGCAGTAGAATAAACAAGCCCCTTCCTCAGCAGGCATGGGGTCATTAACTCTGCATTCCCAAAGCTTGCTAAATTCTGAGTTAGGTTTATTCTGATTATCAGAGTTCAGATCCCTTATTGGCATCCAAGTGTATTGACATTGAGAACCCAAAGTTATTTACTCTTGCTTCAGCAAGGCTATCTGCAAATGAACAACGCCATCCATCTCTGTTAGCTGGTTCTATGTTCTGGTGTCTATGCTGCATTTGTGATATATTTGTCCTAGGAGTCACAATTTTGGGCATGTTAGCCTGCAAGAAGCAGGTTTGCAGAGACTCTGCTCATCAGTGCAAATGGGATTTCCTCTAACTCGGCTCTCCTTTCTCCAAAGTCTGCTTGGCAGCATATTTTGCCTGCTGCTTTTATGTCCCACCTGTTCCCATGATTGATTTTCCAGGGCTTCACATTATCCTTCCGGGGAGTGGAGTTTTTGTTGCGGTCGTTGTTTTTTAAATCATTGTGGCTTTATACATCACCATAAACTTTGATATCCAGATGTGTCTATTTCCCCCCATGACCACAGAAAACAAAACTAAATGAGCTTTGGTTTGATGCTGCTGAAGTGATTACACTTAATTAGCTTAGATTAGAACCATACTTTTATAGATTTTTAGCATGGCCAAAGTTTGGTGTCTGTGATCTCCATCTTGGACTGCTTATGGCAATCCTCCCTCTCAAAATAGACAATTTATTCTTATGAGAGAAGGGCAATGTAGCATAGTGGATGCCATGCTAGAGTTGGAGGTGAGAGGACCTGGGTTCAGATCCCAAGCCAGGCACTCCCTGTATTCTCCTAGGAAAGTCATTGGATCCGTTGCTTCATGTACCAATCCTTCTAGTATCTACCCTTACAGGATTGCTGGGAGGATCAAATGAGACATGTAAAGCTCATTTTGTATCTTTAGTGATAAGTAAATGTATCATTATTATTATTGCTGTTTCCCAGAATGCCCATTTTACCTCAAAATTGGAAAGATTTAGTACAACCCCTAATGAACAGGAATCCCTTTATGGGACATCCCAGGGAAGAGGGATCCAGACTTTGCTGACATACCTTCCTGCAGGGGAAACTTACCACTTCCTGAACCATCCCATTCTACTTTGGGTCACATCTAGTTATTAGGAAGTTATTCCTTCCCATCAGGCCTAAATCTGACTCTTTGTAGTGTCTGCTTATTGCTCTAACTTCCTCCTTATTTATGCACCATTTGAGAGCCTGCCACTTCTTTGATAGAATACCTTAATGGCTTTCAAGTATCTTCCATTAATATGGATTTCCGACAGTGTGTAAAGGCAGTGGCTTGATATATGTAGTTACAGTACCATAGTCTTTGATAGCTGGTTGTCAATTTGTAATATGTCATTGACTTCCTCTGCCAGAGAACCGGTAATTCACTAGTATATAGTCACTTGGAGGGGGCCCAGCTATGTACATCAAAGGTCTGGATGACTGGTGAAGATTCACATTTTTTCTCATGTGACAATGTACCTGAAACAGCTCCTGTCTCTCAAATCCTCTTGTCAGTATTTTAGGTCCTCTTTATCATCAAGCATAGCCACATCATCATTAACAAAGATTTATTATGTAATTGTAATTGGCAAGAAACCGTGGCGTGTAAAGTCTTTTTTCCAACCCTTTTAGGGTTTAAAGTTTTTGGGTGGTAAGAGAAGCACATAAAAAGTAACGTATATAGCCTAAGCTAAGCATTGAATAAAAGATAAAACCTCATAAGTACAGAAATTGAGAGTCTGAAGAGGTCATGACTGCTCAGAGGTTCTGGGCTTTGAAGCATGGGCAGGGGGAGACTTAGAACAATGGTTTTTGAACCATGGTCCCTGGGGTTTTGTGGCATATTTTTTTCAAAGAGGAAAGGATTAAAAGAACACCCATGAGCACAGACTATCATCATTTCAAAAGAAGTTGCAAGTGTTACAGTAAACTAGTTGCCACAACAAGGAGACAAAAGAGCCTAGAAGCTGTTCTTGACAGGATATACTTGAGTTCCTTGCCAAGTGGAAAGATAAGGGAGACAAAGACAATTTTGGTTTAAAGTATAAACTTGTCTGTAAGATCTTATGGTAGAGGATGGTAGAAAATTAGAAGAAGCATCACCTCACAAAAGACCAAGAAACTGTGACAGGAAAAACAAATTTAAAGAATTCATGATGAGAAACTCAACTAAAGTCAAGTCACTCCCTGAGGACATTTAGGGAAGAAACTGGAAAGGCAACAACAAACATGAAAAATGGGAAAAAATCTGCAAATATACTTATAACCAACTTCACTATTAAAGAGAATGGCACAATTACAGACCTCAATGAGTCAATAGAAATTGAACTAAGGAAAACAACAATGAGAAAAACAGCAAGGCTAGAGGAAATATATACGCAAGAGGTCAGTGCTGGATGTGAAACAGGTTTGAAGACATTGAAAGATTGATTTCTTTTTTAAAAGTAAATTATTATTGATATTTTTTCTTTTTACATCACTTAGCTTGTTTCCTATACTATGTAGCCTTCCCTCTACCCTCTCTAAGAGTCATTCCTTATAACAAATAATTTTCTTAAAAAAGAAAACAAAAAAAGATGAAGAAAACTCTGCAAACCTGATCAACACATTGAAAACATCTGACTTGTGCAGTTTTCTGTATTTGTAGAGATTTCACCTGTGCAAAGGAACAGGTGCAGGTATTTTCTCATATCCTTTCATTGAGACCAGTCTTATTCTTTGTAAGTTACAGTAATCATGCTCAGTTTTTTCTGTTCTTTCCATTTCCATTGTTGCAGTCATGTGCACCATTTTTCTTGCTCTGCTTTCTTCACATTGCATGGATTCACGTACGTCTTTCTGTGTTATACTCTTCGGCACATTTGTTCTTTCTTATAGCAGTAAAATTCCATTACGTTCATCTACCACAGCTTGTTTAGCCACTTCCAAATTGATAGGCAGCTGCTTATTTTCTGTTGTTTGGTGTATGTGGAGCCTTCCTTTTGGTCTATGTCCTCCTTGGAGTATATATCCAACAGTGAACGTCTGGGTCAAATGAAAGAAACCCTAAGCCTTCTAAAAGAGAGAAGACCATAAAAAACTTGGAAAATAGCTTGGGTCTTTTTGTTAACACCAGCATCACTGCCAACAAAGAATGGCAGAGAATATTAATGATTACCCTGCCATAAACTACTTTTCCATCTTAACAGAATTTTTATGAGACTAATCTATACATGTATTGAGGTCACTGTTGATAAAGATATTAGAAAGGAAGAAATAGGATTTCCCAGGTTATATTCTAAAATAGACTACATCTTTATAGTCACATATTTGATGAAAAGATATAGACTATAAATTATGTACTTCTATTATTGATTATTATTTTTAAAAGCTCATTAGATTTAGTGAGGGCAATGGAAAATTAATAGACATGCTTCTGTGTCTCCTATCCAAATCTCCTGTGCAAAATCATAATAGATTCTTTGCAAAATGTGATTACATAAACAACTTTAAGTGATCTTCTGATTATTAATATAAGATGTAAAACTAGGCTGCATATATTTGGCAAAAGTATATATGCCACTGCCATGGGGGCTTTCCAATGTCGATTCCAAATGGTAGAGGGATTTCCTGTAAATCACAAGGTCTTCCTCACACTCCCATTTGTGGATGATGTCGGTTGCTATCCTTTGTTTCCGAAGAGGACCAAAATGACGTCACTGTGATAAAGTAAAGTTTCAGTGTGTCTGATTGTGCCTGATCAGACCAATTCGAGCTCAGAATGCTCTACCACAGGTTGGGTGCAGATAGTCCGTGTGAATATTTGGGGTGGATACTCCAAATTTGCGCATGCTATGTTTACTTTGTATTGTCTCAATTCTAGTTTGCTCACAGAGCACAGCACCCTTTCTGATGTGGACATGCCATGCTGAGGGGTCCTGTGCCAATGTCTTCCATGTTGCACAGTCAAGTCCAAAGTTCCTGAGAATGTCCTTGTATTGCTTCTTCTGACCACCATGTGATCGCCTGCCCCATGTGAGTTCTCCATAAAATAGTCTTTTTGACAAGCATACATTTTGCATTCGAACAACGTGGCCAGGCCATTGGAGCTGCGCTCTCTGAATGCTTGGCAGTTCAACTTGAGCAAAGACTTCAGTGTCTAGTCTTTTCCTGCCAGGTGATCCTCAGAATCTTCCTAAAGCAGTTCAAATGAGAGTGATTCAGTTTCCTGGCATGGCGCTGATAGACTGTCCATGTTTCACAGGCATATAATACAACGGCTCTGTAGACCTTCAGTTTGGTAGACAGTCTCTTCTCTCCCAAACTTTTCTTCAGAGCCTCCTAAACACTGAGCTAGCTCTGGCAATGCATGTATCAATCTCATTGTCAATGTGTACATCCCTGGAAAGTGCATTACCAAAGTAAGTGAACTTACTCATGGCATTCAAAACTTCTCCATTTGTTGTAACTGATGGTTCCACGTATGGATGGTGTGGTGGTGGCTGATGGAGCACTTGTGTTTTCTTAGTGTTAATTAGTAGACCAAAATTAGCACAGATAGTTGAGAATTGATCCATACTTTGTTGCATCTCAGCTTTAGAGGCTGCACTGAGTGCACAATCATCTGCAAACAGAAAATCATACACCAACACTCCCTCCACTTTGGTCTTGGCTTGTAACCTTTTCAAATTGAAGAACTTACCATCAGTATAGTAGTTGACCTTGATGCCATGTTCATCCTCGCTGAAAGCATTTTACAACATGGCTGAAAACATCATGCTAAAAAAAGCATGGGAACAAGCACACAGCCGTTTCATTCCATTGGTGACTGGCAAGGCAGGAGAGCATTGTTCACTATCCAGAACCCGGGCAAACATGCCATCATGAAATTGATGTACAATACTGATGAACTTCTCCAGCCAACCAAATTTTGACATAATTTTCCATAAGCCCTCACACCTAACAGTCTCAAAGGCTTAGGTCAGATCTACAAACATTGTGTACAGACCTCTGTTCTGTTCTTGGCATTTCTCCTGGAGTTGTCAGGCAGCAAACACCATATTGATTGTTCCTCAGCGCTTTCTGAAGCCACACTGGCTCTCAAGTATATGACCATCTTCCAGGTGAAGGATCAGCCTTATGGATGATGTATTGATTGCATCAAACCCTGGAATGTGTAGACTTTTAAATGAGATCCATATTCGTTCAAAATAATTCCATGTAACTATATGCATTAGAAAAAGCAAATGGATTAGTTGGTTAGACTATGACATGAAGTTGAATGGACAATATATAGAATTGATTTTTCTGTGCATATGCAGTATATATAATGTGGCTCAACAATGAGCCACATCTAAAATTGAATGGAAAAAAGAGAACAGTGTAGATTGCTTTGGGGGAAATTATATAGTTCTTTTTAATAACTTCAAATTTCTTCCTGAAACAAAGACCTGCCTTTTTCCATAACATTTTTATTTCTTTTCTCAAGTGATTCTATATGACCACAAGTCACAGAGTGCCATAAACTTTGAAAGATTAAAATTGTGCATGGCCAAAGCAGAGGTGTCAAAAAACCTGCAAGACTGTAATGGCCACTCTCAAGGGAATCAGATTTAAATGTAACTGGGAAATATTTAATAAAATAAATAGCATATAGGTAATGTGAATATGAGGGTTTCTAAATCAATATGGAGCCTGCAGGGATCCTTATGTGTGGCTTAATGGCCCTGGTTTCTATTTGATTTTGACACTCTGGTCCGAAGCACTAGAGTGAGGAAAGACATTGGAGGAAGGAGACTGTTACCATATTAGCAAGAGCTGAGGGGGAAAAAATGTCATCAGAGAGAGGTGTGTGCTGGTCTACCAGAAGAGAAGATGGGCTTATCCTGTGGTGTGAGGGGCAATGCATAGATGACCCACATATTAGAGAAGCAGTGGAAGTCCCTCAGTATATTAGGTGAACTCCCTATGTTTATGGGAAGATATGGACAAGTCACTCAGCTTGAAAAGACAAGGACAGGTTGTAATCTGCATTGTTGGGAGGAGTATCCACATTGATCAGATCACAGATCTGTTGAAGTTTACAAGTTGAGTTAATTGGACATTCAAGAAAACTGGCATTATTCTGGAATTACCATTGATTATTCTGAATTGTACTTAGTGAACCAGATGCCCAGGCATCTTTGAAGAAGGGACCTGCAATTCTGCCTATGATTTCCTCAACAGTTTATCAAGAGTTTGTTGATCCTATTAAATATTTGTGTGTTATCCACCACAGCTGATGCACTTCAGGAAAAATTTATAGTTTAATAAAAGAACTGTCTATAGCTACTAGACCTTTCCACAAGTAAGGAGTGATGACATAAACGTTCAGTTAAGAAAGTGTGATTATGCCATAGCAACCAAGGACAGCTTTGAAAATCTCCCTTTTCCTTTTGCAGACATATGTGGGCTGTCATTGTTTTTCATCTTTAGTGTGTTTACAAGTATATTCTGGAAGGATAAAGTGAAATTTTGAATTAATATCTTTGTCTTCTATTAATGAAAGTAATTTGATACTATATTCTCTATGTTGGTTTGCACTTTGAAAGTATTCATGAGTAACCATATGAGTCAGAAATGTAGAACTATTTTATTAAAAATAAGAATCTAGCATTTGAGAAAAGTCTAGATTTGTAGAGGGGATGAGCGACAGTGATAAGAGCTAGATTGTGGGGGCTGAGGAATTTGGACTGTATTCTGTAGACAATGGAACAGTTGGGGTGAGGTGGGGACAGGGAAGACATATGCAACTTGAAGAAGATGGATATCAGAGACCTTGCCCAAACCTTAGAGGGGAAAAAACCAAGTGATAAGAAAGATGTCTTTAGCAGGGTACTATAGAAAGCGTATTGGACTTTAGAGTCAGGTTCCTGGGTTGAAGTCTCTGTAATTTATTATAACTCTGAGGATGCCATTTAATCATTGCTGATTCCCAGTTTCCTTTTTCTGTAAATTGAAGTTGTAGTAGGTGATTTCTATTTTCCCTTTTAATTTTAATCCTATGTTTCAATCATCTAGCCAAAAAAGAAATCTTGAAAAATTGGAGCAATAGACATCTTGGAGAAAGTAACCACTTCATTTCAGAGTTTGTGATAACCAGAAGAGATGGTCAAACATGCGCCTGACTGTTAAACAAAACACATTTTCCCAATGATTTCAGCTACTCTTTTTGTATTGTCTCCCCCCTCCCTACTAGAGCGTATGCTCCTTAAAGGTTGGGGTTATGTTTCTTGTTTGGTTGCTTATTTCTATCTGTATACCTAGTGTGGGATAAAGCTTGAACTGGGAGTGGTTCCAGAACAACTTTTTTGGCATACTGTCTCTACCATTAACTATATGCATGCTTTGGGCAAGTCATTTATCCTCTAGGTTTCTATTTCTTCATCTGTAAAAGTAGGGAAAATGAACTGCTAGATAGCACAGTTGGTAGAACATTTACTAGCTATGTGACCATGGGCAAGTCGCTTAACCCCGTTTGCCTCAGTTGCACATCTGTAAAATGGGTTAGAGAAGGAAATGGCAAACTACTCCAGTATTTCCGCCAAGAAAATCACAAGTGCCGTCATGAAGAGTCAGACATAACTGAAAATGACTCAACAACAGCACAAAAGTCGTTAATGGACTAAATGATCTTTCATATTCCTTTGAGCTCTTATATTCTGTGGTTCTTTGATTTGAGATTTGAAAAAAAAAGAGTTCAGGAGGAGTGGGGACCTTAAAAGGTACCAGAATCTTCTGACAGCTATTGAATCAGCTTTTTTCAGTGACCTCTTTTGAACATCACCATAGACCACAGAGAGCAATGCTGCCTGAATGCTTCTGTCCTTTTGAGATCATTGCTTGAGGGATTGTCAAATAGATTTGTCAAATATGTTTACTTCCGGGACCCCCATTTCATTCAGACCCTTCAACTAAGGATCTCCTCACCCTAGTTACCCTACTATTGAATATATTAGTGACTTTCTTCTATTAATTACATCCAATTTATCATATAATTAGTGTGT
The DNA here is from genome assembly GCF_028372415.1 of Notamacropus eugenii. Lineage (NCBI taxonomy): Eukaryota > Metazoa > Chordata > Mammalia > Diprotodontia > Macropodidae > Notamacropus > Notamacropus eugenii. The sequence goes on along the minus strand of NC_092874.1, from coordinate 29,722,982 downwards.
TTATACATAGTTGTTTTCATGTTGTGTCTCCCCCATCAGACCATGGACTACTCTAGAACAAGGACAATCTTCATTTCTTTATATTTCCAGTGCTTTCACAGTACCTGGTGCATAGAACTTAATAAATGTTTGTTTACTGACTAACTGACTTTGGAGGTACCTTCTCTAGCAGTGAAGAAAGCTAAGGAAGTGTGTGACTGAAATTAAGTTGGGTTCAGTAGAAGTTCAAGAAGGCAAAGAAGTCCAGGGTGATGGTGAAGGCAACTTTGAATCAGCCAGATGTGGTATAAAGGCTGATATGGAATCGAGGAAAATAAAAAATGGGCTAATAGACTGATTGAAATGAGATGGGCATAACAAGGCATAATGGTGGAACAGGGTCCTTAGGAATGGGGGAATTGGCAGATCAGAAGGTCATAGTCATAGTGGGGAAGTCAGGATCTTGGAAGTATAACCATATTTATGTGATGGATCATTTTGAATCAAACCTAGCTCTTGGTCCATGTTTGGTTGTGATGGGAAATGAGCCAGAAAACGACTATGAGCATCTATCCTATTCAATCACAAACAGGCTTCAAGATTCTGGGAAACTTTTGACCATTCCAACTTAATTAGCATTTGCCAGACCTTAGATCTATTGAGGGCAGCAATTGGGTCAGACTGGTTAATGCAGTGGTAGACCGTCTTGCTACTGTTAACTGCATTCCTCTAGAGTCCCATAAATAGAAGAGAGTTTACTGGTTCTATCTTGTGCTGCCCTAAATCTCCCCAGCATATGTAATATCAAGGTTGTGAAATTATTGATGGGGTTGGATGGTCTGACCCTAAGAGGTCACCATTCAAACTCTGCCATTACTGACTCCCACTTATCTGCCTGTCCAAGAAAGGCAGCATCCATGGAGTATTGGACTCAAGGATAAGAAGGAAGTGTCTAAATTTTGTGTAATAGCAGTGTGACCTTGGACAAATCACTCAGCACACTCTTGGCATCAGTTTACTCATCTCCAAAATATAAGTGGGTTGGACTGATGACCTCTAAGGTCCCTTCTAGATCTAAAGCTACGTATGATCCTATGATTTCTTTTTCATGCATTCTCTGTTCCAGTATAAGTGTTTCCAATTCCCTATGTACGACATTCTGTTTTCTTCCCTAGGCCTTTGCATAAGTGGTTACCCATGTTTGAAATCCACCCTTTCTTCTTATGTCTACCTCTTTAAATCCCTAACCTCCTTCAAAGCACTTCTCATGGGATTCTTTATACAGAGAATTTTTGGTGAGTCAATCCCAACCCCTTGCTATCCCAGGTGTTATGGATTGCTTTCTCCCTTTGGAAATTGCTTTGTAGAATGTTCATATTTATTCATCTCTGCATACATAACTCTCTAGTAGAAGGCAGGCTCCTTTAGGGCAAAGACTGATTTTTGTCTTTGTATTCCAAGGACCCTGGTGAAATGTCTTGTATGTAGAAGGTTATCTGCTTCAGACTCTGTTTCCACTCCATCCTTCACCTCTGCCTCTTCCTCAAGGGCTATTTACCCTTGGAGTGACCATTGGCTCTGATAGATAGGTTTTGTTTTATCTTACGTACAGCCAAGTCTCTACCTCTCTTTTTGGACCAAGCTGACACATGCCTAGTCTCTCCTCCCTTCCAGCTCCCCTTTATGTATTATCTTCCCTACTAGAATGTGAGGACATTGTTGCCTGTCTTGCTTCTTTTTGCATCTCAAGCATTTAGTATGGTGACTGAAACATGGCAATGAAAGCTTTATCTGTCTCATGAGGTGCTTAATAATTAATAACAACAACAATTTCTAGCATTTACATAGCACTTTAAGGTTTGAAAAACCCTTGAGAAATATTTTCTCTTTTTATCCTCACAACAACCCTGGGAGATCACATGTTATTTTTATCCCTGTTTTACAGATGAAGAAATGGAAATAGAGGTAAAGTGATTTGCCCAGGGTCACATAACTACTAAGTGTTTGAGGCTGGATTTGAACTCAGGTGTTCCTGATTCCAGGTCCTGTGCTAAATCCCCTGGGGTATTTAGCTAACTCATAAATGTCCATTGAATAGAATAGAATTGAATAATTAGTTGCCACCCTTGAATTTCTCCCTTTTCTTTAAGGCTATCAATCAACATGTATTTGCTATCACACAAAGCCAAGAGCCCATGCCCTCGGCTCCGTATCCTGTTTTCCTGTTTTCTAGGGTTATTTTTTCAGGAGAAGTATATGACTCTTTCTGCCTCTTCATCTTCAGCAGCTTGTTTCAATGAGGAAAAAAAGAGCCACATTGATATTTTCAGAAATGGGTGAATTCCACGTCATGACTCACCAGCAAAGAATAAAAGGAAATCATGTTTCTGCCTCGCTGAAGAACCTTCTCTTTTCTCTACTTTCCTGAACTCTTCCTTCGTCTTCACCAAGCAATGCAGTCTTGGGTGGCAGGGGAAACAAACCTACACTAGACGTTTTATAACCTTAAGACAGCATCAGAGGGCAATGCAAATGGCAGAAACCCCAATCTGTAAATGCAAGTCGATAATATTCATGGCGATTCAACTTCAGTGAAGAGAGATTTCTAAGATGGAGCAATTCCACTTTATCTATTAAACCTCACGTTGACCAGTTCTTCATTAAATGTAGGTCTTAAACAGGGCAATTGAATCTAAGATATCAGACATGTTTGAATTACGAAGATCGACTGCTACAGTGTTGGCCTTAGGCATGGGATAAAAGGAACTGAATTTAATATTCCCCCAGAAAACAATGTAAGAAGCAGTAATTGGCAGCATCTGGAAGATACCATCTTGAAGAGAAAAAATGGCTAAGACAGAGCTATTGGAGAGTAAGTTTAATGAGGCTACACTAAATCTCAGTTCACAAAAATCCTGTAGACCTCTCTATAAGCTGACCCTGAAACAAGAGTGGTAGCAGGCTTTTTGTTTCTCATTTACTTCTTCAAAATGGAAAATTTACAGCTGGCGGATTAGTGCCTGGAAGTTTCATCGTGAATAATAAAGCCTCACATGCAGAAAACAGGCATTTGATTTGTTCCCTTTGTTGGTTGTACCTTGTCTCAACCTGCACTGTGCTAGGCCGACCTGACCTGGATGAAGATCTTCTACATAAGGGGCACCAACTTATGCATGATCGATTTGTAGTTTCATGTATATTCATCTTCCCCTCGCACCCCCCCGCCCCCAATCCATTGTGTTATGGAATTGCTTGTTTTATTTCTTTTGGTTTGTTGGTGTTTTTGGATGGGAGAAGACAAGGCAGTTGGGGTTAAGTGACTTGCCCAAGATCACACAGCTAGTAAAAATCAAGTGTCTGAGGCCACATTCGAACTCATGTTCTCCTGACTCCAGGGCTGGTGCTCTACTCACTGCGCCACTTAGCTGCCCCTCTTGTTTTATTTCCTAGTTCAGAATAAAATGATATTTAGAAAAATAAAAGAAAGGTACTTAGGTCTGTGCATGCATGTCAAGTGATATCATCAATGTCCCATAGTTAATAATGGTGCAAAATAAAGAAACGGTTTAGGATTTGGGAGCAGGCTTAGAGTAAGGGACGTGGTGATAGGGTTAGTCTGCAGAAGACACGAGGAAAAAACCAAAATCTCTGTGGGACAGAATTAACAGAAGCATCTCAGAAGAAAAAAGAAAGCCATGTTAGCTCTCTTCAAGTATCTGAAGGGCTCTCCTGTAGAAAAGATACCAGACTGATTCTGTTTTGCTCCAGGGTAATGTCCAGAGGGAGAGGAGGCAAGGAAGCAAATGTAAACTTGGTCTTAGGCAATTAAAACTGTCTTGTGGAATGGGCTGCTTTAAGAGGTGGTAGGTTCCCTTTGAGTGGAGGCCTTCAGCAGAGGCTGGACAGCTACTCTTTGGCTGTGTTACAGTTGCTCTTCTTTCCAGATATGGATTTAACTAGATGTCTAGCCCCTTGTAACTCTGAAATTCTGTGATTCTGTGTTCATTTTCCTGACCTAATTGGGGTTATTTTAAAGGCATAAGTAATGAAATTTTCCATTTCATGTCATTTCAGGAAAATGACAAGTTTCTACTGCCATATGCGACCCATTATACCTATTCCTCCTCCCTCTTTCCTCCCCTAAAATAAATACTCAGATGAGTCATTCGGAGTTTACAACTTCCTGATGGGATTGCCTGGATAGATTTGATGGACCAGGAGACCCTTTTCAGAAAACAAATTTCTTTTAGTTTACTTAAAGATGACCTTAATCAACAACAGTAGGAAATTCAGAGACTTGCTGATCTTTCTTGAGATAAAGGGGGTAAAGCTATCCAAAAATGCAATCAGAAAAGGGGGAACACCACTTGCCCAGTGCTCACCAGAGAAAAAAGAAAATAAAAGGAAGAAGGACAAAGAGACAGAAAGGAGAGAGGGGAGTAGAGGGGGAGAGAGGGAAAAGATGGAAGGGAAGAGGACAATAAGAAGAAGAAAGGAAGAGAGAAAAGGAGAAGGAGATAGAGGGAGACCAATGGGTTAGGGAGAAGGAAGGAGAGGCAGGGAGGACTCTTTACCTGTCTGTTTATAATAATTGCCCTTATTTTAATAATGCTGGAAGTACTTTGTGCTTTCCTTATAAGGACACTTTGGCGTAGGCAAACAGCATTAATGTTATCTCCATTTTGTATATGAGCAATCTGAACTTCAGGGAATCCAAAGGAATTTTACCTCGTTACACAGCTAATGAGCATCAGTCAGTGGTCTTGGTCTCTTGACTCCAAGTCAGTGCACTTTCTTTGGTATCACTCTGCTGCTTCTTTACTACCGTTTGTGAATTCAATTCAATCTAACTCAACAAGCATTTTATAGCACTTTCTATGTGCAAGGCACTGGGGGAATAAAGACAAAAGGGAAGCAGTACTTCCCCTCAAAGAGCTTCCATTCAACTGATTCTTTAATGCAGGTTGGGAGAGATGCTCCTAATACGGAGAGGAGTCTAATCTTAAGAGAGAAAAATTAAAACAGGAAAAAAACAAGAGTCAAATGACCAGGGCTCAAGGCCTGACCCTACCTCTTGCTTGCTGTGCTAAAACCTTTTTATCTTTGTTGGAGTTTTCTCATCTATAGAATGTGGATAATATTTATTCTACCTACTTCCTTGGATTGTGATAAAACCATTTGAAAAACTGTTCATCTCTATGGGATCATCCTGGCCATCTTCTTGCTGTATTTCCTACTACTGTGCCCTCTACATTAAAGACCGTACTTTGGGGGGACTTCCTACTTTGCACGCTGGGACACCTGTCCAGGGGTTGTGGTTGGTGAATGCACTCCATGGTACATTCTATGTAGATGGCCCCAGCCATGCTTTACTTTACATGCTGGTCACCTGACTTTATTACTACCTTACCGTTGACCTTATGCATCCCCTTATTTTTCCATCTCTGGATCCACAGTCAAACAATGATGCTCATCCATTGCTACTGGAAAGCACATGTCAGTCTTCTCTTCCATGACTTCATTTGTCTTCCCTGTGACTTTCTAAACCAAGATAACCTACTCTGGCTACCTCTCCCCTATATGAATGGCTTCATCTTCCAAAATAGAAGCTCATGGAGGAGAGGAACGTTTTACTTTTTGTTTGAATTTGTGTCCTTTGGTTTAACATAGAGGTTGAGGCATAGTAAACACCTGTTTTTTTTTTTTCCACTCAGCCTTTCATTCATTGATTTATAAATATGTAAATCATAATACTATATAGATCCATCGATACATTTACAAATGGGAATTATTGTTATTCTTGCAAATATATTTTTGTGATGTTTCCACATATGTTTCCCCTTAAGAGTTTTAAGTGTTTTGGTGAAATGTTGATTCTCAGAAAGAACCAATTTCTCTTCCTCTCTTTCTTGTACTTCCTACCCTCTAGGTACCTTGCTCTGTTTAGTTTGCCTTGGGGATGGTAGCTATTGAATCTTCTCAGGTCTTGCAGTAGGAATGGTTTTTCTGCCAGGTTTTGCTGCCTTAATTTTTTCCCCCAGTGAGTCCAAGGGGTCAGACATAGTCTGGGGCAACACTTAAAGAGTGAAGCCTGAAAAAAACAATTGAATTAGTTGTTTTGGATCTTTCTCCTTTTCCCATTAAAATGATGTGGAATGGGGGTCAAGATGTATTTTAAATTGATTTATTGAGTTGAAAAAAAATGCAACTGAAACCGAGAGGAAATACCTCTTGGTCATTCAGTTGCTAAGCTACACACCATTGGGGCACTTACAATGACGCCCAGGGAGAACTAAGCTGAGAGCACCCTAAGAACTGTGTGTTAGCCAAATAGAAGGAATTTGGAAGATTTTTCATGTTCATTGGCAAAATTCATTTTGATATAATTTTGTGGAAATAAAAGCATAAAGACATACCAGCCATGGCTGTTACAATAAATATTTTTCATCATAACTGTTTATACCAGGGATTGTTAATCTGGGGTTTGATTTTCCTTTTACATAGTGCTTCAGTAGAATTAGTTTCCTTTGTAATCCTGGGCATTTGATTCTCTGCATTTAAGAACAGAATTCTAAGAAGCAGAGGTTATAGGCTTCCCTAGACTGATTATCAAGTAGGTCTAGGACCCATAACAGGGAAAATCCTTGATTTTTAGATAATCTTTTTTTCCCCTCCTCGGATTACTTCCTCTGTGTCTCTGACCAAGTCACTTACCTGATGTGTTTCATAGAACACCTACGTTCGTACCATCCCTTCCTTCACTTCCTTGAACTTAGGTCCTCCTGACTCCAGGATTGGTGCTCTACTCACTGCGCCACTTAGCTGCCCCTCTTGTTTAATTTTCTAGTTCAGAATAAAATGAAATTTAAAAAATAAAAGAAAGGTACTTAGGTCTCATACCTCAAACCTTCCTGTCCAAGAGAGAAGTGAGTCACATTTTGTGTGTGTGTGTGTGTGTGTGTGTGTGTGTGTGTGTGTGTCTGTCTGTCTGTCTATCTGTCTATAGGGAGGGGGAACAGAGAGGGAGGAAGAGGGAGAGAGTGAGCACTCAACCTGACAGAGGTCATCATTTTTTTAATTGGAAGGGAGTTATATAATCTGATACCTTCCTTTCACAAATAAGGAAACTGAGTCCCAGAGCAGGAAAGTGACTTACGCATGGATGCAGGAATAGTCAATAACAGAGCTAGGATTTCACTCCTCTCCTTTGACTCTAAGGTCATTGTGGTTTCCCTTGTACTGACCATGCTCCCATAAGGGGCCACAACCTAGTAAGATGGGGAGCCCTTTGAGGGGCAGTATTTTCAGAACATATTTAGAGCCTATGAATTTTCAGAAAGGTAGTTCTAGGTTTGATGGAAGAAAAAAAAAACTTTCTGATCATATGAGTTGTCCAGAAGTGGAATGGGCTGCCTCAAGAAGTAGTGGTTTGTCCTTGAAGGTCTTCAAGCAAACACTGAGTGACCAAGAGTGTTAGATCTTGTAAAACAACTGCTTTGTCTGTTGTACACTGGGCTCTATGGCTTCTGAGGGGTTGCTTCCAGCTCTGAGATTCTGTGATCAGGGAGCTGAGCTAAATTAAAGAAGGTCACAATCTGCCTCAAGGGAAGAGTTTCTGTTCTCAACAGAGTTCCCTGAGGGTTTTGAAGACTTTTTGCAGTTTCTCTACAGCACACTACTGTGGCTATTGGCATCATCACCCCCATTTTACAGATGAGAGAACCGATATTCAGAAGGAGATGCGACTTTCCCAAGGTCAGCAGCAGTTTCTAAACCTCTAATCCAACCCACTGAATGTGCTGCTGGCTGCACTTGTATGGAGGATTCAGGATTAAGTTGCTCTTTGTTAGAGCTGATGTTTTTAGAGTTAGGATCAAATAAACTATAATCAAAGAGTTTCTTTGAAGCAAATTATTTCACTTCCCTGCCAAAAGAAAAATTAAGAAAACCTAATTAATTTTCCTCCCCAGTATGTCTTAAAATCAAAGATGATTTAGGACTTAAAAGTTTGGCACAAGAATTGAATTTTTCAGGAAGAGTTTGGGTCTCAGAATTGGCATCACTCTAAGCTATGTAGCAATATTGGGGTACCATTAATCTTATTAAGACCCATTTATTCAAATGACTCCCCTATTTATTTGTTTTACTTCCATGTGGCAACTATAGTTTTTGTTGATTAAGGGTTTTGTTTTGGTTTAGACCTGTGATTTTATCCATATGGGGAACTCATGGTGTGGAAACTCCATCCAGAGAGAAATATCAGCAACTTATCTGTAACTTACAGTTTTAGAGAGGTGCCCACAATGATGAGAAGCTGACTTGCTCATGGTCACACAGCTAGAGCGCTAGTCAGAGATAGGAACCAAGCCAATTCCTTCCTGTGCCCATGGTCAACTCTGTAAGCATTCCATCATCCTGCCTCTTATGTCTATTGTGGTGTCTGTACCAAAAAACATCTGGAAGCAGCTAGGTTGCACAGTGGGTACAGCACTGGGTCTAGAGTTAGGAAGACCTGAGTTCAAATTGGGCCTCAGCGATTTACTCACTCTGTGACCCTGAGGGAAATGACTGTCTACCTCAGTTTCTTCAACTACAAGATAGAATCATAATAGTACCTATCTCCCAGGATCAAATACAATAATATTTATAAAGCACTTATCTCAGTGTCTGGCACATGGAAGATTTTTAATAACTGCTTATTCTCTTCCCCCATCATTTTAAAAGTGTAAGGATATTTCTGAGTTTATAGAGTACTACCTTTGCTTCCTTTTGGTAAAAGTCCCACAGTTTAAGAAACTAGTCTTTACACGGATTTTACAGCTAAAAGTCTTTATACACCAGTAAGAAACATGGCATAACACCTCATCCCCATTTTAAAAATAAGTCACCAAAGGTTCAGTGAAAATTTTCACCATCATGTGGTTAAGTGGTGAACTAAGGACTCTAAATCAGGGCTTCTTAAACTTTTTTTGTTCAGAGCCCCTTTTTGCTCAAGAAATTTTTACACAACCCCGGGAGTATAGATATATAAAATAGATATCGAAATCAGACATTTACTGATAATCATAAAGGAATTTATTTTAAAATGAGTCTTTGATATACATGTAATTTTACCATTTTATTAAAGATGGAAGCAAATTTGCATATTAATGAGATGGATGTGCTTTTTTTTTTACATAAAGAATTAAATCTTGACAATATTTGATACTGCAGGATGAGAAGCATTTTCAACATTTGTGAGAGTTGGTCAATATTTTGATTTTATAATAATTAATGCTGAGAATGTTGCTTCACATAAGTATGTAATACAAAATGGCAGAAGTACGTTAGGGTCATTACAGAAATGGTTGGAAATTCTGTCCTAATCCCAAACCAAAATTCATTTAATGATTTTTTTTTTAGGAAGCTCAAGTTTTAGACCTGTGTCCCTTGATAACTTGGTAAATTTTTTTTGAACTTTTAGTGGCAGATAACTGACATTTTTATTTTGATTGAGTATGGTTTATGAACCTAACTTTGTTTTTTAGAATCAAAATTTGAGGGGAAATATTTCTGAAACTGTGTCTCAAGGCATTTTAGATGATCAGTTATAACTCTTACAATTAAATCTTTGGGAAGATTATTTTCAATTATAAAATCATCTGCACCTGTAAACATTTCTAAAGAAATTTTCATCCTATTCCACGTTAACTTTTTTAGTAAAACTTTAAGTTTTATCTTTTAACATAAATATGTTACAATTTATTCCCTTAAAGTGACATGTTTAAACCATTGAGTTTTTAAAATATCTGATAAATAACAGTTTTGAAAGCCATAAATCATTATGAAAACGATTAACAAAATTGGATTTCTTCTCAATCAAAAAATATAACAACTTCATCTCTCAGTTTCAATATCTGTTTAAGCTTCACCCTCTTGAGAGCCGTCTTACCTCTGAATGTAGGAATAAGCTTTTCTAATCAGAGTTCATGCCTTTCCAAAGGTTTGAAAACAAATGACTGTTAAGGGCAAAGATTTTAATGAAGTTAATAATTTTGATAATATTGTGAAGCACAACATCTAACTCTGGTAATATTTTTTTTGGCTATGAGTGCCTCCTGATGGATTATGCAGTGAGTAAAAGTGATATATTTATTGGCACCAACTTTAACTTATGCTACAAATTCAACTTTCTCAAAGCCCATTATTGCTCCAGCAATACCTGGGCAGACTCCAACACAATTTTTCCACCATAAATCTTTATTTGGGAAAAATTCATCAATATATATATATATATATATATATATATATATATATATATATATATATATATATATATATATATATATATATATATATCCCCCTTTTATGTGCCCTTCCAAAGGGAGACAAAGCAATAATTCCTCTTTTGCACTTCCTTCATAAACATATCTTACATAAAGTAACAACTGTGCAATTTTAGATATATCATTTGTTTAATCTAACTGAATTGCAAACTTTGGGCTGACCTTAAGGCTGGTAATAAGCTGCTGGAATTGGCCATTACTAATTTCAGAAATTCTTTTGGAAACCGTATCATTCAATAAAGAAATTTTGCAAATTTTATCCCTATACTTTTTCCCATGAACTATTTCTGACATTTTAATAGCAGCAGGTAACACAAGATCTCCTATCACATAGGATTTTTTAGTGTTTGCAATTAAATAAGTTTCATAAGACACAAGTAAATACTTTTCATTGACAGTAACAAATTTATCAAAACACTGTCTTCCTTCTTTTGAAAATTTTAAAAGTCATTCAAAATATTCCTTTGGCTTATTGCAGTATGCTGCCTGCTTGGTATTAAGATGTCATTTTAGTTTGACTGGTTTTATGCTCTCTGCAGCCAAAACTTCATTACAAATTAAGCAGAGGTTTTTCCACACCATTATCATTATCAGAAGTAAATCTGTATTGCAAAAATGATTCAACGTATTTTCTTTTTCTTGTCAGCTTCAGTGTACTACAGCCTGGTAGTGAAAACTCTGTTGTATTGTCATCAGTATTTTTATTTCTTCTGTCTAAATTTATCCATTTATCCACAATTTGATATAAATATTTCCCCAGGGCACCTGAAATATAAATAAATATTGCTAATAATTTCTCAAATACTAACTTTGGTTTATGGAATTACATTTGTACTTAATTTAAAAATTGATGTTCACACTTACATACATATACAGCAATGATGATGGTGAAACATTAGTCATCTTTACTTCCTTCAATTAAACACTTATGTTTTTGCAAAAGAAGGAGATAGAAGCAATTTTAAAAATCAAACATTCTAACACAGTACAATCCAAAGATATACTAATTTGATACTTAACATGCTGAGAAATGACAGTAGGAAAATATTGTCTTTATTTGCCATAATTAAACTATTATGTTTCTGTAAAAGCAGACAACTTTGTATGTACAGTAAAAACACTGCAATTCATAGCATACAACAGTCTTGAATCAGAGCTGAGGTGTTTCTGGCAGTGTTCACTGGTGTTGTATGGTGTGACAGCATGCACAGTGCACATGTTATCTGTTCAGAACCAAGGCTTCAGTGAAGTCAACCAATGCAACATGGGCAATTGCTGCCAGAAACAACTCAGATTCATTATGTGTTTGATTTTAAATTGATTTTTGGTTATTGCACATTCAGAAACCTTTTACCATTGCCAAATTTTTCGTGACCTCCATACTCAGTTATGCAACTCCATACGGGGTCACAATCCACAGTTTAAGAAGCACTTTTCTAAATAGTGGGTGGTGTCCTCCTCTTCTCTCCCTTTCCTTCCTTTTCTTTCCCATCCTCCCTCTCCTTTCTACCTCTCCTCCCTAGTGGTCTTTAAGAAGGGACCTGAAATCAATCTGTGGTTGTATCTCTAATGTATGTATATTTACATGAGTATTTCTCCCAACAGAATGTAAGCTCCTAGTGGGCAGGGACTGTTTTATTTTTTCCTTTGTATCCTCAATATCTTCTGTTTTGCACATTGAAAATGGCTGGTGCTTATTTGATTGAACCCGGGAGGTTACACAGTTATTACTTATTTGTACCTCTCATTTTTTCTTCAAGTTCCCTGGGGAAATGAGCCTTATGGGATAGTTCAGGATGTGCACTTCTCAGGACACTAAAGTCTCTGTACTTATCTTACCATGACTTAAAATCCCCAATGGAACCCAATTAGTATGAAATGGCAGGGGTGGGACGGGGGGCTGGGGAAATGTTAGACAATTGCCAGCTATGTGACCCTGAGCACATTGTCTCTCTGTGCCTCAGGTTCCTTTTCTGTAAAATAAGGTTGTTGGACTAATTGGACCCTAAGTCTATGGTCCTATGCCTTGGGGAAAAAGTATTTAATGGGGTCATCACAATAAGAGAAGTGATTTTTATCTTATATTAACAACCACTTACTGAATTAAGTTTAAAGGGTTTTCTACTTCCTTATCAAGAAATCAGCCAATATATGAAATCTTGGTAAAACCTTTCCCAGCCAGGCTGAGAGAGTTGATAAATTCCTGTTCCTTGTGTTTGGTCAGACAGGTCTGGAGTAGAAGTAGATTTCCTCTTTGATATGTATATTGATAAGTCTCTTTGACCGAAACTTGAGTGATGCATGTCATGTAACTGCAAGACCCTCATTAGAATGAGTCTACATTTCATTATAATATTCATTTATTCATTAATTGCTAACTAGCTAGAGCTGATTGCCACACTCAGGAACACCCATTTTTCAGAGGGCATGTAAGTTGTGAGCCTGCCACCATAGGGTCTTTGGCATTTGAAAATGCCACTAACCTCTTTTATTAATAACATGCTAGCATTATTATCCCAGCTAGCATTATTATATGGGATCCACATCCCAGAAACTATCTCTCTCGAACTTTTTAAACATTACAACAGACTGGTTATTGGGACAGTAAGGGAGTTTTATAGACTCCTTTCCTTTTTGGGAGGATAAACAATGTCACATTGAAAATAAATGAAACCAAACCAAACCATGGCTGTTTAGATAGAGATGAAAGATCCCAGTAATCACATGTCTTGATGGCTTCTATTATTTCTCTACAATGTAATGTGCAAAAATTAAAGGACATAATGGGTTTCAGCTCAAATGAGGTCTTAAAGGAGAAGACCATTTGTCTAGGAAGTTATAAAAGGACTTCACATTGAGATATAGATTGGGCTTGGTGGCCATTGAAGTCCCTTCTCAATCTGACCTTCTGGGATTCTGTTAATATCAACATTAATTAGTTTTTCTAAATTCCTTTTTACAGGATGCCAATCAAGCCCACAAAAGGGCAGTATCCCACACTTCTCGTTTCATGACTGGCCTTAGGAATCTGCAGACCAGAGGTAAGTTCAGAGTTAGTCTGTATTGATTCCCTTGTTACCCAAAAGCCATGTTGAGTGATCTTACTTTGAATCCTTCTCACCCACCCCGTTCCTACCTTCCAATTTATGAATCAGCTTATTGTCTGGAAATGGTCAAGGAAGAAAATGATAGACGTTTAGTCTTTCTTGGAGCAGGGTGAATGTGTAGGTTTGGGAGATGGTAGGTTGTTTCATTTTGAGAGACGAGAAAGTTGGCAAGATATATAGGAAGTTGATTTAGGGTCTAAGGAAGGATCTTTCTGAATCTCCCTATTGGAGAAAAACTTGTCCATTGTTACTGTAACACAGGTATGATGCTAATTTAAGTACTGAATAATTTTATTATTGTATAATTGCCACACATTGTGATTTATATATGTATATATATATATATATATAAACTAGTCATCTAATTTGATTTGACTTGTGTGTATGTGCGTATATTCATTCATTTCACAAAATTACATTTTCTAGACTTGATGAAAACTCTCCATTCAATTCTGAATGTATTAGAGACACACGAAAGAACCTTTTCTGTTTGCATTGTCCTACATAATCCCAGAATGAGCCATCTTTATCAGAGAGGTTTTGAATGTCAGAGGTAACCTAAAAACTGCCAAACCTTGGATCAGGGGTGCTGAGGGACAATAATATTAATAAAATTTATCAATTACAGATCACATGGTGAAATAACAGTGTATAAAATGCCTTGAACTTGGAGTTGACAGATGATCCCTGATTTCCAATCCCAATACTACCTGTTTGATTTTCTTTAAGTCACTTCCTCTCTCTGTCTGTTTCCTCATCTGTAAAATGGAGATGATACTACCAGTGATTCTTATCTCACAGAATTTTTGTGATTATCTCATATAAGGTAATATACATTATATATATATATATAATATGACATATACCGTATATCATAATGTAATAATATACTGTGTAATTTGTAATATACACCACAAATATATTGCAAACTTTTGAGTACTGTACAAATATTAGTTATGATGCCTGCCTCTTCAGGTCCAGGTTGTGTTCGAGGGCTTCTCAGAGCCTTTCTAATTGTGGGATCCTTTCAGAAGCATTCTCTGGGTAAGAGAGAACATGGAACTGACACGTTAGGATTCCATGATCTCTACTGCTTCTTTCAACTCCAAAGTCAGATTACTTTGTTTTCTGGCCCTCAAAAACCATGTCATAAATATATGTAAACAAATTATTAGCCTTGGCTAAGTCATGCAAGGTACAAGTTCAGACAATAATTACCATGGTTCTTTCACCCAAACTCTGTGTCCATATACTTTTGTCCATGCATTTGTGCCTGCCTTGATGCTCTCTCTTTTTGTAGAAGTGCCAAGTCTTTGCAACGTTGTTCTAATTATATAAATTGTTCTCTTGGTTCTGTTCACTTTACTTTGCATCATTTCATGTAAGTTTTCCCAAGTTTCTCTGAAACTATTCCCTTGATGATTTCTTATAGTACAAGAGTATTCGATCACACTCATATAGCATGAATTATTCAACCATTCCCCAATTAATGAGTATCCCCACAGTTATGACTACCTTGTCATCACAAAAGAGCTGCTTTAAATATTTTTGTATGTATGTGTATGTGTATAATTTCACTTTTTCTTTGATCTCTTTGGGGATATGAACCTAGTGGTGGTTTTTCTGCATCGAAGTTATTCCCAATTAAAGAGCTTTGGGGACATAGTTCCCAGTTGCTTCCAGAATGGCTGGATCAGTTCACAGTTCCACCAACACCTTTTTTCTCCCCTTACAGCATTTGTCACTCTCCTTTTTTCTGTCAACTTTGCCAACCTAATGTTTGTGAAGTGGAACCTCGGGGGGGGGGGGTTTAATTTCATTTCTCTAATTATTAGTGTTTTAGAGCATTCTTTCCAGATGACTATTGATAGCTTGAATTTCTTACTCTAAAAACCATGTTCATATCCTTTGACCATTTGTCAATTACAGAATAAGTTTGGTAGATTTTATCTCTTCTGTTGAAATCCCTGCTACTAAAGAGGTAAGGCTGATGGAATGATTGAGCTTGAGAGTTCTGAGTTGTGGTAGGGCTAAAACTAATTGGGTGTTTGCATTAAGTCTTTACCAATATGATGTCACCCAAATGGAAGGCTACCAAACAGCCTTGAGGGGGAGAGCCAACGCAGTTTGGAACCAGAGCAGGTCAAAGCTTTTGTGCTAATCAGTTATGGGATCAGACCCATTGGGAACCATTGAACTTTCAGTCTGAATAAGAAAGGGAGACCCAATCGTCACCAAAACAAAAACAAATAAAAAATAGGAATTATTGTGCATATGGTATAAACTTAGTGGACTTAAAAGAAATGAGGAATGTATACACTGAGAAGTTTTTCCATTGAACAAGTGAAGTTTTCATTTTTACCCTTGCAAAATCAAATTGTGGCATGAAGACTTTATTTGAACAATTGATCTGGGGGTAATTTAAGAACCTCAGGCTTCAGAGTTTCTCCGTCCTGACATTTTTATGCCTTGCTCATCATGTAGATTAAAGGATTTATAATTTTTAAAGAAATGTTAACTTCTCACCAATAGGTAGGTATTTAAAAAATGTTTCATAAAAAATCAACTCATGACTGAAGAGAAGGTTCACAAAGCATCATAGAGGGAACTCTTGTTCATCCAAGTTAAGATTCTGGGGTAGGTACCACTTGGGCCAACTGTAAATTACTCTGCCATTCATATTGATAAGGGATGTTACTGTTTGGCTGAGAACCATGACTTTACCAAAGTCTCTGAGGCCCTAAGGTTGTAGATGATTGAAGAAGAAAAGGAGAGAAGCTGGGCAGGTTTCAACATGTTACACAGTAAATTAGGAATTATACAGAGGATTAGTTGTTGATTGACTGGTTAAAGCAGCATGAAGGACATCATGAATTGTAACAATAATGAAGCATACCTCAAGTTCAGCCCATGTCTTCCATTCCTATCCTCAATGCTAAGAAATATGTGTTGGGTGGAGAATTTATGGGAGGGCATGGATCATATGGGATAGTGAGGATTGGAAGGGTAGACGTCTGTACCATTGGAAAGATTACCCATAGCAACAAGATTTCAGATCCATTGGAGGAAGCTGAGAGGGCATGTGTTTTCCATGACTTTGCTAACATTGGAGCTGCCTTTGTGATTACCCAACCATCCTCTGCTATCCAATCAACAAACAAGAATTTCCTGAGTGTTTACTAGCTGCTGTGGACATGTGAAAGAAATGAAAGACCTAGTCCAGTCTCTCCCAAGGGCACCCTGGAGATGCTAACCCTTTTCAGTTGACGGAAGAGGAAAAAGAGAGAAATGGAAAGGAAAGGTGAGACGTGAAATGACTTGTTCCAGGTGGCCTACCTTGTAACAGAGGTTTCCTGGGTTTGTTTTAATTTTTCTCTGCCCTATTCTGTGCCTTTGGTCTCTGATCCAGAGCTATTTATAATCTTGGGTATCAGAGAAGCCAGGATATTTAGCCAGGGTCTATGGAATGAGTGTGGTACAATGAGGTCAGAGGTCAACAAAGGCTTCATAGATAAGGAGCACCTGAAGTAGATCTTGAAAAATGGTAGGATATAGGTAGGTGAAGGAGAGTAGGCAGGAAAACAACATGGAGGAGAGTGTTTGGCACATCTTACAGCATCACATAAGTGTATTTTTAATAATAATAATAATAAGGTGAAGAGGAAGGAATATGCTTGGAATTTTGGTGGAAGGCTGGAGATCATGAGATCATAGATTACAACTGAAAGGGTCTTTAGAGGCATCTATGCCAACATGTGAACTTTACTGATTCAGAAAAGTAATTATGATGATGGTGATGGTGATAGCATTTATATCAAGGCTCATCTCAATTGATCCTTACATCTAGCCTGTGACACAGATGCTTTTATCATCTCCATTTTACAAATGAGGAAACTGAGGTTGAGGGAAATTGTCAGTTTCCCAGACTCACAGAACAGGATTTGGACTCAATTCTTCCTGACCTCAAGTCCCATCCTCCATGTCATTAGTTGCTTCTAAGTGCCTTGCCCAAGGTCACCCAGGGGGTAAGTTGTAGAAATGAGATCTCTAAAATTTTGAGCTCTCACCTCTGTACCCTGTGGACTCCCTGGCCAAGATCAAGAGGGTTAAGGGGCAGTGGGAAATAAGGCTGGATGTGTGGGATGAGGAAGGATTCTAGGGGACCTTGAAAGTTAGTCACACATTTGTGGCACAGCTGGCTGACTTGGGAGAGGGGCAGATGGAATCCGTAGGTCTGACAGAAAGCAGCACTCACATACCCTTGCATGGACTGAACCTGTGACTGGAGCCTCATTAGCATCAGGGGATGCCCAGCTGTGCTAACCAGTCACAGATGTTGTTTGTAGCTAGAAGCATCCTGGATTTTGTCATGACTTTCCCTGCCTGTAAAATGCTGATGTAAGACAATGGCAGGTGCCTGGAGTTTCTGCCTTGAGAGGTTCTTCTTTGGATACAAGGTGTCCCAGTTGCACAGCATCCTTTGGCCTCAGACTACAGGGTCATTTGATTTTCATTTAAAATGAGCCCTTCTAGGGGTGTCCAAGATCCCGATAGCCAGGCATTCTTTAGCATAGGTGTCTCCCAAGGCTAGCCTGGGCCCTTTGTCTTGTCTTCTCTTACCCTCTCTCCTGATCCCAGCTTCGTAGTGCATCCTCCTCATACCATACCTTCTCCTCCAGTTACCTTGTCTATATTTTCCTATGGGCATGCTGTCTTTCCTGATAGAGAATATAAGCTCCTTGGGGAGGCAACACCATTTCGTTTTTGACTTAGTATCGCCAGAACCTAGAACAGAGCTTGGTGCCTCATCAGTTTTTGCCATTGCTTGGTTTCCTAACCTCCCCTCCCATCTTTCTTTCCTTTCTGTTGTCTCTATACCAGGAATTCTTAACTCTGTGTCTTATGGGCTCCTTTGGTAGATTGATGACACTTATGAACTTCTTCCCAGAATAATATTTTAAATACACAAAATGAAAGATGCAGGATTACAAAGAAAGCTAATTAGATTGAGATACTATTACTCAATTTTTTTAAGGTTCACAGACTCTAGGTTAAAAACCCCAACATTTGAATTCTGCCCAAGATCTCATCAACTGCCATGGGTTAAAGTGGCATCTCTAAGTAGATGATTCCCACATCAATAAGCTAGCCCTAATATTTCTTCCTATTGCAGCCCACCATCATTAATTGCTGGTTGAATGGCTTGTTCTATATCCCCTATGGGCCTCTCAAGCACAACACACCAGAAACAAAACTCGTTAAACTAATGATTTCCCTAAACTGCCCTTTTCTGTCAAGGTCACCACCAGCCTTCTAGTCTCCCAGGTTTGCAACCTCTAGCTGTCCTTCATTCCTACCTATCCCTCACCCCCTACCTCATAGACAATTGTTTGCCCTCTCTTGTAGCCTTTAACTCCATAACATTTCATATCTGTCCACTTCTCCTCATAAATAGTTACCACCAGAGTTTAGACCATCATCACTTCTTGTCTGGACTATTATAAGAATATCCTAATTGGTGCCCTTGATTCCAGCCTCTTTCCCCTCCAATCCGTCTTCTAGACAGCTGCCAAAATAATCTGAAGATACAAATTTGACAATGTCACCTCCATGCTCCAGAATCTTCAGTAGCTCCTTATTGCCTATAGGATAAAAAATGAATACCTCTGATTGGTATTGAAAGCCCTTTCCATTCTAAGTACAGTCTTCCCTTCCAGATTTATTTTATAATACTCTTTCATGTCCTCTCCAGTTGCTTAGCCTACCCTAGTTGCTGTTCCATAAACTCAGCATTCTATTTTCTACCTCTTATTTGTGTATAATCTGTCCCATGTCCTTGGAATGAACTCCTCTCTGCCTCTTGGTATTCTTGCTTTTCTTCGTGGCTCCTCCATCCTGCCTTACTTGATCACCTCAACTGTTAGTGTCATCTCCTTCCTCAATTTCCCTTGTAGAACATTTATCCACATACATGTTTTATCTCCCCAGCTCCAGCAGAAAGTAAACTCCTTGAGGGAAGCAACTGTTTCATTTGGGTCTTTTTTTAAAAAAAATATTATTCTTTTTTAAAACAATTTTTATTATTCTTATTCTGTATTTGACAAACAAGTCCAAGACCTTGGCCTTATCAGCAATGTCTATCTTGGTGTTGGCAAACAGCTGAAGAAAAGGTCTTTGGGTGTAATGCTTAAGCCAATTCTCTTTGGAGCTGTCTATAAAAAATGGAGTCAGTGGCACAGTAGATAACATGTTGGTCCTAGAGTCAGAAAGCTTTCTGTTCAAATCCAGCCCAAGATGCTGCATAGCTCTATGACCCTGGCCAAGTCACTTAACTTCTGTCTTCTTCATCTACCTTGGCCGCCTCCTAGGGTTATTGTGAGGATCAAATGAGATAATATTTGTGAAGTGCCTAGAACAGTGCCTGGCACATAGTAAGAGCTATATAAATATCAGCTCTCACCATCATTATCATCATTATTGTGTGTGTTCGTCCTTTGTTGCCGAAGAACACCGGAGGCAGGGAGAATGACTATTGGCTACTGTTGAATTGAAGTTGACAATAAGATGGCTTTCAGTAAGTTTCAACTTTCTTATCTAGATGAGTTTATCAAATAATTCCCCCAGGAGGATGAATGGGACTCAGTAAGACACTTGAAGTGAAGATGTGTCCATAGGATATAACTCATCCCCACTGAAGGGAACACAACCCAAAGCTATTGGATCCCCATTGGAATGAATGGTACTGGACATCTACCATGTCAACATTGAATTCTTTGAGGCCATGAGGACTATCAAATCATAGTCATTTGAATGAGGGCCTGGGGGTTTTCACATTCCTTTTAATCCTGATTCAGTACCAAGTCTGAACAATGTAGCTGTTGTGTGTAAGGAAGCCTTTACAAAAATATAAACTCTTCTGCTCCAGATGGCATGGCTTTTGGCTATAGATGATAAGATGACCAGAGATAGAGGTTATTTATGAGGAATATAAGAAAACTGAGGCCAAGTGAGCTAAAGTATCCAAGGTACTGAAGTTACTTCAGTGCCAGAGTTCCACAGGGACTAAGTGGCAGAGGTAGTATTTGAACCCAGACTTTCAGACTCCAAATCTAAGACTCTTTCCACTTTTTCAGTGGGAAATTTCAGGATATGGCATCTTTGTTGTGTCCAATGACCCCTTATCAAAATTAGATGTTTATTATAGCAGCTAGGTGGCTCAGTGGATAGAGCGCTGGGCCTTGATTCAGGCAATCCTGGGTTCAAATTCCATTTCAGACACTTCGTAGGTGTGTGATTCTGAACAAGTCACTTAAATGCTCACTGCCTCAGTTTCATCATTGAACCTATCTCCCAGGATTGTTATGTTGATCAAATGAAATAATATTTGTAGAGTGCTTTGCAAACATTAAAGTTATATATAAATTCTTGTTATTTGTAGCTATTATAACTAGCTATTATTATCATTTTCATTATCATTTATTATTGCTACAACATTAGCTTGAGTCTAGGAAGCATAGCAACTTAGCTTTATAACTCTAAGGAAGCTTAGAGGCCAGCCCTTCTCAAAGATATTAAATGGCAGATCTGGAATACAAACTTAATCAGCCATGCCATTCATTTTCTTAGCCCACTGCCTGGCACATAATAAGTGCCTGGTTACTTTACATGGTAAGTAAATGGTTTGTTGACTGACTAATCCCTTCTGGGAAAGCTTGGATTACAACCCTGGTCACAAATTGAGCCTGTTTTCTGAGGACCAGTATCCCTAATTAGGGAGAAGTGTGTCACTTCATTATGATTTATTCTAATGTTTTGTTTTGTTTTTTTTTTTTTCCATGGTGACTCGTGAAACAAAGAAGAATTTAAAAACACACCCCTTCTAGCCTATAGGGCTTCCTTCTGCTTCTGTAGTGATGGTAGCAAAGCAATGGGAAAGGGAGTAGAAGGGACAAACCCTTAAATGTTTTTTTCAGACCATCACACAGAGTTTGTTGTTTTTAAACCAACTGAGGCAACCTTTTGTCAGACCATGGACAAAAAATGTGGAGGATGGGCAGCCATGGGTGAGTTCTGATCCACATCACTGAAGGGAATTTCTGAATTGATGAGCCCATGGATGGCTCCATTGAGCAACTAAGTATAGGAGTGAATTTTCTGGAAGTGAGAAAGTCTCACTCCTAAGTGAGACTCTGAATGTTTCTGGAATCTGTGATTTCCTTCATGAGGGGAACCCATTCACTGGTGCATCTATTAGCACCTCTTTAATTTACTACATGACCTTTGAGAATTATTCTAGGCAAAAAAAAAAAAATGCATCATTCTGCAGACATCCTGGCAATGACCACTCTGCATTTAGCTCAGCTGGTCCATGGACAAAAGACATAGCCTGTCCCAGGCCTGTACATAGGCCCTATCAGCTTGATAGGACCTACAAGAGTTTGTCCTTCTCTGACTCAGCCACTGGGAGCCCAGGGTCCCCTCCTCACCACAATAAGGCATCATAGCAATTCAAAGGAAATCACATTATGATATCCATATAATACTTTCCAATGAAATGTGAAGTGAGATGGAGAAATGGTAATAAATGAACTCATTATGACCCCCTGCTCCATTTAGGGCAGCTATATGGTGCAATAGTGGAGAGAGTGCTGGACCTGTAGTCAGGAAGACTAGTCTTCCTGAGTGCAAATCTGACACTCACTCTCTGTGTGAACCTGGGCAAGTCACTTAACCCTATTTGCCTCAATTTCCTCATATGTAAAATGAACTGAAGAAGGAATTGACAAACTACTCCAGTGTTTTTGCCAAGAAGATTCCAAATGGGGTCACAAAGAGTTGGACACAACTGAAAAACAACTGAATAACCTTACTCCATCTATTGTTAAACAAAATAGAAATGTTTTCCTGTTATATCTTGAATATACCCAAGGAATTTTGTTTGATTCATTAAAAGGTATTTTCCTTTAAAATATATTTTATAAATAAAATATATTTAAATACACACACATTCTTTCATGGGACTTTTTTTAAAAGGACCTCAAAGAAATGAGATCACCGAGGGTCACTCAGTATTAGCAGGTATGTAAGACTGTCTCTCAGATGTAGCTGCTCATGGAATGGTTGAGGTTAAAAGTATCTTGGAAATCATTGAAGGAAGGATGTCTTAACCTTGAGTCTGTGAACTTTTAAAAAAATATTTTCATAACTATATCAATATAATTGGTTTCCCTGGGTAATCATATCTATTTTATTATGTTCATTTAAAAAGATTCTTTGAGAAGGGATCCACAGGCTTCACAAGATTGCCACTAGGAGCCTCAGCAACAGAAAAATGTTAAGAACCTCCAATAGTGGACAAACCCCTCATTTCATTCAGGTAGCTATCTGAATGAAATTCATCATGCCTACCACACAATGAATTGAATCCTGAACCCAAATGCAGGAAACCCTGACTTCAAATCCAGCTTGGGACACTTGATAAATCCATGACTCTGGGCAATTTATTTGACCTATGTCTACCTCAGTTTCCTCATTTGTCAGTCAGTAAATAAACATCTAAAATCTGTAAAATGGGGACAAAAATAACACTGCCCTCCCAAGGTTGTTGGGGGAATAAAATGAAATAGTATTTGTAAAGCACTTTGCAAATGTTAAGGCTCTTTATAAATGCTAGCTGTTATTATTATCAGTATTATTTTACACATGAGGAAATTGAGGTCATTTCCTGGTTAGTAGTTTGCCCAAAGTCATGTGGTAAGTTCTTGATAGTTTTGAGATCAGTCCTCATCCAGCCCAATGATGTTTCCATGATATCTTGCCACCTCACTGTTGTTCAGAATGCTGTCAAATTGTAAAATCTTAGCTTTGGAAAGGATCCACAGAGTGATCTACTCTAATTAGTCATCAATTACCTACATCCTTTCCATGTCATCCTTGACAGATGGTTATCCAACCTTTACCTGAACACATTTAGTGATGGGTAAGTCCCTATTTATGGGAGCTGGTTCAATATAGGACAGTTGGGAGAAAATTTTGTTCCTTATACTGAAACTAGACTGAGTCTCCCTACAACTTCTATCCAGTGGTAAGAGTTTTGTCCTCTGGGCAATGGAGAGAAGGCTCATTCTTGCATGGAAGCAAAACACTACAAATTTTTAAAAGTTATCATATTTCCCCCTTAGTTATTTCTTGAGGATCCCCAGTTGTTTATTAATTCTTCCTCATGTTTCATGGCTTATAGAAGCCTCAGTCTCCTGTTCCACCTTCTACTGGATACAGTCAAGTTGATTGCTGGAGGTATGGATTTTTGCACTATGGTTGACACTGACATTAATTTAAATAATAATAATCATGAAAACGACTGGCGATGATATAGTGCTTTAAGGTTTGCAAAAGTCTTTACAAATATTTAAATAAAGACATACTTTCACAAGGTCAAATGTGATGAATGTATTCAGTGAGTGGTGCAGAATCCAAGGAAGATGGAAAGTTTTCTTAAACTAGTCGTGATAATGGACTGTTAATAAAATTAGCCATCTTGTCTTTAACCTGGATGGGCATTTGGTTTAAGGATCACTGAAGTAGTTGTTTCATCCGACAAGCTCAGAACACTTAAATGCTATTATTTCAGACTCATCAAACATGAATGCACTTCAATTTCTATTATTTTAAACTATCCTTGGTTATTCAATCATTTTATGTATAAGAAAAAAGCCTTAGATTTCCAGAGAATGCAGACTTGCTTGACCAAACGCAAACAAAGTTAACTAAAGATTTAGCTTAGGGAATATTTATGTGAATTGGTTTTCATTTAAAGATTATCTACTAAAATTGCCTGGAATTCTTTGTCTTAAGAGGGGAAAAAAACCCCGCCACCATTGTTTCTCCAAATAACCAGTTCACCAAAAAGCATTTACAAAATCATTGTGGTGAACCCTGCAAATGCAAAAACATAGTATTGCCTGACCCCAGGGAGCTGATGTTCCATCAATCTAGACAACAACTCATACACCTTTAAGTAACATATGTAAAATTAATTTAAAGTAATTCCTAGCAGCCTTAGGGATCTGAAAAAGACTCATGCATGTGGGTATTCCCATATTATACATACACACACACACACACACGCTCTCTCTCTCTCTCTCTCTCTCTCTCTCTCTCTCTCTCTCTCTCTCTCTTCCAAACCTTGCCGGGCTATGAAGACCAAATGCTTAAGTAATTATACTTAAGTGTACTTGTCTTCTCATCAACTTGGGCATTCCCTCCATCAATTGACCCATTGATTGAGTGACATCAGGCCATCTTTCAAGCCACCATATTTCTCATAGAGTTGTTTATAGTTTCTCGTAGAGTCTTCACAGAAGGTCTGCCTCATGCTCTAGTGGTGTAACTGCAAAGAAGGCCTATTAACATTATACTCTTGAGGACAAAAACTATTTTTTTGCCTCTTTTTGTATCCCTAGCACTTAGCACAGTGCCTATCACATAGTAGGTGCTTAATAAATTTTTATTGAATGAATGCTAGTATAGCACTTGGTCTGTCTACCTGTCTCCCATCTCTCTTACCACAAGGCTGACCCCATTCTTACCGATCATACATTTTCTAGATTGCATATTCTCAGTGCCCAATGAGTGTCTCTCCCTTGACCTTAGCAGCACTGTCAGTTTTGATCTTCTGGAGATTGAGTGTTTTAAGTTTCCCAAACATCCAGAAAAATCAAGAGAACATTGGAATTTTTGAGACATTGAGTTTCCCATTGGGAAACAGCTTTAGATCATTCATAATAAAATAACCATAATTTTAAAAGCTAGGAAAGCATTATTTCTCCCTCTGGTACCCATAGCCATAGGGGCAAGGAGGCTAGATCTGTGATTTCTTTGGTGTAAGGGAGCACCTATTGAATAATTTCTCTACCAGTGAAAGTTGGTAACTTGTAGTCTTAGAAGCTTTCCTGGATCACCGAGGTTAAGTGATTCATCCATGATTAAACAACCAGTGTGTGTTAGAGGAGAAATGTGAACCCTGTTCTGAGTCCAATTCTCTAACTACTATGTCATGCTGTTTTTCTCTGGCACTACTATAATTCAGATATTAGAGGTATGTTAGTAAAGTGTTTAAGGACACTAGCCTGGGATTTAGGAGCTCCAGAGTTTGGTCTCAGAACTTCCACTGAGTGTATAACTTAGTATTTATATTTATAAACTTTGTTAAAGCCCATCGTTTAACAGCGAGCTTTCCAGTATGATTATTAAGAACCTTTCTGATGGTAGGGGTGATCTTGGTTGTTGTTGCCAAAGAACTGATATCGAAAAAGATTGTGTCTTCCAAGAGGCATGACAGTTTTGAATATCATTAGCTCACCCCTCTGGGGTACCACATGATGTCTGCATCTTTGAGCTCAGTTGGAATCCTCTACCTCCTTGCAGTAGCTCAAGCCAAAACAAAGAGATTCATCTGGTCTTAAATGTGAACTCTCAATTACAAGGGGCTCAGAATTCTTGAGTAGGAGAATCATGCTTGGGAAG
This sequence comes from Notamacropus eugenii, assembly GCF_028372415.1. Classification (NCBI taxonomy): domain Eukaryota; kingdom Metazoa; phylum Chordata; class Mammalia; order Diprotodontia; family Macropodidae; genus Notamacropus; species Notamacropus eugenii. The sequence goes on along the minus strand of NC_092874.1, from coordinate 29,697,046 downwards.
ACTATTCTAGATTTAGCTTCCCCAGTGTTGAAAGGCAGTACCCAGTGTTTGAACTGTGTAGTTCATATGATCCTCTGAATATCTTTCTGCACACCATGCCTAGTCAGTGACCCAAACTATTACCGAGAAGTAATTCTAAGTGACCCATGGTGATTGAGACCAAAAAAGAATGGCCCTTCACATGATAGGATCCCCAAGTTGAAGCTGCAAGTGACCTTGGAGGGCATGGAGTCCAACACTTCTTTTTATAGATGAAGAAATTGAAGTCTGGCTAGCTTATGTAGCTTGCCTTGGGTCATATCCGAGTCAAGATTTGAATTCAGGTCTTCGTGACCTCAAATCATTGAACAGTCTTTCAAGGTGAGGCAGTGGGTAAAGTAGAACTTGGATTTGAACCAGAAGTGCTGTCCCTCAGGTTAGTCCCCTTAATTAAACGTTTTTTCTATGAGAATATTTAAAAACAAAATGGATATGTTGTCACAATGCATGGGATTAAAATAAAGAAATAATGACAAGAATTATGACAGTAGTTGACATTTATGTATTGCTCCATAATTTATAAAATTCTTTATATATTAACATATTTAATCTTTTCAAGAACCCTATGAAGTAGATACTATGGTCATCCCCCTTTTAAATTGGAGGAAACTGGTGCTCAGAGGACATGCTATTTGCCAAGAGTGGCACAGCTAGTGGAGGTTTGAGGCAGATTTTGAACTCAGATCATCCTGCCTTGATTCTACCCACAATTCTTTGTATTCATGGTGCTTATATTTTCTATGTGCCCTTCTGTATCACATTGCATCATATTGTGAATCTTTCTCAAAAAAATAATATTTTGGCTAACTGTCCCTATCAATGAACAAATATTGCATGCACTTCCGTAATGAGCAAGGAATTTATAATTTGTTCAGCCATTTACCGACAAAAGTAGCATCCCCTTCCTTTCCCTATAACTTAGTGGGTAAGTCATAGAAAATTGCTTCAGACGTAGAGAATATCTTGTTCAAAACATCTCAGCTAGTCAGTGTCAGAGGCAGGACTTGAGTCTGTGTCGTTTACACCCACACCTACCATGCTGACCTTATTTCTTCAATATTCTGAGGGGGAGGTGGTGGTAGAAGCCAAGGCAGGGCAGGTATGGGGTGGGACAGGAAAAGAAAACATTTTTTCTTTGTACTTTTAAAATAAGACTTTACATTTTGGGGAAGTGGTCTAGACTTAAACAGCATAAAAAAACAAGTCCCAAACAGAGACCAAATTTTTTTAATGGAAGTTCCTAGGGTAATTAAACTTTTTACATGTTAAAATATCTAAGGCCTGAAGCGGGTAAGAGGATGAGACAAGAACACTATTATTTTGGCAATCTAATTATAAATACATTAAATTTGACACAAAAACACATCAAACAATAAGTCTTGATGATGGTTAAGTTAATTCACTTTTTGAAGTTCAATATTTCATCTGAGAAGTATCTCCAGCTGGGTCTTATTAATGGGAAGTCTTTCACTTCTATTAAATCAATTGTAAATAATAGAACCCTTCAGAGAAAAATGATGAAATAAGCATCGATTTCCAAATTGGGTGTCAGATCCGGGGCATTAATAAAACACATTGCAAGCAGACTACAAGCACCTAATATGCTTTTATCACTGAAAGAATGATCAGGAAGAATCAATGGTTTGGGTTCGAGTTGTTAGAGCCAGTAATGTTGCACCTGTATCTTGGGATCATTGCATCAATAGCTGCATTGAGTGCATTAGTTAATGTGAATTAATGTTTGGATAAATTCATTTTGTCCTCCTTGTTGGCACAAACAGGCTTCTAGCAGGCTTCACATTCTATTCCATTTTTGTTTCTCCTTCTAAGTAGATGACAGGGGTCTGCTTCAGATGCCTGGTTGGCTGGCTCACACCAGGGGATTTTGTGGTGCTTAATACAACCCAATCGTCATTTAGAGCAAGTCCCATAAAACATGGCACAAAAACGGAACTGCCATAATAAAACTTTTTAAGGCAAATAAAGCTCTCCAGCAGGTGTTCATAAAAGTGCTTTATGCCCACAGACCCTGTTAAATGTTAATGCTACTGTCTTAACAAAACCACACGTTCGCTCCAGCTCAAAGGAGAATGGGGGTTGTTTAATTCTCCATGTTGATACTGGAGCCTGTGCAGCTGGCAGGGCACCACCGCATTGCCCATTAGCCTGAAATATGAAAGCTATTAGGAGTTCTGCTGAATTTTCATTTTTTTCTGAAGAAATAGTTGAGAAAGAAAAAGTAAGTACATGCAGTCTGAAAAAATACCCAACCAAACATGTTGGAGACGTGACTGGAAACATTTTATTTATATGAGGATGCAGTTTTCAAAAATGTATTTCCCAAAGACTTATAAGAACTGATGCTAAGTGAAATGATCAGAACCAGGAGAACACTGTCCATGGTAACAGCAACTTTGTGTGATGATCAACTATGACAGATTTCTCTCTTCTCAGCAATATAATGATCTAAGACAATTCCAAAAGACTTGTGATGGAAAACACTATCCACGTCCAGAGAAAATAAGTATGGAGTCCAAATGCAGATGGAAGCATACTATTTTCACTTTTTATTTGTTTTGTTCTTTCTTGTTATTTTTCCCTTTTGTTTTGATTATTCTTCTGCAACATGACTGTTGTGGAAATATGTTTAACATGATTGTGCATGTATAACCTATATCCGATTGCTTGATCCCTTTGGAAGGGGGAAGGGAAAGAGGGAGAGAGAAAAAAATTTAGAATTCAAAGTCTTGCAAAAATGAATATTTTTATATTTGATATATTTACATCATTATAACTATCTTTCCATGTCATTGGAAAAATAAAATACCATTTATAAAAAAGTAACAAATCTTAGCATTTTAATAAAAAACAATACTGATTGAAAAAAATATATTTCCCAACTTTAAAAAATGTTAATTAAATGCAGATCTCCCTGCTCCCATCTTCTTTGCTTAGAAGGATAGTCTCAGTCTAGAAAAACTAACACAAAACCTAAACGGTAATGACATACATCTATGCAAGATGGCAAGAGGTTTTGGCTTCATGAAATCCTTTCTAGGGCTACTTTTCCCTGATCCAGAACTAAAGGCATATTAAGATTTCTTCCTCTTTTTAATCCTGAAGAAAGGAACCATTAAACTTTTATCCCCATTATTAAGACTTCTTGAATAACTTTTTTTCTTCAGTGGACATTATTGTCAAGTAGTTCCAAGCAAAAATGTCTTTGAAGCTTTCTGATGGGTGATTCTTCACGGATTATCTGAACTCAATAGTAGCTGACATTTATGTAGCATTTTAAAGATTGTGAAATGCTTTACAGACATTATCTCATTGGATTCTCACAATGATTCTGCAAGGTAGCTACTACTGGTATGATGATCCCTGTTTTACAGATGAACAAACTGAGGCTCAGCGAGATGAAATAGATTACCCAAAGTCATACAATGCCAAAGTTAGGAAGTGGACCAGATCTCTCCTGATTCCATGTCTGGATCCCTATCCACCACATACATCATTTTAGCACTGAAATGGATCTTGGGTTATCTAATCTAGCTGCCTCATCATACAAATGGGAAGACTTGGGTTCAATTAGTGTGTTGTACCTTCTAGCCCAATTGGTCATTCCATCTCCCCCTCCTCTGCCTTTACATAAACCATTTTGCATGCCTAGAACTCACTGCCTTATCTCCAGTGCTCAGAATCAAATCTTCCTTGTAGACTCATCTTAAGGTGCTCTCTTTTCTTGTAGCCTTCACACATTTCTCCATTTGTAAATGTTCTTTCCCACCTCAGATTGCCTTACATTGGCTTATCTGTCTATACTAATCTCCCTTTAGCGAATTTAGAGAGAAAGCCATTTGGCTTTTGCCCTAGTTTAGGGCCCTGCACATAGTAAACATGTAATCACCTTGTTGAATTGAATTTTCTTAACAAAGTTGCTTTTTCTGGATCCCACACATAGTAGGAATATAATCAGTCCTTGGTAAATTGAATTTGCTTAATGAAGTTTTTTAAAAAATAGATTGCACAGCAAGGTGGTGAAAGAGCTGGGACTAGGAAGGAAGGAAGTATACACCTATTTAACACTTAACTACGAGCTAAGTGCTTTACAAATGTTACCACATTTAATCCTCATAACAACCTTGAGAAGTAGGTGCTATTATTTCCCTCATTTTACAGAGGAGGAAACTGAGTCAGACAGAGGTTATGTGACTTGTCAAGGGCCATCCAGCTAGTAAGTGTCTGTGACTGGATTTGAACTTCTTTCTTACTCCAAGCCCGGTACTCGACAACTGCACCAGTAAGCTAGCAGCCTGTTAGGTGCAAGGTCTCCTGATTCTGCATCTAGGGCTCATTGAAGTGTTTGAAGGGGCTCCACTGAGAGGGATGGCTTACACTCAAAAATGAAAACTCAGTCCAAAGAATCAGAAACAGACTAACACTTATTATGGTTAATTGCAAGATTATTACTATTTATATTGAACTTGTGAGTCTAGAAATCCCTCGGAAAAATACTCTCTCTATCAAGGCAGATCAACTCCTCTGCCATTTATAATCTTAGAATGTTGCCTAGAGCCCTGAGAAGTTAAGTGACTTGCCCAGGGTCACTGTGCTGGTATGTATCAGAGACATGATTTGACTCTGGGTCTGCCTGACTTCAATGCCAGCTCTTTATCCACCATGCAACGCTACATCTCAGTTTTAGAATAAAAGAGCAAAAATAAAGGGTCAAATACAAGGTGGGGGATTTAGAGCTAGCCAGGGACCTTAGAGGTCCTTCGTTCCTCACTCCCATTTCACAGATGAGGAAACTGTCTCACGGTGATTGATTCCATAGAAATGGAAACTAAAAGAAGGGAGAACCTAGGATCATAGATTTAAAGCAGAAAGGAAACTTAAATGTCATATAATTCAAACACCTCATTGAATTGATTCAAGTAATCGAAGCCTCAAGAGGTTGAGTGATTTGCCTATGGTCACAAAAGTAATAGCAGAGGAAGTATTTGAACCTAGGCCCTCTGGTCCCAAATTCCAGAGTTCCTTCTACTGTGCACATTCTAGGGATCTTAGAAGGCTTTATGTTCGAGAAAATTTGGAAGATGGAAATTCTCAAGTGAGGTGACATCCTTTTTTCCTCTTTCTCTTTCCTTTTTCCATATCTCATCCTTGAATAAACAGACCTAACTGTTGATGGTGGGGAGGGTACAGCCAGTGTGTTAACCTAGCTCAGCTGTATGTCATATTGAGATTAGGAAATCAGATTCATCTCATGACCAACCAGGAACCTGAACTCCTGTCCCAGCTCTGCTATGACACTGCATGATTGCATTTTAGTCTAAAGAAGAAAGGAAGACTGTGATATTCATTGAATTTTCTAAATGTCTATTTCTCTCTTGTGTTGGAGCTAGGAGTGATGTTAAGTACCTCTAATAAAGATCTGATATATAAAATATAGTGGTCAAAGGTTATTAACAAATTGTTTTCAAAAGAATTGTAAACTATTAATAATCATTTGAAAGCATGTTTTAAAGTGCTGATAGTAAGAGAAAGGAAACCAGGATGCCAAACAATTTGGCAAAGATGACAAAAAATGGGAATCATTAAGGTTGGAGAAATTGTGAAAAGACTGGCAGATGGATACGTTGTTGGTAGAATTGCAAATTGTTCTGTTCTTTCCAGAAATTAACTGGGAAGTCTGTGAAAAAAAGATTCAAATATCCATATCATTTGACTTAAAGATTCTACTGCTAGGAATATAGTCCATGGAGATCAATTTTTTTTAAAAGGCTACATTTACAATAAAATAGAGCAGTACTTTTATGTAGTTATAAGTAGTGGAAAATCGAGCAAATGCCCTTTGATTGAAGACTTGCTAAACAAATAGTGGTACATGAATCCAATGGCATATTATTACGCTATAGGAACTGATGAATATAGACTCTGAAGAAGGATGGGAAAGACCAAGCTTGCCCTGTGAAGGGATGTGACAAAACCTGTTCTTTCCCCCATTCTTTACAGACAAGGGAAACTGGTGATGGGAAAAGCTCTCTATAATGCCAGATGGTTTTTAATATGTTCATTGTTTATATGGAATTCTTTTCCCTTCTTTTTTATTTTTTTGCAATAATGGATGGCTCTTTGGAAAAGGCTGAGGGATACTTAGAAATGGAGGTAATTTTTAAAAAATGTAATATGTCAATATAATTTAAAATTTTTAAATCAGTATTATAAAGAGCAGTTGCAGAATCATAAAATTTTATGCTTGGAAGGGACCTAAGAAGTATACCAAGTCAGTCTCCTGATTTTACAGATGAGGAAACTGACGGTCAGAGAACTGAAGTGATGAGACTAAAGTCAGCCAACTAGTAAATTAGAGCAGTGGTGTCAACCTGAAATAGAGATCCATTAATCTATACATAAGGATCCCTGCAGACAGTGTACTGTCTTAGAAAACCACATATAAACATAATCTATGTACTTCTGTGTTTTTATTCATTTTTTAAAAAAATTACATTTTAATATGGTTCTGGCAGATGTTTGACATCTCTGAATTAGAGGACTTGATCCTAGGTTTTTTTTTAACATTTGGACCATGACTCTGTTTACCATACAGCACTTCCCCAACGTTCTAGAAATGTTTCCCTTGCAGTTGAAGGCTTGATCTGTCACATCTGAGAATTACATTATTTCAGAGTAAGGAACCTCAGTAGCCACTTAATGTAAACCATTCTTAAAAACAAAACAGAACAAAATTTAAAAAGCAAAAATTATCATCTTCAACTTGCCTGAAAAAGCATCTTTCTAGCCCTTCCTGGAAAACCTTCAGTGAAGGGGAACCCTGTATTTCCTGAGGCATGAACTCTACTTTGGGATGGTGCTATGTGATAGGAAAGTTTTCCAGACAGTAAGCTGAAATTTGTCTCTAGCAGCTTCAGCTCATTAATCTACATTCTGTCAAGTTGAATGAATCTGTTTTCTCTTCTCTGCAGGGAAGAGAAAGAAATACATACACACACACACACACACACACTTTACCTCAAGTCTTCTCTTCTTTTATATAGATAGTCCTAGATTTTTCAAGAGATTTTCACTTCAGACCTTTTATCTTCCTGTCTGTCCACACTTAGATGCTCTTTAGGCTGGTTATCAGCATCTTAAAATATGGTGCCCAGAAGTGAGCCCAATGCTCCCAATGGTGTCTGACCAGAGTAAATTGAGCAGGGTGATCACTGCCTTTTCCCTGAACATTGTGCCTCTGAGCCTCCTGCTGCCCAAAGCTGATCAGCCCTCTTGGCTGTCAAATATGGCACAGTTGAGATACTGCATGATATAATGGATTGACAATGGTCTTGGTGTCAGGAAGACCTGAATTCAAGTGTGTCCTCTGACGTGCGCTGTCTGTGTGACCCTAGACTACTCACTTAATCAGTTAGGCTCTCAAACAATTCACTAGAAATATTAAGTTGCAGACAAGGGACTGCATCTGTAACAGAAAGTCCTCCCTGGGAACTCCCTTTCTAGGCAAAATCATACAGTTAATTCTCATTGAGATTCCAGTCCATTAAAACTACAGAATATATCCTAAGGCAGCAGAGTATAACAGAAAGCATTATCCCTGGAGTGAGTGAACCTGAGTTCAAATCTTCCCTTTGATGACTGCTAGCCATGTGACCTTGAGCATGTCACTTTCTTTCTTTTTTTTTTTGTTTTCTTTTAAAATGTTTTATTGATGATATTTTCTTTGGTTACATCACTGTTGGTTCCCAACATCTTATTCCCCTTTCCCCCATCAACATTGACCTGTATCTTGTAGTAAATAAATTCAACCAAGCAAAACAAATCAACACATCAGTCATTTCTGAAAATGTATGCCTCATTTCACACCTATGGTCCCACCTCTTTGCTGAAAGGCTGATGGCTTCACCATCAGCCTCCTAAAGACCCAACTGGACACCAAATTGTTTAAATGCTGCTGTCTTTTACATTATTGAGGTCATCATGTAAACTGTTCTTCTGGTTCTGCTTTTACTTCAATTTCTTAAAGAGTCCTATTCAATGAATGGACGTTACCTCACCCTGAGTCCCTGCACAGACTTGGGCCTCAAGGGACCAATGTTTTCCATTGCATCCTGGGTCATCTCCAGTCATCCTGATGAATGTCTGGCCACTGGACCAGATGGCTCAGGAGGAGAAGTGAGGCTGGTGACCTGCACAGCCCTCCCTCACTCAGAACAAAGTCAAGTGCAAGTCATGTCATCGTTTCTCTGATGGCATGGTCTTCTTTGGCAAGGACGGATGAACGCAACAACAACAACAACATCAGTTCATATATGTCTTGGAATGGAACCTTTTAAGGAGGATCACGTTGCTAGTTTTCTTCTTTTTTTTTCTCTCTTTTCTTTTTTATTTACTTGTTTAAATTCAGTTTTCTAACAGATTTGATGTTAAACATTATACTGGAATATGAGCTAGTGTTTTGCTTGTTTTTTTTTTAAATTATTTTTTAATGTTTAACAATCACTGCCATACAATTGAGATTTTATCCCCCCCACACCTACCCCTCACTCCCCCCCTCGCTCCCCACGACTGCATACAATTCTGTATAGGTTCTACATATACTTTCCTATTGAGTATATTTTCACTATAGTCATGCTATGTAGTCGGACTAAAATAAATGGAAGAAATCGTATAACAAATCAGAACATGATACACAAACACATACACATACACAAACATGATCTGCTACATTATGTGAGTGACTTCCATATTTCTTTCTCTGAGTGTGGAAGGCATTTTGCCTTGAGAACCACCATTGGGATTTTTTTTTTTTTAAGAAGTTCTTGCGTTATTACGAAATTCCAAGTCTACCAGAAAAAACTCTCACACACTGTGGTCGTTGCTGTGCACAAAGTTCTCCTGGTTCTGCTCCTTTCACTCAGCATCAGGTCATATAAGTCCTTCCAGGCCTCTCTGAAGTCTTCTTGTTCATCATTTCTTATGGCACAATAGTACTCCATTACATTCATATACCATAATTTATTCAGCCATTCCCCAATTGATGGACATCCCCTTGACTTCCAGTTTTTGGCAGCTACAAAGAGTGCTGCTATAAATAATTTTGTACATGTGGGACCCTTTCCCATTTTTATGATCTCTTGGGGATACAGTCCTAGTAGCGATATTGCTGGGTCAAAGGGTATGCACATTTTTGTAGCCCTTTGGGCATAGTTCCAAATTGCTCTCCAGAATGGTTGGATGAGCTCACAGCTCCACCAGCAATGAATTAGTGTTCCAACTCTCCCACATCCTCCCCAGCATTTATCATTTTCTTGTTCTGTCATGTTTGCCAATCTTATAGGTGTGATGTGGTACCTCAGAGTTGTTTTGATTTGCATCTCTCTAATCAACAGTGATTTAGAGCATTTTTTCATATGATTATAGATATCTTTAATTTCTTCTTCCGAAAATTGCCTGTTCATATCCTTTGACCATTTATCAATTGGGGGAGCATGTCACTTTCTAAGCCTCATATTTCTCATCTGTAAAATGAGGAGTTTGGACTTGCTGGCACCTGAGGTCTCTACCAAGTTTATCATCTGAGTTTATGAAACTGATCCGCTGATTGCTGTAATATAATTCTTACCAAGTCATTTCACCAACGCAGATTTCTGTTTCTTGATCTGTCAACTGAGAATAATCCAGCCTTTCTGCCTCTCTGCTACTTGGACAAATGGGGCTAATTGAAACAATTTGCTAAGCACCTGAAGTTTTTCAATAAGATACCTTTTTTTTTTCCTGAAATCCAAAGCGTGTTGCTTTTTCAAGATGAAAACAGTAACAAAAGGATATGTAAATACTTTGGCTTCCTCATTCTGGGGACCAAAGTCAGGGTGGGCGGGGATAGAGGATACAAAGATAGGGCTTGGAGTTCACATCTCAGCTTCCTAATTGTGGTACTCTGGCCAATTCTCTTCCCTTCTCTGGGTCTCAGTTCTCGAAGCTGTAAAATGGGGTTAATATTTGAATTACACACTGGCTTTTGGTGGTAACCTACAGAGCTCAAACCTATTGGTGAGTTAGTGGGATGTCTACCCCAAGCATGTGAAGATTCCCCAGCAGAATGGATAGATGAGAACAATTTGTTCCAATGGCCATGAAGGTGACTGAAGAGATGTAGAGTGCTTCAAGCTTGCTCAGACATCCAAGATGTCAAGGTCATCTTCTGCATCCCAGGACCATGGCCAGTCATTCTGACTTTTATTTGCTACTGGACTTTGATGACTCAGGAAGAGAGAGTGAGACTGACCAACTCTGTTCTCTTAAATCCAAAATTCCAGCATAAGACATCATCTCATGATACCACTGGTCTTCTTAGAAAACAAAGGACAGACAACATTTTGGGCAAAGTACTTTGTAAATAAACTTTAACAGCATATGGGAATACAAGTATTCATTATTACTCCAGTTGTAGCTTAATGTTGAGATTTAACTCCTGTTCTGCTCTATTGTTTTTGGGCTGGTGAGCTTGGGGGTAGGAATTCTGTGGAGGCAGATTTTGTCAGTACTCCTGTGCCTCAAGCCTGTAGTGCAACTTCCCACATTTTCAAGAAAGGTCACCACACTTGGCAGCTGACAGACCTGTGTCTTATTTGATCTGGGAAATAGCAACCACCAGGCTAATTTCCTCCTGATAATATTGTGGATTTCCTTCTCTAATTGGATAATGGAATTATTGAGAACTTTGTGAATGTAGAGTGGGACAATCTGTTGAGACAGGAAGTGATTTCAGCTCGCACGCTGCTTCTCCAAGGTCCCCCCCTCCCCACGCTCCACATAACCCAAGTCCATAGAATGTGGGGATTCATCAGAAAGCAGCCAACAGTCCCCTTCTTTTGTTCTGACTTCCTTTCCCTTCCCTGTGATTGCTGGATGTTTTATTGTAAACTGTCATCATCACCTTTGATGCACTCTTGCCCTTCTGGATTCAAAGCATTGACATAGAGTTCCTAAACCATGAAAGTTGTGATACTGACCCTTTTGAGCATACTAAAGGATTTGTAATTAACAAAGTCAAAAAGGAAGGGAAATCTTGACCTGTCTGAAAATATATATTTGGAACCTTGGATTTTACATTTATATAACTTCTCCATGGGTTATTATGACCATTTAAAGGTTTCAAAGCTAGGTGGGTTCAGCTTGACCAGTGAAGTGGCCACAGCCTTAACTGTATTACCCTATCAAACTACTACCTTCTCAAAATTAAGCCCTGTATTGAGATGCAGAGAGGAAAAGTGGCTTGAGCCTTGGCCTCAGTTTTCCATATGTACCACGTACCAGCTGTGTGATCCTGGCAAACTACTCACCTTCCCTGGACTCCAGATGAGCTGCTGCTGGTCACTTTGGTGTTACTGGAGAGTTCCCCAAACTGAGGAAATCACAGGTTCAATTCTATGACAATGAAACTATACACACACAGGTAAATAGTAGAATTTAAAAGGTGCTTAAGCTTTTAAAACTTAAAACCACACTAAGACTTTTGAGACATTTTGGATATATATGTAGAAGTATATGTATATACATATATGTATATAGGTGTGTGTGTATATATACATGTATATATATATATACACACACATACATACATACACACACAGGAGTTTAATCAAATAGAGAAGAGATACAAGGTTTTGAGCTACTAGAACTTAAAACTTCACTAAGATTTTGGGATATCCTATATATAAAAATGTACTTATATACATATATGTATGTATACACATACATATACACAGGTATATAAAAGGATTTATAAGAGATACAGGGTATTTAAGCGATTAAAGCTTAAAACTGTACTAAGATTTTTGGTACATCCTGTATATACACATATACCTATAGATATGCACATATATGTTTGTATGTATATATACACACATACCCATATATAGACACACATGCACATATATACACACAGGTATATAATGGAATAATGAGATAAAGATGTTTAAACTATTAAAACTTAAAACTTCTCTGATACTTTTAGGACATCGTGTGTGTGTATGTGCATGTGTGTATACATATATATAATAGAACATATAATATTCATGTGTATATATATCCACACACAGTGTGTATCTTTATGTATATAGAGCCTGTCCCCAAATCTCAGTAGTTTTAAACTTCAAAAGCTGAAACCCTTTGTACCTGCTGTTTTCTCTATTCATGTGTGTACATAAAACAAAGTAGCCCTGAGTGACTGATCGACGGCCATCCACTTTGTCGCCAGTTTTGTGCTGTCGTGCCCCTGAAGCTGCTGTGAATGTTTTAGTGTGTATGGGACCTTTTTTGGGGTCTGTGACCCTCTTGAGGTACATGACCAGTTGTATCTAGGGGCTCAAAGTCAAAGGGTGTGAATAGTTGAGCTGACTTTGGTTATTTCAAAGTTACTAAACCACTGAGACCCTTTTGTTACTGTCTTTAATGTTCTTGAAAACTTCCAAAAAACACAATTTTTCCTTTTTGGTTTCTATCAGTGTGTGGGCAGGCACATCTACCCCATATTTCTGTAATTAGTGTATTTAAATTATACATACATACGTACACACACACACACACACAGTCACATATGTATATATATTCCTTTAATGAGAACTCAAATTTCATTTTTTAAAAAGGATTATATGCGATTCAAAATATCTTAATCTACTTCAAAAATAGAGAAACTGTAACATACTTCCTCCCCTCTCTTCCCCACTTTCCTTCCCCAAAGAAAAATGCTTTTCATGGTTTTAAAATAGCTATTAAAAACTTTGGCAAATTATTCAAACAAATTACCTTTAGGCCAAGAGCAGTCATGGAAAACCTCAACTCTAAAGAAATGTTTTTTTGGAATGCTATGAGAGAAAGCGGTGGTAATGAATGTTTGTGTTTAGCCTTAATTATGATAATGTGATCAGTGGTAGCACACGGTAATTAAGTCTATAATGACACTGTACTGCCAGATGAAAACAGGGAAGCATTTCAGGGACCCTGGATTTGGATTTCATTATTTTTGATGTCTTAATGTGGCTGCTCTTTCTCCCTCATTTCCTAAAGCCTCTTTGCCGCCTTCTCACTCACAGACGTTGCCGGCTTCTCACTCACAGACGTTACCTGCTTTTGACCCCTGATATTTGATGGTATGCTAGGAAATGGGATTGTGCCCTGTGCACAGTTGGCCAACTCTCTGGATTGGGATTCACTATGGTCTGGAGGAATTCCTCAAGTAAAACTAATATTAATGATAATGCTGTAGACCTATAGCTCAAGGAAGCATAGGGAAAAGGCATGACCCGTTCCCACATCCACACACCTGGAGCACATTGTGCTCAGTTCTAGATGCAATGTTCTCAGAAGGGACGTTGTCACACAATAGTGTTTTCAGGAAAAGGTGACCATAGTGACAAGTATTCTAGAAACCATGTTGTACGTGGAATTTGGAATGTTTAATCTAGAGAAGAAAAGTCTTGAGGGAGACATGATCTCTTAAAATATTTGAAAAATTGGCTTGTTGAAGAGTGTTTAGAATTGTTATACTTTATAGTAATAATCATTAACATTTACACAGAGTTTTAAGACTTATGAAGCACTTTACAAATATGACCTCATTTGATCCTCACCACAACGATGGGAGGGAGCTACAGCTGCTATTATCTCCATTTTACAAATAAGGAAACTGAAGCAAAAGAGGTTATGTGACTTGCCTAGGATCACACAGCTAGTAGGAATCTGAGGTTGGATTTGAATTCAGAACTTCCTGACTCTTTAGGTCCAGCACTCTGTCCTCCAATGAACTTTCCTATGCTTTTGGAGCTACCATTTCTGTTTAAACCTACAACTGTAGACTTGTAGAATCTCAGAGCTGGAAGGGATTTCAGAGAGAATTCAGTCCATCCTACAGAGGAATTCCCACTTCAGGATCTTTTACAAGTCTTGCATTTGTCAGCTAGATGGTGCAGTGGACCGATTACTAGACCTAGAGTCAGGAAGACTCTTCTTCATGAGTTTAAATCTGGCCTCACACACTTACTAGCTGTGTGACCCTGGGCAAGTCACTGAACCTTGTTGGCCTCAGTTCCTCATCTATAAAATGACAAACCACTCCAGTATCTTTGCCAAGAATACCTCAAAAAAGGGGTCATGAAGAGTTGGACATGATTAAAAATGACTGGACAACAACTGAAGTCAATCAATGCGCATGTATTAAGCAGAGAGTCCTGGGCAGGCAGAGCAAGGGCATAGCCTCTGGGCAGGTCTCTTATATCACAACCATCAATAGCTGAGACAACATGGAAATACATGAGTATATAAAAACTAATACAAGACAACTGTTTGGGAAAGGCGCTAGAAGTTGAGGAAATCATGGGGGAAGTGTCAATTGGGCTAAGGGATGAAAGTGAATGGAAGGATTCTAGGTAGAGTCCAGGAGGCAGTGCAGCCTTGGGGGACAGCATATGACAATGGGGGCCACTAGAGGATAGTACAAGGATTCTTAATCTGGCATCCATGAACTCTTTAAAAATATTTTGATAAGTATTTTAATATAATTGGTTTCCTCAATCTTTTTTTTTAATTTTTAAAAATGTATTCTGCAGTCTATCAGATTTACCAAGCAGTAAAAAGGCTCATAACAGACAAAAAAATAACAAATTCCTAGAGTAGGGGGCAAAAAAAATTGGCATTGTAGTGTGAAGGACTTGGGTTTAATTCTTGCTATAAAATAAACTAGCCATTTGACCATGGGCAAATGATTTAGCTTCCCAGGGCAGTTCTCAAAATCTCAAAGTTGCATGAATGAGTACTCACTTGGATGTGTGAAAAGATTTTCCATACCTGGGAGCTCTCCCACACCAAAGAAATCATAGATCCAGACCAAAAAAAGGGATAAAATATGATTTAGATATCTAAGGCTATATATTTTTTACTGTCTAGATTTATTTTTCCATTGAAGGAAGTCTCCAGATTGAAATATACCTGCATTTGATATATTATTTTTAAAATAAGTCACATACATACATTTCTTAAATGAGATTAACATACTTCCTTCTCCATCTCTTTCCCTCTCATTTAGGTGAGTGGTATTTTTTATATACGTATATATTCCCGTGTTGTCTCAATTATCAAGAGCTGGGATATAAGGTACCTGTCCAGGGATGATTTTCTTCTTTGGCTCTGCCTGCCAATGTCACCCGTTGTACAATTTTGATTTAGCTGACAAATTCTAATACTTCCCAGATTCAGAGAATATTTCCTTATTTTTTCCTGCTCCTTCCTTCCCCTACTATCTCTTTCAGTATGGCCTGTTAGAGCCCTCATAATGTGATCTATACCTAATATTCCTTGTATGCGGCATGATCATGGACATCTCCTTTGGGAAACGGCAGCATGGTAGTAGGTAGAAACCTGATGTCAGCATCCAGGATACTGGATTGTGACCCTGTTGGCAGGTCACTTCAGTTTTTAGTGCCTGAGATGACTTTAAGATTCTTAAGTTACCATCCTCTGATAAAGGGAGTTTATTCACCAAGAGTTCCCTCATACTAATGAAGTCACAGGCCTGCTAAAAACAGACTAATTAATAAATAAAGTGAACCAAACATGTCTTTCACAAAAGAATGAACAGCATTCGTTCAAGAATGGCCAAACTTGAATTAGAATAGTAAATTGTACAATAATGCAAAATTTTTCCTAGCTTACATCAGAGTTAACCATTTGTCATCAATCTGTTATCCCAGAATCAAGGGAAAGAGAGCATTTTAACTATTTATCTGAATGATATGGCATTGTCTGTAGATTTAGCTCATAGGAAATTGCTGGGAGTCAGAGACTGTCTGAATTGGAGTCCCTGAAGTCTGTCTCTGACACTTATCCCTAAATTAGAGTGCTGCTAATTAAATAAACTTGTAAAATCTGTGCTGTGCCATGTTTCTCTGCCTTAGTAAAATAGCACTCTGCCATTTGGGGTGGCTGTCTGTGTACATCATTTCATCATCTCTAACCGTAGGCTTAACCATTTAACCCAATTAAACAATAGAAAAGTGAACTTTTCTTACAAGCCTAATGTCCAAATGAATATCTAGAGCTTGATGCTTCAGGGATGAGAAGATTTCTGCCATTCAAGGTAGGCTTAGTAACTTGTGTCCTGCAGAAATACCAGATTATTCAAGACACAGTCAATGCCTGCTCAGTCTCGACTGCCCAACCTGCAGTGGTTTGAATGTTTGCCTTCTACAGGTCCAAAGCATCTTTATTGTTGTAAAATCTATATTTGGATTCTCTTGGGGGTATTTGGTGGTTTTCTAAAAATGTGTTATCACATTGAAATAATGAACGAATGAACATCGATCGTATCAAGAGATGGAGAAGACCCCATAGGTAATTTAGTGGTCCCTTCCCCTTGTCCCCCACAAATGAAAAAACTTAGGCCTGGAGACATGAAGTAACTTGTTGAAGGTCATGGGGGGAGTTAGTAGAGCAACTTTTGACCCCCAAATCCCCTCATTTCAAATTCAATGTTCTTTTTTTTTGTCTACTAAACAAAAAAACAAGCTCAGCTGCTCCGTCACTTTAGGGTTGCAAAATACTTTTCTTACAACTCTCCTGTGAATCATTTGATTAGCAAGCCTTAATTAAGCACCTTATGTGTGTCAAGCATTGTACTAAGGTCTGGAGTGATAAAGATCAAAATGAAAGAATCTCTGTCCTCAAGGAACTTACCTTTTATTGGAGAAGACACAAATATACAGTTGAAAAATATATAACGGATATACTACATAATTTCAAGATTTCAGTTTCAATAAATAGGAGAATGAAGGAAAAATCCATATTGGAAGTAGCAACTGGAACTTAGCTAAGCTTTGAAGGAAGCTAAATTTTGTATAAAGAAAAGGTAAGGAGGATATGCATTCCAGGAATGGGAAACAGCTTATGGAAAGGCATAAAAGCAGGAGATAAGTAGGAAGTGTTTTTACTGGAAATAGGAAGTATACAAATTCATCTGGAAGGTAAATAGTGTGAAAGGAAGTAGAATGAGATTCATCTGCTCTCAAACTGGTTTTAATGGAAAAGGTGATATCCCTGGGTAATGAGTAGCTCAGGTGAGATGGTTCATCTATGACTAAAATGTTAAATCAAAGCTGGGAGTCATTAAACTCATAAACTTGGCTTTATTTGCCTACTGCATAGATACACTGAAGTGATCAGCAGTCATAGGGCTGTGTGATCCTTGCAGCTTCCACTATGACCTACACAACAGTATGGAAAGCTGCTCAACTTACCTACAGGGGCCACCTTGTTTCCCTGAGTCAGAGTCAAGAGAGTTATCCTACACCGATACCAGCAGCAGTTGATTCTTTGTTATTGTCTCCAAGTTCTCATTAAAATGTCTTCCAAGAAATTGAATCTGACTTAATGTGATCACCATAGCCATTTATAATTTTCCAAAAGGGAAAATAAATGGAAAATATGCCTAGGAGCACATATGTGTGTATGCATGCAGGCATGCTTGTATCTGAATACGTATGTATGCACGTATATACACATATGTATTATGTTACGCACACATACTAATATATATTTTTAAATTTTTAACATTCATTTTTAAAAATTGAGTTTTAAATTCTGTCCCTTCTTGCCACCCCTCCTCCACCCACTAAGAAGACAGGTATATCAGGTAGATATATGAAGTCATGCAAGACATTATTATCCTTATTATCATCCTTTATTAACATCCTTATTATCCATGTTGTAAATATAAAAATATAAATATATTGAAATATATAAATATATATTTAAATTTTATTTTTATATATTTAAGTTTAATAGGTATCTATAAATACAAAAATAAATATATAAGAATATATAAATGTATATAAATATAAAACTATAAAAACAAAAAGTTAGAAACAAAGAACATTTTAAAAATGTTTGCTTTCAATCTGCACTCAGACTTCATGGGTTCTCTTTCTGGGGAGTGGGTAGCATTTTTTAATATGAGTATTTTGGAATTGTCTTGGATCATCGTCTTGATCATCCTTACAATATTGGTGCTCCTGTGTGTAATGTTCTCCTGGTTTTGCTCACTTCACTTTGCATCAGTTCATATAAGTCTTTCCAGGCTTTTCTGAAACCATCTTGTCCGCTACTTCTTATAGTACAATAGTATTCCATCCCAGTCATTCTCCAGTTCAGCTCCAGCTCAGTCATTCTCCAATTGATGGGTGCATCCTCTCAGTTTCAAATTCTTTACAACTACTAAAAGCTGCTCTATGTTTGTTCTTATAGGTCCTTTCTCCTTTTCTTTCATCTTTTAAAGATACAAACCTATTAGTGATATTATTGGGTCAAAGGGAATACAAAGTTTTATAGTCCTCTGGGCATAGTTCCAAATTGTTCTCTGGAATGGTCAGATCAGTTTACAATTGGATTTTTATCCCAATTTTTCACATTTCTTCCAGCATTTATTATTTTTCTTTCCTGTTATGTTAGCCAATCTGATAGCTGTGAGGTGGTATCTCAGAGTTGTTTTAATTTGCATTTGTCTAATCAATAGTGATTTAGATCATTTTTTTGATATGAGTATATATAGCGCTGATCCCTTGGTCTGAAAACTTCCAATTCATATTCTTTGACCATTTATCAGTTGGGGAATGGCTCTTATTTTTATAAATGTGACTTTTCCCTATATATACAAGAAATAAGATCTTTATCAGAGAAATTTGCTGTAAAATATGTTTCCAGTTTCCTGCTTTATTTCAAATTTTCTCTTCATTGGTTTGTACAAAAAAAAAACCTTTCTAATTAATTTAATCAAAATTATCATCATATTTCTTATGGTCTTCTCTCTATATTATTTGGTAATTACTTCTTCCATTATCTATAGATCTGACTTGCAAATTTTATATGAGCCTCCAATTTGCTTATGATATCACCTTTTATGCCTAAATTATTTACCTGTTTTGAAGCTATTTTGGTATATGGTGTGACATGTTGGTTTATGCCTAAGTTCTGCCAAACTGCTTCACAGTTTTCCCAGAAATTTTTGTCAAATGGTGAGTTCTTGACCCCAAAGTTGAGATTTAGGGGGTTTATAAAAATGAGATTATCATGGTCATTTACAATTATATATTTGTACCTAATTTATTCTACTGATCCACCACTCTATTTTTTAGCCAGTACCAGACTGTTTTCATGAATACCACTTTGCAATATTACATGAAATCTGGAACTGCTAAGCTACTTTCCTTAACATTTGTTTTTGTTGATTGCCTCGGTTTTCTTCACCTTTAGTTCTTTTAGATGAATTTTGCTATTATTTTTTCTAGGTCTACAAAATAATTTTTTGGTAGTTTGATTGGTATGATGTTGAATAAATAAATTGATTTAGATAGAATTGTATTTTATTATATTGGCCTGAACTACTCATGAGCAATGAAAATTTCTCCTATTGTTAAATCTATGTAAAAAGTATTTTGTAATTGTGTTCATATAGTCCATATCGTCTTGGTTGATAGATTCCCAAGTGTTTGATGATGTATGCAGTTATTTTAAATGGAATTTCTCTCTCTACGTCTTCCTATCGAATTTTGTTGATGATGTATAGAAATGTTAATGATTTTATGGATTTATTTTATTTCCCACAATTTTGCTAAAATTGTTGATTGTTTCAACTAGTTTTTTATTCAATTTTCTAGGGTTCTTTAAGTGTACTATACCATCATATCAACTGTAAAGAGTAATAGTTTTTTCCCTCATTGTCTATTTTTGTCTCCAATTTCTTTTTCTTTTCTTATTGCTATAACTAGCATTTATAGTCAATATTAAATAACAGGAATAATAGACATCCTTTCTTCACCTCTGATCTCATTGGGAAGGCTTTTAGCTTATCACCATAATAGGTAATGCTTATTCTTGGTTTTAGATAGCTATTACTTATAATTTTTTAAGAAAAGCTCCATTTATTTTTGTATTTTCTAGTGTTTTTTTATAGGAATGGGTGTTGTATTTTATCAAAAGCTTTTCCTGCATCTAACAATATGGTCGTATGATTTTTGTTGTTTTTTATTTGATGTGGTCAGTTATACTTATTTTCCTAATATTGAATCAGATCTGCACTCTTGGTATAAATCCCACCTGGTAGCACTGTATGATCTTTGTGATATATTGCTATGATCATCTTGCTAGCGTTCCATTTAAAATTTTTGCATTGATATCCATTAGGGAAATTGGTCTATATTTTTCTTTCTGTTTGCTTTCCCTGGTTTAGTTATCAGAAACATATTTGTGTCATAAAAGGAATTTAGTAGGACTTCTTCTTTATTTTTTTTTTTATAAATAGTTTATATATTATTGGGATTGATTGTTCTTTAATGTTTGGCAAAATTCACTTGTATATCCATGTGGCACTAGGGTTTTTTTTTCTTAATGAGCTCATTTATGACTTCTTCAGTTTCTTTTTCCAAGATAGGGTATTTTAATTTCCTGTTTTCTCTTTTGTTAATCTGATACCCACATGTATATATCTCTATTTACATATATATGTGTATTTGTGTGTATACATATACATGTATATATTTGTATATAATATACAAAAGTATACATATATTTCAAATTAAATACAAATATATCATATGTGTACATATATATGTGTATATGTATACATATATCCTAAATCAATCAGTGAATGAATCAACAAATATATTAAGAACTTACTCCTAGGTACTACTAGGGACAGTTAGGTGGTCCAGCTAATAGAATAAGGGGGACTTGACTTCAAATTCAATCAGATGTTAGCTGTGTGACACTGGACAATCACTTAACCTCTGTCTGTCTCAGTTTCTTTGTCTATAAAATGGTAATAGTGATAGCACCTACCTCATAGAGTAATTGTGAGGATCAAATGACATAATAATTGTGGAACACTTAGGACAGTGCCTGGCACATATATGTAAATGTTAACCATCACCATTGTCATCATCTTTGTGGTTATCGTTACTGAATAAGGGATACTATGGTGGAAAGGAAATTTGGGCAAGAAGTACTCCTTCACCTGCCTGAGAATTACAGCTGCCGCAAAGTGGAATGGAAGCCCAAGGGAGGTGGTCGAGTCTACTTCCTTGGAGGTCTTGAAATGCACACTTAGATGGCCACTAGTCAAATATGTTTTAGTCTGGGTTTTTTTGTTTTGTTTTGTTTTGTTTTGTTTAGGAATGGGATGGATGAGATTTCCATGAAGGTCCCTTATAATTATTTTCCCATTTGGGCAGGGGACATAATAAATCAATATTAAAGAAAATGCACTGACATCTGCTTTGCTACTGAACCCTAAGAACCACTATGGGACATTTCTATCTGATGTGAAGCTAAAACCTCCTGTATATGTTCTCTCCATAGTAGAAAATTAGCTCTTCGGAAATGGGCACTATCTCTTCTTTTTCATTTGTATTCTTAGCCCTAAGCACTGCTTTGCAGTCAGCCACCCAGCATTAGGTACTGTGCTAAGTGCTGGGGATACAAAGAAAGGTCAAAAAAATAGTCCTCGCTCTCAAGGAACTTACAATCTAATGGGGAGGAGGAGAATGTAAACAAACTTTGGGCAAACAAGATCTATACAGGATAAATTGAGACTAGTGTAAGAGGGAAGGCACTAAGATTGAGGAGGACTGTGGAAGGCTTCTTGGAGAAGGTAGGACTCTACCTGAGATTTGAAGGAAGACAGAAAAACATGGAGGTAGAGATGAGGATGGAGAGAGTTTCAGGAAAGGGGAACATCAAGTAAAGCCTGAAAGTCATAAGATGGAGTGTCATGTAAGAGGAACAACCATGGGTACAGAGTACATGAAGGGAAGAGTAAGGTAAAATGAAAACTGGAAAAGCAGGAATGACCCGAGCTATAAAGGACTTTGCACATGTTAAATGGTTAATAAATGCTTTTTCATCCATCCATCCATCCATCCATCCATCCATCCATCCATCCATCCATCCATCCATCCATCCATTCATCCGTCTGTCCGTCCGTCCGTCCATCCAATCTCTCAAATTTTATGATTCTTAGACCCTGTGACTCTCACTGAGCTTATGGTCCAGTTACAGGGTTAAGTTGCCAACACCAATAGATAAAACCCCAAATATGGCATTCTGCCTTTCAATGAAGCTACTGAAGCCTATGTGACTTAAGGCAAATCATTTCATCTCACTGGGCTTTGGTTTTTTTATCCATAAAGGATGAGGTTTTTCTAGCTTGGGGTAATGATCCAATGACAAGAGCATTAGAGGAGTAAAATGTGTAAAATGAGATTTGAGAAGAAAAGTGCTCTAATCTGATAACTTTATCCTTCTTTATAAGTGATAAGATCTAATAGCCTACAACAATTATTCAAGTGTGTTCCTGGTCTTCCTACTTTACTAATAATACTCATATTTATATAATTTTTTTAGGTTTACAAATCACTTTCCTCTTTATCTCACAAGATAGGTAGCTCATGCATTATTATTATCCCCATTTAAAAGATGGAAAACTGAGGGAAAAATTACTTACCTGTAGTTCTACCATAGCTATTTAAGTAGTAAAGTGAAGATATGAACTCAGATCTCTGACTGCAAGTTTTCTGATCTTTTCTTCCCTCTACCATGTTTCTTCTCAACTAGAGGCAACGTAGTATACTGCAGAGAATCTTAGGGTCAATAAGACCTAGAATCATATCCCACTCCAGACATTTACTAACTATATGTCCTTGGGCAAATTCTTTTAACATTTTTGATTCTCAGCTTACTCATCTGTATGATGAGCAAGTTGGATCCAGTGGCCTTGAAGTTCTCTTGAAGCTCTAAAACTATAATTACATATTCCTTTGAACTCAGGACTTCACTTATCTTTAATACCCGCTATTCTGCCCTTAAAAAGGTAGGCAGACTTGAAGGACTGGTCAAGTGAGCATTGACTCATCATATTACTGTTTTCGTTGTTGAGAAGGCTTTCTCCCTGCCCCCATCCTCTCCCCTTAACCTCCTGATGGGAAGATGGAAGCCCCATGCCTGAATGGTCACAGGACTTCCTGTAGCCCAACAGCTGGAGTCAGGAATAAATACCAGAGTAATAAGCTCGAGAGTATTGGCTCCTTGACAAATGATTGTTTCTAAAAAATTTGCAGATGAGCCTTCAATGAAACTGAAATTAAAGCCATTTATCCAGAATCATTTGAAAATATCAACGGCTTCCTTCTTAAAGAAGGAAAAAATAATAAAGCTCCCTCATGAAGCTATAAAATATTAAACACGTGACTTCTGCATTGTACTACCGTCACCTCTTAATGCTCTCATTATTTGGTTATGTTTAACTTCAATGAAAAATTTAGAAGCCTAGGCTGTGCATCTTTTTTATCAGAATCAGGATTTTCCCTTAAAATCTCTGATTACATCATTTTCACATTTATATTGCAAGACATTTTTACGATATAAGCATTTTTTCATTTAGACAGCAACCATAATAAATCGAAATAAAATTCTGCCTTGATTGATGTTACATATGTCACGCATGGGGCAAGTCCCATCTATTAAGTGGGGTTTGCCAGGGCAGCAATATTCAGAGCATTTGAATGTTTTTCTTATTAAGAAGAAAAATGGTCAGTAGCATCAAGAGGGTCTGCTCCAAAGACCCCGGGAGATAGAAAATGCCTACTGCACACTTTAGTCCTTCCCAGTGTCTACAATGAAGGTAGGAGCAAGGCGATGAGAATTTTTTTATTCCCTTTCTTAAAATTAGGATAAACTATTACAGTTTGTAGAATGAAAGAGAGAGGCTGATTACAACATAATGGAGTGTACCGTATTCATCTCTTTGAAATATGACCTCACTCGGCCTTTTCCATTTTACAATCGATTCTCTCATTCCCTTAATGAACCTGTGCATTCATGAGTCTTCCTTGGAAGTATGCACATGAAGTATTTCAGCAGCAAAGAAGAATTGTCTGCCAAGCATGCAAGAACAAAGTGCCTCTCTTGTAGTTCAGTTCAATAACATTAGAAATGGTTAATGCATCATTTTGGGCGCCATATTGTTTTCCTTAATAATTATCTAATTTACCAATGCCTGCTTGTTTTTTAAGTATTATCTCTTGGAAGCTGGCACAATGGAGTTGTTTATACACTTCTTGGAAGAGGGGATGCTGGGGCTGACTCTGTGGTTTTCTTTTCTCCCCAACATAAAGGCTTATTGGCTTAGAAGATGAGATTACTAAGCATCTGTAATTTCAGCAATGTACTCTTGTTCACAGAGCTGTTGTTGAGATAGAAAATCATGATATAAAAAGCTGAGGAGAAGGACGGAGATAACAATGATGATAATACAAAATAATGTCACTGAAAGAATATAGATACGTTCCTGAATTTTTAATTAAGAATCGGCAAGTGAACTGTAATGCCTTTTGCAAATAATATAAATAAAATCTAATAATGGAATATACGTACCATATTGAAATATAGCTGTATCAAGCTATAATCGGTGATGTCTTTGGGATCTTGGGGGGCCACCATGGAAAGAGTGAAGCATTTGGTGTCAGAGAGGCAAAGACTGAATCCCAGCTCTGCTGCTGACTATGAGCTTTGGCAACTTATCTAACTATTCTGAGCTTTAATTTCCTCAGCTATAAAATGAAGGGATTGAAACAGCAGAATATAAGTTTCTCTAAGACAGGAACCATTTTCATTTTTTGTCTTTCTATCCTCAGACTCAGAAAGTTACAGAAATTAAGAGATGGAAAGAATCTCATTAGCCATCTACTAGGATGACTCCTCCATCAAAGAGAACCTCACTCTAACATCCCCAACAATGGGTCCTCTAACTTAGTCATCTACAAAGAAGGGGAACCTTTGTAGGCATCCCATTCCACTTTTGGAAAGCTCTAATTGTTAGAAAGTTTCCCCTAATGTTGGCCCTAATGGAATTAGCCTGGTCCTTCTTCCACATAATACCCTTTCAAATATCTAGAGATAGAGAGGATTCCTCCCCCACCCCAGGTCCTTAAGCCTTCTCTTCTCCAGGATAAACATGCTGAGTTCTTTCAACTAATCCTCAGATGAGGTGGGTCTACATACTGTGTCCTTCTCTGAACACTCTCTGACTGAACTCAATCCTCCAGATGAGGTCTGACAATGGTAGAGTATGGCAGGATTCACTCCTCTTCTTGGAAGCTAGGTCTTTTAATGCAACCCAACATCATACTAGCCTTTTAACTTCTGTGTCATACTACTGACTCATATGTAGCTTGTGGTCACTAGAAACTCCAGATCTTTTGCAGATCAATTAGTATCTATCATACTTCACTCAATCTTAAACCTGGGGAAGTTTATTTTTTTTTCTTTTTTGGACTTTAAGGGTAAGATTTTAACTCTGTCCTTATTTAGTTTAATTTTATTAGATTCACTCCAAGGCTATAGCTTGGGAGTATTCTTTTGGATGGTGACTATATCCTCTAGTCTGTTATGTGTCTCTCCCAGCTATGCTGATCTACAAATTTGATGAGTATAAAAACTTCTGTGCCTTTAGCCAAGTCATTGATTAAAATGTTAAGCAGGTACAGATCCTGTAAGTACTCCACTGGAAACCTCCTGCCAAGTTCATATTAAACCATCAAGACTCACTCTCGGAGTCCTGATATCCTACCAGTTCTGAATAATCTAATTGTGTTATTATCTAATTCATCTTGTCCCCCTAAGAAAAGCATGGGCTATGTTGTCAAAAATCTTTGTGGATTTCTAGATAAGCTATAGTCACAGCACTGCCCTCATCTTCTAGTTTAGTAATCCTGTCAAATAAAAGCAGTGTAATTGAACTGGCGTGGTCTATTCTGGATAAAGCCATGCTGGCTCTTTGTAACCACTACTTACTTTTCTAGACACTTGTTAACTATCTTTCTAGTGACCCTTATTGGATTTTCATTTTCAAGACTCCAAGTCAAATTCACCAGTGCCTGGAGTTTGCAGACTCTTACCTGCCATGGTGTTTGACACACAGTAGGCATTTAATAAATGTTTGTTGAATGGTATGGAATTAAATGACCCCTAAGGTCCCTTTCTAAAGCTGTGATAAATCTGAGAGTTATTCAGTTTTCTAAGGATTCATTCACAGCATGGCTAGTACAGAATCTTTAAGAATTATTTCCATTCACCAGTACTCTGGCTAGCAGTAAATTAAGTTATCTCTTACTGGTTTTGTGAATGAGAAAACTGATCTTTAAGTTTTCTTCTGTGAATCAAAAGCAGGGATAAGGTGATAGCACTGAATCAGTGACTGAAGACCTCACTGCTACATTAAATATCTCCGAGGTAAAGAAGGACTCTAGAAATCATCCAGTCCACTCCCCTTATTTGATAAACAGGAAACCCATAGAGGCTGAGTGATCGGTTAAACAAATCTAGTTAGCAGTACAGTGGGAAATAGATTTTAAGTTTCCTACTCCCTAGTCTCACTCTGATATACCAGGATGTCTTTCTGATTTAACCCCTACTTTGCCAATATATTATACAAGAAAAAAATTTATCTGCTTTTTTAGAAGCAGATTGGCCTTTGAATATAGGTGTGCAAATAATTCATTAAGCTTATGTGTTTGTATGTGTACTCATACGAACACAAAGCTGTCAAAGGTCAGGTCCTGTTGCAGAAGAGAGTTATACTTAAAATTACATGACAAAATAGGTCTGCAAGAGGTTTATGGGTAGATGTGAACCAATCAAATTGGATATTTGCTCAAAAGGAAGAAAAAAGCAGGAAAGGAGCAGGCATTAGCAATTCAATCCAATTTAACCAATACATATTAGGTCCCTCTTCAGCTCTCAGTACTGAATGTACCTTCGGCCATAGATCACAAAGGAAGCAGAGGAATAGATTGTTAAGGGAGTACCCCTTGAATCTCTGTGTTTATGTTTCTAAAACTTAGTGAATTTAAACACTTTTCTTCTTCAAATCTTAGGTCATGGATCTTATGATACCTATCTATCTAATCTAATCTAATCTATCTACATGGCAGCTACATGATGTTGGAGTCAGGAGGACCCGTGTTCAAATCTGAATTCAGACACTTACTAGCTGCATGACCCTGGGCAAATAATTTAACCCTATTTGCCTCAGTTCCTCATTTGTAAATGATCTGGAAAAGGAAATGGCAAACCACTCCAGTACTTTTGCCAAGAAAACCCCAAATAGGGTCATGGAAAGTCACTTAGACTGCAAGTCTGCCCTCCCTCCCTTTTGAGGCAATCAGGGTTAATTGACTTGGCTAGGGTCACACAGCTAGTAAATATCTGAGGCTAGATTTGAACCTAGCTCCCAGGCTGGTGCACTGTGTCACCTAGCTGCCCTCTACCAGCCCCTTGAAGGCATGGACAGTACCTTATCTATCCATCTTCGTATGCTCAGTACCCAGAATGGTATCTTTCACATTGCAAAACCTCTGTATGTGTTTGCTCACTGAGTGATCAATAGCTTTACTAAAATGACAATTGTACTAAAAATACAGTGCCTTTATTCTAAAATGATCAAAATAGGTTCTCATTTATAACATTTATTTCCCCAATCTCCAAGGTAAGCTGTGGCAAGTGGTATGATGCCTATTTTATTTTAAAATGTTGTTTTGATGTTTCATGCAATGCTTTTGTGTACTTGCTACTGCTGTAGAATCCTCCCTTGTAACAACAGAAAGATCACATCATAAGTGATCAGTCAATTCCAGTATTACAACTAGATACCTAATTTTCCCTTCCAACACAATTTGGAGACTAAACATCAGGACATACTTTCCTGACAAAAAATGAAACTATTTTTTTTTACAAAAAGACTCTACCAGTCGGGTTTTCTTTTGAAAGGCAACAGCGTGTTCTGGATAAAGAGCTAGGACAAGGAGATCTGGATTTTGCCATTGATGCAGATTTTCTATAGGACCCTTGCAACTTGACTTCTTAGTTCTTCTGGTAACTAACTCTGGAAGAATCGTGAAGCTTCAGAGTGGAGGCTGATCTGCATTAGAAGACAGTTTTCTCACCAGGTGTTCCCTATACCAATGAGATCACAGCTCTGTCTTTCAAAAAAAGGTATGAGGAAGTTACTATGTAAATGAATGATTGCTTTAAGACATATAATTCAAAGGAGATAATTTGGTAGGCAAATTGAAATCTTAAATTCAAGTGGAAAATATTGTCCTTATGACTTAATGGTGTTGTTAGGTTGCCAAGATTCACACAAAAGGCATGATTTCTGTGACACTGATAGATATTGTAAGTCCTGATTGCACCATAGAGGTAGAACTAAAGGGCTTTTAACTCTGGATAAAGTTTATAAAATTATTAAGAAATAACTTTCCCCAATAATAGTAGATATTCCCAATGAAATAGCCTACCTCTGTTGCTAACGTGAAGAGTTTTAAAAATAAGGAATATACTTCAGAGGAAATACTATGGTACCAGTCAGTCAATAAGCATTCATAAAGCTCCGTTCTCTGAATCAGTCACTGTGCTAAGCACTGCAAGTACAAAGCCAAAGTGAAATCATCCCTCCATTCAAGGAATTTACATTCCGTCATAATGTAGTTTCTCATGACATAGATGAGTTCTAACTAGGCAGTTAGGATGATTTCACTACATGACCTATGGAAAAAAGTCTTTTTGCTTTTACATCACATCTCATCATTTCACATACTTTATTTAGCCTTTAATATCCATTTCATTTTGTTACTCTTTTGCAAAAATAAAAAAATGAACAAAAAAGAAACTCTACTTGAATGCTAGCATAGAGATGAATGAGTCAACATGGTTTTTGTCTGTTGTTTAGTCACATCTGACTCTTCATGACTCTGGACTACAGCACAACAGTACTACCCATGAGGTTTTCTTGGCAAAGCTACTGGAGTGCTTTGCCATTTCCTTTTCCAGTGGATGAAGGCAAACAGAGGTTAAGTGGCCTGCCCAGATTCACACAGCTAGTAAATGTCTAGGACAGATGTGAATTCCAGTCTTCCTGACTCCAGGCCTGCTGCTGTCTCCACTGTGTCATCTACCTGCCTCTTCAGCATGATTATACACAATGAGTATAGTCCCCCATTTTAAGTACTGTAAGGAGGAAAAATCTGTGATTAGCAAATCTCATAGTAGCTCACACTGCTTGACACCAGATCTTTGGGTTCTTGGTCTATGCCTATAAGGACCAAACCACTTTCAGGATCCACAGAATTTTCTTGGGGCTTCAGATGTCCACTCTATCCACTATATCAACCAGAGAGTTAGTAGATATGAAGAAAAAGCAACAGGAATCAGTAAAGATCTGTGTTCTCTAATTTTGCCTCAAGATTAGACTGGAAAGTGGAAAGAACACTGAAAAAAGTAGGACTACTGAAATCTGGGTTCCAATTGCTGGTTCTGACTGTTTGAATTTGGATAAATCACTTTACCTCACTTTTCCTCTTCTGTAAGATAAGGGGATTGAAATAGACAACCTATTTAAGAGCACTTCTAGCTCAAAATCTCTGATCCTAGTTGTGTAACAATGGGTATTAACCTGTTGGAGATTTGTTTTCCTCATCTGTGAAAATGAGAGGATTAATGCTTATAGCACACCTCCCTCATAGGGTTGTTAATTGACAAGAATTTATTAAGCACCTATTATATGTCATGTACTAGGGAGACAAAAAAAAAAGAACTAGAACAAATGAGAAAATGCATATAACAGCTTCCTAGATGTTAGCATGCCACAATGAATGAGACTATTATTATGCCCCTGGATAGTTGGTCACTCTTTGAGATATGTCTGAATATTTGTTGATGGAGTGAATCTCATTATAGGAGCTCATACCCATTTCCTATGATTGTCTAGCATCCAGCAGATGCTAGGTGTAATATATGGTAGCTATAGATCTCAACTGGAAGTTTTTTGCAAAAACCTATTTTCTTTGAACCATATGCATCCAGTGAATCTGTACTAAGAAAAAAAGATTATAGTCTACATATGCTGTGTAAGTCAGAAGCCAATACAACCTAAATTGAGGAAAATCAATAAAGCAGGGACCTTAACATGTTGGATCTTGGCGCTGAGAAGAATGTGGCCAGCATTCAGATTAGTTCAATGAAATGAAGACAATTTAGCCACACTCATTTGTCTACATTCTGTTGGAGAGGAAAGAAAAGGTCAGTTTGAGGCATGTCAGGGAAGCCTGGGGCTTGAAAATTTTGGCCAACCTGTAGGCTCAGAGTTCAAACACAGGATTGAAGGATGTCGCTCAGACCACATCTGTGGGAGGAGAATCCCCAGCTTGAAATTTCAGGGCTTTTAGAGGTATGTGAATAGAGGCTTTTGGATGTCTCAAAGCCCAATTCACCCAGCAGCTCAGCTCATCTGGAAAGCAGAATCAGGCACCCAGGGCAGTTCATTTATTGACCTAGCTTTGCAGGACCTAAGCTCCCTTTAAATCCACCTCCCCTCTACATATAAATCCTCTATTCTGGGTACTCTCAACACTCATGTTCCTGACCCTCTGTGTCTGTTCATCTCCTTTCTCTTGGTTTGGTTGACCTTTCCTGTCAATCCAGTGAATCTTACTCAACCTTCAGCCTTTTTGACATGAAACTTTCCCGTAAGGGACCTCTTGAGGTATGTTCTGTAAATCTTTAACAACTAGTTCCTTAAGAAAAACGAATTGTATAGAGGATAAACTTTTAAGTTTAATCTGCATTATTAGGATTTTCTCCATTAATTTTTTAAACATAGAAATTAACAAAACAATAAATTAAGCCCTGATTTGTAGCATTCACCAATTTCTGAGGTAGAAGTTCTCACACTGAAAATTTAACAATCAAGTCTTGCTTGTGGGAGCTGGTTCCAGCACAACTCTGTACCTTTCTCAACTACTATTGTACCTTTGGTCTTTCAGACTCTTTTGTCATTGATTTTGACTACTTTTTATGATTATCTTTTTATGTCTAGTTCAATGATCTCATCTCCTAATCAGATTCTAGGCTCTGTGAAGAGACAGGAGCTCTGCCTTCTGCATCTTCAAAGAAAACTGAAGCAAAAAAAATATATGCTTCAACCTCTTCAAATCTACAGAGTTAATTAGTACTCTCTCTGGGGGTGGATAGCATTTTTTCCTCATGGTCCTTTGGAATTGTCTTGGATCATCTCAATCAGTAGAGTATCATCATAAAATTGCTGTTTCTATGTACAGCGTGCTCTTGGTTCTGCTTACTTTGTTGTGCATCAGTTCAGATATGTCTTCTGAAACCTTCTTGCATTTCATTTCTTAGAGCATAATATTATTCTATTACAATTATGTACCACATCATGTTTAGCCATTCCCCAGTTGATGGGCATCCCTTCAATGTCCAATTCTTTGCCACCATAAAGAGAACTGCTATAAATACTTCTGTACAAATAGGTCCTTTCCCCTTCAAAAAAAATCTCTTTGGGATACAGACCTACTAATGGTATTGCTGGGTCAAAGGGTGTGTGCAGTTTTGTAACCCTTTGGGCATAGTTTCAAATTGCTCTCCAGAATAGTTGAACCAGTTTACAACTCTACCAACACCGCATTATTGTTCTAGTTTTTCCATATACCCCCCAGCATTTGTCATTTTCCTTTTCTATCATGTTAGTCAATGTGATAGGTGGTATCCCAGAGTTGTTTTAATTTGCATTTCTCTTATCAACAGTGCTGATTTAGAGCATTTTAAAATATGACTATATATTGCTTTGATTTCTTGGTCAGAAAATTGCCTATTCATATCCCTTGACCATTTATTAATTTGAGAACGATTCAGAATTTTATAATTTTGACTCAATTCCTATATGTCCTTCGAAATAAGGCCTTGACCAGAGAAACTTGCTGTAAAAATCTACCACCAACACCACAATTTCCTGCTTTCCTTCTAATCTTGGCTGTACTGGTTTTGTTTGTTCAAAAACAGATTAATTTCTTATAATTAAAGTTATGTATTTTACATCCTGTGATTTCCCCCCTTCTCTTGTTTGGTCATAAATTCTTCCCTTATTCATAGATCTGACAGGTAGATGTTTCTATCCTCCCCTAATTTGCTTACGATACCACCATTTCTAAATCATGTGCTTATTTTGACCTTAAATCATGACCTGTTTTGGTATATTGTGTGACATGTTAGTCTATACCTAGTTTCTGCAAAACTACTTTTCAGTTTTTCCAAGACACACAGAAATTTTTATGTTTAAATAGCCTATAATCATCAGGCATCTTTATTATTAGCCATGTATATATTAGAGAGATGTAGTTTCAGGTCATGATTAGATAGAACTGGCTTTGGATTCAGGAAGAGCTGACTTCAAGATCCACCTCTGACACATACTGGCTGTGTGATCCTGGGCTAGTCACAATCTCTCAGTGCCTTAGGCAACTCTCTAGCAATCTGCTTGGGCAGATTGAGTTTCTAGGCTAGAAATTCTTTATAACAATGAAATTCTAGGCCAGGTCTGAATGAGTGAGTAAATGAGTGAACGAATACAAAGCTACAGTGGAGTCCCTAACTTTCAATTCTTTCTCCCCAAATATTCATAGGATCCCCCTGTGGGATCCTATATGGAGGGGACCATAGAGATCAGAGTTTCTTCAGTATGGTACAGTGGAAAGAGTATTGGATCTGGACTCACAGGAGTCAGAGGACCTGGGTTCAAAACCTGCCTCTGTCCATTTGACTTGTCTGACTTTCAGCAAGTCACATCCCTGGGCCTTAGTTTCTTCATCTGAGAAGTGAGCTTGGACTAGGTAGCCTCTGAGGTCCCTCCTAGCTCTCAGTCTGTAAGCAGATAGCTACATTTCCTCACCCTCCTTTGTTTTTTTACAGATAAGGAAAATGAGGCTAGAGATAGGAATAAACTTGCTGGCAAACACACAGGGAGTAAGCGGCAGATCTGGGATCACAATGCAAAGCCTTAGACTCCCAAACCAGTGCTTCCATGTGGTACGAAATGGAACCTCAGATCTCACATTCGTTATCTAATTATTTGATTATACATTTCAATAGTTAGTTATAATCATAACTGATAGTTGTGTAGTGTTCTCATGTCTGTAAAGCGTTTTATCACATATAAGAACCAAAACAAGTCTCTGAGGAAGGTAATACAAGGGCCCATTTTCCAGGTGAGAAAACTCTACCTCACTAAAGTGCAGTGAATCACCCATGGTCACAAATCTGATAAGTACCGGAGAGGGGATTTGAACTCAGATTTTCTTGACTTGATGCTCAGCACTCTCTCTATTCACTGCACCATGATGTTATGCTCCAAGATAGGGAAAACCCTGTGTATCTCTGTCCATCCCAGGGATGACTACTTGGTACTTCTGAAGCTCCTAGATGGGGGACTTTCACTAAGCCACACTGCACTCAAGGACCCTTGTAGAGGGCTCCGCACTCATCCTTCCAATGAAGAAGGAAAGAGAAATCCCTTATGATTGGATGAAATAGCCAAGTGGATTTTGCTAGTCTCAAAGTGATTCCTGGAGCAGCAATTCATCCGCGACCCATGGCTGCTTGTACAGAACAAAGGTAGTGGGGGAGGGGGACACCAGCTCTCTAACGGTTTGGTTCTAGGTCCAAACAGAAAGAAATCCCATCTGATAGTACAGTCTTCTCCCTGGAAGCCTGCAATAAATGTGATGGCTCTGTAATTTATCTTATACCACGTTATCAGCAGCACCTTCTTTAAATGGCCTTGTTGTTCTTGGTTACAGCCACCCATGGTGAATTAAGGCAAGCTCCTTAATAATGAAGACTCTCCCTGTGTTCAGTCTCAATGAAATAGCCAATTAAAAAACACCAACAACAAACCTACTGGCTCAAAAAGCCATGCCTGTTTCGAATTGTTCAGAATTATAAAATCTAGTGCCAGACAATTATTATTTTAAATATGTGTATATCTAGATATTTCCAAGTACCAGATTTTAGATGGACATCCATGCAAGGGAGCCAGGGGCAAACAAGCAAGGGTGAGTTAAAAAGATTGGTTAAAAGGATAAGAATAGTATTAGAAAACAAGAACCTTGGGACCATCGAGGTCCTGTGAGAAAATTCCAAGGATAAGAAATAAGGATCTTTTATGTGAATATTTGTTGTCTGAAGGAGATAGAAGGATAAAGCCCTCTTGTTTAGGGAGATGTAATCATGATAACAGATGACAAAGAAAATAATTTTTCAATATGGATTTTGCTTCTCTCCTTACTGTCAAGAAAAGCTGTGATCAAATCAAGGATGAATAAAGATGGATAAGAGTGGAAGCCTAAGACAGGTGAAGAGACATGAAGAGATTCAGATCCCATAACTCGGGGAGATTGGAGCTTTGGCCCCAAGTGCTGGTGTCTGTATTCTCCCTATGCCTGTCTTTGTTGGACACTCTCTTTTCTTCCCAATCTCCAAAGGGGAGCAGACCATACTTTCTAGGGAAGGGGGTCTTAATCTCTTTGGTGCCATGGCCTCCTCTGGCAGTCTGGTAGAGCCTATGGGTCCCTTCTCAGAAGAGTGTTTTTAAATGCATAAAATAAAATGCATGGGATGAGGATTTCAAAGGGGACCAACTACATTATGATTATCAACATTTTTAAAAAAACAAATTCTTGGGCTTCAGAGTAAGAATCCACTTCCCCAGCTCAGTTATAGCTAGAAGTTTACTGACCTCCTTCCCCTTCTTTCTTCGCCCCTACCAAAAAAAATAGCCTAGGGTATAAAATTTCCTATTTCTGGATCTGAAGATATAAGCTTAGTTAACATGTCCAGTATATCGGGTGTCCCAAAAGTCTTAGTGAAGTTTGAAGTTTATTAAAGACTTTTGAGACACTCTTTTTCCAAGGACCCCAGGCACAGATGAGCTATTACTAGATGTTATCCTGGAATGATTATTGCTAATCATTGAGAAATCATGATGCATGAAAGAAATATTCATGAGATCATTAGCCTAGAGCCAGGAGAGATGTAATACATCATCTCTGTTTTCAGAAGAAACAGTGGAACCCAGAGAGGTTAAGTTACTTGCCCAGGCTAACCCAGGGAGGGAGGGTCAGCACTATGGTTTGAACTCAGGTGCTGGGATTCCATCGTCATTTTCGCCTTTTCCACAGAGTCCTATGTCCCCTCTAAGGCTACCTATTCCACTTTTGGATGATTGTATCATGATGATAAAGATTCTAACACTGAGGATAAGGCTGCTTCCTTCACTCTACCCATTTCTAGTTCTACCATCCTGGAGCCAAACCAAATAAGTCTAATTCCTTTTTCAGTGAAATCCCTTCAAGTACTTGAATATAGTCAGAGTTATCTCTTATTCATGGTAAAAAAAACCCAAAACAAAACAATTCCTAGGTGGCATGGCTCCAAGTCCTCTGGAGCTATGCCAGCTTATTCATGCCTTTTCTAAAGTGTGACAACCAGAACTGAGCACAGTCCTCCAGGTGTTGTCTGACCAAGAATGGGTGCCGCGGAATAGTCACTCTACTCATTCAGGTCACCACATCTTCATTAATGTAGCATGAGATCCGAAGACTTGGAAAAAAACTACCGACACTGTACTTACTTAAAAAGAAAACAAAATAAAAACCCAGTACCTTGGAGTAGAAACATCACTGTCATCAATCTGTATGCCTACTTTCTCATCACTCTGAAATCTCTGTAAATGTGGTCTATGTAGGTATGAAAGGTATGCTTGATGAAAATGTGAGAAGAGAGAAGAAAGAATTTCACACATCCTTTTTAAATGCTTTTTGTTTTTAAATGATTTTCATTTATGAAAAGTCCCTCCCCACCATCTGCTACCCAGAGAGCTGTTCCTTATAAATCAATTAAATAAAGAGAGGAAAAAAGAATTTCAGTCATCCACTGAGTCTGGCAGTACATTTAGTGTTGCACACCCATAGTTCCCCACCTCTCCAGTGAAGGAGGCAGCTACATTTTCTTATGTTTTCATCAAGGATAGGCTTATTCACAAAGTGTACACAGCATTGAGTTTCTGGGATTTCTGTTGTTCTTTATTCTTATATTATACTATATGTATATGCCATTTTACTGGTTTTCCTTACTTCACAGAAGCCAGTTCATGTGCATCTTTTCTTGCTGCTCTGAATTCTTCATATTCATCATTTCTTATGGTACAGTGATAATCTATCATGTTCAGGTACTGCAAATTCACCAGTGCATTCGTCAGTTGATGGTATCTATTTTATTTCTTCTTCTTCTGGTTCTGCTTCTGTTGCTGCTGCTGCCACTTCTGCTTTTTCTGCTGTTCTCATATGTGTGTGTGTGTGTGTGTGTGTGTGTATGTGTATGTGTGTGTGTGTGTGTGTGTGTGTGTAATGCTTGCTGTGTGCCAGGCACTGCGCTAAGTGCTTTACAATTATCTCATTTGATCCTCACACCACCCTTGTAAGGTAGGTGTTATTGTTATCCTCATTTTACAGATGTGGAAACTGAGGCAAACAGGTGAAGTGACTAGCCTGAGGAGACACAACTAGTAACTATCTGAGGTCACATTTGAATTCAAGTCTTCCTAACTCCAGGCCTCGTACCTTGTCCATCTGTTCCCCCAGAATGCTAGTAGCACAAAAAGTGCTGCTATAAAGACTTCAGTGTCTATGGGAGCTTTCTTTTTGTCTCAGACAGTTCTTTATAGCAGGCCACAGCTTTACAGTCACATAATGGACAGAGATTTGTGGAGGAAAAAAGCACTTGATTCAGTAGAGCCCAAAAACCTCAGGGACATCTCTATTGCCTCTTAGAGAAAATACTAACTTCTCTGTTTGGCATTCAGAACCCAAAGTCCATCACAACTTGGCTTTAGCCTACCTTTCTGCTTTTCTTTTTCAAACACAGAATGACTCATCCAGTCATGTGGCTGATAAGAAACTGAGTCCCTGATTCAAATTTGGGTCGTTTGACTCAGAAATCCATTATAGTTATCAATGCACAAAAGAAAGCATTCCCTACGCCTAGGTTAAAATCATACAGAATTCCTCAGGTGGTACCTTTGTTTTTCAGA
Organism: Notamacropus eugenii; assembly: GCF_028372415.1. Taxonomy (NCBI): domain Eukaryota; kingdom Metazoa; phylum Chordata; class Mammalia; order Diprotodontia; family Macropodidae; genus Notamacropus; species Notamacropus eugenii. The sequence goes on along the minus strand of NC_092874.1, from coordinate 29,659,950 downwards.
CCTTCCTTTGAAGGACATTAGCCTTAAGGAAGACATAAAATAGGGGAATGTGCTTGTTAGAGGTGTTTTTTTTCCTTTTCCAATGTCCTGGCAAATGGCCTTTACAACTTCCCGAGGTAAGAGGGACTCCCTATAGATGGTAATGTTTCCAAATGTTTGTGTTTGCACAAATAACTTGGGTAACTCACTTAACTTTTCTGGGTCTCAGTTCTCTCATAGGTGCCTCTAGCTGCGAGGACTGCTGACAGGCAGAGAGATGGAGTCAGAATTAGGCTGCTTTGGTGAAATTACAGCCAATAATTCAATCAGCAGGCATTTGCCAAGTGTTGTTGATGTACCAGGTACTATGCTAGGCACTAGAAATACAAAGAAAAACCAAAAACAGCCCTTGAGGAGCTGGCATCCCAATGGAGACAACTATAAATAACAAAGTGTGTATTGAAGAAGTAGAAGCTCTCTTAGAGGGAAAGATAAACACACGGAGGGACCAAGACGGGCTTCATGCCAAGGGAGGCTCTTGAGCTGAGTCCTAAAGGTAGTCAGGGATTCTAAGAAGTGGAAGTAAGGAGGGAGAGCATTCCATGCATCAGGGACCCTAACTCAAAGGTATGGAGGTGGGAGATGACTTGTCATGTATAGGGAATTGCAAATAGGATGGTATGGATGGAACGTATAGTATGTGCAAGGGGAATGTTGTGTAAGAAGGCTGGAAAGATAGGATAGAACTGGGTTGTAAAGAGCTTTAGGTACCAGAAAGAATAGTTGATATTACATTGCTGTTCATTTGTTGAGTTGTGTCCAACTCTTTCACTTTATTTGTGTGAAAAGTGTTTTGTTTTGTGTTCATATAGTCTCTGTGTTTGTTTTGGCAAGTAGACTCCCAAATATTTTATAGTGTCTACAGTAACTTTAAATGGGATTTCTCTTTCTGTCTCTCGCTGCTGGGCATTAGTAATATATAGAAATGCAGATGATTTATGTGGGTTTATTTTGTATCCTGCAATTTTCCTAAAGCTGTTTATTATTTCAAGTAGTTTTTTACTTGATTCTCTAGAATTCTCTAAGTATATATCATATCATCTTCAAAGAGCAATAACTTAGTTTTTTCTTTTCCTGTTCTAATTCCTTCTATTTCTTTTTCTTCTCTTATTGCTAAAGCTAACATTCCTAGTACCATATTGAATAACACTGGTGATAATGGACATCCTTGATTCACCCCTAATCTTATTGGAAATGCATCTAGCTTATCCCTATTACATATAGTGCTTGCTGATGGTTTTAGGTAGGTGGTACTTATTATTTTAAGGAAGGCTCCATTTGTTCCTATGCTCTCCAGTGTTTTCAATAAGATTGGCCATGTCTGCATGGGTGCCTCCTATGCACCCTGTGCTCCCCGAGCCAGTGTAACAGATCCTTCCTGTCCATCTTTCAGCCTGTCCTGGGCTGGAAATCTGCCACACTCTGTCTCCCAGTGGATTCTGCCACTCTAAAATTCATTCGGATTTACTTCTTTGAGGTATCTGAAGGAATTTGTGGATGAGCTCAGGTGTGTCTCTGCTTTCACTCCACCATATTGGTTCCACCCCTCATGTCCAACTCTTTGGGATTCCATGTATTTGTCTACTGGGTTTTGGTGGCAAAGATATTGGAGTAGTTTGCCATTTCCTTCTCCCGTGTGTTCCCATTTTTCAGTTGAGGAACTGAGGCACATAGGGGTTAAGTGACTTACGTAGAGTCTCACAGATAGTGAGTGTTTGAGGTCAGATTTGAACTTAAGTCTTCTTGATTCCTGGAGGTAATAGCTAGCCACTGGAGTTAGAAGAGTCACATGGTCAGACCTTACATTAAGAAAATCACTGGCAGCTGTGTGAGGCTACACTGATATGGGGAGAGACTTGAGGCAGGAAAATTTGTTAAATGACTATTTTAAGAGATCACAAGAAAAGTTGATGGAGACTTTAACTGGGTTGGTGACTGTGTGAGCATAGAGAAAAAGGGGACGTGTACAAAAGATTTTGTAGAGAAGAAAATAACAAGATTTGGCAGCTGAATGGATATATGTGAGATGAGGAAGAGTGAGTAGATAATTACACTGTTTGGGATCCTGACTGACTAGAAAGATTCTGATGTCCTTGACCATAGTTGAGAAATTCTAAAAAGAGGTCAATTTTGTTTTAGACATTTCAAATTAGAGATGCCTAGAGGACCATTTCATTTGAAATATCCATTGAGCAGTTAGTGATGTAGGAATAGATCTCAGGAGAGCAACTGGGGCTAGATATATAGATCTGGGAATGAGTAGCATAGTGATGCTAATTTAATCCATGGGAACTGACATCAAATTTAGACACAGAAGAGGCCCGAAGACAGAGGTTTGGGGATTTTCTAACATCTTCTCATTCATTTATCTCTTATTCTTGACCCAGCTCCTGTTCCACTGGAAGTCTTTATATTTATTGCTTGAGAAAATGAGACTATTGTTTGCCTTAAACTCTTGGCTAGTAATGGAACCAGGAATAGAGACCACCCAGTAAGTCTTTTCCCTCTAAAGAAGGGCCATAAATAGACAAGCCCTTGGGAAGCACTAATTTCTTTTACAAATGTAACTTTCTCCTCAGGTCTTTCTTAAAATAAGAAAATGACAAATTTTTAGAACCATTCTAATCAGAGTAAACTAAAAACAGCAGCTCACCAGAGAGTAGTCAGTGTAATAGTGGGTGAAGTGGAGGTGCTGAGTGAATAGCTCCATTTACTCCCATCTTCCTTCACTGATCTATTCTCTTGTTTCCCCTGGGGCACTTGACTCACACATTTTACTACTTAGGAAATTTCTTCCATCAAAACTGAAAGGCATATTTAAAAAGTTTTTTTTTCAAAGCTCAAATAGCTTTGTGTTAAGCAATGTACAGTGGAGAAGAAACAATCATGGGTCTGTGCCCTTTAGAATCTCATGATTAAACCTGAGTGGCAATTCTACTGTATTGTCATCCAAAATCCTAAAATCCTGAGGGAGGAGAGAGTGAGGTAGAAAGATACTGTAGCCCAAGTTCTATGAACTGGGTGACTTGGTTAATTGGAAAGAATATCACTGGCTCTGCAATGAGAAGATCTGGGTTCAAATCTTACTGATTCCATGTGTGATAATGAACAATTCACTTTTCTCTGCTACAGCTTCTTTATATCTGCAGAATGCAAGGGTTGAACTAGGCATTTGAGTACCCTTTGAACTCTAGACTCATTGGAACAGAGGTTTTTTTCATATAAATTTATTTTCAGTTTTCAATATTAACTTCCACAAAATTCCCTTTCCTCCGATCTGTCCTCCCTTCTTTCACCCCCCTCTCCCCTTCCCTATATCCCATTGCTTATTTATCTTATTTCCTAGTTGCATGTGAAAACAACCTCTAACATTCTTTTTTAAAGCTTTTGAGTTCCACATTCTATGCCTTCCCCCCCCCCTCACCCATCCTCATTGAGAAGGCAAGCAATTAGATAAAGGTTATACATGTGTAGTTGCGGCAGCTAGGTGGTGCAGTGGATAGAGCACCAGTGCAGGAGTCAGGAGGACCTGACTCACCTCAGACACTTAACACTCACTAGATGCGTGACCTTAGGCAGGTCACTTAACCCCAATTGTCACATCCTGGGTCATCTCCAGTGGTCCTGATGAATATCTGGTCACTGGATTCAGATGCTCTGGAGGAGAAGTGAGGCTGGTGACCTGCACAGCCCTTCCTCACGCAAAACAAAGTCAAGTGCAAGTCATGTCATCATTTCTCTGATGGCATGGTCTTCTTCAGTCACAAAGGATGAACACACACACGTATGGTCATGCAAAACACCTCCATAAAAGTGATGTTGTGAAAGACCAACTATATTTCCCTCTATCCTGTCCTGCTCTCCATTCATTCAGTTCTCTCCTTTGACCTATCTCTCTACCAAAGGACTTGCTTCTGATTACCCCTTCCCCCAATCTGCCATCCCTTCTATTATCCCCCCCTTTTTATCCCCTTCCCCTCCTGCTTTCCTGTACGGTAAGATAAACTCTATACCCAATTGAGCATGTATGCTATTCCCTCCTGAAGCCAAATCCAATGAAAGGAAGGCTCACTTATTCCCGTCACCTTCCCCTTCTTCCCCTCCATTTTAAAAGCTTTTTCTTTCATTTTTTACATGAGATGATTTACTACATTCCACCTCTCCCTTTCTCTTTCCCCTGGTACATTCCTATGAACCCTTAATTTTGGTTTTTTAGATATCATCCCTTCATATTTAGCTCAGCCTGTTCTCTCTCTCTCTCTGTCCACACAGACACAGACACAGACACAGACACAGACACACACACACACACACACACACACACTCCAACTAATACTGAGAAAGGTTTCATGAGTAACAAATATCTTTCTGGGTAAGAATATAAACAGTTCAACTTTAATAAGTCCCTTATGATTTCTTTTTCCTGTTTACCTTTTCATGTGTCTCTTGATTTTTGTATTTGAAAGTCATTTTCTATTCAGCTCTGGTCTTTTCAACAAGAATGCTTAGAAGTCCTCTGTTTCATGAAGTTTCATTTTTCCTCTGAAGTATTATACTCAGTTTTTCTGGGTAGGTGATTCTTGGTTTTAATCCTATCTCCTTTGACCTCTGGAATATCATATTCCAAGCCCTCTGATCCCTTAGGGTAGAAGCTGCTAAGTCCTGTGTTATCCTGATTGTGTTTCCACAATATTTGAATTGTTTCTTTCTCCTTGACCTGGGAACTCTGAAATTTGGCTACAATATTCCTAGGAATTTTCCTTTTAGGATCTCTTTCAGGAAGTGATTGGTGAATTCTTTTCATTTCTCTTTTACCTTCTGGCTCTAGAATATTAGGGCAGTTTTCCTTGATCATTTCTTGAAAGATGATGTCTAGGTTCTTTTTTAGATCATGGCTTTCAGGTAGACCAATAATTTTTAAATTATATCTTCTAGATCCATTTTTCCAGGTCAGTTGTTTTTCCAATGAGATACTTTACAATGTCTCCTATTTTTTTCATTCTTTTGGTTTTGTTTTATAATTTCTTGATTTTTCATAAAATCATTAGTTTCCATTTGCTTCATTCTAATTTTTAAAAAATTATTTTCTTCAGTGAGCTTTGGGACTTCTTTTTCCATTTGGCTCATTCTACTTTTTAAGGCATTCTTCTCCTCATTGACTTTTAGGACCTCTTTTGCCATTTGGGTTAGTCTAATTCTAAAGGTGTTATCTTCTTCAGCATTTTTGGGGGTTTCCTTTAGCAAGCTCTTGACTTGTTTTTCATGATTTTCTTGTATCACTCTCATTTCTCGTCCCAATTTTTCCTTACTTCTCTTACTTGATTTTCAAAATCCTTTTTGAGCTCTTCCATGGCTTGAGATCAATTCATGTTTTCTTTAGAGGCTTTGGATGCAGGAGCTTTGGCTTTGTTGTCTTCTTCTGACTATATGTTTTGATTTTCCTTGTTACCAATCTCTTCACTGAGAAAGTAAGAATCTATAGTATGTTTCTTTTTCCCCATTTTCTCATTTTCCCAGGAAGTTATTTCACTTTTGAGCTTTGTGAAGTGGAGGTCTCCAGAAGCAGCCTCCATTTCAGCAGTGGCTGCAGCCACCCTAGGGCAGGGGCCAGACCACATTACTCTCTCAGCTAGGTGAGACACCCTTCCCACTGACCTTTGAAGCTGTCTTTAGCATTTGTGGGTTGAAAAGTCTGCAGCCACCAGCAATTCAGTCCCCTAAGGCCTGCTCCTGCTCAATCCAGCTGGCATGGTGCATATCAAGTTACGTTCCATTCCCACTCTTGTGCAATAGACCCTTTCCATCAACCTTCAGATTGTCTTGGGCTAGAAATTTGCTTCAGTCTGTCATTTTGTGGTAAAATTTGTTTAGAGTCATTTTCTACAGGTTTTTTTGAGGAGGTTCAGGGAGAACTGTATCAGGTCATACTCCACCATCTTGACTGTGCCAGAACAGAAGGTTTTTAAACTTTTCATATCATGAATTCCATTTGGTACAGTCTGGTGGAGTCCTTTGGACCCCTTTTCAAAATAATATTTTTAAATGCATAGAAGAAATTACATAGGACTACAGAGGATACCAAGTCTATTGAAATGCAGTTATCAAGATATGAAAAAAACTCAAGTTTTAATGCTCCAAGTTAGGCATTTTAAAAAGGAAAAACCTTCTTGTGATCAAAGATTGCTTCCATCTTTGTACTTACATCTCCAGCACCAGGTGCATCATAGATGATTGATTAAGCTTAACAATTGATGTTCCCAGAGTGAGCACTATGTCTTTCAGTTTGTCAACAAGCATTTATTTAGTGACTTCTGTGTGCCAGACACTGTGCTAAGTTCTGGGGATACATAGAAAGTAAAAGGTAGTCCTTGCACTCAATGAATTTAGAGTCTAATGTGATACTTTGGAATTAGAGTAATATGATATTTTTAAAATTTCATTTTTTAATCAGCTACTTACTTGCATGTGTTTCTGTTCATTGGAAATAAGAGTCAACCACAAATAAAAGTCTTTAGAATCACAAAATTTGGAATTAAAAAGTATCTTTGCCACCAGATGGTATAAAATGTGAATCCCCACTACAACATAGCAGTGAGTAGTCATCCAAAGTAGTGCCTATTGTCACTCACCCTTTATTTGGAAGTCACCAGTGGTGAATGGAGGGACACACCTATTACCTCCAGAAACAATCTACCCCAGCTTTGAATAGGGTGTATTCAAGGAAGACTAAAATTTCTGGTTTGAGGGCTGCCAAGTCCTTTTTGGGGCTGCTTTCCACATTTGGTGTCCACTTGATTCACCTAACTCATTTTGGCTCCAAGAAGCTACAATATACATGGTGATCACACATCAATAAACCATTTCAGCCATGAGCTAAACCAGGTTGAGAGTAATGGAGGGGTCTCAGAACTATCAGTGGTTTAGAGGAATGTCTACCCCAAGCATATGAAGACCTCCCCTGGTGGAATGAGTATATGAGAACACTTTGTTCCAATGGCCATGATGGCAGCTGAAGCACGTGCTGTGGAATGCTTAGAATTCGGTTAGACATCAAAGGTGCCAAGGTCATCCACTGCATCTTGAGCCATCACCAGTCATCTTGATTCTGTCCTGCCATTGAACTGTGATGATTCTGGAAGAGAGAGTGAGGCCAATGATTTCATGCAACTCCACCCCACTTAAATCCAATTTATACATGAATCAAGAGATCTCACTCATACCATTTTACCATTTTTACCTATCTCAAAGCCCTTTAGCAATGGCAAGTGTTGAAGGACAGGTGTGGATCCACTGGGAGCTGTAGTCCCAACCCTGCACACAGGTGATCCAGGCCATAAGGTCATCTCACTGGAAGCAGCAGTGGATTTGGCAGCCCCTTGGATGTCTGAGCAGCCTTTTAAGGATCACACTGCTCACCTCCTGGTATGAGAAAGGGGCTAGAAAAAGTGCCCTAAAAATTATCTGCTTATCCAAACTTGATCTGGTTATTGTGGCAGTCAGGGATCCTACTCTGCAGTTGAAACACAAAAATATGTACAAAACCTTCTTTATAGTACAGTTTAAGGTTTGGTAGCGCTAGGCCACCTTCCCAAGCATTTCTTTTCATTAGTCCCTTTGATATTCTGGACCTTTTGTTTTTCCAAATGAATTTTGATATTATTTTATCCAGCTCTAGAAAGTAATTGTCTGATAGTTTAATTGGTATGGCACTAAATAAGTATATTAATTTGGGTAGAATTGTCATTTTTATTATATTAGCACGGCCTACCCATGAGCAACTAATGTTTTTCCACTTACTTAAATCTGACTTTATTTGTGCAAAAAGTGTCTTGTAATTGTGTTCATATAGTCCCTGGGTTTGTTTTGGCAGGTAGACTCCTAAGTATTTTATACTGTCTACCCTAACTTTAAATGGGATTTCTCTTTCTATCTCTTGCTGTTGAACTTTGTTGCTAATATATAGGAATGCAGAGGATTTGTGTGGGTTTATTTTGTACCCTGCAACTTTGCCAAAGTTGTTTATTAATTCAAGTAATTTTTTACTTGAATCTCTGGGATTCTCTAGGTAAATCATCATATCATCTGCAAAGAGTGATAACTTAGTTTCTTCTTTGGCTATTCTAATTCCTTGAATATCTTTATCTTGTCTAATTGCTACAGCTAACATTTCTAGTACCATATTGAATAATAGTGGTGATAATGGACAACCTTGTTTCACGCCTGATCTTATTGGGAATGCATCTAGCTTATCCCCATTGCATATAATGCTTGCTGAAGGTTTTAGATAGATACTGCTTATTATTTTATGGAAAGTTCCCTTTATTCCTACGTTCTCCAATGTTTTTAGTAGGAATGGATGTTGTATTTTGTCAAAAGCTTTTTCTGCATCTATTGAGATAATCATGTGGTTTTTGTTAGCTTTGTTGTTGATGTGATCGATAATGCTAATAGTTTTCCTAATATTGAACCAGCCCTGTAGTCCTGGTATGAATCCTACCTGATCATAATGTATTAATCTCGTGATAAGATGCTGTATTCGTTTTGCTAAAATCTTATTTAAAATTTTTGCATCTATATTCATTAGGGAAATTGGTCTATAATTTTCTTTCTCTGTTTTGTCTCTTCCTGGTTTGGGTATCAAAACCATATTTGTATCATAGAAAGAATTTGGGAGGACTCCTTCTTCCCCAATTTTCAAGAATAGTGTATGTAGTATTGGAATTAACTGTTCTTTAAATGTTTGATAGAATTCACTTGTGAATCCATCTGGCCCTGGAGATTTTTTCCTAGGGAGTTCATTGATGGCTTGTTCAATTTCTTTTTCTGAGATGGGGTTGTTTAAGTATTCAACTTCCTCTTCTGTTAATCTGGGCAATTTGTATTTTTTAAAATATTCATCCATCTCGTTTAGATTGTCGAATTTGTGGGCATAAAGTTGGGCAAAGTAGTTTCTAATTATTGTTTTAATTTCCTCCTCATTGGAGGTGAGTTCACCCCTTTCATTTTTAATGTTAGTAATTTGGTTTTCTTCTTTCTTTTTTTTGATCAGATTAACCAAAGGTTTATCAATTTTATTAGTTTTTTCATAAAACCAACTATTGGTTTTATTTATTAATTCAATAGTTTTCTTTATTTCAATTTTATTAATCTCTCCTTTGGTTTTCAGTATTTCTAATTTGGTATTTACTTGGGGATTTTCAATTTGTTCTTTTTCTAGCTTTTTCAACTGCAAGCCTAAGTCATTGATCTCCTCTTTCTCTATTTTATTTATGTAAGCATTCAGAGATATAAAACTTCCCCTAATAACTGCTTTTGCAGTGTCCCATAAGTTTTGGTGCGTTGTCTCACTATTGTCATTCTCTTGAATGAAGTTGTTGATTGTTTCTATGATTTCTTCTTTAACCCAATCCTTCTTTAGAATTAGATTATTTAGTTTCCAATTGATTTTTGGTTTCTCTTTCCATGGCCTTTTATTACATGTAATTTTTAATGCATTATGATCTGAAAAGGATGCATTGATTATCTCTACCTTTCTGCACTGGATTGTGAGATTTTTATGTCCTAGTACATGGTCAATTTTTGTAAATGTTCCATGTACCGCTGAGAAAAAGGTATATTCCTTTCTATTCCCATTTAATTTTCTCCAAAGATCTATCATATCTACCTTATCCAGAGTTTTATTTACCTCCTTAACCTCTTTCTTGTTTATTTTGAGGTTGGATTTATCGAGTTCAGAGAGGGGGAGGTTGAGGTCCCCCACTAGTATAGTTTTGCTATCAATTTCTTCCTTCAACTCCCCCAACCTCTCCTCTAAGAATCTGGATGCTATACCACTTGGAGCATACATGTTTAGTAATGATATTGCTTCATTGTCTATGGTGCCTTTTAGCAGGATATAGTTTCCATCCTTATCCCTTTTGATTAGATCTATTTCTGCTTTCGCTTTGTCTGAGATTAGGATTGCTACTCCTGCCTTTCTTACATGAGCTGAAGCACAATATATTCTGCTCCATCCTTTGACCTTTATCCTATGTGTATCCCCCCGTTTCAAATGTGTTTCTTGTAAGCAGCATATTGTTGGATTATGGCTTTTAATCCATTCTGCTATCCGTCTCCGTTTTATGGGAGAATTCATCCCATTCACATTCACTGTTATGATTACAATCTGTGTATTTCCCTCCACCCTCTTTCCCACCATTTGTGCTTTTAACTCTCCCGTCTCCCTTCCCCTCCTCAATAGTATTCACTTTTCTCCCCCTCCTCCTGCAGCCTTCCCCTCCTTCTTTTAGCCCCCCTCCCTTTTAGTCCCCTTTACTCTTATTGCTTCTTTCCTCCCTTTTAGCCACCCTCCCCTTTCTTCCCCCTTCCCCTCCTACTACCTATAGAGCTAGTTAGGCTTATCTACTTAAGATTATTGTTCCCTCCTTTGAACAAATCAGATGAGAGTACCTCTCAAACAATGCTCATCTCCCTCCCCTCCTTCCCTCTACTATAGTTTTGTACTTCTTCCTGTGATATAATTTGCCATTTTCTGCTTCCCCCTTTCCACACCTCCTATTACATTCCCTTCTCATACTTAAATCATATTTTTGCCATGACATCATTTACTTTATGCCCGTTCCCTCTACATATATCCCTTTTATCATAATAGCTGCACAGTTCTCAAGATTAACAGGTATCATCTTCCCTTACAGGGAGGTAAACAGATTGCCCTAATTGAGTTGCAAGTTTTTGTTTTTGTTTTTTCCCCTCTGTTTACCTTTTTATGATTCTCTGGAGACCTGCATTTGAAGATCAAATTGTCTATTGAGTTCTGGTGTTTTGGTCAGGAAGCTCTGGAAATCCCTTATTTCGTTGAATGACTTTCTCCTTGCCTGAAATGTTATGCTGAACTTTGCTGGGTAGTTGATCCTCGGTTGGAGTCCCAACTCCTTTGCCTTACGGAATATTGGGTTCCAATTCTTTCGATCTTTTAATGTAGAAGCTGCAAGGTCCTGTGTGATCCTGACTGTGTGACCTTGATATTTAAATTGTTTCTTTCTGGCTGCTTGTAGTATTTTCTCCTTCACTTGATAGCTCTGGAATTTGGCAACTATATTTCTTGGGGTTTTGAGTTTGGGATCCCTTTCCGGTGGGGAACGGTGGATTCTTTCGATGACTATTTTGCCCTCTGAGTCTAGTACTTCTGGGCAGTTTTCCTTGATGATTTCCTGGAAGATATTGTCCAGACTCTTTTCTTCATCATGGGTTTCTGGCAGGCCAATAATTCTTAGATTTTCTCTCCTGGATCTATTTTCCAGGTCAGTTGTTTTTCCAATTAAATATTTTAGATTTTCTTCTATCTTTTCGTTCTTTAGATTTTGTTTGACTGATTCTTGTTGCCTCATTGAGTCATTAGTTTCTACTTGCCCAATTCTAATCTTGATCGTATTGTTTTCTTCAGTTAGCTTTCGCATCTCCTTTTCCATCTGGCCAATTTTTCCCTTTAAGGAGCTATTTTCTCCATTTAATTTTTGTACTTCTTTTTCCATTCGACCAATTTTCCCAGTTAGGTTTTGGGTTTCCTTTTCCATCTGATCAATTTTCCCTATTAGGTTCTGAGTTTCCTTTTCCGTTTGATTAACTCTTCCTTTTAGGGAATTATTCTCTCCAGTTAATTTTTGAACTTCCTTTTCCATTTCTTCAATTTTCTTTTTCAGATTGATGTTCTCATCAGTGAATTCTTTTTTTATGGTTTTAAAATCATTGGCCAGTTTTTCTTTTATATCCTTCTTCAGACGTTCCAGGTAATCTAGTTGTGCTTGCGAGAAATTCATAGTCCCATCTGAAGTTTCAGATGGAAGTACAGTCTCAGCTCTGACCTCTTTGGTGTTTGTGTTTTGGTCCTTATCCCCATAGAAAGATTCTATGGTTTTTTCACTTTTCGTCTGCTTTTTCCGATTCATGATGTTGGCTGAGTGTTGTAGCTTTTGGTTCTTTCAGTCAGAAGATACAGATCTTTTAAGTTGAGTTGATGTTTGTCTAGGCTAAAAGCAGGCTTTTTTTTTTTTGTTTGTTTCCCAGATCAACCCTGGGTTTAGCTTGATAGGTGTGTGGGAGGTGTGGTCTGGTCTCAGGATATCTCCTCAGCTGGCCTGAGGCAAAGGCAAGGTCCAGGGATGCTGATCCCAGCTTCCCTATTGTCTTCCCTTTCCCCTGGAGGGCTGGGGCACGCCTAGAGGCTAATGCGTGTTCCCGCCCCTCCTGGGGCTCGTCTCCCGGGCTGAGGCTTGCTTGGGTCTCAGTGCGAATTTTTCTCTGCCCTGGGTCGTCTGTCCCTCCAGATAGCCTCCACCACGGTAGGAAGAATCCCCCTTTGCCACCTCTCCAGCCTCTGGTGTTATGAGACCACCCGCCCCCTTCTGCTGTTCCTGCTGATCCAGGATTAATCTGGGGAAGAATTTTATGGTTCCCTCAGGGTCATCAGGGGGGAGGAGAGAGCACTTACTGATCACTCCGGCATCCCAGTTCCTGGAAGTTCAAGTAGTGACCCACCGAAGTCCGTCTTCAGGCTGAAGATTTCAAGGACTGCTGCGCTGATGTCTGGCACTCAGCGGCTCTCACCGGCTCGGCCTGGCTTATCTCCTGCTCCGCTGGTCTTGCCCGCCACTCTCGGGCTCCTCTGGTCCCCTCCGCCTTGCCGTGCCGACCGCGCTGCGCTGTGCGCCGGGGTCTTACCCCCGGGGAACAGATCCCTCCCGTGGACCTTCCAGTCCAGCCTGGGCTCCGAATCTGTCAAAGTCCGTCTCCCACTGGATTCTACACCTCCAAAGTCTGGTCAGACTCTCCCCCCAGATATAATCAGAGGAGTTTTTCCAGGAGCTTAGGTGAGTCGTTGCTTTCACTCCGCCATCTTGGCTCCGCCCCCTGTACAAAACCTTCTGAAAAGATGATTCCATTCACCATCAGTACATGGAATGTGTGCACGCTTATAGACAACATGAAATCCAGTAGGCCTGAAAGATGAATGTAGTTCTTGTTGTGAGAGAACTCATTAGGTATCACATCCAAATAGCTGCCTTGAGTGAAACAAGGCTGGCAGATGAAGGTCAGCTTACTGAAGTCAGAGCTAGATACACATTTTTCTGGAGTGGTCACAGTAAAGGGGAGCAATGTGAAGTTGGTGTAGATTTTACAATCAAAACTAATTTAGTCAACAAGATTGTATCCCTACTAAAAGGAGTGAATGACAGGCTCATGATAATGCAATTGCCACTTACAGGAAAATGCCACACCACCGTCATCAATGCCTATGTTCCCACTATGGTGAACCCTGATGAGGTCAAAGAAGAATTTTATGAAGACCTTGAAACCTTTATCATCAATGTGACTAAAGGGGGTAAACTTATAATTGTGGGTGACTTTAATGCTAGGGTAGTCTCAGACTACCAGATGTGGCCCAGAGTCCTTGGGAGGAATGGAGTTGGAAACAGTAATAGCAGTGGTCACTTACCACTGAAGGCTTGTGCATCTCATGACCTTTTCATCACCAACATTGTCTTCCATTTACCTAAATACAATAAAACTTCGTGGTTGCACCCTCACAGCAAACATAGGCATTTAATAGACTAGGTGATTATAAGGAGAAGAGATAAGATATGATGTGAGTGATGAAGGTAATATGTGGGACAGAGTGCTGGACTAATCATAGACTTATCCTCTCCAAGCTAAATATTCACATTCAATAAAACAGGCAACCCCCCAAGGCAAAATGACTGCCAGAAGAATCAATGTCAACAAATTAGAGCTGTTCTCTGAGTGTGAACAGTTTGTTGCTAAGTTGGAGGGAAATTTGAGCCAACACACAATTGGCAACAGTAGAACAGAGGAGTGGGCAGCTTTCAGAGATTTAGCATACAGCACTGCATTTGTTCATCTGGATAAGAACACTCAAAACATCAAGATTGGTTTGATAAAAATGATGGGGAAATTCAGAAGCTGCTAAATGAAAAATGAAAATTTGTCAGCAGGGTAGTTCATTCATCTCTAAGAAGGCAGTATTTAATTCCATCAGAAGTAAAGTGCAAGCTAAGCTTAGATACTGGATTCTTGCCTGAGTAGGAAGGCAGATGAAATTCAGTTTTATGCTGACAGTAACAATCCAAAGCATTTTTATGATGCCCTGAAGGTCTATTAAGGGGCCAAAGACCTATGATGTGTCTCAACTACTCAGTGCTAATGGAGCCACATTAATTAGTGATCCTAGGGACATGGGTTGAACACTTTCTTAGTGTTCTCAACAGAGCATTATCAATCAATGCTGAAGTCAATGACCGTTTATTTCAGGTTGAAGTCATTCCCTCCCCAGCTGAAGTTTCAACTGAAACAGAGGTTTTGAATGCCTTTAGGTTCTTTTTGCATGCAAAACACCTGATGCTGGTTCTATAACAGTTGATATTTATAAGACTGGGGACCCATTGCTCACATAAAAGCTGACTAACATTTTCCAGGTTATATGGCAAGGGGAGGTAATCCCCCAGGAGTCTGAGACCTCCATTGTTCATCTCTATAAAGGTAAAGGAAATATTGTGCTTTGACAATCACAGGAGAGTCTCTCTCTGTCATTGTTGGCAAGATTCTTGCCAGTTTTCCTTAATAGGTCTACCCTTCACCCTGAGAGCCAGAGTGACTTCCAAAAGGGCTGGGGATAGTCAATATGGTGTTTGCTGTCCAACAACTCCAGAAGAAATGCCAGAAGTAGAACAGAGGTCTTTACACAACATTTGTAGATCTGACCAAGGCATCTGATGCTGTCAGTCACAAGGGCTTATGGAAAATTATGCCAAAATTTAGTTGCCTGGGGAAGTTTATCAGTATTGTATGTTGGTTTTGTAATGACATGCTTACCCAGGGGATCAGGATAATAGATAATGCGATCTCGCTTTCCCAGTGAAACAAGGCTACGTATTTGCTCCCATGCTTTTTAGTATGACTTTTTCATCCATATTGTCAAATATCTTCAGTGAGGACAAACATGGCACCAAGGTCAGCTACCATTCTTTAACTTGAAAAGACTACAAGTTAATACCAAAATGAAGGCAGAGTTGGTGTGTATTTTTTTTGGTTTGCAGATGATTGTGAACTCCATGCAGTTAAAGCTGAAATGCAACAAAATATGGATTGATTCTCTGCTGTTGGTGTTAATTTTGACCTAACAGTTAACCTCAAGAAAACACAGGTTCTCCATCAGCCAGCACCATCCACTTGTGGAACCATCAGTTACAACAAATGGAGAAGTTTTGTATACTCTGGATAAGTTCCCTTAACTTTGTCGTATACTTTCCATTGATAACAAGATTGACATACACTGCCAGAGCTAGCACAGTGTTTGGGAGGCTCCAAATGAAAGCGTGGAAGAGAAGAGGTATTAGACTGCCTACCAAACTGAAGGTCTACAGAGCCTATTGGCCTCGTTGTATGCCTGTGAAACCTGGGTAGTCTACCAGGGCCATGCCAGGAAATTAAATCACTTCTATTTAAATTGTCTTAGGAAGATTCGGAAGATCACCTGGCAGGATGAGACACCAGACACTGAGGTCCTTTCTCAAATTAGATTGCAGAGCATTCAAACTCTACTTTAGAGAGGGCAATTCTGATGGGCTGTCCATGTTGTTCAAATGTGAAATGTACACTTGCCTAAAAGACTATTTTATGGAGAATTACCACTGAGCAAATGCTCACCTGCTGATCAGAAGCAGCAATACAGAGACCTTCTCAGGGTCTTGCTTAAGCACTTTGGAATTGATTGTGTGACGTGGGAGACTGGCACAGGACTACTCAACATGACATGCCCTCATCTGAGAAGGTGTTGTGCTCTGTGAGCAAAGCAGAATTGAAGGAGCTCAAAAGAAATATGAGATGTAAGGATTTGGAGAATCCATTCCAAATATTCACGTGCACTATTTGTGCCCAATCTGTGGCAGAATATTCTGAGTTCGTATTAGTTTGATTGGCCACAGTCACATACGCTATAGCTTGAATCTAACATAGTGATGTCATTTTGTTCCTCTTTGAGAATGAAGGACAATAACCAACCAATTGCTAGGCAGCGTTTCCTTATATTATGCCTATATTTGTCTCTCTATAACTTCTACCCCTTGCCCCAGATAGTAATAATAATATTAAGCACACATATAGCCCTTAAAGGTTTTCAAAACACCCTTTAGCTCATATCTCATTTCATCCTGACAACAACTCTAGATGGAGTAGATGGTTTGTAATCCCTATTTTACAGATGGGGAAACTGAGACTGAGTTCAGTGACTTTCTTGAGGTTGTACAATTAACATTTGAGGCAGGATTCAAACTAAGATTTCCCAGGCTTTTATGTCCAATGCTCTTTCCATTATGCTACTTAGTTCCCTTGTAGGGCCAAAAAGCATAATTTGGGGTTCAGAAGGGAGATGAAATCATCTTTCCCATGACTACAGCCCCTCTAATAGAAGGTGGCAGAGAATTTTAACCCACATTATAGAAATACTGCTTCTCAGTGTAGAAGCCTGTAAAATAGTAAATACACCTCTGTGAGCAAGAGGGGCCTTGCTCTGGCTTTTGGAGACATATGGGCCTCTATTTGCAAGACCAGTGAGACCTAGTATTTGGCAGGTCAGACTCCTTCTTTGTTGCACCAATCAGGCTGATTAAGGTCTGAGTCAGTATGGGGAAATGATGGGTGCTAGCCTATATAACAACATGCATAGTAATGAATATCTTTTACTACACCCCATTCCTATGTGCTTTCAATAAATTTATGTTCTGGAGGCAGAATGAGACCAATCACATTCTCCTCTCCTTGATGGCCTCAGATACCATGTCCATCACTATGGAGATCTGGGTTATTTGGACTGTAGAAAGCCGATTCATAAGGCAAAAAGGGCCATTTGATGTTGTGTACTTAGTGGGGGGAAAACACTTCCCAGAGGATGAATTTCTGACCCACTGGTTCTGATGATTTCAGATGGCCATGCTGCAGATGAAGTAAACCAGGGAAACTATTGTAAGTAAAAGGGGGTGTTTAAAAGGGAAAAAATGAACAGATAAGGGAACAGACACTCAATGCCTCTCTCTGAAATTGCCTGGGAAATCATGTCTGACCCTTCAGAATAAATTCTTCCTGAAAGAGAAATGCAACTTTTATTAGCCCCAAAGAGCCTCCTGAATTCCTCAGGAATGGAGGCATCCTTTCTGCCTTGTGTGGCACATTTCATGCAGGCTGGATTTGGAAAGGGGGTCGTGCCTTCTCCGTGGTTATGGATGACTTTGTAAGTGCTTGCTGTTGGTAGCATATGGGATTATATGGCTGTCTCAGCAATGGGCCTTTGGGGACATATGGTAGATATATCTTTGGGAAACAGCAGTAAATCATCACTTGTAACACAGAACTGTTCTGGCCACAGAAATATTTCAGTTCTACTTGTGCACCTTGGAAAGTGAAAATCCCTCTTTAAAAAAGTCCCATTGATTCTACCTCCAAGACATCTCCCATATCTGTCCCCTTTTCTCCATAGGAATGTTTAGACTCTACTTGTCTAATTTGAAAAATAGAAAGTCTTAAAAAAAAGCCTTGTTGCCTCTTTCTCACATTTTTTATCACTTTCTGTCTGTCTCCTCTGTCTCTCTACTTCTATCCTACCCTAGTTCAGGGTCTTATCTCTCATTTTGATAAGATCCTGACAGGTCACTTTGCTTCGTCGTTTCCTCACTTTTGTCTATCCTCCACAGTAATTGTCCTAAGACGCAGGTCTGGGTATGTCTGACAGACTATAAGATCCTTCCTGGCGAAAACTTTCATTTTTTTGTCTTCTGTATCCTTAACACCTGGCATAGTGCCTGGCACTAAATTTTGGTTGATTGACTGAGGTCCCTCCTCTGCTCAAAAGCTTTCAATGGCTCCTTATTACTTCTGGCATAAGATGCAAACTCTTCAGCTTGGCATTTAAGGATATCCAAAATCAGACTCCAACCTGTTTCCAGCATTATTTCACATGACTCCCCTTCGCACACCTGCATGAGAGCCAAATGGAGCAATGAGCAGTTTCCTAAACTTGGGCCTTTGTTGTCTTTTTTTCTACCTAAGTGTTTTTCCTTCAATCAGTAAACATTTATTAAGCACCTACTATGTGTCAGGCACTGTGCTAAGGGCAGAGGATATAAAAAGGCAAAGGACAATCCCTGCCTTCAAGGGACTTACATCTAAAGGGAGACAACATGCACATAACTATATACAAAGTGAGTTATCTAAAGGATATTAATGGTAAGTAAGTTAATAGGAGACATATTAAAGATTCTAAAATTAAGGGACATGTAGATGGTGAAGTTGATAGAGTACCTGTCTGGAGTCAGGAAGAGATGAGGTCAAATCCAGCCTCAGATACTTCCTACCTGTGTGACCCTAGTTGTGTGGGCAACTCACTTTACTTTGTCTGCTTGTTTCCTCATCTGTAAAATGAGCTGGAGAAGGAAATGTCAAACCACTCCGATATTTTTGCCAAGAAAACCCCAAATGGGGTAGCAGAGAGTTGGACATGACTAAACAATAACATTAAAATTAAGACTTCATATTCCTTCCTTTTTTATCCTTCACTAATTAGCTGGCACTAATTTGTTGTAAATTAAGAGCCCACATAGACACACTTTTTAGTATTATGTTTAGAAGAAGAGACATATAAGTTCTGAACAAAGGTCCTAGGGACTCTTCTTTGAAGGAGAAATACAATGCCTTTTGGGAAATCATTTTATTAATCAGTCACTTGATGAGCATTTTTAAAGTGCCTACTATGTACCAGGCAAAGGCAAAAGAATTTTAAGGATTTCACTGTCTGATAGGGGAGACAACATGAAAAAAACTATGCAAACAATATATATATACATGATAAAATGGAGATAATCAGCAGAGAGAGCACTAACATTAAGGGGGATCAGGAAAGATCCTTTTGTTAGGTCAAAAATAGCTGGAATGGTTTAAAATCTGATCTCTGTATAAGTAGTGTTACCTGTTATGGATCGAATTTTGTACGTTAAATTTGATCTTTTAATTAAATTAAATTATCGGTTTTCTCTCCCTTTTACCTCATCCTATTGGACCAAAACCAAAAAAGAAAAAACAAATTCCTTAAAACAAGTATACATAATAAGGAAAGGACAAATTACTACATTGGTTGTATCCAAAATAGCCATGTCTCCTTCTGCACCCTGCTTCTATCACCTCTCTATCAGGAGGTGAGAAGCAGACTTTACCGCTTATCTTTTGAGATTGTGGACTGCCATTCCATTGGTCAGAGTTCTTATAACTTTCTAAGTGGTTTGCTTCTGTAGTATTCCTTCTAGTGTTCTCACTTCCCTCTGAATCAGTTAATCTAAATCTTACGTGTTTCTCTGAAATTGCTTATTTCTTCACTTCTTAAAGCATAACAGTACTCCATCACATTCATATATAAAAATTTCTTTAACTATTCTTCAGTTGATGAACATTCCCTTAGTTTCTAAGGTTCTTTTTGCCACCACAAGAAAAGCAAAATGAACATTTTAACCTTTTTTTGCATATTCTCTTATCTGCTTAGGAAATTGGCCCTATAGTGATACAGCTGTATTGTTTAGTAATTTTTTTGATATTCTCAAGAATAATTTAGTAATTTGTGGAATTCCGAATAGCTTTCTGGGATGGTTGAACACAATGTCACCAACAGGGCATTGATGTACCTGTCTTCCTGCTTCCCCTCCAACATTTGTAATTGTCTTTTTTTTTTTGGTCAGTTTTGCCAATCAAATAGAAATGAGGTAAAACTTCAGATTTGTTATGAATTTGCATTTCTCAAATTATTACTGATTTGTAGCATTTTTACATATGACTATACATAGCCTTTCTTCCCTTGTGAATTGCCCTTTTATATCCTTAGATCATTTATCAATTGAGGGGAAAGGTTCTTATAAATTTGAATAAGAAGCATATGTATGTAGGACGTTAAACCTGTATGGAGAAACTTATTGAAAAGATTTTTCTCAGTTTCTCTTTTGATTTTAACTTTATTGGATTTTTTTGAACAAATACTTTTAATAATCAGATTATCCATTTTATCTCCTATGATTCTCTCCATTCCTTGTTAGGTCATGAACTTTTCTTCTGCCCATAGATCTGATAATTATTTCTTTACATGTTTCTCTAATTTGTTTATGATGTGATCTTTTATTTCTAGATCATATATCCAGTTAGAACTCATCTTGGTATAAGGTGTGAGGTGTCGGTCTAAATCTATTTTTTTCTATACCACTGTCCAATTTCCCTGGCATTTTAAAAATCAAACATTGAATCCTTATCCCAGTAGCTGGGGTCTTTGTAGTTAAGGAAAACTAGGCTACCTGTTTTATTTATTTCCATATATTTTGTACATAATTTTTTCCACTGATGGATTTCTCCATTTTTTATTTTAATGTTTTCATTCTTTCATCCATTGAAATAGGAAACATTTCAACGTGCAAATACATATATATATTTATGTATTTATACATATTTATATATAATATATACACTTACGTAAATATATTTATATCTATGTATCTATCGATATATGTATATATATATATCTCACCTTCAATTGCAATATCTCTCTGTCCTTTCCAGAGAGTCACCCCTAACACAAAAAATTCAAGAAGAGGAGGGGGAAAAACATTTCAGCAAAATTGACCGATACATCAACCAAGTCTGTCATACTGCATACCCATAATCCTTTACCTTTGCAAAGAAGGGATGCACGGTTGCTCTCATTTCCCTGCTTTTGTAGGGCCAAACTTGGTCATTATAATGACACAACATTCAGTTTGGATTTTTGTCGTTGCTTTTGTTTTTCCATCTTCATTACCGTAGCTACTGCATGTATTATTTTCCTGATTCTCGGCTCCTTTCACTTTACATTAGTTCCCATAAATCTTCCCAGACTTTTCTGAATTCTTCCTAGTTCTAATTTCTAACTTCATAGTAATATTCCATTACATTTGTGTATCATAATTTGTTCAGCCATATCACTGTTGATGATCACTTATGATTTTTCAAGTTCTTCATTGTTCTAAAGCACATTGCTATAAATATTTAGATGAATATAGTGCCTTGTTTTTTATCATTGACCTCCTGTGATGTCTGAGTCAAAGTGTATGGATATTATATTCACTTAATTAGCATATATCAGGGCACATCTTTTTCAATGATAATATACTTTTGGTGTTGCTATATGGCTGAGTTAAAGTTGTGGGTTTCCTAAAGCACAATGGAGAGGTGCCTGGTGGTCATAAATAGGTAGCAACATATTATTGAAATGCACATAAGGAGTGATGGAAAGGATGTCATCAGGGAGATGTGTTACTGGAAGAGAAAAGTGCCATGGTAAGGGTGATGAGATAATTGGTGGATGGTTCATGCCCCATGATAACTATACAATATCTTTTTCTAAAAATTAATTTATTTTTAGTTTTCAACAGACACTTCCACAAGATTTTGAGTTCCAAATTTTCTCCCCATCTCTCCATTCCACCCACCCCAAGACAGCATGTGTGCATTCTGATTACCCCTTCCCCCAATCTGTCCTTCTTTATATCATACCCCTTTCTCTTATCCCCATCCCCTCTATTTTATTGCAGGGCAAGATAGATGTCTATACCCTATCACCTGTATATTAAAAACAATTTTTAAAATGTGTTTTTAAAACTTTGAATTCAAACTACTGTCCCTTCCTCCCTACCCACCCATCCCCACTGAGAAGGCAAGCAATTCAATATAGGTTATATATGTGTAGTTATGCAAAACACTTCTATAACAGTCACATTGTGAAAGGCTAATTATATTTCTCTCCAGCCTATCTTGCCCCACCCCTGCACTTATTCTGTTGTCTCTTTTGACCCTATCTCTCCTCAAAAGTGTTTACTTCTAATTACCCCCTCCTTCCATTTGCCCTCCCTTCTATCATCTTCCCAACCCTCACTTATCTCCTTTCCACCTACTTTCCTGTAGTGTAAGATAGATTTTCATACCAAATTGAGCGTGTGTGTTATTCCCTCCTTAAGCCAAATGCTATGAGAGTAAGGTTCACTCTTTTCCTCTTAACTCCTTCCTTTCTCCCTCCATTGAAAAAGCTTTTTCTTGCTTCTTTTATGTGAGATAACTTGCCCTATTCTATTTCTCCCTTTCTCCTCCCAATATATTCCCCTCTCACCCCTTGATTTTATTTTTTTAGATATCATTCCTACCTATTCAACTTACCTGTGCCCTCTGTCTATATGGATATAATCCCTCCAACTACCCTAATACTGAGAAAAGTCTCAAGAATTGCAAATATGATCATTCCATGTAGGAATGTAAACAGTTCAACTTTAATAAGTCCCTTATGATTTCTCTTTCCTGTTTACCTTTTCATGTTTCTCTTGATTCTTGTGTTTGAAAATCAGATTTTCTATTCTGCTCTATCGTTTCAACAAGATTGCTTGAAAGTCCTCTATTTCATTGCATGACCACTTTTTCCCCTGAAGTATTATACTCAGTGTTGCTGGGTAAGATACTGATTTTAATCTTAGTTCCTTTGACCTCCAGAATATCATATTCTAAGCCCTGCAATCCCTTAATGTAGAAGTTGCAAGATCTTGTGTTATCCTGTTTATATTTTCACAGTACTTGAACTCTTTCTTTCTGGCTGTGTGCAATATTTTCTCCTTGACCTGGGAGCTCTGGAATTTGGTTACGATAGTCTTAGGAGTTTTTCTTTTGGGATCTCTTTCAGGAGGTGATTGGTGAATTCTTTCAATGTCTATTTTACCTTCTGGTTCTAGAACATAGGGGCAGTTTTCCTTGATAATTTCTTAAAAGAAGATGTCTAGGCTCTTTTTTTAATCATGACTTTCAGGTAGTGCAATAATTTTTCAGTTATCTCCCTTGGATCTATTTTCCAGGTCAGTTGTTTTTCCAATGAGATATTTCCCATTGTCTGCTATTTTTCATTCCTTTAGTTTTGTTTAATAATAATGATTTTTCATAAAGTCATTAGCTTCCCTCTGCTCCATTCTAATCTTTAAGGAATTATTTTATTCAGTGAGTTTTTGGACTTCCTTTTCCATCTGGCAAATTCTGCTATTTAGGGCATTCTTCTCCTCATTGGCTTTTTGGATCTCTTTTGTTATTTAGGTTAGTCTATTTTTTTAAAGTGCTATTTTCTTCAGCATTTTGGGGTCTCCTTTAGCAAGCTGTTGACTTGCTGTTCATGATTTTCTTGCATCACTCTCATTTCTCTTCCCAATTTTTGCTCTATTTCTCTTATTTGGTTTTCAAAATCCCTTTTGAGCCCTTCCATGACCTGAGGCCAATTTATATTTTTCCTGAAGGCTTTGGATGGAGGAGCTTTGACTTTGTTGTGTTCTGTTTCTATACTTCGGTCTTCCTTGTCACCAAAGTAAGATTCTATGGTCTGATTCTTTTTCTGGGTTTTGCTTATTTTTCCCAGCTATTTATTTGACTTTTGAGCTCTTTGTCAAGCTAGTTCTGTGCTTCCAGTGGGGGTGGGGGATGTACTGTCAGCTGCTCAATCCCCCCACAATCTGTGGACCTACAGCTTCAGAAACAGTCACTTAGCTGATGTTGCCCCTGCCCCTGCTTCCGCGGGCTCCTCCCCGAGGGCTCCTCCCCTCCTTCTGTTGCCCTGAGGCTGGGTCCTACCACTTTACTCTCTCACACAGGACTGACAGATTTTTTTCCACTGACCTTTCAATTTGTCCTTGGCATTTTGGGGTCTTGAAGTCTGGAAACCACCACAGGTGCCTGAGATTCAGTTCTTCTCCCTCAGGCCTACTCATATTCCCATCTGTTTTGGCAAGGCCTACACTGAACTGTGCTCTATTTTCAGTGTGGGGCAATAGACACTTTCTGGCGACCTTCCAGGCTGTCTCAGGTTGGAGATTGGCTTCACTCTGTCATTCTCTGGGTTATGCATCTCCAGGATTTACCTAGAGTCATTTTTATAGGTATTTGACTGGGTTTGGTGGGGAGCACTAGCAAGTACTGTTACTCAGCCATCTTGGCTCCATCCCCTGTACAATATCTTTTCTAGGACAACTAGGTGGCACAGTGAATAAAGTGCAGGACCTAGAATTAGGAAGACCTGAGTTCAAATCCAACCTTACACACTTAGTAGCTGTGTGACTCTGGGCAAGTCACTAAACCCAGTTTGCCTCCATTTTCTATAAAATGAGCTGGAGAAGGAAATTGCAAACCACTCCAGTATTTTTGCCCAGAAAACCCCAATGGGGTCACAAAGTGTTGAACACTATTGAAATGATTGAATAGCAACAAACCTTTTCTTCTTCAATTTTTTCCATGGACTAACAAAGGGAATGCCTTCAACATGCTGAATTAGCCATCTTGTAGAATGTCAGCTAGAGAACTGCACAACAATGTCATGTGTTGGGTATCAATAATGGATTGTGATCAACATCTTTGGAAAGAATGCCAATATTAATGAGGTCATATTAAGAGATTGAAGTATTTAATTTTTAAGAGCAGAAACACCACAATATACTCAATTGAAGACACTGAAGCTAGTCTTAGTACTGAAAAGTCTTAATTATAGAATCTTCTAAGAGAAATTTGATTTCCTCCACTTTCAAATACAACCAATAATGAAATAATTGTTAACCAAGTGTTTTCAAGAAGAAGTCCTGCTGGGCTCACTATAATTTTGCAAGTAGCTGAGGTAATTTGTATATAAACAATGGGTGTAACAAAGTTCTTGAAAAACTTTGTCTTAAGCAGAACAAATTTTCTACTGTAATCTCTGAAAGTGTAGTGTGTGACTTGATGGAAAAGTCACTTGGCTTGGATTTAGGAGAGCATAATCTGAAATTGACTTCAAATACTTACCAGTGGTGTGGATCATAGGCATCTTGCAAACTCTTAGAGCCTCAGTTTCCACATCTATAAATAGGATTCCTTATTCTGTCTTTCTCACAGTTGTGAGGATAATGCTTCATAAAACTTAGTGATATGTGTACATGCATATGAGTTACAGTAATCTTGTCAAACGTTTTCATTTGTTTCATAAACCCTTCCTTAATAGGTAAGGTGAAGTTAAAGTTTAACCTGACCCAGACCAAATTATCACAAGCCTATCACTTGATGGTCTTAGTTATTTTGGGCTTCCACAATACCATCTGCCTACCTCCTTTTCTGGCCACATATTTCTTTAGGTAGGATATCTTTTACTGTACTTGTGCTATTCAAAATATGTTCTGGCCAACTTATTCCCAGTACATGTGTCTCCACTGCTGTCTGAGTCACCTGCAATTCTGATTCTTTGAATATGATAGTGCTCAATAATTCATAGCCTTTGGGCATCACTGGGATAAGATTGACATTAAAAAAATAGATTTAAGTACACACAAGAGCTACAGCAATGTAAATGACAAAAGCTGACTAAACAAAACCGAATGTTGGGTAATTACAAGGTCCAATTTTGGACCCAGAGGAGAAATGAGAAAATGCATTTCCTTCCTTTTGCTGGAGAGGTGGGAGGCTACGGCTGTGGAATAGTGTATATTGATAACAGTGGCTGATGTGTTGGTTAACTTGGATTAGTTATTTCCTTTTTTTGTTACAGTTGAAGATTCACTGTGTGGGAGAAAGCAGGGTATAACCAGAAATGCCTTTAATATAGAAAAAATGCATCAACCAAACTTAAAAAAAGAGAATTGAAAATGGAATTTGCATTGTTTATGTCCTAATATGCAATAATTGCATAATTTCAATGGATTTGCAGTTTCATTTATGTGATTAATCCTTCTAATTAGAGAGATTGCACCTACCCTCGCTTGACCATCCTGAGAGCTTCTCATCCACATCCTTTCATCTCTTGGTCAGAAGAGTTCCACTTCATATGTTGGAAACCCTCCTCATGATCTCTTGACATCGGATGGCTGCCAAGGAAAAGGTGGTCTATGCGTCACTTATCCCTCACTTTCTCTGTGGGGCTAGCCCTTCTCTGTTCACCCATCCCTCATATGACATTTTCTTCCCTACTTCTTTCAAACATGTCTTTGCTTTTAGTGTGTTGGTTCTCCTGATGTCTAGTCAAATGTGCTCTCCATTTTACAAGCATGCCTGAACTATGCCATCTCCAGCTCAAGAATGCTTCATGACTCCCTATTTTCCATATGTCCGTGAACACTTTAACCAGATATCCAAGAGACTCAACAACTTTCTGTTCCATGATTTCCTTAACTCTCTGCTCCAAGGACTGTTTCCTTCAATAACCAGCAAGTTTGTAACTATTTTTTTCCATTGTTTATCCTGCCTCAAGCGTACCTCTTTTCTACCCTACAGGATCCATCTCAAATTAGGCCTTCTCCAATAAAACCTCCCCAGACCACTTTGTAAGTGAAGAAACACAGAGAGTCTTGGCCACAGTCACAAAGTCAGGCCATAGCAGTCCCAGGCCTCCTCACCCAGTGTGCTTTCCATTGCCTTATGCCAATCTTCTGATTTATTTTCTGAGACCTGTGATTTCACTGAGTGGGTGATTCGTGGCACAAAACCACCTTATTTTGATCCAGATTGGCAATTTATCTGTAGCTTATGAACAGAGAGAGCTGCAAGGCACCAAGGGAATTAAATGTCTTGCTCAGAGTCATGGCACCATTTTATTAGAGGTAAGACATAAACCCAGATCTTTGTGATTCCAAGAACAGTCCTCTCTCCTCTATAACGTATTGCTTCTTCTTGATTTCTGCACCATATTCCTGAATGGGTTTTTACCACTGGTGTTCCACGTGATCTGAGGATGGTATAAGGAGGAAAACAAAGACTTTGGGGATCTCTCAAATCCCTGTGGGGTCTCAATTTTATGATACATCTTCAGTGAAGCATTCAACCTAGGATGGAGATTCTGCCTAGAGATTTGGATTTTAGATACCCTCTTGAGTTTATAAAAGAAGTCTTATTCTTCTCCTTGCTAGAATCATGCATGTAAAATTACCCAGAATCTATCATCTGAATGGAGATAATGTCAGGTCCTTTCTGTGAATGACTTTACTGAATCATAAGCTCAGGCTTCTGGCCCATAGTCGAGAACAGTTCAATTTCCTCTAAATTAGATGCACATCTGGATATTGCTCCAAAGGTACTCTTTCCCGACCCATGACCACTTACTCCAAAGATGAAGGTGGTCACTTTTTTGGTAGCTAGTGTTTAAGCAGCAATAATAATGTTGGATTAAACTGTTCTGAATTCAGAAGCCATAACATACACTATTAGCCCTGAGTATAATTTTTATTATTTTAATATCATATTCAGTTTCACTTTCCATGTTCCTGCTTCACCAGAATTTGAGAAAACAGATGAAAGCTAGCTTATATAAGAACCCTCTTTTCTCTCTCCATAAACCTTCTACGAAATATTTTGTGATCTTTGTACTCAGAGTCATTGGGGTAGTCAGTTCTCACCTGTTCTCTTCTGTCACCAGTCATATGGAGACAGCTTAGAATATCCCCTTCTGCTTTGTCTAAATACATTTGCAATGCTCAAACATGCTAAATATTAAAAATGTGTTCTATATGGCATAGATATAATATCTAGGAATTTTTTTAATAAACCAAAGTAAAAAGTGCCTTTAAAAGGTTATGTATGTAAGGCATCCTGTATGGGAACAGATCTTGGAAATTGATCCAAAGGCTGCCAGTGATTATTGGGTCTATATGCTGAGGGTGTTAAATGACAAGTCTTTTTGCTGATGTTGGGATAGATGGAAATGCTTCTGAGACCCGAGCAGAAGATGGGAACAGCCCTGTGAATAAGCAGGAGCTGCAAATTTATAGGTTAATTCTGGGAATATATTTGAACTGCTTAGATAGCAAACCTCTGAGTATTTCACTATAATGGCCCTGGCTTAATTTGTCTTCCCCTCCCTTCTTTTTAAAGCATTGCTGAGACTTTAAGATCCTCATTGTGAATTAATTTGGGATTTGGTATAATAACATTAATCATGCTAAAAGAATTCATTTGACAGTAATGCAGTATAATTAGTGATGTACAAAATCCATTGAGATCTACCAACAATTATGGGCCCATTATTTTAAAAACCTTATATGTGCAATTTTTTCCCTCTTTTTCTTTTGTTCTACAGTCTTTAGTAGGAAAGCCTGGATTTGGATGACTAATTTTTTGATCTATAAGATTGTATCAAGCTAGTGTCCCATTGAACTGCTTGGTAGTGCTGACCACTAGGATTAGGAGAGCTTCTTATCCTGGGTGGATAAACTGTATCTCAATAAAACTTGTTTCCTTTGTAATTCTGCATCTTTTATTTTATGCATTTAAAAACATTATTCTGAGAGGGGGTCCTTAGGACTTACCAGACTTCCAGAAGAGTCCCTGAGACACAGAAAAGGTTAAGGAACTGTTCTAACATGCAGAGTTAAGGGTGTATATGGTCTGAGATGAACTTGATGTCGGGAATTTTCCTTTTTATTTCTCAGAAAACTACTGACCAAATTCTGAGGGTGTATGAAGGAAAAATCAATGAATAGGTAGGCCCAAACTATCATTCGAATTTGGAAGAAGTTAGGAAGGGCAAAAGAAAGCCAGCTGGGTATCATGGAGTGCTTGGCTTAAAGACAGGAAGGCTACAGTTATTGTTAGTGTGACCATGGGCAAGTCACTTCTTAGATCCCCAACAAGCTCACAGGAGATTATCAAGTAAGTCACGGGTGGTTTGTGATATGCGTTGGTGGAGAGAGTTTCTACATAGAGGAAAGTCACTGCTCCTTTTTATAGCAAGGGATGAAACCATTCCTGAACAGAGATGAGTGAATGGAAACACTACCCTGGTGGGTTGTGGTGATTTTTTTTCTTTTGGAGAATATCTAATATTCCCCTATTTATGGATTTGAATGTCATCTGTTTAAGAATGCTAATAGTCAAATTATCTGAGGTAGCTTCATTCACAGAATTTTATATCAGTAATATTATTTTGTATTTGCCTACATAAAGGCCAATTTCTATGTTTTATTCATTCAATAAACATTTATTAAGCACCTTTATGTGCTAGGCTATACAACCAGGTGTTGCAGTTACATAGAAAAAAATGAATTCTGTTGGGGGGAGGGTGGCTTAACAGCATATATATATAAATCAAAAATGGACATAAAGGCATTTGAGGAAAGTGGGTACTAACAAGTCAGCAGATCAGGGTAGGCTTCTGATAGGAAGTACCACCCAGCTGCAATGGAAAGAACACCAAATGTGGAGCCAAGACAACTCATCTTCATGAGTTCAAATCCAGCCTCAGATACTTCCTAGTTGTGTGACCCTGGACAAGTCACTTAACCCTCTCTGCCTCAGTCTCCTCATCTGTAAAATGAGGTGGAAAATAAAATGGCAAACCATGCCAGTATCTGCCAAGAAAATCCCAAAAGGGTTTGCAAAGAATTAGACATGACTAACATGATGGAACAATAAAAGGAAGTGCACTTGAGTTGACCTTTGAAGGAAATAAGGGATTCTGTGAGTTAGCAAGCAAGGAACCATGATAGGCATAGGGATAGGGAGAGTATTGGTGGGGTTGGAGTGGGGTAGCTCAGAGAAGCTAGGAAGAGAGAAGTCTACAAAATGCTCTCTTTCAGACATGTTGAATTTGAGATGCTGTCGAGACATCGAGTTAGGCAGATGGTGATTGGGAACTGGAGCTCACCAGAGACTGGGAGTAATTGATAACAAAGCAGTAATTTGCCCTTCTGGCTGTCTAGTCCATTTCCTTTTTGGTTGGTTGATGTTTGATGTGTAGTGTTCCAAACTTTCACTTTTTATCAAATTTTACCAATAAATTGCCTGATTTCTTTAAAGTTAAAAAAGGCTCAGAACAAAGATCTACAAAAAAAAAAAAAATTGTAGTTGAGTCCAAGAGAGTGGAAGAGAGGATAAAAGCAGGAAGGAAAGGGGAAATGGGGAAGGAGAGACAGAAGAGAAAAAGGGAGTGAATATACTAAAATGAACCTCCAAAGACCTTAAGGATTATCAATTTCAAGCCCTTCATTTTACTAGATAAAAAGAATAAATGCCAGAGAGTTCAAATATCTGGTATATTTCTATCACACCCCTCTCCTCCACTATGTGGAAGAAATACTTGAAACAAGTTAGTCCAACAATCATTCCTTAATTGCTATGATACCCGCTTCTCCTTCTTGAGATAGCATTGAAAGAAACCACATTCTGTTCCTTCCCAGTCTCCTTTGCTGAACTGTTCTTGAACTTCTAAACATCCCGGCTCCATACACCCAGCCTCCTGGTGTTTGTCACTGTTGGATCAAGCCTTTGAGCGAGGGAGACAATGAATGGATAATGAGGATATTGCCAATAGCAAAGGGGGTTCCTGAGGCATAAAGTACATAACATGTCCACTCTCTCCCCTCATACAACTGTTGATTCTTCATATTTAAGAGTTTTCTTTTGCCTTTAGTTTTTTGCTTACCTTTTGCAAATTACTAAGTGTAGTGGGGTGGGGGGAGGAATGTACTCTATCCAAATGCCTCAATCTCATTGGAAGGGGTGCCTTCCTTGGAACCTTGAAAATATTCATCTCTAAGAGCCCTCTATTAAAGTGCAAATACTAACTGGAAGGGAGAGAGAAAAGTCACATCATGACCAGTTAAGGACTTAGTAGAGTCAGTTGGCATCCTGCTGAGAGCAAGATGTAAAGGGATGAGAAAGAAGACTTGGAAAATTGATACGGGTAAGTGGACAAGTAGGGCAGCTCAATAGATAGAATGCCAGACTTGGAGTCAGGAAGACCTGCGTTCAAATCTGGCCTCAGAAATTTGCTAGCTGTGTGACCCCAGGCAAGTCACTTAACCCTGTTTGCCTCAGCTACCTCATTTGTAAAATGAACTGAAGAAGGAAGTGGCAAACCACTCCAGTATCTTTTCCAAGAAAACCCCAAATGGGGTCACCAAGAGTAAGCTGGACATGACTGAAACAACTAAATGACAACAAAAGTGGACAAGAGGGAAGAGAGAGGGGAGCTGATAGGCTATGGAGGTGAGGCCCATTATAAATACAATTATGGGGAAAGTATTGGATTTGGAGGTAGAGAATGTGATGAGGTGGAAACGGTTATAAGTAACAGAATTTGAGATCCAGAAAAGACCTCGTTCTCCATCTGGTTTGGGAGGGAAGAAGGAGCAGGGAGGAAGGAAGGAAGGAAGAAAGGAAGGCTAAATACTTGTTATGTTCTAAGGATGCAAGCAGAAGGGCGTATAAGGAATCCCCACCATAACATGCCCAACAAGCAGTCATTCAGTCTCTGCCTGAAGACCTCCAAAGCAGAGGAGCCCACCCTCTAAGGATCCTTCCTGCTTAATCTCTTGTATCTTGAATAACCTCATGCTGAAAGTTTAGGCAAATCACCAAGGCAAGAAAGTTCCAACCTGAAATTTGTTTTTCAGCCCCGAGGGAAAATCATGTTAACAACTTAGTAATTATGAGGCAGGCTCTCAAAATGATGCATGTGTTGTAATAAGAAACATTTTCAGTTTGAAATGAATGAAATGCTGTTGTGATTATAAGTGTCAAGTTTGGAAATGATGAGATATAACTAAGCCTTCCTAAAGAAGTCGTAAGATGCGTGATATTTATATGGGCAAATGTCACGAGAACCGGATATGCCAAATAAATCTTTGCTGATGGATGAAATTTATAGAAACAGTTCATGGAGTTATATAAAGGCAAGCCATAGCATTGCAATCAGGAGGTTCTGAGCCTACTCCCAGCTCTAAAATCATCTCTGGAATAAGGGGATGGACTCTCTCAGTTGTTTTCCAAGTTTGGTTTGAGAACTACTGAGGGTAACCAAGATCCTTTCAGAGGGTCTGAAAGATCAAAACCGTATTTTCATAGTGATATTAAGATATCATTTGCCTATTAAAATTATTATTCAGTCCTTTTAGTCATGTCCAACTCATTGCAACCTCATTTGGGCTTTTCTTGGCAAAAATATTGGAGTAGTTTGCCATTTCCTTCTCCAGCTCATTTTACATATGAGAAAACTGAGGCAAACAGGATGAAGTGACTTGCTCAGGGTCATACAACTAGTGTCTGAGATTGGATTTGAACTCAAGTTTTCCTGACTCCAGGACAAGCGCTCTATCCACTGAGCCACTTAGTTGCCCTATTAAAATACTTTTCTCTTTTCCAACTCCATATCTGAGTGAGGCTGGATTTTCTTCATGTATTTTATCCCAAACAGCATATCACAACAGATTGAATGCAAAACAGATATGAGAATACAGCTGTTTCCTATTTGCAAATAGTATGTGATTTGCAAAAAGTATGTGAAAACAGGCCACTCTTCTCTCTAATTTTTTTTTGTTTTGAAAAATATGGATATTTCCATTAAAATGGTGTTTGTGTTAGCATATGAATCTATTATTATTTTTAAATGAATTAGTAAATATTTTAAAATCTTCCCATTTCAATTTCTAATATGATGAATAGTCACAGACATAAATCACAAAACAAAAGCTCTTTGAGGTCGTCAATAATTTTTAAGAGTGTAAAGGAATCCTGAGACCAAAATCTTTGAGAACT
Organism: Notamacropus eugenii; assembly: GCF_028372415.1. Classification (NCBI taxonomy): domain Eukaryota; kingdom Metazoa; phylum Chordata; class Mammalia; order Diprotodontia; family Macropodidae; genus Notamacropus; species Notamacropus eugenii. Next base: position 29,627,271 of record NC_092874.1, on the reverse strand, counting down.
ACTGCACTTGATGATTTTTGTCATTTCATCCCCCTCTAAATATGTTATCCCTACCTCCTGTGTTTGACATGTTTTCAAGATGAACAAGGTCCAACAGATATCTCTGGTGTCAGAACACCCCTCTGGTGCTGAACTTGATGATTTTAAAAGTCACTTATCTCTCTGAGTCTCAGTTTCCTCACCCATAAAATGAGAGCATTGGAGTAGATGCCTTTTGAGGTTTCTTCCAGCTCTAGACCATTGATCCAACAAAACACTAGTCTGTAAGCCCCTCAAGGACAGTGATTGGCTATCCATGTCTTTGACATTTTTTCTTTTTAATGAATCTATCAATGTTAGTAAGCTTCTGGGAGCTTTGTTGTTAGAGTATTTGAATGTGTGTTCATTGAGAGTAGGGACCATTGCAGTCTTTGTGTTTATACCCGCAGAACCCAACACAGTCCTGCCATGTAGTAAATATTTGATGAATATTTGCTGATTGGTTGGTTAGTATGATGCTAGAAAGTGCATCATTTCAACCTCTGGAAACATAGTTGTTATCATCAAGGTTAAACCTGAGTCCTTCTCCCAAAGAGCTGTCTTTTTCTCTAAGCACCTTAGATATCCCTGATTAGCATTATCTGGATCTACATGTCTATTAGAAGGTTTGTTGGTGCAGTAACTTTGGGCATCTGCTCCTATGTAGCTCCCCCACACCCAGCAGGATTCAGTGGCAGGGCTTTTGCCTTTGATCAGAGCTGTATTGGAGCTGAAAGCCATATGTGATGGCAGGTCTTGGCTGGATGAGTTTGTGCCACGCCTCTGACACGAGCCAAATCTGAACGACCGAGGTCCAGAGCCATAGAAGGGGAACATATGGCCTTCGTAGGTTCCCCAGCCAAAAGCCATACTGTCCCTGAGCATGTGGTAGGGAGTCTCGACCACCCAGAGCTGTTACCCATCATTGATTCCTTTCATCCACTAAGCTGCTGGATGGGCCTCAGAAATGGCCTATCATTCACGTGGATTTCCGTATGCATTAGAGAGAGCAGGCATGAGGAGGTGCTGGCATGTTGGAATGTGTTTTCAGTTGTAGTTGATGGCAGCTGGTGAGGAATCCAATAAAATACTTATTGTGAAGGTAAAAATGGGATAAACATAGACAAGGGGGGAATAGTTATTTCCTATCATGGAGGTATAACCTCAAATGAGCTCCCTCCCTCCCTGTTTCCTCCACTCCCCCCCCCCCTTTCCCTCACTCTTATTCTCATTTTCTCTGTCTCTTGTTCTCTGTCTTCCCCACCCCATCTCTTTTCTTTCTCTCTTGTTCAATCTCTCCCCTCTGTCTCTGTCTGTCTGTTTGTCTGCTGCTCTCTCATTCCCTCACATTGACAATGTGCTTTCTTTAATACCGGAAGCTAGAGACTGGAGGGAAAGCCTTCTACCTCTGACCACTCCTTCCCTCTGTCATACAGTGATGGTTTGTATACCCCTTGTCTGAGCTCTACCCTCACTAAGTTCAGAGGGACTTGTCCTCATATTGACTGCAGGGGAATCAGTTTTGCTCACAGTAACTGTTGAAGATGATCTAAGTGGTTGAGGGGTTGTTTCAATAATTTCAGCCACCATTTTGACCACAGCTCTTGGAAGTGTGGAAGTTAGAAGTTATAGATGCTCAGAATAACAGACCACATTTATGAACTAACTTAAGTTTGACAGGATATTTTACTCCAAACAGCTTTGTTTCAGATTGGCAGCAAAACTGTCATTAGTCTCATTCTACAGATGATGACAGTCAGGTGAGGCAGCAAATAGAGTATAGGGCTCAAAGACCTGAGGACCTGAATTTCAAATCCGGCCTCAGACACCTCCTGACTGTATAATGGTGGGCAAGTCACATAATCTTGTGGTGTTTCAGTTTCCTCATATATAAAATGAGAATGATAATAGCACTAATAAATGGGGATAATAATTACAGGGTTGTTGTGAGAATTAAATGAGTTAACTTATGTAAAGAGCTTAGCAAAGCTAAAGGAGCTATATAAAGGTCAGTTATTATTCAAGGAAAATGAGGCCAAGACAAGTGGAAGTCCTATCTCTTACTATCTATGAGCCTTGGGCATGCCATGTAGTCTCACTGAGGTTGGTACCTTCTTCTACAGATGAGGGAAATAAGGTCAAAAGAGGTTCAGATCCCACCTGTGATGCTTTAGTATCTTTGTGACCTCGAGCAAGACACCTAACCTCCTAATACCTCAATTTCCCCATCTGTTAAATGAGGGGATTGGATGGATGATATTGCCCATGAGATTCCTTCTAGCTCCAACACTACGATCCCAGAAGACACTCAGATTGTAAGCTCCTTGAGGTCAGTGATTGACTCTCCATGCGTTACATAGCTTTTTATCCTACCTACCCCCAATCTCAGGGCTTTGTGTATAGTAAGGTGCCATATGGGTAGTAAACATCAGAGGTGGGATCTGAACCCAGATACTGACAAGTCCACCATGTTTTCTATTACAATTATGCTGCATGGTAGATTCTAAACCATCTATTACAGGGATGGGGAACCTGTGGCCTTGAGGCCACATGTGGCCTAGGTCCTTGAGTGTGGCCTTTTTGACTGGGTCCAAGTTTTATGGAACAAATCCTTTTAATAAGGGAATTTGTTCTGTGAAATTTGGATTCAATCAAAGGGCCACATTTGATGACCTAGAGGGCTACAAGTGACCTCAAGGCCATGGAGTCCCCACCCCGATCTAATATCAAATAGAAGAGGAATCTAGAAATGATTTTAGTCCTTTCTAAAATTAGTATGCCTCAAAGACCAAAAGGAATAAGAAAAACCTGGGCATTATCAGGAAGAAGAGACCTAGGAACAAAATAGAAAAACATCAGGCTCCTTCAATACAAATCCTCACCTGAAATATTGGGCATCTTTCAGGTTGCTGAATAGAGCTCTATGGAAGCTTGAAGGTACTATAACAGTGACTTTTTTTTCCTTCCTTCTTTCCTTCCTTCCTTCCTTTCTTCCTTTCCAAAAATCACACTGAGAGAGCTATCTACTTATAAGAGTGATGAAGTGATTGTAGGGATTTCCATATAAAGATAGACAGAAATATAGTTCTACAGAAATGGGATTTTGTAGAATCATGAATATAATGAACAGGTATGACTAGAGTGGACATAGGTTGACAACTAAACCTAAAATTAGGAGCAGATTTTGAATCTTGAAAGAACCAATTTCTCAATAATGGGCAGACAGCCAGATGGCCAGCCCTATGGATAGAGTATGGGCCTTGGAGTCAGGAAGACCTGAGTTCATATTCTACTTACTGTGTGACCCTTGGCTTAGGGTTTTAACCTTTCTCTGTCTCAGTTTCTTCATGTATAAAATGGGGATAATAATAGCACTTATCTTACCTTATAGCTGTAGTGAGCATCCAATGAGTTAACACATGTGAAGTGCTTTTCAAACCTTAAATAGCTACGTAAATGACTCTACTAACAAAACACAGTTGGGTGTAGACATATTTCATTAATTAGGAAAACAGAAGGACAGCAGGGAAAGTAAAGTAAGGGAGGGATAAGTCCAGTAGAGGGCTGGGAGTGACCTTAGAACTTGTCTAGTCCCATCCACACCTGAGCGAGAAACATCGTTGCCAAGTCTCTGACAAAGGGAGTCTCAGCTTGATGATCTCCAGCAAATGAGAACCCATTGTCTCCCAAGAAAACCTATTCTACTTTGAGATAACTCTAATTATCTGAATGTTTTTTTCCCCCTTGTATCATGTCAAACCTGTCTCTTTGCAAATTCCATTTCTTATTCTTTGTCCTTCCCTCTGGAGCCAAGGGGAACAATTTTGATCCCTCTGTCACAGATCCTTGAAGGCAGTTATCAGATTCCTGTCCTCCCCTACTCAAGTCTTCCATTTTCCAGGCTATGTATCCTTAGTTCCTTCAACTGAATTTTGTGCATCAGTCTATGAAGTCCTCCTCACTATCTAGTCACCATCCTCGGGATGACCTTACGCTTTCAAATTACTTCTTGCATGTCAGTACACAGAATATTAAAGGACTAGATCTAGGAAGCAAAACTAGCCCTCGAGTGAGGGCTAGTTTCTCCAGTAAAATATCACCTGAAAATGCTGAATATCAGGCACTGACTTATCTGTACTATAAAATGAGAATAAATGTTCATACCTCTGGCCTGGGGCATTACAATGCCCTTAAGTACCTTTTAATCACCAAAGAAAGAGTAAGACAAAAGACATTGTCTGCCCTCGAGGATCTCATGCTCTAATATTCAAATTAAACTTGAATGTCCATTGTTATATGCACTAATTATGGCATTGCCTTCATAAAAATGACAAGACATGGCATCATGATGTTTTTTTTTTTAAGAGATATTAACTTCATTTTGCTCGATACACTCATCACTGTGTATTTCGAGTTAGACAAAAACAATGATGAATTTTGAAATTTTCTATCTCTTCTTTATGGGCATTATGCTGTCAAACAAAATGCTAGCCCATTCAAAATAGAATCAGGCCCATTAAAATAGAATTAATGGTAAGTGGAATTGTTCATTTACTGCCAATAAAGTCTGATTATAACACAACAGCTGTCTGTGGTTTAGAGAGGACAGAGAAAACTCTGTCAAGGGCCATAAACTGAATCCTATATACTCCCATCCACCTCCTTTTTCTGGTACATGGTTCTGAGTTACAAGGACAAGTGTGAGAGAGAAGGGTCTTATGGGATGGAAAGCCCCAACACCATAAACAATATGTATCTGAGTCCTGCCAATTGTGAAGAGTGCTGGGGAGCATTTTCCCTTTAAGGATGATGTGAATTTAACACATTCCCAAGGTAAACAAATCTCAATCTAGGTTCATTTTGCTGTGCTTTACTTTGAAGAGATAAAGAAAGAGAATTATGAAATTAGACAATGAGAAATTTTGTCTTGGCAAAGAGATTTGTAGGTGTAGTTTACCAAGACTTTAGCAAAGTGTTTCACTATGTATCTCATGCCATTCTTGTGGAAAAGATGGAGAGATGTGTTCAGGAGTGTAATAATAATGTTTAAGAAGCAACTTTTTTGGGGAAAATATATGCAAAGCATACTTTTAAGTTTAATCTGCATTATTAAATTTTTCTCCATCACTTTCTTAAGTCTAAAGCGGTGTTATCAAACTCAAATATAAAAGAACTATACATACAGTTCCCTCTTAATGTGAATCCCTGAAAACCCCTTATTGACTTAATTTTAAAAGGTAATATTACCTATGTTAAATAGTATTTTTTTATTTTATTAATTTTATCCCCAAGTACCTTTAATTTTAATGTTGTTCAGGTCCATTGAGAACTGTCACATATATCTAGGCAATAAAAAAAGTAATAAATTAAGCCCTGATTTGTGATGTTTGCCAATTTTCAGAACTGTAAATGCTCACACTGAAAATTTAACAATCAGCTCTCATGAGCTTGTACCGGCTGACTCCAGAACACCCCTAGATGTTAGTACAATTGAAAATGAATTTTGATTGTGCTGTAAGAAACAAGGAATGGGAGGGATTCAGAGAAGCATAGATAAACTTACATGAATTGATACAAAGTGGTGTGAGCAGAACCAAGAAAACAATATGGACAAGGACTGCAACAATGTAGCTGACAAAAACTACCTCTCACTATACAGAAAATGAACGTTGCAAAAGTAGAACAAGCACTACCTCAAAGAAGAGGAGAAGTCACCTTCCTGCTTTCCTTTTTAGATGTAGGAAGTCTCTAGGTGTGGAACGTTGTGTATACTTTCATTTTTTTTTGGTGTATTATGATTGGTTTTCCCAGTTTTTTTCTTTAAAAAATATTTGTTATACAGAATGGTTCTTTGGGAGAGAGGAGGAGAAATACAAAGCAGTTTAGATGATGAAAAAAACAAAGGACTTCAATGAAATTTTATTTTTTTTAATGATAATATCATTGATTTTCCAATGTCAACTAAGAATAAATCTCCAGTGGAGTGCCCCAGGAATCTGTCTCACTCTGATATGTTTAATATTTTTCTCAAAGACTTGGATGATACACACAGATGACATTCTTACTAAATATGAAACTAACACCAAGCTCAGAGGGTTAGCTAATTTACTAAGTGAAAGAATCAGGGTTTAAAAAGTTCTTGACAATCAAGAATACTGAGTTAAATCTAATATGATAAAATTCAGTAGAAATCAATATAATGTCCAGTTATTGTTCATACATTTCAGTTAGGTCTGATTCTTTGTTACTCATTTGGAGTTTTCTTGGCAAAGATACCGGAGTGGTTGCCATTTCCTTCTCCAGCTCATTTTACAAATGAGGAAATTGAGGCAAACAGAATGAAGTGATTTGCTTAAAGTTGCACAGCTCTAGTACATGTCTGGGGTAGGATTTGAACTCAGGAAGATCTTTCAGACTCCAGGCTCAGCATTCTCTCCACTCTTTTGCCTACTTGCCCTACTATGTCCTACAGGGGTTCAAAAATTCACCTTCACAAATCCAAAACCAGGGAAGATTTGTTTAGATAGCAGTTTGTCTGGAAAATAAAATACTTGGGATTTTAGCAGAGTTTAGTCTCACTATAAGTGAGCAGTGGAATTTGAAAGCAAAACAAAATGAAAGAAAAGAATGTGATCTTTGACTACAGTAAAAGTCAAAAGGACCTTAGAAGCCATCCGGTCCAACCCCCTCATTTTTCAGATGAGGAAACTGAGTCCCAGATCAGTTAAGTGATGTGCATGGGTTACACAGGTAGTTAGTGACAGAATCAGGATTTAAACCTATGTCTTTGATTCTGAATTTGGGTTCATTTCCTTGTGTCCTCACTTCACAGCCAGATGCGCTAAAGAAAGCTTGGCCCCATCCCGAACCCCTTCCCAGCTCTGAGTTCTCAGAACAATCAATTAGCCTTTCCCACTGCGCTATAAAACGAAGGACAGGGTACTTGGAGTCCATTTTGGAGAAACACTAAGGTAGAGGTGGGGTGTCCAAAATTTTTGAAGGAGAATAATCTCTAGGACCTCTCTGGTTCTGGCAAACCATTGGCACGCTAGACAGATTCTAACCCGCTGCCCCTTGGATACTGCTCATTTACATGCAGTGTCTTGGGCCTTGAGGGGCCTTTTCTCATTTCCTTCACCTGTAAAATGAGAAGGTTGGCCTAGATGATCTCCAAGGTCCTTTCTGGTGCTAACATTCTATGACTCTATGGCTGTTATATTTAAATAACACTTCTAAGAAGGTCAGAGTCGTTTAAATATGACATTTTTATTGCTTCTAATTTTTTCATAGTTTTGAATATTTATATCACCTCAGTGACTTTACAGGCCACAGCCACTCATCACAGAGTTTTCTTTGCATTTGTGCAAAGTGTCCACGAGGCTCAACTTCCTTATCATTAAAAAAAAAAGAAATGGAGTTACATATCAATTTATTTATTATGTTGGGAAGGAGGATTGTCTGTTAATAAAGAGGTTTTACTAAATGACCGGGGATCTATTGTTAATTCATTTAAATGAAGGGGAAAAAACCTCAGATGGAATGAATCATAATTTAGTGTCTTTGTATAACTATATAGTATATGTGAGGAATTCTGAGGAGAGAAGACAGGAGTGGGAGTCTGGGGTATCTGGGTCAGATAGAAAGACTTGAGAAGGTGTCAGAGGATCTGAATCTAAATCTGACCTTTGCTTCTCATTACATGTAGCTGCTTTCTCTTTTTTTGACCTCAGTTTTCTCATCTGTAAAATGAGATATGGTCTCAAAGGGACTTTCCACTGTCAAAGCCATGAGAAAATGGAAATTAGATTAAAAGGTTATGAGTTGTATCTATTAGTAACATTAGTAACAACTAGATACCACTGTGGATAAAGCTTTGGACTTGGGCTCAGAAAGCCCTGAGTTCAAAATTTGCCTCAGACACTAGCTGTTTAATATTGCTATGTGTTTTAGTCACATCCAACACTTTGTAACCCCATTTGGGGTTTTCTTGTCAGAAATTCTGGAGTGGTTTGCCATTTCCTTTTCCAGCTCATTTTACAGATGAGAGAAACTGAGGCAAGCAGATTTAGCAGCTTGCCCAAAGTCACACAGTTAGTGTCTATGGCTAGATTTGAACTCAGGATAATGAATTTTATTGGCTTCAGAGATCCAATCCCCACTCTATCCCCTGTGCCACCTAGCTGTCCTACTAACTATAAGACCTTGAGCAAATCACTTAATCTCTCAATTTCCTCAGCTATAAAATGGGGATAATAATAGAGGCCACTTCCTGCAGCTGTTTTGAGATTCAAATGAAATACTGGAGTGGGCACAGTAGGGTGTGAGGGTCAAATCTAGTCACTACCTGGTTTTGTACAGCCCTGTGAGCTAAGAATGATTATAATTGTGAGTTCCTTGAGGGTAGGGACTCTCTTTTACCTCTTTCTGTATCCCCAGACCTTAGCATGGTGCCTGGCACACATAGTAGGTGCTTAAAAAATATTCATTGACTAAGAATTGTTTTTACTTTTTAAAAACATAAAAACAGATGAATGATCAGATTTGGGCCATGGCTGGGCCGTTGCTTTCTGACCCCTGAGTTTAAAAATTGCATTCCAAACTAATGGTAGCTATCATGAACAAAAACATGTTGTGTAAGTATGTGTATGCACATAGAATTTACTCTCTGTCTCTGCCTTCATATATATATATATATATATATATATATATGCATGCATGTATATATGTATGTATGTATGTATATATAAAATGTCTTTGTTGTGGGAACTCTCTCCCCCAACACAGATTACATCCTGTTTGTAACTTGATAGGTAGGCTTAGAGACTAATCTATGGCTGACTGGGGTTGTGACTTACCCATGGTCACCCAGCAAATCTAGGGTCACAGAGCTAAAGGTGACTAGATTCACCTCCCTAATTTTATAGAGTAGGGAACTGAGGCCATGAGAGGTGAAGCATACCAATACAACTTCTCAAAATAATGGCAGTGTTGGACATTTAGTGGGAGTTATTCAAGTGGTTTGAGGCTGACCTTGGATCTTTCCTTAGTCCTTCAGAGGTGATTGAAATATTGCTTAGGTCCTGTTGAGAAAAAAGTGGCCTGTAAATAAGATGAAATTCATGCCTTTTAGGTGGAATATATAAAAACCAAGGTGAACTTGATGGCTTAAAGTTATTTCTTATGACCTAAAATTATTTTTTAAAAGCCCTACTCCAAATTTTTCTTGTGAAGTTACTCATCTCTCCTTTCTCATATAAAAATACCTGGCAACCAGTTGTTGAAAGGGATATCAATAAAACGGGGTAGTTTCACTCTAACTTTTATGAGAGAGAAGGAGGAGGAGGAGGGAGGGGGGAGGGGGGAAAAGGAGAAAGCTGGTGAGGGAGGGAGAAAGAGACATACATGAGAAAAGAAGTTAGTAGCAATAAACATTCCTACATCTTTATAAAGTTACTCTAAATGTCCTATTTAAAACATTCAGGAGTTTAGTTTTCTTTAGCATTGTTTACTGATATTCCAAAAGTCATTTAAATTAAAATCTCATGGAGTTTTCAGGCTTATGTCATTAATACATTCTCAGGTAAATCCGACTTTGAGAAGCCTTGTCCTTGAACTGGGCATTCACTTCCTGAGCTCGAATTTCTGTCCCAGAGAAGCGGCAGTGATGCCTGAGGGTCACCACCTTGGATAGGGAAGCCCAATTTTCCAGAGCAGCCCTGACTTCTCTGGCTCAGCCTTTCAGAGAGTCTGCTACTCCTCAATTCCCAGAAGTAAAAACACTGGAAGGAAGGTTGTAAACATCACTCTTGATATAATTACATTTTTAACACTCTTTTATAATTGACTAGAGAGATTTTTTAAAAATTAGAGAGCAAAAAAATCCATGGTGGGAGTTTTTATACTCATTGTTTCATAATTGCTTTATTTTCATCTTGTAGGTTACAAGAAGATTAAAATGAATCTTCGTGTAACAGAGAAGAAATTAAGTCTGAATTAAAGACCAAAGGATCATATTGGTTATTGCAAACTTTAGATCTCTTTACAAATAGATGTAATTCTGTGAGTGAATAGAGAAACAAAATGGGACACAAATATGAACACTAAGGAGAGAGTGGGACCCATTATTAATCCGTAGAGTCTTCCTCGAGGGAAACTGTATTTTGTTGGGGAGACTCCCCACCGCTTCCCCATGACGTTCTCTTTGAAGAGTGGAATGATAAATAAGACAGCTTTTCTCAGCTGTGATTTTGCCAAAAGGCATTGTTGGAGTTTCTGTCTGCACGGGGACTCATGAAGCTTTGCTGTGCCCACATTCCTCTCTAAAGAGAGGAGAGATGAAGCAGCAGTTCTTCCTAAAGTAAAAAACTCCAGTTCCTAGATTTGATGGTGTTTGTCTCATTGTTTTTCTGTCCCTGCCAGACACTGCTGACACCAGCTGTGCAGCTGGGAAAGTTATAGAAGATGCGCTCTGTGGATGAGTTAATATAACAGAGATTATTTGGCAAGTCTTCCTGGTAAGTGCACCCCCTCGATTATATATCATTTTTTACAGCTTTGAAAATTCAAATTACTCTCCTTTTTCTTGACTACATACTTGCCCAGGGATCATATCATAGGCTATGAACTTTTATTATTTTGATTAAGTTGGATTTGGTTCTTGCCCATACCTTGTATGGGAATCATCAGAGAATCTTTGTTGCTCCTCTGTGCCTTGCTCAATAAAGCTTGTCATTTTTCCATGTTGACATTACAATGCTACCGTGTTTGGCGTTAGTAAAACTCATCCTTGGTAGCCGAAATAGAAAGCATTTTGATATTGTCAGGAGCATGTGCCCATTTCGATGGAAATGCCAAACATGCCTTCTTAAACAGTCATGGCCAAACACCACGACATCCCTCTTGCGGGGATTCCTATCTCTGAGTTTCAGACACTTGATGATTTGCATACTGGAAAGAGTTTTTGAAAGAGTCATCATAAAACACAAAACGATGTTGAAGTGAGTGGTCGAGAAATGAGATTTATTATGCTTCCAAAAGCAAATGAGTATGCTTAAAAGCTAATGATATTTTGGAGTAGAGAAACGCAGTGGGCATATGGCAGAAAGAGTTTGTGTTTCTAAAAGACACCTTATAGACCTAAATTGCTTAACGAACCATTCTGTGCAGTCGTATAATATTAGTCTACATTCCTTCTGGATGGTGATTCCATTAGCTTCTGTTTTCCAAAGGTGGGCAGTTGGGAAAGATGACTGCTTATTAATGAGTTGTCATTTTTCTCATAAAGCACAGTAATGGACTGGATCCAGGTTAATTTCATCTACACAGTGCTTTCCCACTTTGTTACTGGTTTGAACAGGAGTTGAATTGTTTTGTTAAATTTAAGGCTAGAACAAAGGGATTATGTCACTGAATACTTGTATATCACTGCTAGGCTCAAATGGCTTTTTTAAAAAAAAGGAATTATTGAATCCTGTTCTAACTTAGGTTAACTGAAGTCACATTTCCTTCTTACCCCCTACCTTGTGCTCCTCCCTCCTCCTCAATCCCCACAAAATAAATAAACAAACAGAAGGTTAAAAGGGAAAGCCAGGACTCTATCTGCGGTGCATCCTGTCTAGTCCAAGACATGGTTCTATACCCCCCACCCATCCAATTTCCTTTTCTTGTTTGCCCCTCTTAGTTTGAGTAAATGATGTTTTTTATCATGTGCTTTGTGGACTGAAACAGAAAGGAGTCGGCAGAAGTTGGTCGCTATTTCACACAGCTGTATGTTTAGAGGGCTGTAGGTAGAAATGGAAAGCAACTTTGGCAAATGATGTTGCACTGAATTTTGAGATCCTAAGACATCTAATGGTGTGCCATATGTTAGCATAGGACTTGCGTCTGGAAATCTGTGAGCATTCTCATTTGGCCCAGGAAAATGAGGGAATCTTGTTGAGATAAAACATTGGAGTGTTTGTTTGCCACTTTCCTGCCTTATTACTGTGATATTACACAATCAAAACTGAATTGTAAAAGCATGGCCCGCTGTCTGCTCACTCGACACTTCTCAGTTGGTGGAGCCATGAGAGTTGTATTAACATTGTTTCTTGCCCATTCTTATTTTAGCCACTGACAAGCTTGCTCGAGAAAGATGAATTTAGTTTTGTGACACAGCAGGAGAATATTAAATTGAAAAAATTAATCTTACGGGATTCTCAGAATGTTCTGGAGTCTCACTTGCTATAGAAGGGAATTCCCTCTGAGCAGGGTCTGCTTTGAGACTCAGCTATGGGGCTTTAAAATCAGGAAGGCATTTTGGGAGCTGGAAGGGACAGTTGCTAAGGCTTACAGAAGTGCCCCGAGCACCAGGTGGTCCCCTGCCATGACCATAAAGGCTTCTGTGTGCTTATTTCTATGATGGGGTTTATAGTGCCCTGCCTCTACCAGTCCTGATATGTCATTTTTCCTGTTCAGTCATTTTTTTCAGTTGTGTCTGATTCTTGGTGGCCCCATTTGGGATTTTCTCAGCAGAGATGCTTGAGTAGGTTGCCATTTCCTTCTCATTTTACAGATGAGGAAACTGAGGCAAACAGGATTAAGTGACTTGCCCAGAGTCACACAGTTAGTAAGTGTCTTGGGCCAAATTTGAGCAAAACACATGTTTTGGAAAGTATTGGCTCAACTACAGCCCAAGCAGTCACAGCATTGCTGCATCTTAGATGTTCTCCCTCTTCCCCTGGCATCCCCACCCCACTGGGGCAAGATGACAAGGTACAGAAACCAAGTGTTTTCTCTGATGTGTTTTGCTTTTTGTTTTGTTCCAATCAAATAGGGGTAAAAGGACCCCTTTTACCTCCTGGATTCCCTAGCTCCATTCAAGTTTCCGCCCAAAGCTGCCTCCTACAGGAAGCCTTTCCTGATTCTCCACCTCCCCTTCCCCTATTTGATTTGTAGTTGTTTTGTCTCTATTTTGTATTTATTCATCGGCCTAGGCCAACTCACTTAAATCTCTCTAGCCTTCAGTTTCCTTAGGTGTGAAATGATGGCAGGAGATGACTTATAAAATTTCCTCCAGTTCTGACTCCATGGTGTTTTGTAGACATGCCATACATCTTTCAAAGGATTGCAAGTTCATTGAGAGCAGGGACTGTTCTCTGTTTTCTCTTTGAATGTCCTGTGCCTAGCGTAGTGTCTGGCACAAGGTGGACACTTAATAAATCTTTATTGAATTGAAATGTTGTTGAGTGAAATTGAATAGAGTGCAACTGATTTGCTGATTCTTATCAGCTGAATTTTCAACTGATACCTAGGAATGTCCCAGTATAAGAGAGAAGAGATTTGATTGAGTGGAAATGATAAAGTTAGTACCAGTGGTAAAGTGGTTGTTGACTAGCTGAGAAACACTCTGGTTCTGTTTTCATCGGTAAAATGGGGAGATTGGGTTAGCTACCTTCTAAAGTCCCATTCATCTTTAAAAGTATGCCCTTCTGATCTCTTTGTGTGGTCAAAGAAACACAGAAAATTAATTGATTTAACTTTCTTTTACCCTCCCCTTTATCTTCTGGTGAAAGGATTGATGAGCGAGAAGGCCAAAAGAGAAAGAAAGAAAGAAAAAGTCAGCATAGATAATCCAAAAACTACACATAGAATTGGCTCCAGTATAATAAAGAATTAGCTGTAATTACTATGACATGCGCTGTTAAAGCCAGGCAGAAAAATATGATTTTTGGCATTAAGATAATCATTAATTATAGCCCGGTACCATTCTTTCTTGGATAAGTTCAGATAACTATAAATTACATTAGTGAAGTACTTTTATGTCATTTCCTCTCCTTTTTTATGATTTATATAGTCAGAATACTGACCTGTAATTAAGTGTACTGAGAATAGCCCCCAGTTAATTAAACATTGTATAGTGTAGAGGGTGTGTCTTGCCAAAATTCCAAAGAAAAAGGGCACTCTTGGATCAAAGAGCTAGAAAGAGCTTTAAAGAGGCTCCAGTGAAGGATTTCTAAGATTATGAAAGCTGCTCAGTGAATCCAAATGAATTCCACCCCTCCCAAATCTTTGACTCTCTCACCATTGTCTTTAAGAGAATATGGCCCGTCCCTTAATAGGATTACAGTATATGCTTGCATAAGAGAGACTTTTAGATATGAGACAAATTCTAGTTTGTAAGAGCTGAAGAAAGCAAAGATAAGCAGGAGCCACCGAAGCCCAAAGGAAATGGCTCACTTTCCTTCCTGACAATAACAAGGAACAACCAACCAACTCACTAATCATTCTTTGGCGGATACTCCTCATCTAATGTCACTGCCAGTTGACGTAGCGTCAACATGTCCCCCAGATTTTTCTAGCCAATCCAATCCCTAATTCTACCCCCTTGTCAAGGCTAGGTTAAAAGCTATCTTTTCCATGGTTAAAGCATTTGTGTGCCAGGGAACATGAGATCTTGTTGCCAGACACTCCCAGAGCCCAAAGTGACTCTAAACTGGGGCCATCTTTTGGAGATCTCAACTAAAAAGGCAGGAAATAGCAGGGTTGGGCAGATTCAAAGAGGTGGGGCAGGGGGAGGCTTCATGTGATAGTGTGCCCTTTTGCAGAGAGACCTCTAGAACTCCCATTGGAGGGGAGACAATACAATAAAGTAGAAATTGAGCTTAATTTGGAAGTAGAGGACCTGGGTTCAAATTCTGACTGCCACTTACTACTTTTGTAATTTGGGTCCATCATGTCTCTTCTTTAGGTCTCACTTTTCTCACCTGTAAAAGGGACGGTATTGGGCTAGACCAGAGCTTCTTGAACAAGGGATCATGACCCCATATGGTGTCCTAAAATTTTGGCAATAGTAAAAGGTTTCTTAATGCTCAATGACCAAAACTTAATTTAAAATCAAATGTGTAATGAATCCAAGGTATTTCTGGGAGTATTTGCATATGTTGAACTTCAGCCTTGATTCTGAACACAAAGCATGTGCACTTTGTACTGTGCATGCCCCTGGGCAAGCTCCAAATTTGGGAGGGCGAAGGGGGTGGTCAGTGGAAAAAGTTTAAGAAGCCCTGGGCTAGACAACCTCTAAGTTTCCTTCCTATTCTTAAGTCTGGGATCCTGTGATCAACCCATTGATGACTTCTTTATGGGAAAGACAGAGCAATTCAATGTGCCCTTCCTGTCAATGAAGTTGACAATGTGTCAAGTTCTTGATAAAGTACTGTATAAATGGTATTTATCATCATTGTTGTTATTTTTCTTATCACCATTATAATTCATTAAAATCATTCCTCTCTTCTTGTTCAACCTTCAGTCAACAATATGGCTCAAATTCTTTAATATTTAATGTTCTGTGGACTACTGCACAAGTGAATAAAATACCTACTTTTATATTTAAATACCATAAGTTATAAGGTCATTTTTTACAGGCTTATGAAAAGCATTCTCAGGATAGCTCCAGCAGCAACCAGGATGATATTTATGGTATTATGACATATGATCAATTGGATGAACACTCATAATGTTCCCCCATAATTTTGATCTCCTCAACTAAGTCTTTATATTCTGGAAGCTTTTGAGTCTTTGCAGCTTGGAGACTGAGTACTTGTATTAAATGTATTTTTTAAATTGTTGGTTAACTTTTTAATAAATCAATATTATGCTCTGGTCATCATGGGAAACAATTTTATCTGGGAGAGTGGTCCAGTTCCACTGCATTTTATTGGTTGGGTTCTCCAAGATACTTTGAGGTCAATATTGGTAGCCTCTGTCTTCTGTCAGTCTATGAAAGATAGTTTAATTCAAAAACCCATGTCATATCTTGCAAGTTTTTTGCAAGTGCCAAATTTTTATATCCTTTAGGGGTGAGTTATACAGTTTCTACAATTTCATTGCATAATCTACACTGATGCCTAAGTTTTAGTTCCTTAGGGATAACCTTTCGATAGTTTTTATGGCCATGACCATATCCTGAACTTCCATCATAAATCCTTCCTTTCCAACAAATCTATATAATTCAGTTAGTTCAGCATTTCTCTGTTGGCATATTGTTGCTTGAGTTCATGCAGGTAAATGCTTTAAATGTATTTTTCCTATTGGACTTTCAGTTTAGGATGTCACTAATTCTCCTAGCATATGATGCCACATCTTCTCTTTAAAATCTTTATGCTAAATGTGTCTTTCCTTGACTTCACCAGTATCCATAAGCTCGACATCACCCCTTTCCAGTTCAGTGCTTTCATTGTCTATGTGCTCTTGTTGTATATGAAGAATTTTCCACTTATCAAATCCAAATAGTATTTGATACCATTTAGAGGAGTCAATGAGATCAAGAAGATGCTTAGGAGTCATAGAGCTTGAGGTTGTCTGTGTTTATCATGTGATTAATAAGATTTTTCAATTCAACCCCTTTTAATTTGGAAGTCATAATAAGTTAACTTTGGTAGGGATGATAGATTCAAGGCTGGGTAGATCCATAATGGGCTCAAGTTGTTTTCCTGAAAAATGCCATATTTTCTAGCAGTCATTCTCAAAATGACTGTCTTGATAGTTTGTGTTAATTATAGGTGTTTTATTTTTATTGTTTTTCACTTTTTTGATGAGGATGATCTGAACTCATCCTGAGACAAATCATTATCCTGCTGTTGTCGTTTCTGTATGTTCAGTGTTCTACAGACTTTTGTACAAGTTGATGAAATTTCTGGGTTTTGTAGTTGAATAAATGTCTGAGGATATAATATAAACATGCCCTCTGCAGGCTTAATGAAAATATCCTCAGTATAAAATATCTGCTCAGTAGTAGCAGAAAGGGCAAGAGGGATGGCTGACAAACATCTTTTCCTGTTCCCACATGATTTTGTCTCCTCAGCTTCCTCTATATATTTAGAAAGCTTTCTGTTCCATGTAACTTGAACATTATGAGCACTGGAGATGGCAATATCTGTCAAAAACATTGCTGTTGAATGTTTTTTGAAACAGTGTTAGGTTTGGGTAAATGCAGGCAAAAACTAGGTCTGTAATAATGATCTGGTTCCAGCACAATTTCTTGGTTGAGTTCTCTAGGATATTTTGAGGTCTATATTTACAGAACTGATCTGTCAGTCTGTGAACAATAGTGACCTTCTGGTGGAGAATTCTAGCTACCAGGTCTTCTCTGGCTAGGTATTTGGTAGGTGCTAAAATTTTATAGTCTGCAGTGGTTGAATACATTATCTATACTGCTTGCTCAAACAATCCACATTGTTCTTCAACTATAAGTTCCTTAAAGATATCTTTTTCATAGTATTGGCAAAGAGTTTGTCCTGAATTATTATCATAATCCTTTCCATTTCCACAAACAAATTTGCAGGACTCAGTCACTTATTCCATATTTCTTTTTCAGTGTATTGTGGGCTGTTCATTTGGAGGTCATCATTTCTAGAGGCTCTTTAGACATTATTCCCCTTCTCTTCCTCCTCAGTATCATGTAATTCAGAGCAGCCAGGTAGATCGGAGGTCATCTAGTCTAAATCCCCTCGTTTTACTTATGAGGAAATTAAAAATCAGCAAGGCTATATGACCATAGATTAGGAACTGGAAAGGATCTCAGAGACCAGACTTCCCATTCTACACTGAAGAGCTTAAAACCTTGAGAGGCTGAGTGAGTTTTCAAAGGTTATTCAAGTCTTGTGACTTCAAATCCAGCGTTCTTTCTACTCCATCAGTAGGTCTCAACCTGGAGCAAGAGTGGGGGCTGGGAGAGCACACAAGGATTCTTCAAGGGGTCCATGAATCCATAAATAGCCAAATTAATCTCTTATATACTGAATAAATAATGCATCACTCATATACATGCTACAAGTTTTCAAATGTGTATAGATACTATTATGATTAATAAAATACAAATTCATTTAAAAGCTTTACTAAATTTATGGTAACTTTTTGCCATCATGCATTTTCTCTACCACTGGACAATATAGTACAACTTTTGATATGTGGAGGGGTTGAGGGGAGTCCATGTTTTGAAGTACTGAGAATACATTTCCTCCTTCGCTGCAGAGGCACAGAACATAGGTTACTCATTAAAGACAGTGGTACTGGCTTCAGTTTGAAGGCATGCAATTACTAGATGGTAGATACAGTCATACTTCTTTTCTGTGAGATGATGCCATGAAACTTGAAGGGATCTAAGCTTGCCATAATGTATTCTTTGTAGCCAGTTTTAGAATCCTGAGTTTTTTTCAAGCGCATCTTAGGTACTACCTTCTATGCTAAAAATAGTCTTTGCAGATTTTCATTTTAAAATGATTTATTATCCCTTTAATATTAAACCTTCACACTTAGCACAGTACCTGGGTCATTGTAGGCACTAAAGAACTGCTTTTTTTAATTGGACAAAAAAATCTTAATGAAAATGCAAAGTTACTTTTTATACATTAAAATTAATTTAAATGTGATCACAAGTATTAGTAATATTAATGGCCAGCATTTGAATAGTGCTTTGCTATTTATAAAGCTTTGTACATATGTGATCTCCTTTGATCCTCATAGAAACCCCATTATCATCCCCATTTTACAGAGGACGAAACAGGGACTGAGAGATATTACGACTTGTCCAGGGCAACATAGCTAGTGTCTGAGGAAGGATCTGAATGTGTATCTTCCTGACTTCACTCCTAGTATGCTATCCGCTGCATCATCTATCTGCCAAGCTTACTAAATTAATTCAATCAACAAACATTTATTAAATGCCTACTATGTGCCAGAAATTGTACTAGGTATGGATATTTAATATTAATTTATAATAAATCACTTTTAGAAAACCAACTGGAAGGATAAGGAAAAAAAAAATCCATAGGAGGTAATGCCCATCAGTGGCCCAGAAGGAAGCTTGGGGATCTGAGATTGGTTATGGAGAATATGCTATAACAATAGTAGAATTAATACTTCACTGTCTCCTTGCACGGGAGTAACTTAGCTATCCACAATCAGATAATTACCGACCTTCAAACTGCATATTTCTTTCAGGGACCACTTTTTTGTGCTGTAGAAGAGATTTCTTCTATAATATAGATTCAGACAAAAATATAATCTGTGTAGCAGTGGAAATCTCTCTAAAGAACCTAGGAAAATCACAGGAGCAAGATACTGAATTGCAATAATGAAGATACTTTGGAGATATTGATATAATGTGGCATCTTCCAGCTTCCATGTTATTAAGAACATTTCTAGTAAATTATTTTATAATTCAGAGGGAAATGCTCTTTTTTCCCCCCAAAGAAACAATGAATACTATTCAAATACATGAAGGATCTATGATTTCATCTGTGCAAGTAATTCATGGTATAAGGGCAAGAAAACGTCCTTCCGCCAACTTTGATTTGAACTCTCTGTGACTTTGTAGAGAAGTCCTGGGGAACTGCTTGTAGATCAGAGAGGTTATGTGATTTGCCCAGGGACACACAAGTAATAAGTGTCAGAGTTGAGGATTAAATACTTCTAACTCAACTTTCAATCCGCTGTTCTGTAATGCCTCTCAATAACACTATGATAAGAGATAGCTGTGTCATGCCATGGTCCATGGAGTCAGGAGTTCAAATCCTGCGTTAGACACTTGCTAGCTGTATGTCCCTGGGCAAGTCACTTAACTGTTTGCCTTAATCACCTGGAGAAGGAAATGGCAAACCACTCCACTATCTTTGCCAAGAAAACTCCAAACAGTATGTTTCATAGAGGAATGAGTCAGACACAACTGAACAACGAGTACCATCATCCTAGAAAAAGAAAGGGATAATTGTCCTTCAGTCATTTTCTCCAAACAGATCATAGGCTCATAGATCTAGGCCTAGAAAGTACCTTAAAGATCATTTGCTCTACCCTCCTTATTTTATATATGGGAAACCTGAGGCCCAGAGAAGGACAATGCCTCAGCCAACCCTACACAGGTTGTAAAAGAGGGAACTACTATTCGAAGCTGGGTCCTCTGCCTCCACCTCTTTTCACGCTATAATATTACTTCAAACATTTAAACACCTACTGTGCACAGGGCAGTTTATTTACCCAGAAGTGTGCAAGAAGGCAAAAGCCTTTCAGAGAGACGCTTGGTGACTCTGGCCACTGCTCCTTACCAAAGCAAATCATTCAGGGAAAGTTCCCCTTGTCAATTTATGTTAATAGGGCTCCCCAAGGGGGTTATTTGGGGGGTCCACAGAGTAAGCAAAGGCACAAGATCAGAAGAACGTCTTGTTAATTTTTGCCCCATTTGCTGTAGGTTATTCCACACATTAAGTAAGTAATTCTTATTTGCTTACAGTATGATTAGCCATCAAATCTTTTGGGGGTACTTTTTCATCGCCACACTCTTGTTGTTATAAATGGAATTTGCATGCTTAATTCCCTTCCCTTCATATTGAATCCATCCCCCTTTAGGCCTAACGGCATGCTAAAAATGATTCCAAATCTCTGATGCTGCTTGTGGGCCATATGTTAGGACTAATTATATAAATGAAACTTGGTGGAAACGTGATATGTGAAGCGTTCAGGGCATCAAGGAATTATCCCGATGAATGCTAGCTTGCTTTAGTGTGGGAAGGAGTAAAGGAGGAAGAGTAGGCCTTGAGCAGATGTTCACAGGTTTGGGTGGTCATCCTTTGTCTTTTTGCCTTCCGTTCAGGACAGCTGACAGAACAGCATATCAGAATATGTGAAGAGACCACCCTGTTGAAGCATTATAGTTAGCTCTAACTGATATATAAATATGTATTACAGACAATATTATATGGATATATATTATAGTATAGATATAGGTTATATTATATAGGTATATCATATAGATCTATTTCGCAGATATATAGATCCTATAGACATACACACACACATGTGTGTGTGTGTGTTTTGGATTTATTATCTGAATAGGCTGAGTTGGAATAATGTAACATAAAAGGTTTGAAATCAGCAACCTTGGAAAATAGGATATTGAAAGGGAATAGTGAAGCAGTGTGGCTTTGTGAGTAGAATGCTGACCTTCCAAGTCAGACTGTCTTGATTTCCTGGCCCAAAAAGTGCTAGCTGTGAGACCATACACAAGTCACCTCTCCTCTCTGAATCCCAGGTAAGTACATAAGACTATTCTATTGTGGTTGCGGTGGGAGGTCCTTGGTGCATATTGAGTGTGAATTTTTGTTTATTTTTGTGCTGACTTGGTGTGGGGGTTGTAAATAGGGGTTGATTTTAATGGTATACAGAACTCTCAAATGAGGACCCTCCCTTGTCAATGCAGGTGAATCAGTCAACAAGCATGTATTCTGTGTTTCCTATGTGCTGGGCACTGGGTTATGTGCTGAGCTTATAAGTACTGACCCTCTCCCCTCAGGTCCCAAAGGAAACCAGCCAGGACCCAGAATCCAAGAATCTTCAGAACATCAATGCTATAATCCCAGAGCCCACAACCATTACTTCTGCAGTCAGCCTCTGGGGACATTCAGTCTGACAATTTATATTCCAGTTGGCAAGTCCACAAATACAGGCATCATCCACAAATGTAAACAGCAGAAATGTAAAGTGAAAAATTACAAACTTGTACAAGAGAGTTAAATACAAAATACTTTGTGAATGAATTAAAAAAAAAATGTATTAAGCACTTGCTACGTGCACCATGTTGGTAATACAAACAGAAAAGCTGAGATAGTCCCTGTTCTCCAAGAGCTCGTGTTTGTTCTAATGGAGGGAATGGTGCAGAAGGATGTGCTCAGTGAATGTCAGGTGGAAGGGTCCTGTGATCTGAGTCAGATTGGGGTACCTCTCCTTTAGTGGCATTTTACACTAATAAAATCCCATAAATTTCTGGTGTGGAAGCCCTTAGCAATGCCTAGGACATGGATGATGAGGTTTTTTTTCTGACTCTTCTGTAGCTGTGACTATAGAACCTTCTAGAGTGGCCAGGCTACATATCCAAACAGATTGCTTCCAGGAATGATGGCTGTGGCCACTGGAATGAAAGCATTATAATTCCTGAGGTTCTTAGGTTCTGGATTCTGGACTGTTCCCATCAGGATCTAAAGTGAAATGGTGGTCAAGCAGGCATTTGTCTGACCTGCCTGGCACCAACTGACACACTCATTCCCTCTCCCTTCTCCCCTTTTCACTCTCTCTTCTTTTAGAAGGTGATCTAGAGCAGAGAGGTCAGACATGGCAGGTAACTCATGTGAACCAGATTAAATGTAATTTGGAAATAGTTCACATAATGAATAAATCTGCAATAAAACACAAATAGCATTACATTTTAAAACGAAGTCAATATGTGGTCTGCAGGGATTCTTGTGTATAAATTAATGGCCCTCATTTCTCTTGGAGCTTGACGGCACTGGCCTGAGACATAGAGAAGATTAAGAGATCTGCCCAGGATCACATCACCAGTCTACGTCAGAAGAGAGACTTGTCCCTAGATCACCCAGGATTGAACTTTGTTGTGTTTCTACTTCATTCTCACCAAAGATCATAACATCAAGATGATGACCTGACTTAAGGAGAGTTTTGTTGTGCTATGACTCAAGGCTTGGTTGTTCATTTTCAGGGCAGGCCAGCACTTCATAGTACAGTGTATAGAGTGCTGGGTCTGGAGTCAGGAAGACCTGAGTTCAAATCCAGCCTCAGACACTAGCTGTGTGACCCTGGACAAGTCACTTACCTTCTGTCAGCTTCAGTTTTCTCTTCTGTAAAATGAGTTGGAAATGGCAAACTACTTCAGTATCTTTGCCAAGAAACCCCCAAATGGGATCACGAGTCAGACATAACTGAAACGACTGAACAAAAACAATAGGGAACCTGGAGACTCCTTCAAAGGATTTAAGTTGAAATTAGGGTAAGATTAGGAAACTTCCAATTCAAGCTGTGAATCTGAGCCTCTTCTTGGTCCAGGGAATCCTGAGGGGACCACTAACTGGGGAGTAAAGGTGGTAGGAGTTATTGGCACATTGGATGGTTTTTGTTGATCATCAAACTGGCATTATTTGGACTCATTCATTCACCTAAATTCTGTCTTAAATTATTGCTGCAGTAATGACTTATCCTACATGTGTCTTTCATAATAAAATCATGTCATAAAGAAAAATGGCATTAGTGGGCTAGCTATATTCTAGAAACTTCCTGATGGTGAGCTTTTCTTACCACTGATCAATACGTTTTTAATAGCATTAATGGAGGTTTTTCTCCACAATAGCTTCGTGCTCACACCTCCAGGTAGAAAATGATAAGACCATAGATGTGTTTCTTCTTCTCAAAGCTCTGTGTGGCTCTTTTAAGAGTCGTATGCACCTTGGAAGTCAATGAGGAAACCCATTGTCCTCAGTCTGCAATCACCAATGTGATTGCTAGCCATTTGGAAACTTAAAGCCTTGCATGAAGCTAAGCTTTGTACATTCTTTATGTGAAAATTTCCGACTCTCATTTTTGTCTCAAATCCCAAGAACCCAGTTGTATGTGGCTCAAGCATATGTCTGAAATGAAAGTGCCTGCAGAGCCAGCCATCTGAAAACTCACTCAAGAGTGTGTGGTGGATGTTTTTTCCTATTTTTTTCAAAGCAGAGAATTCATGTCATTAAAAATAAATCACTTGAGGGTGGAAATAACAACATATCCATATCTATTGCCCCTAGAAGCCAAGCACTGTAGAGAGCATGTTTATTTCTCTGCAGAATATGTTTTGCAAATATAATTATAAAGCTATTACTAGTAATTTTAATGAAAGGATAATTCACATGATTGAATCTAGGGTATTTCATGTGTGAACAGAATTGTTGCTTCATTATGAGAAGTGGAACACCTGTAAATCATGAAGAGTCTTCTTGGTATAGTCTAAGAAAGCATCAGGCAATGAGCCTCACTATCCTCCTTAGTAAAGAAGTGTATATAAATGTTTGCAATTCCCACATCATGAAAAAGAGGATTTCATAGTTCTTTAAAATATACATCTAGAGCTGGGAGGGTTTGTAGAGCCTTCTAGTCCAGTTATCAAATTCAAATAGAAACAGATCCCAGCTGGCTGTATATTTAGCGAGAAAACCATAAGCCAGCATTATCTATGTTGTAGCTTATTTATTTTGCTAAACACTTCCCAATTATACTTGAGTCTAATTTCCAGCACTGCCAGAGTTTGGTAGCCAGCATCTGTGAGTCTGACACCTCTAATCTAGTCCAACCATCTCATTTTAAGGATGAGGAAATGGAGTCCACAAAAGTGATGTGACTTACCTGAAATGGTGGACACAGTAAGTGTGAGCACCAGAGCTGAGGTTTAAAACCAGGTCTTCTCTTTCCAAATCCATGCCACTGTTATACCCTTTATTGTCCAATCATGAATCGGCAAGGGAGAGGAGGCATGGCCTGGGGGACACCACAAATTCATTGACCTGGCCACACAGATTCATTTGTTCGCAGGCTCCCATAATTACTCCTCAACCCTCTCCCGGGATGTAGACAAACTGAATGCTCTTTTCTACAAGGCGTAAATCAGTTTCCTGGGTGGGTTGAGGACTTGTATGAAACTGAAGATAATTTTGGTTTTTTGGAGAACAATTTCCATTGAGATAAAAATGTAGTGACAAAAACAGGAAGATAACCTAGGGAGCAAACTTTATGTTAAGGGATAAAAACATTTTATGTAGTAAAGATGAGGCATTTTATCAAGGAAAAATATCTTGGTACACTTCCACATCAAGTGTCTATCACACATCATTTTTTCTACTGATATGAATAGAATGATTGTGTGTTTTGTGTGTGTGCATATGTGTACACATGCACATGGAAAGGCATACAGAAGAATGATTGAAAGGGACCCAATACCATGCTGTGCAAAGATAGGTTAAAAGAATAAGAGAAGTAAACCCTGGAGAAAAGAAGAGTTTAGAGACACCATGAGAGTTGCCTTCAATTGTTTGAAGTATTGTCCTGTGGAAGAAGTGTAAGACCCAGTCTGT
The DNA here is from genome assembly GCF_028372415.1 of Notamacropus eugenii. Lineage (NCBI taxonomy): Eukaryota > Metazoa > Chordata > Mammalia > Diprotodontia > Macropodidae > Notamacropus > Notamacropus eugenii. Next base: position 29,602,330 of record NC_092874.1, on the reverse strand, counting down.
TTGTCTGGGACAGGGGGGGTGTGAGGGGAGTCAGCAAAGAGAGTAGTAATGGATTGAAGTTATAGAGAGGCAGCTTTATGCTTGTAATACAGATCAACTTCTTAAAAATGAGCCCTAATTTAGAGTGTAATGAGCTGCCTGCCTAGGGAGAAGGTGGATTCTTTTTCACTTGAGGTCCCCAAGTGCAGGATGACCGCTGGTGAGGTTTTTTGAGAGGCCCCTTTTTCCAAGTACAAGTTGTACTAGACTGATATTGAGGCCCTTTCCATCTCTGAGATCCTCTCAATATATCAAAGGAGGAAGCAGAGGACATGACTTTAGTTCTTCGGTACAGAGTGCCTCAAGATACCCAAGACTTAATGATATTCATGCAATGGACCGAGTCCCATTGCCCTAGAATTAATTGTTCACCACATTTCATATGAAAAAAATTCTCTGAAAATTTTTGTTTTCTAAAAGATAAATGTTTCTTTTTTGTACGTTTGGCCATAGCTTCATGACCGACTTTGACATCAGATGTATGAGTCTGATACAATATTCTAAGCCTGATGCATCCCAATACTTTAAGCAAGTCAATATGGTCTCATCTATGAAAGTGAGAAGATTTGGCTAAATGATCACTAAGATTTCTTTCAGTTGTATGATTCTACAAAATTCTGCAATGGGACTATTTCCCAAATGGGAGGGAACAACCACGTGGGTAGATTGAGACATTCTCCATGGAATGACAAAAATACCCTGCTGCTGAAATCCTACCAGGAATCCAGCCTCATGTTGTAAAAATCCCTGTTGTTAAGCAGTCAGACTTAATCGCTTGAATCATATAGGTTGATTTTTATCGCAGATCTTTCGTTTTCCTCTTTAGGTATTACATTCTTATCCTGTATTTTCCTTGAAATTACTATAGCCTTTTATGAACCTGGCATCTAAATTTTCTATCCTCCAAATGCCTCAAGACACTTTCATTTCTTCATTTAAGACATTACAGCTCTTTCAAAATATCCTATTTTGTATTTAATTTCACCATCTCATATAAAATACATGTTCTTCACATAATTATGTGAAAATGGGCTTGCAATTGTCCCTAGAGATCTATATGATGGGCACATTATAGGGATCTAAGTAATAATAATCTCCTATTTACATGGGGTCTTATTTTCATGTTAGTCTTTTTCCTACTTTGTTACATCCAATCCAAGCTTTCAGTCAGAAATACCAGTTTATTCTTCTCTTTGAAGAACGTTCGAAATCTGAGAGAGATCTCAGCCACATCTGACATTTTGTAAGTGTATGCAGTGAAATGGAAATCAGCATATTTTTAGCCCCATATATCAGCAACAAAAGTAGAAAATGCCTATGCGTAGAACTCCATGGTCTGAGGCACAAAAAGGAAGGAAGGAAAAATAAAATGAAATAAAAGGATAGGAAGGAAGAGGGAAGAGAGAAAAGGAAAGGGAAGACTAATGATACAGTGCAAATAATCCTGGTTAAAAAAATGTTCATTGAGTAAAGGAGTAAGAGTCACTGAGGTTTGGCAAGTGGGGGACAGAAGGCTTTGTCCCCTGGTGTCAGCATTTAGAAGGGGTATTGATCACTCTTTGAATCCTTCAAGCTCATAGAAACATCTGAACTTAGTTAAAATTACAAGAGATAAGAAAATGAATTTTTCCCTGTGTTGGCCATGTACGAAGCAGACACCTTCCTGGACCATTCCTGCCCTGCTCCCCACCATGGCCCAAGGAATCTGTCACTTTCCCGCAACAAAATTGAAGGCATGTTTAACACTACTCACCCTGACACATTTTGTACCACTTATCTTGGACCCAAAGTTGCTAGTTACAGTCACCAATACTGGTGACATAAGTTGGCTCCCTGAAATCAGTCATGCAACTAACAAACATTTATTTATCGTGGGCCTACAATTCAGAGCCATGGAAATTATCTTACAAGCCGCTTGAGCATGTGATGTTAGAGTTCGGGATGTGCTATACTCACACTTATTAATAAGAACTTTGTTATTAATAAATGTCTAGTGAACTGCCCAAATTTCTGAAATTTTGGGAGGTCTATACTATTTGGGGATTGCTATAAAATAATAAGCCCAATTCAATTCCTCCTAATTTGTATAATTTGACCCTCTGACTATCCTCAGAAATGGAAAGGGAGAGATTCAGTTATTTTAAAGTCTTTCCCTTTCCCCTATTCTTTATTAACCCATATAAACTCAGTCAGAAATATGATTGTGTGGTCAGCATTTCATCCTAGGGTACTAACAAGGAAGGCTAATTCCCCTTACCCTACTACCTTCCTCCCTCATAACCATCTTACTCTGTCCACCTTTCTGTCTTTCTTCCCCTCCTGTCCTCTTCCTCTTCCTTTATCCCCCTCTCCCTCTCCTCTTCTTATTCATCCCATTTTCCATCAACCCCTTCCATATTTCCATTTTCTTAGCCAGACAAGCTAAAGAACAGAAGGAATGCTCACTGTTTTTTTATCTCTAGTTCTCCCTCATGCGTTTCTTCCTCTCTTTCTCTCCCCTTTTTTCCTCCCTCTATCTCTCTCGGGTTTAAAGTTAGCTCATCCCAATGATATTAGCTTCACAACCTGTTTTCCTGAGGTATTGGATGCAACTATTTGAACATGAACATATGAAAGAATGGTAACAAAGCCCTACTGAAAAGGGGCACATTTCTCCTGGAAAGCCCCTGCCCCACTGAATGCTCCCAGAACTCGTCATGCATGTTGCTTATGAAAAGCATATTTACTTAGTTTTAATCTAGTTGCAGTGAATCCCTTTGTTTGCTTAACATCCAATTAATGGACTTTACTTCCATTTAGCACCTTCCAGGGAGGAGCCAGCAAAGAGCAAACTAGGGTTTAAGGGCATAGAGATGAATGCAGATGAAAGGGTTCATAGACAGGATTTCATGAAATTTGAATGTGAAGCGGTATTATCCCTCTCTCTCATTTAAATAACCTAAAATGAGTAATTCACTCCCTAGGAGCATTTGATAAAATCCCTGGAAATTTGCCAGAAGGCATAGTGGGAGGAAGACATGCATATTCAAAAGGAGGATGGGGGGTGGGGTGGGGAAGGGAGCCAGAGAAAATTAGGAAGGGAAGACCTTAAAAGGCAATCCATACCTGTTCCCTTTTCTAACATGTGTGAAAACATCCTCTATCAAAATGGCTTTCACATTCTGGGACACCAATGCACTGGACCTCAGAAAGCCTTGCCCCAGAGTACCAGATATTCAGGAAGGTTTCCAGGTCTCCTTCGTTGCTTGGTGGTCAAAATGCCTCTACAGATCCTGTGAACTCCCAGAAACTTGGTCCTAGAATTTCAAAACACTCCAGCACTATGGTGATTGTTGCTATAGAGATAGATAACTAGGTAATAGACCCCTAAATGACAGGTAGGTAGATAGATAGGTGATGAATAGATAGTAGATAAATAATCATGTATGTCAGAATAGATCTTTGTACCCTGCAAATTATGGATTCCCCCCTCAAAAAACCCAATCATTTCTGTCAAAGTTGAAAATAGAACTATCTTTGCAATACACCCCCACCCCACCCCCTCACCCATGCATTCCTTGGCTCTTCCAAAGCTTTCAAGGTGATTGTTAGGACATCTCTAGCTGTTCCAAGATGCCCCCATACTATTATTATTCAATTTCTTGGATAGATCGCTGTTGTAGTGTGGATTGAGCAGTGAATTACCAAGAGTGAAGGGAATGGGGCTGAGATTCTCTGGCTCTTCTTTTTCTTTGTGATAAATAATAATTTACACTCACACTTGTCCATCTCTTCTCCCCCTCTCTTTTGGAATCCTCAACAATTCAGAGTTCTTTTCCCCTATGAAGATTCCCAATGAATTTCCATATCTGAAACTCTCTTAAACATCGACATAAGCTCACAGTCAGAAATATGGTTGTGCAGTTAGCATTTCATCCTAGGGTACAAATAAGAAAGTGTACTTCCTCCTTACTCTGCTAACTTCCTACCTCATAACCGTCTTGTTCTGTCAGCCTGTACGTACACAAGGTTCATAGAAGTCAAAGCTTTGGAAAGCAAGAGGGCACAAGCATTTAGGGTAGAATGCTGTTTCATTGCCATTGATTCGTTCATTCAACAAACCTTTAATAAGCACTTACTGTATACAAGGACTAGACTGTGAGATACAAAAGTTCAAAACAATACAACATCTGCCCTCAAGGACCTTATAATACAAGCTACTTTAGCCCTGAGATTCAGGCCCTATACACTGTACACAATTCTGCATGATTCAGGTAAATGTATTTAAATCCTTGGGCTTGAACAGAGCTAGACAATCCACACTTGCAAATGACTTTGCACACATTGGTCTAGAACAAGGCATGTAAAGTCCACGAAAAAGATAGTTATTTGCCTTTTGTATTCAGTGCTTGTCTTTGTGCTTTTTTTTTCCCAGTAAAATATTATTTGTTCCCAATTAATGTAAAGGCAGTTTTTAACATTCATTTAGAAAAATTTTGAGTCCCAAATTTTCTCCCTCCCTACCTCATCTCCTCCCTCCCTGTGACAGTAAGCAATTTGCTTTAGGTTATATGTGTTCAACCATGCCAGACATATTACCATATTAGTGCTGTTATGAAAGAAGGTACAGACCCAAAAGGAAAAAAAACATGGAAAAAGGAAGAAAGTCAAAATAGCATACTTTAGTCAGCATTCAGACTCCATCGGTTCTTTCCCTGGAGGTAAATACTATATTTCATCACGAGTCCTTTGGAGTTGTTTTGGATCATTGTCTTGCTGACAGTAGCTAAGTCCTTCACAGTTGAACATCATACTGTGCACAATGTTATCCTGGTTCTGTTTACTTTATATCAGTTCATATAAGTCTTTCCAGATTTTTCTGAAATCAGCCTGCTACTCATTTCTTACAGTGTAATAGTATTCCATTATAATCATATACCATCACTTGTCAGTCAGTCTCTAATTGATGGGTCTCCTCTCAGTTTTTAATTCTTTGCACCACAAAAAGAGTTCCTATGTACATTTTTGTACAAATAGATCCTCTGCTCCCCTTTTTAAAAATCTCTTTAGAGTGCAGACCTAGTAGTAGTAATACTGGATCAAAGGGTATGCATAGTTTTATAGCCCTTTGTGCAATAGTTTCAAATTGCTCTCCAGAAAGACTGGATTCGCAACTCCACCAACAGTGCATTAGTGCACCATTTTTCCTACATCGCCTCCAACATTTATATTTTTCCTTTTCTGTCACATTAGCCTATCTGATAGTGTGATATGGTACCTCAGAATTGTTCTAATTTGCATTTCTCTAATCCATAGTGATTTTGGTCTTGTGCATTTTAACTAAACATATGTGATAGATGATTGAACTAGAAGATGACACAAAATATACATGAAAATCTAACCCACAAATGACAGGATTCAAAGCCATCTTAATGATTAAAATGTTGGCCCCAATATAAGATGAAATTTATTAGAGATAAATCAAAAATCACCCTCATAAGTACTAATTGGGAGGTCCAGCTAAACAATAATCCATTTGAAAACGATCTGAAGGGGGCAGGGCCAAGATGGTGGAGTAGGAAAATTCACATACTCTAACTCTTCCCCCACAGCCATAAAATACCTATAAAGAATGATTCTCAACAAATTCTAGAGCAACAAAAGCCACACTATGATGGAGTAAAGGAGATTTTCAACCCAGGGTGACCTGGAAGATCAGTGGGAAGGAAATGTCTGTCGCATGGGATGTGGAGAGGAGCACAGCCCAGCTTTGGCCACATGGCACTGGGAGAAGCAGGACTAGAGCAGGCTTTGGGGGTGGAATCCCCAGCAGTAGTAGAGGTTCTCAGATCCTTCAACCCACAAATGCCACAGGCAGCTTCAAAGGTCAGTGAGAGGGCTTTTTTAGCTTCTACACTAAGGGATCGAAGGACATGGAATATGATAGTCCAGAAGTCAAAGGAACTAGGATTAAAACCAAGAATCACCTACCCAGCAAAACTGAGTATAATACTTCAGGGGGGAAAAAAGAGTTCATTCAATGAAATAGAGGACTTTCAGACATTCTTGATGAAAAGACCAGAGCTGAAAAGAAAATCTGACATTCAAACACAAGAATCAAGAGAAGCATGAAAAGGTAAACAAGAAAGAGAAGTCTTAAGAAACTTGCTAAAGGTGAAGTGTTTACATTCCTACGTGGAAAGATAATATTTGTAACTCTTGAAACTTTTCTCAGTATTTGGGTAGTTGGTGGGATTATACACACACACACACACACACACACACACACACTCACACACATATACATATACATATATATATACACATATATATATACATATATATATATATATAGAGAGAGAGAGAGAGAGAGAGAGAGACAGAGAGAGAGAGAGAGACAGAGAGAGAGAGAGAGAGACAGAGAGAGAGAGAGAGAAAGAGCGTGCATGTGCCCAGGGTGAGTTGAATAGGAAGGAATCATGTCTAAAAAAATAAAATTAAGAGGTGAGAGAGGAATATATTGGGAGGAGAAAGGAAGAAATTTATCTTGCCCTACAGTGGATTTCCTCTTTAATGGAAACCTTGAACCCTATTGTGGAGGACCACTTTCTGGTTATAATGTATCTGAATTTCTTGCTCAATTCTGGGGTTTTTGGAGCTGGCCTCCAAAGTTCCTCCCAATGCTGACATTTTACTGTGATTCTGATCACTGTAAATGAGGATTATATTTTGTGCTTCACCTTGGCAAACTGGACATAGAAATGGATGTACAATTGGGAGACTTGAATCTAAATCTTGATATTGTTTTCTAGCTGTGTGATCATAGATAAGTCATTTAACTTTTCAGAGCCTCAATGTCCTCAATAAAAATGAAGATATCAGTGTCTGGACTACCTAATACACAAAAGATGTTTGAAGAACATGTTCTTCGCAAACCTCAGAGTGATCAAATGTGTTTTTATTAATAAAATCAGGAAACATATTTTAATTTATCTCTAATACCATGGTACAAAATCCATAGTAGGTGCTCTGGGAACTTACAAAGGAAATAGACAAAGTCTTAGAGATGCAGAAATTTGCCTCCTAAGCAAGGAGATAAAACAGAAAAGACTTGGAATGAGAAAGGAAAAGCAAGGTATTATGTGTGTGTGTGTGTGTGTGTGTGTGTGTGTGTGTGTGTGTGTGTGTGTGTGTGTGTGTGTGTGTGTGTGTGTATATATATATATATATATATATATACATATATATATATATTTAAATCTGGAAGGGAATTGAAGTTCATATATTTGAACTCCATTGTTTTTACAACCAAAGAAACTGAAGGTGAGAATAGGGAAACAATTTTCTCAAAGATACACAGTTAGTTGGATGGTGGAGTTGCTCCAGGAACCCAGGTTTCTTGATTACTTTTTTCATTTTTATCACAATAGAATGAAGACAAAAGAAAGATACTAGAAGTCCTTTTGCAGGTGATATGGGATGAGTTTGCAGCTTTCCCCCAAGGTGAGGACGAGAGGAAAATCTGTGAACAGAAAGTGATATTGGGATTAAAGCCCCAAGGTTTCTTTGATCTGCTGGAGCTGTCTGTGGTTCTGATATTCATTAGGAAGTAAAGCCTAGACTCCTTCTCTATTACCCTTTGATGGGCCATGAAGTCTGTGTTTTAAGTAAAATCATGAATTGGGGCTCAAATCAGGGAAGGGTAAGAGTACCTGCTGCTTAATAGTCACTTAATAAATATTTTTTGGATGGATTGATAGGAAGCATGAATCGTGGCCTAAAACAAACGCACTTCTGAAGACTGGAATTAATCAGTCAATTAACAGCACTTATTAAGCACCAACTATGTGCTAGGTGGACTTTGAGAGGCAGTGAAGGATAGAAGGGCCTGGAACTCTATGGTCCATGGGGTCATGGAGAGTAAGACACAGCAGAATGACTGAAATAATAACAAATAGTTTAGACACTAAACTAGGCACTGGGGTTACAAATACAAAGAATGATACCTCAGATGCCTTTGGGTCTAGCTAGAATCTTTTAACAACCTGATGTTACAGCATCTGCTTGAAGATGCCTGAGGAGGAACATGCATTTAACCTCCAAGGCAGCTCATTTCACTTTTGACTAGATCTAGTTGTTAGGTTTTTCCTTACCTCACTCCCCGATCTATCAGTCCATGATATCTGCCAGTTATTCCTCTTTCTCATAGATACCATGTCTTCCCTACTATCATGTCCTGCCCCTATCTCCTCCAGGCAAAACATCCTTATGTCATATTCCTTCTCCTGTTCCCCTGCATGGTCTCATGAACTTTGCTCCATCTCTGCTCTATGCAGGTTTTCTGCAGCAGTACTTGTTTGATACATCTCCAGATGTTAGTCAGTTAGTGATCATCTATTGAATACTCACTCAGCAAAGCATGATGACCTGAACAGGCTAGAAGTTTTCTAGGTATGGGACTCAGGTTTTAATTCAAATCCCATCTTGGGAGTTTATTTTCTCTCTGACAATGGCATTAGCTAGAGTCTGTAGATTGTAATAACTCCCCCAGGACACTGGGCAGGAAAACTATTAATATTTGTAAAGGTGATTAAAGGAAAGATAAAATATAAGTGATGTTCTGCTTTGGAAATGATTGCATTCAAAATTACTCTGAAATGACCTCTTAATTTAAACTGGTTAATGCTTCATATATGAGCAGTAGCACAGTGTACTAGATGTGGTCAGCTTCAAAGCTAGAAAGACCTGGGTTCAAGTCCTGCCTCAGACACATGGGGCTATGTGACCTTGGACAAGTGACTTAACCTCTCTGTGTCCCAGTCAACTCACTGCAGAATAGTTCTGCATTTGTAAAGGAGGCTTCCTCATTGTGAATACCCTATGGTCAGGAAATGGTAAGTGTAGGAAAAAAAAGCAGTAATCTAAATGAATACAAACTTAACTTCATGGCAATATTAGATGGCCTCATTGGATAGATCATAGACCAGTAGGCCTGAAGTCAAGGAAGACATGCATTTTAATTCTGACTCAAAAGTTTGCTAACTGTGTGACCCTGGGGAAGTCATTTAACTTCTCAGTCTCAGTTTTCTCATCTGTTATACAGAGATAATAATAGCACTTATCTCTACGGTTATTGTGAATATCAGATGAGATTACATGTATACACACACACACACACACACATATATAATATCTTTGTGGACTTTAAAGCACTGCATAGATGCAAGTTGTCATCATCATTTTATTCAATTGAGACAAGGGTTCAAATACCATCTGTGTAAACAGTGGAAAAATATTCTGAGATCTGATTAGGATGGAGCAGTTAGGGCTTGGCCTGAGGGTCTCAGAGGGTAGCTGGGTTCTGGAGGGCATGTTTCATAACTCCTATCCCTACCTAGACATCACTACCCCATGCCTTGCAGATTTCTATTGGCCCTGAGCAACAATCACACATCTTTTTTGTGCCAGTCCCACAAATTCCTGTTTCCTTGACAGGTCTCAGCTACCATCTCTAACCTTTAACCCAGCTGATCCATTTTGAAATGTGGTTCAAATCACTTGTAAGACACTTGCCCATAATGGCCAAGGTGGGATCCCCACACCTTCCTAGATCCTGGATAAGGTGCTCCCTTGTCTGCCCCACTGTAGTCTCCCCTTGGGAGCCTGAATCATCATCTTGTTATGCAGCCATCCACAAGGTCCAGGCTCTCTTACAGTTACACACACACACACACACACACACACACACACACACACACACACACGATTTGTCTCAGATTCCAACTTTGGTAGCTCTGGTGCCATTAGTAACAATCTCAGTTTCTTTTGAACCTCAGTTTCCTTATCTGTAGAATGAAGGTTATAAAATCTATAATGTTTCTCAAATAGACTGATACAGTTGAATCATTTTACTAATAGCATAATGTTTTATGAAAGTTAGCTATTATTATTATTAACAATAATTTTATTTTCAATGTTTTTTAAAGATTTGTGGAAATTAAACTTTATAATTAATTAGAACAGATTATGGAGGATTTGGTGCCCTTTTTTCCAGAGGAAACAGCTAGTTGTATGGAAAGTGCCTCTAGAAACCACAAAACTACATAATTTTCATCCTCTCTGAGATTCATTGCTAAGATTACTTAAAACTTCAAGGCTAAACATTTTTCTTTCTTTTCCTGTGGATCTGTAGTGCAGATGATGACCTATACCAATAGACATTTCTCATAAAGCCAGTTAAGGGAAGCAGCTAGTACTGTTGGCTGACAATCATGTGCAAAGAGAATTTAAGAAATTACAAAATCTGTCAGTCAACAGTCTGGGAAGGAAGGACTGATCATTTTCTCTAACTGTTTCAATGCTCCCTGAGAGGCAACAGCTAGATAGCAAAAGAGAATGCCCAAATGCACAAAGACTAAGGACTAATCAGAGTAACCCACATTTTTAAGGTGCCATAAAATTTTAAAAATACTTTCCTCACAAGAATTTTATGATGGATGTGGCTTAGATATTATCATTCCCATTTAGCTGCTAAGGAAATGAAGTTTGCCCACAGTCTCCCAGCAAATATGGTTAGATGCGGTGTTTGAGCTCCCATCTTCTTTTGGTCCAGAATCCATTCCACTTGTCCACACTGTTTTGTTACACCATGCTGCCTCACTGTGATGTATAGGAGAGCCCAAATAGATTTATTCTCAGTGAACCCCATGAAGCCAAACATCCAGTCCGCCAGCTCAGCAGTGGTGTGCAAGGCTCAGCTAGAGAGATCATACGTGGGGGAATGTGCCCAAACCTGTAGGATCAGTTCTCTGTAAGTGATTTTTATTTCCTAAAAATAGATGATGTAATCACAAGATATTGTTAGTTGACAAACTAATCAAATCTTACACGATAAAATAAAAGTATTATTTTCCACTTGAATTAAACTCAAGTACATAATATTCTAGTGTATCTTTAAACTCCTGAGTGTGGGTACTTCCTCTAAAAACCAGTCCATGGTTGCCCACTGTATGTGATTCTTGTCTATCGCCACCTATTGTGTGTGACTCTTGTCCATGACCTTCTGTAGGTTCACCAGGGAGGGCTTAGCTGAAGTGCTTGGCACATTCCATGAATTCTTCCAACCTCTCAAAGAAACAGGCCATCCACTGATTTTCTCCCACCCTGGCCAAATGACCAGCCCATCTTCTTTTTTTAATTCATACTTGTTTTTGGTGGTATCCTTTACTTAAGTTCTCCTTTGTAGTTCCTAGTTTTTAATAGGCACAACTCACTCACAGTCATAATTGCTCTTGGGTACCATTCATTCTGAATTCTTGCTAGAGTACTGCTGGCCATGGCTCCCAGCCATAGAGCACATTATATACCAACACTGATTAACTTTGTTAGATGGAGAAGGTTTATACCATGTTGCTGCCTTGCCTGTTTAGACTTTCCCTCTTCTTTAGATGGATTATTCGTTCTATCAGCATTATTCCCTCTTTTGTTTAGTCTTGGGTTTCATTTATTTTAATGATGATTTTGGTTAGTGCTGCTGTTGCTTTTTTTTCAAGGCAGGATGATCATTTTTATTCATTTATATTCCATTTTAAAATCAAGCTTTCCCCAGAAACATGTGTATATTTACTGCATTATTAATGCAGATCATTATTAGTGTGTGCTAGACACACTGATACAAATGGGCCTTGTCACAGGGAGCAGTTCTGTCTGTGATGATAAGGACAATGATATTACAACATCTGTATCTCAAAAAAAAAAGCTTACTATATGGATTTTTTAAAAATCATACTTTAGCAGCAAAGAATATTGAAGAATAAATTTTTTGTTATTCAGTCATGTTCAACTCTTTATGACCCCATTTGGGGTTTCTTGGCAAAGGTAATGGAGTGGTTTACCATTTCTTTCAGCTCATTTTACACATGAGGAAATTGAGGCAGACAGGGTTAAGTGACTTACCTAGGGCCACAAATCTAGTAAGTTTCTGAGGTCAGATTTGAACTCAGGTCTTCCTCACTCCTGGCCTAGTGGAGCTTTATCTGCTGTACCATCTAGCTGACTTGAAAAACACAATACAGTTGTTCTTTTACTTTTAAGGTTTTCTTAGAAGAATTTTGAATTTTTAAAGTCGGCTTTGGCATCTTTCCCTCTATGTGAATTGAGTCCATTTCTTTCACTTGGCTCATCAGCATGGTGATTCAGTGACTGTACTTGGGGGCAGGAAGGATGGTATTCAAATCCTGCCTCAACTACCCATATGACTCTGGGTAAGCCACTTGACCTCTTCACACTTCAATTTCCTAATCTGTAGGATGGCAATAATGATAACACCTATCTCACAGGGTTGTTAACAAAAATCCAGTGAGACAGCACATCTAAAGTGCTTTGCAAACCTTAAAGTCCTATGTAAATGGAGTTGTTATTGTTGTTCATAGAACATATCCCAGAGGATATTGGTGGCCATGTTATCAGCACAGATCCTTGACTCAGAGTCAGAAAAATAATCAAGTGGGCAAAGCCATGAATCCTTTCCATAGGCTCATAGATTGAAAGATAAAAGGGACCTTAAAGCTCAGCTGGGCCAACTACCACAGATGAGGAAACTGAGGTGATTTGCCCAAGGACACAAAAGTAATTAGTGACAGAGATAGCATTCAAACTCAGGGCTCCTGAGAAATTTAATGCTTCCTCCCTTCTACCACGATGCCTTCACCTGACTTTTCAGCAGCCCACTGCTTTATTAGTGGTATATGCTCAAAGCCTACACTGAGCTTTCCCAAGGGCTTTTGGGCAGATTTGTCAGCTACTGCATCCCTTGTCAGGAATACAATCTGCGGGACCTGAAAATGGTAGAACAGTCTGGCCTGGTGTCTTCACTGATGATCTTTGTCTAGTTCTAATCTCTTTTCCAGTGGTTTCTAAATCAGAATTCTCCATATATTATCTTTATACTATAATTACATCCTATGTTGACATATTTCATTTTTACTATAATAAAAGTAGAGAATAGAGATAAGGAATGAACCAGTGATTTCATTTGTCTAAGGAACTCTTAGATGAGGAAACTCCCTCTATTACTACCTATGTATCTATTTGTCCTTCATTCTTGAAGAGAACAATGACATCAAGATGATGACATGACTTGCAGTTGACTTGGATTTGAGTGAGGGAAGGCTGTGCAAATTCTCCAGCCTCACTTTCTCCTCCACAGCCATCTGGATCCAGTGGCCAGATATTCATCAGGACTATTGGAGATGGCCCAGGATGCAGTGGGAGACCCTGGACATTTTAGGCTAAGGTCTTATTAGATTCTCACTTTGAGTGAAATACACCCATTCAATGAATAGACCTCTTTAAGTAGTTACTCAAGGAATGGCCCCTTTAATAAAAAAAAAAAAATTAAACTGGGAGGGGAAGACCTTTAGGGTTTCTGGGTAAAAGAGAAACAGTTACTATTTAGTATTCATATTCACTCTGTGCTAGGAGAGTGGGGAACTATTGTCCAACCTATGAGCTCCAGAATGAATTGGACTTAAGGCGTAGTCTTTGAGCAAGAAATCTAGCCAGTAAACCCAAAGAAAAAGAAAGCAGCTTTTGGTCATCAAAGTGTACCTTTCCCTGGGCAGAGCATATCTATCTATCTATCTATCTATCTATCTATCTATCTATCTATCTATCTATCTATCTATCTATCTGTCTGTCTGTCTGTCTGTCTGTCTGTCTGTCTATCTATCTATCTATCTATCTATCTATCTATCTATCTATCTATCTAATCTGTCTCTGTCCATCCATCATTCATCTGTGTGTCTGTTTAACTGTCCATCCATCCATCTGTCTTGTCCATCTATCCATCCACTCATCCATCCACCTCCCTACCTATCTTTATTCCTATTGCAGGCAGGTCAGGATCTTGTCTCATTGTGAGAAGGTGGTTGTTATTCTCTCTCACCTGAGGAGCTCACAAACCTAGTTCCAGTCCTACACAAGCAAGCACAGCTCATTGACTTTTTGAAATCCAGTCATTTGGGGGGGGGGGGGGGGTGGAGCCACAATGGTGGAGTAGAAAGACGCACATACTCTAGCTCTTCCCCCCACATCCCATAAAATACCTCTAAAGAATGACTCTCAACAAATTCCAGAGCAGCAAAAGTCACAAAATGATGGAATGGAGGAGATTTCCAATCCAGGGTGACCTGGAAGGCCAAGGGGAAAGGTCTGTTGCACTGGATGCAAGGCGGAGCACAGCCCAGGCTTGGCCACATGGCACTGGGAGGAGCAGGACCAGAGCAGACCTCAGGGGCAGAATCCCCAGGAGCAATGGAGATTCTCAGATCCCTCAACCAACAGGCACCAAAACCACTTAAAAGGTCAGTGAGAGGGCTTTTTCAACTGGGAGAGAAGAGAGCAGGGTCTTCCCCCATCCCCAGTGCCAGGTGGCAGGGAGGTAGCAAAAGCTAGTGTTCATTGTTGGAGCCCTCAGCTTAAAGCCCCTGGAGGAATTGAGCAGCTGATCTGACTCTCAGCCCTGAGCATGGTCCTGGGGTAAGAAGGAGTGCTGGCGTGGCAAAGCTGGAGGCCCCTGAGGAACAAATGCCTCTCCCTTGATTGTGCCACCTTGGAGGAACTGAGATCTTACAAGTCCCCAGAGTATACCCTACTCTTGACAAGGGACCCAAAAGTCAAGTAGCAGGTTGGGAAAATGCACAAAAAAAGGGAAAAAAATAAGACCGTAGAAAGTTACTAGGTATTCTCTCCCATCCTTTCAGATGAGGAAGAACAATGTTTTTTTTTTTTTATTTTTTTATTTTTTTTATTTTTTTATTTTTTAATGTTTAACAATCACTGCCATACAATTGAGATTTTATCCCCCCCCACCTACCCCCCATTACCCCCCTCCCTCCCCACGACTGCATACAATTCTGTATAGATTCTACATATACTTTCCTATTGAGTATATTTTCACTATAGTCATGCTATGTAGTCAGACTAGAATAAATGAAAGAAATCATATAACAAATCAAAACATGATACACAAACACATACACATACACAAACATGATCTTCTACATTTTGTGAATGGCTTCCATATTTCTTTCTCTGAGTGTGGAAGGCATTTTGCCTTGAGAACCACCGCTGGGATTTTTTTTTTTTTTAAGAAGTTCTTGCATTATTACAAAATTCCAAGTCTACCAGAAAAAACTCTCGCACACTGTGGTCATTGCTGTGCACAAAGTTCTCCTGGTTCTGCTCCTTTCACTCAGCATCAGGTCATATAAGGCGAGGAAGAACAATGTTTACCATGAGGGGAAGACATAAAAGTCAAGGCTTCTGCATCCCAAACATCCAAAATAAATATGCAATGATCTCAGGCCATGGAAGAGCTCAAAAAGAATTTTGAAAATCAAGTAAGAGAAGTGGAGGAAAAAATTGGGAAGAGAAATGAGACAGATGCAAGAAAATCATGAAAAACAAGTCAACAGTTTGCTAAAGGAGACCCAAAAAATGCTGAAGAAAATAATATCTTTAAAAATAGGCTAACTCAATTGGCAAAAGAGGTTCAAAAAGTCAATGAGGAGAAGAATGCTTTAAAAAGCAGAATTAGCCAAATGGAAAAGGAAGTTCAAAAGCTCACTGAAGAAAATAGTTCTTTAAAAATTAGAATGGAACAGACGGAAGCTAATGACTTTGTGAGAAACCAAGAAACTACAAAACAAAACAAAAAGAATGAAAAAATGGAAGATAATGTGAAATATCTCATTGGAAAAACAACTGACCTGAAAAATAGATCCAGGAGAGACAATTTAAAAATTATGGGACTACCTGAAAGCCATGATCAAAAAAAGAGCCTAGACATCATCTTTCATGAAATTATCAAGGAAAACTGCCCTGATATTCTGGAACCAGAGGGCAAAATAAATATTGAAAGAATCCACCAATCACCTCCTGAAAGAGATCCAAAAAGAGAAACTCCTAGGAACATTGTGGCCAAATTCTAGAGTTCCCAGGTCAAGGAGAAAATGTTGCAGGCAGCTAGAAAGAAACAATTCAAGTATTTTTGAAATACAATCAGGATAACACAAGATCTAGCAGCTTCTACATTAAGGGATCGAAGGGCATGGAATATGGTATTCTGGAAGTCAAAGGAACTAGGATTAAAACCAAGAATCACTACCCAGCAAAGCTGAGTATAATGCTTCAGGGGGAAAAAAGTTCATTCAATGAAATAGAAGATTTTCAGGCACTCTTGATTTAAAAGACCAGAGCTGAAAAGAAAATTTGACTTTCAAACACAAGAATCAAAAGAAGCATGAAAAGGTAAACAGGAAAGAGAAATCACAAGAGACTTACTAAATTTCCTACATGGAAAGATAATATTTGTAACTCTTGAGACTTTTCTCAGTATCTGGGTAGTTGGAGGGATTTTACAAACACACACACACACACACACACACACACACACACACACACACACACACACATAGAGAGAGAGAAAGAGAGAGAGACAGAGAGCACAGAGTAAGTTGAGTAGGAAGGGATCTTATCTAAAAAATAAAATTAAGGGGTGAGAGAGGAATGTATTAGGAGGAAAAAGGGAGAAATGGAATGGGGAAAATTATCTGTCATAAAAGAGGCAAAAAGCTTTTTCAATGGAGGGGAAAAGTGGGGAGATGAGAGGGAAAAAGTGAAACTTACTCTTATCACATTTGACTCAAGGAAGGAATAACATGCACACTCCATTTGGTATGAAAACCTATCTTAAACTACAGGGAAGTAGGGGAAAGGGGGATAAGCAGGGTGAGGGGATGATGGAAGGAAGGGCAAATAGGAGGAGGCAGCAATTAGAAGTAAACACTCTTGGGGAGGGACAAGGTCAAAAGAAAGAACAGAAGAAATGGGAGGCAGGATAGGGCAGAGGGAAATATAGTTAGTCTTACACAACATGACTATTATGGAAGTCATTTGCAAAACTACACAGATATGGCCTATATTGAATTGCTTGCCTTGTCAGTGAGATGGATGGGGAGGGAGAGAGGAAGAGCAGTTGGAACTCAAAGCTTTAGGAACAAATGTTGAGAATTGTTTTTGCAACTTGGAAATGGGGTATAGAAATTTATCTTGCCCTACAGGACAAGAGAGAAGATGGGGATAAGGGAAGGGAGGGGTGTTAGAAGGGAGGGCAGATTGGTGGAAGGGGTAATCAGAATGCAAGGCAAGGGGAGGAGAGAGATGGGGAGAAAATTTGGAACTCAAAATTTTGTGGAAATGAATGTTGAAAACTTAAAATAAATAAATAAAATTTAAAACATAAAATAAATAAATTTTAAAAAGGAAAAGAAATCCAGTCATTTGAAATATACAGTTTCCCTCAAAGTATGCACTTCAATTTAACTTTTCATAATAACCCACTTTAAAAGTTCACTGTTTTTATAGTTAAACTGATTTGAGCCTCAAAATTACACTGTGAGATAGATACTAATACTAATCCCATTTTACAGATAGGAGAACTAAGGCTCACAGAAAATGAGCGAGTCACTTGTGGTCACATAGCAAGTTAATGTCAAAAGCAGGATTTGTCCCCAAGCCTTTCTGACTCAAAGTCCAGCATTATAATAAGCAGGTGGCTTAAAACTGGTGAAAAATTCACAGGACTGGATGAAAGGAAGTATTTTTCCACTCCTCAGAAGAGACGTGCTTTTACAGCTATAACCCAGTCACAAAATATCCTGTGAACTTTTTAGTCACTTTGCAAGTTCACTTTCCAACCTATTTCATCTTGTCAGCTTTCTAATTCAATCTAGGCACCAGAATAAAAAAAATTCTCTGTCCTCTGTTTTTATTAGCCATTTGGTTCTTGTACTTCTGACCCCAAGAAATAGCCATTGTGCTTTCATCACGGCTTCCATCACAGTAAGTCAATTTGTCATCATCTTCCACATTATTATTATTTTAACAGTTACTGCAGGCCACTGTGACCCTGACATCTTTTTCATAAGAAATGAGTTAGGCCCATTTCTTTTACCTTCGCCTTCCAGAGAGACAGGTTCAGAATGGATGTAAGGAATAACAATTAAGACTGTCCAGAAGTGGAATGTGGTGCTGTCGGAGGCAGTGAGGACCCTGTCATATCTAGTTTTCCCATACAACCTGATACTTTGAAAGTCTTCTGACTGGTTAAAGATTTTTCTCTCCATTCCAGGTCTCTTTACGATACTGTAGGTGGCCGTTGTTAGAGTGCATTACTTTGCTGAAAAACAAGATTCATTCTTTGCAGTAGGCAAACTTACGTAGTGTTGACCTGAAAACTTGGTTAGAGAAAAGGCAACAGGCTAAATGCATACATTTTATGATTTAATTAATTAATCAATTCCCCATAAAGAAAACGGCTACATAGCGCTATGGAGCCAGGATCAGAACTGGCTGCCTTAGTACAGAAATTGACTGTCTTAAGTACATTTTGCCATGAGAAAGGAGTTCTCACATTGTAAACACATTGTAATTGGGTTTTGTGATCTCAGGCTATGGGCATCTTCCTTCCTTAGCATGCCTTTGTGATTCAAGGTAAGGAAAAGTCCCATCACCCAGACTGCAGACATCCTGTCCTAAACAGGCCTTTGAAATTGTTTATTCACAACCCAAGGTGTAGGCATCCTCTAAACAAAGGAGACTATTAGGTCCAGACTCTTCTTAATTCAAACTTTGGCCCTTATTAAAGTCTAAAATTTATATTAAACATTATCAGTAGCCAAACCTTACTATCTGAAAACTTAGACTCTGAGACCGCAAACAAGTGAATTAAAGGAACTGGGCCAGTGTATCACTTAGGGGTACAGAAATTGTTGATTTGTGGATCCCGTGGGTTTGTGAAAAGTTGATATTAGCAGATTTATGCCTTTACCAGATGTTTCCTGATTTCTGGTGGGATGAATCAAACTTGCAGATGACACAAAGTAGGGCCAGAGAACTCCCGTGTTGGACAAGAGTCTGGATACTGAAAAGTCTCCACAGGCCTTAATTGTGGGTCAGGTCTCAAAAGTATAAATTTAAAAGTGATAAGTAGAGATGTGTCCAGGATGAGGGAGGGGTGACCAGGCAACAGGATCAATCAGTATCCATCAATAAACATCTTTTAAGTGCCTACTATGTGCCAGGCACTGTGCTAAGGGCTATGTATACACAAAGGGGCAAAAGACAGACCCTGCCCTCAAGGGGTTTATAATGTGTGCTCTCCAGCCCAACCCCATCTGAGAATTTCTTCTGTGATGGTCATTTCTTAACAAATGGTCATCAAGAATTCACTTGAGGAGCATTTAAGTTGAGCTTTCAAAATATTCAAGGATATAAAGAGCAGATCTGTGTTCTATCTGTCTGTCTGTCTGTCTCTCTCTCTCTCTGTCTCTCTCTCTCTCTCATACACACACACACATTCAGTACTCCATTGTCTCCTCATCACTTCCAGGATCAAATATAAAATCCTATTTGTCTTTTAAGGTCATTCAAAACGTGGTCTCTTCTGACTGCTACCCCCATCTTTTCACACCTTTCTCCCCTCCATCCACTCAGAGATCCAATGCCATTGGCCTCCTTCCTGTTCTTCATATGTGACATTCCATCTCCTGACTCATTCCCTTTTCACTGGCTGACCCTTATTCCCAGAATGACCTCTTTTCTCATCTCCACTTCCTGGCTTCCTTAAGTCTCAGCTCAAATCTCACCTTTTGCAAGAAACCTTTCCCAGTCCTTCCCACTGCCAATGCCTTACCTTGGAGATTATTTCCTATTTGCCAATTTTGTCCTTCTGTCTATTCTTAGCCCTCCATGCAGTTCCTGCCACATAGGGAGGGCTTAAGCAAATGCTTGTTGACTGATCTCTGACTGACTGTCCTCTTCACCAAAGCAGACCAGTGACTCATCTCTAACTTCAATTCTTAGTCAGGTGACAGGGAGGATATTTCACAATTAAGTGACCACAGAGTAGAAGTCAGCCCAGATATTCCTGAAGACCATGGTTGTCCCTTGAGCTGTTCTGCCAGTCTTCAGGGAATTAAAACTTCCTTAAATTGGGGGTAGTTAAGGGATTAGAATGATTAATTCACCTGACCCCATTTCCCTCATTTCAATTACATTTGGTAATCCAAAGACCAAATGATTCTTAAATTCTTCATTGTGTCTTATGACGTCCACCTAGTTAAAGAAGGTCTGATGGGAGCAATAAATGGCAAGTTATGACTGCAAATGTTACTTTAAAAGTGATAAAAAAGGAGTTTCTTTTGTTAATAACCCCATTTTCCAACTTAGTAACCAGACTAACACAAATAGTAATAAGTTGTATAAAGGCAAAGAGGAAAGTAGCAAATTCCCCTTTAAAAGCTCACCATTAATAAATAGGTTTATCATTCAGTTTCCTGAGTTTTCATTGAAGATAAATGGATGAATCACACCACAGAGGACCACACTGTCTAGCTGGGATGAGCTGTAAGGGCAGGATTAGCTTTTGGAAGTAAAACCACCTTCCCACAATCATATTAATAACTCCTCTTCATTTCTGTCCTACTGATCTTTAGAGGAGCCTTGTAGATGCGAGCTCAGTCAATGTCACTGCATTTTCTTACAGGCAAATAGAAGGAGCCCCAAGTCAGACCCAAGTCCATAAAATGGCAGAAATGAAGAACTAATTGATGGTGGGGAATTAGTGCACAAAGGCTGAAAAAGAAAGACTTGGGGAGGTCAGATTAACCTGGAAAGAAAAGAAGAGCCAACATTCTAACCCCTCTCTTACTGTGCTCTGGGAGAGCAGTGACCACTTAATTCTTTGCATCTATATCCCTAGCACTTGATTTATTTCATGGCACATGGTGGGTGCTTAATACATGCCTGTTGACTGATTAATTGATTGACTGTTGAGACAAAGTACCATGAAGACGTTTTGGTTTCACAGGATTGTCAGTATGCATGAGAGAGGGAAAGGGAAGAGGGAAGAAGACAAGACTGGAACTTGCCTAGCAGAGTGAATCATATAAGTGCATAATAAATGTTTTTTGAATCAGACCTAGTTTGTAGAATGAGGATGTGGTGACTCAGACTTTACCTCCTTGGCACTGACATTTAGAGGGTACTTGACAGCATTTACTCTTCTATAGCTGAAACAATGAGTTTAGTGTCTAGCTAACAATAACCTGGCTTTGTGCTATGAGCCACTGATGTTCTTCCTTAGCTTGGCTCCAGCCCTTTCCTACCTTTCTCTGTAATGGTTTCATGTCAGGGCCTGGGAAGCAGCTAGGTCGCACACTGTCCCTAGAGTAAAAAAGACCTGGGTTCAAATCCAACCTCAGACTCTTACTAGTTATGTGACCCTGGGCAAGTCACTTCACCTTGTTTGCCTCAATTTCCTCATTTGGAAATAGCATAATAATAAACCCCCAGGGCTATTGTGAAGATAAAATGAGATTATATTTGGAAAGTACTTTGCAAATTTTAAAGCACCATACAAATGCTATTACTACTACTACTACCACCACCATTGCCAACAATAATTAAAATCACCACCATCACCAGCACCACAACTACTGCTACCACTACTACTACTACTACTACTACTACTACTTGTGGGTTTCTATCTTTCCTCCATGGAGCAGTATGCAGAAGCCTATTTCTCTCTTCATACTGCTCTGAAACTATGTCCTATGGAGAAAGGAGATGGTCTCTCTTCTAGCCCCCAGTTGATTTTCCCATCAAAAAGATGATTTGCTAATATAATTTTGTGAAGCTTGTTCTGGGCATCAAAAGTATTAGTTATGGTTCTGTGTTGAGTTGAATTGTTGAAAGAGAGAAAATAGAAGCAATGGGAAAAGGGGAGAGGAGAGGCAGAAGTAGCTGTGCCCTGCTCCCATTTGTGTTCAAAAGGGGACACTTTGGAAACATACACTTCTGTTTAAGGTCCAGATTGCTTCTTCCACATGATGTACTTGTACCCACTTCCACAGATGTCTCTCATGGACTTTCCATTAGGATCTAATGATTTAGAGGTAGTTCAGGTCTCCAGTTTACAGATGGGCAAACAGAAGCCCTGAGAAGTGAGATGATTTGCCCTAAGTCACAGAGGTAGTGAGTATTAGAGACCAGCCATGACCTCAGCTTGAAATGAGATGAGTCTTTCAGAGTTAAATTGGCATGCCTGGCATTCCTTGCAAGGAATATTTCATCTGCCTTGTGCTTTTGCACAAGCCAGTGACCCAGGTTGGGAATATGTTTTCTCCTCTTCTCTGCTTCCTAAGCTCTGTCTTCCAAGTACTGCTCGAGTCCTTCCTTCCATAAGAGGCTTTTCCTTCAGCTAACTAGCACACCCTTCCTCATGAAATCCCTTTGATATTCTGTATAAGTATTGCATTCTTTTTCTGATGATGACTTGTATTCCCCAGTGGAATGTAAGTTCCTTGAAGGCAGGACTGTTTGATTTTTATCTCTGTATCCTTAGCAGATGATAAGTGCTTAATAAGAAATAATTGGTGAATTGAAATTCCTTAGGCATCTATGTGGAGGCCCATGGCTTCTTTTCCTTGCCGTGATCCCGGAATCCCCATTTGACTGGGCTTGACCATGGCTTCTTTTGCCTCCAACAATTTTCCCTGGAGGATGAGATTATTCTTCATTAATGGCACTCAGATGATTAGTTGGCTAATGAACCAAAATCTGGGTAGCTGAGCACATTTTAAGGAATAAAGAGCCTACTTCTAGTAAAGCAGACAGCTCTCTGAGCTTCTGGGAAGCCTCTGACTAGCACTTACAGAGAAAAAGAGACAACAGGAAGAACCAGACCTCTATATTGGACTCTGTTTGAATCAAGGCAGTGTCTTTTTAAATCATATCAGCTCCTGCTGTGGACACATCATCATCTGAAAAGAACGAACACCAGAAAATGCCTTAGCTTTGTCTTGAGGTAGAAGAATGAGTGCAGTCCATGAAGATTCTTAAAAGAAGTCTGAATGCCCCCTTTAAACACGTGTGCTATAAAGACCTGATCTGACAGTATCCCCTTGTATAAGACCATGACCAGCAGAGGGCTTCCATCCCTGACAAATGATGCCCTGAACAGCACTATAGGAAAAGGAGTGATGGGACAGCTCCTGAATATTTTAATATGGTATTTTCCCACTCATGGAAAAATTTGTCCTTTCTTGCATTTTTTACATTGCAGCGACAGCTGTCAATGTTAACATCTTTGCTTAGATATGAAATGCTATTTTTTTTTTTGTTTGTGCCCCCAGGGTCCTGGGCATCTCACACAACTGGAAGCAAAGCTACCGTTTCTCTTTTTTGATTTGCAGAACGTCCAGGTGGTAATCTCTCCAAGCTTTTTTCTGCCCATTTGCCCAGCATTTGAAGGAGAGCACACATTTAAGGATGTTCAGGCTTGTCAGGGAATCTGTGAATCAAACTCAAGAAAGAGCATTAGATTCAGATTTGGACAAACTGGGTTTGAACTGTGGCCCTGTCACTTAATCAGATGTGGTGTTGAGTAAATTGCTTTACCTCTGTGGACCTCAGGATCTTCCTTTGAAAAAGGCAAAGTCAGGATTCAACAGCCTCTGTGGCCCTGCCTGCCCTAATTCTAAGGCTCTTTGAGAACTACTGATTAACTCTTGTCTGTTATCTGAGAAAGAAACAATTCTCTTGATTGGGTGTTTAAAGTATTAGCTATTGGCATTGTATTGTCTGTCTTTGACCCCAGAAAACAGATATCATAATGGAAAAAATAGGATTTCCAATCTAATAATCCAATGAACGTATATTAGGCACTTACTATGTGCCAGGCACTGTACCACAGCCAGGACAGATAGAGATAGAAGCAGACAGATAGATACATAGATAGATACACAAAAAGATAGATAGATCAAACATCTATTGAGCATTTAATATTTATCAGGTACTGTACTAAATGTTGAGGATACAAATAAAAATATTCAAAGCACTCCTTACCCTCAAGGAATTTCTGCTCTAGTAGGGAGGAAGATAGAACATAAAGAACAGCTAGAAAGTAGGGGAAGAGGGTAAGAGAGAAAAAATGAAGGAGATGGTTGGGAACAAGGAGAAGAAATTATAAAAATCAAGCTGTAAGTGAAGTGTGAAGCATGAGTATAGCCCTTCCTGGAATTGTGATCCAGGCAGACAGTGACCAATCTGGAAACCTGAAGTCTGTTACAGTGGGGAGGCTTCCAGTTTCCCCATAGTAGGAATGTGGAGGAGGATGAGAAGGAGGAGAAAGATGATGTATCCTGACTTGAGGCATTAGTGAAGTATGTGGCAGAAACAGCCTGAATCCAGGTTTTACTGAGGTTGAAGTCAGTTCTTTAGCCATTATGTCATGATGCCACTACTAAAGAAGTTTTGAATGCTGTGGATAAGTTCACTTACTTTTCAGGGATGTACATGTTGGTTGATGCATTGAGGTTGAGGCATTTATTGCCAGAGCTAGCTCAGTGTTTGGGAGGCTCCAAGAAAAGTTTGGGAGAGAAGAGGTATTAGACTGACTACCAAACTGAAAGTCTGCAGAGCTGTTGTGCTGACCTCATTGTATGCCTGTGAAACATGGACAGTCTACCAGTGCCATGCCAGGAAACTGAATCATTTCCATTTGAATTGCCTTAGGAAGATTCTGAGGATTGCTTGGCTAGATAAGGTACCAGACACTGAAGTCTTTGCTCGAGCTGAACTGCCAAGCGTTCAAACTATGCTTCAGAGGGTGCAGCTCCAATGGGCTGGCCATGTTGTTCGAATGCAAAATGTATGCTTGCCAAAAAAACTATTTTATGGAGAACTCACATGGAGCAGACGATCACATGGTAGTCAGAAGAAGCAATACAAAGACACTCTCAAGGTCTCTCTCAAGAACTTTGGATTTGCCTGTGCAACATGGGAGAAACTGGCACACGACCATTCAGCATGGCATGCTCACATCAGAAAGGATGCTGTGCTCTATGAGCAAAGCAGAATTGAGTCAGCACAAAGTAAATGTAGGATGCACAAATTTGGAGTATTCACCCCAAATATTCACACGGACTATCTGTGCCCAACCTGTGGTAGAGCATTCCGAGCTTGTATTGGTCTGATCAGCCACAGTCAGACACATTGAAACTTCACTTTGTTGTGTTGATGTTATTTTGGTCCTCTTCAAGAACGAAGGACAAGAACCAACCATTTAGGTCTCCTACTAAGTCCTAGACATAGAGCTAGAAGGGGCCTTAGGGATCATCTAATCCAAATTCCTCTTTTTATGGATAAGAATACTGAGTTCCTCTGCCTAGGAGAGCTTTCTTTACCATCTGCACACCTGTTAATAGCACTTTTCATTATAAGTTTCTAGGAAAGCATACCTGAGACTTTTTTTTTTAATCACGTGGATGAAATCTGGAACATGTGATAACATGTTGGGGCAACATTCAGGCCATGTTAATACCATGTTTCCTCTTCCTAGAAAATGTATCTGATTTCTCCAACCTTTAGAGCCAGGCTTTCTGAATCTTCCAATGTAATATTGTACTTAGGTATAAATGGGAAGTTGTTGAAAGATTCCCCACTAGGGCCCTTTCTCACTCTCTCAGGAAGATGCTTCGCAGAAGTTGTTTTCATAAAAAGAAAGACCAGTGGCCACTATAATAAAATAAGTGACAATCTAGAAAAACAAATATGCGTTCTATCAGTGGCCTACCAGAGACAATGGCTTACCTTTGTCTAATCCCAAAATCCTAAAGTCAGAGAGCTAGAACTAAAAGGAATCTCCAAAATCCAAATCCATTGTTCTACATATGGAGAAACTAAGACTGGATGTTTAAGTGACTTGTCTAAAGTTCCAACAAATACTAAGTGTTAGTAACTGGATTTGAAGTGAGGACTTTGGCTCTACTTGTAAACTGGCTTAGATTTATTTTGAATACTTGGAGATTGAATACAATAGACCCAAAGCCACCCATTGGTTTCTGTTTGACATAGCTGACACTGAATCCTGGGAATGAATGGCCATGTGGGGAAAGTGTCACAATGTTTGAAACTCAAGCTGTTTTCATTGAGGCAGATATTAAAAAGAGTTATTTAATCTGTACAACTAGAGAAAAAGGGATGAATTCTTTCCTAATTTTCATTTCATGGCCCTGATCCCCATCTGAAAGTGCTCAAAGAATGTGAAAAGCACATTTAACCTTCACATCAGCAAATTGCTTTATGATCCTAGAAAAATCTTAGTTCTTAAAAACAAGTGTTGAAAAAGACCAAGGATGAATGAAATATCTCTGACTTCAAATATTATTTTGCAACTCTAGGCTGTGATTGAATTCTGTGTTTTGGCTTTTAGTTTTCATAGGACACAACTACTCCAGTAGACTGTCAGCTCTGTGAAGGCAGGGAAAATTTCCTTGTCATCTTTGTACCCCTAGCACATAGTAGATGCTCCATAAGTGCTCATTGAATTAAATGAATTAAATTGAACTGATATGAATTGAATTGAGCTGTTGTGCAGCAACCTCAGATATTTGTTTTTTGAGTATGTAACTGGAGTTTGGGAAAGCCAGAAAGGAAAAGTGGGTTTTGTAAGATTAGTCAGCAATTACAAGGGAGACATTTTGTACAGGAGAAAAGGAAGGAAAGGATCAGTGCCTTTGGTTAACAAATGGAAACAGATTGAGAGGTTAGAAGGAAGGCATGAGGGCTTTGAAAGAATATTCGTGGACTTCTACCAACATTTGTCTTTTACTACCTACATTCTACTCTGGTGTTGTTCAGATTTCTAACCTAGATCTCTTTTCTTCCCTTGGTGAAACTTTATGGCTGCCTGAGCTAGGAGCATGTTTTCTTATAGGAGCTCTTAATATAATTGGATAGGAAGGTGTCAGAGCTCAGTTCTGTTATCTGTGCTTTGGTTTAGTTTGAGCTCTATGTCTCTCTGAAATCTTTAACAAGATATAGCAATGTAATAGAAAACTATTGTGTTACAAGAATTTATGAAAGATAAGGGAAACTTGGAAAAGACTTAAATGAACAGATGCAAAGAGAAGTGAGCAGAACCAGGTGAACAATTTATACTTATAAAAACAACATTTAAAAGACAAACTGCTCTGATGATTCCCGGGAACTGATGATGAAGCATGCAACCTCCCTCCTGATAGAGAGGTGATGGACTCAGGGTATAGATAGAGACATGTTTTTTGGATATGGTAAATGCAGAAATTTATTTTGCTTGACTATACATATTTATTAAGAGGTTTTTCTTTTCCTTCTACCTTCCTGCCAAATGGAAAGGGAGATGGGAAGTAAAGAAAAAAAATATATCTGTTAGTTGAAAGAAATAAAATTAAAACCAAAAACAAGAAATAGAACAAATGAAAAATGTTATCAAAGTCTGCAGAAGGAAAATTAAGTCTGCACTAATCCAGTCCCCTTTTGATTCACCAACAAATACAAATATTTCGGGTATCACCTTTGAAGTTCCAGGTGCACTTCTCAGAATGTTAATGATCCATCGTTTATCCCCTAAGTTCACAGTGGTGAGGGGAGTCCACCCAACATGCCAGGGACCTTCCTCACATTCTTTTGGCATCACATAGATTCAAGTGGAGCACTCAGACCAAACATCAATTATTCCCAACTCTTATCGGAATGGTCCATCTCTTTTTTCAGGATCATACATTTCTCTGATGTCTTCTATTATGCTCCTCCTATATAAATCTTTCTTTGCAAGGTATTGTAGCTTGTTCATGACAACCATACCCCTCTTCAATGATTTTTGGGTAATCTTAACCCTAAATTTTTCAGGGACTGCAGTATCCCATGGCTTGTAGCCTTATAGTATGACTAAGATATTAGTATATAAAAACTGGGCCTTAGTTTCAGGAAGAGAAGTTCAGAATCATTAAAAGAAATAGGGAGACTATAAAATTTATGTCCTCATGGAGCTTGTAATCTAGTAATTGAGTTTATACTGAACAGAAAGCATGGTCAATTAAATTATATCAAGAGGTCTAGAAGTAAGTTATTGGTTTTAGCCATTATTCCTTTCTCTAAAGTCATATAATTTGCAAAGGATTGACAGTCCCTTTCAAGTACACTCAGAGTTATAAGAATAAGTCAGTGTTTCATTGTAAGAGGCCCACATCACTCATCGTTGACACAAAGAGATCCCTAATAAGATAGTATCAAAAATGATCTGATATGTTCTCATGTATCAACTACTGAATATACAAGGTCAAGTAAATGAACAGATAAATTGATGTTAGCATGTTGTTGAAGTGTTTTCTAATTGTAAGTATGAAGACAGACACCCTGAGGCAGGGACCAGACAATAGCAGCCAACCCCAGGATCATTAGAGCCTCCAAAAATGGGAGGAATGGACAGGATGCATTCTAATGAAATGCTAAAGCAATTAAAACCACTCCATGGAGCAACACGATCTTTTTAGTCTGTCCAAAGGAAGAGGCTTAGAACAGAGCCTAAGCCAGTTACAGCAACATATTTACAATAAATAACCATCAGCTTTGAGGGGCAAAAGATGGCAAAAAAAAATTAGCAATTAAAGAGATGCTACATAAATATGCATAAATCCACAGCCATCTGCCACACTGTCCAATCTGATGAGGTTGTCTTTGGATGTCTCCAACATAAATCAGTTTAAAACAGTTCCCTAAAGCAATGTGTTCTACAATGAATGGGCAAAAGATGCGTCTGCTTTAGTGGAGCTCGGCGATGTGATGTTATGGTTGTGTGTTGCAGGAACCACTGACTTTCTTCTCGGTGTGCTTTTTAATAGTAAGAGTTCTAGCAACTAATGAAATCTCTTAGGCATCAAGTTAAAAAAAGGCAAACTAGGAAGACACATCGTCAAATGCTGATGATTTAGATTCCTTTTGTAGAACCTGGTCAAACTCTGGCATGTAAAATGGGTGGTGAAGACTTATTTGTTTGAAGATGCTTGTATGTCTGTGTGAGTGTGCTGTGAGTTCATTCTTTAAGTGCTGAGTGATTTCTTTGTGCAACATTCTCTTGATACATCTACATTATATCCATACATATATGGATATAAATTTATACACACTCATAGAGTTTATTCATTCCTTCACACATGTTGTAACTCAACAGTAGTCCATAGACTCCTTCATCTCCACTTCCTTATGATTCCCTTGCATTTCTAGTGTCTTAATCACAGTGAATATTTTATAAATGTTTCTAGAATTGAATTATAATTGAAAAAATAAAAATTGGTGCAATTGATTAAAAGTCCATTCTGTTGCCTTTGTTTATGTGTGTCTGTGTGTATATGTGTGTACACGTCAGTCCAATTAATTGAGGGGAATTATGAGGAAGTTCCTGCTAAAGACTGCTAGATGGCACAATAGAATGTTGAGCCTGGAGTAAAAAAGCCCTGAGTTCAAATCCAACTTTAGATACCATCTAACTGTGTAACCTTAGACAAGTCATGTAAGCTCTGTCTCCTTCAGTTTCTTTAGCTGTAAAATGGGGATAATAATGGTGCCTACCTCCCAGGGTTGTTTTAATGATCAAATGAAATATATTTGTAAAACACTTAGCATACAGTATACGGCACACAGCAAGTGCTATATAAATGCCCCATCTCTTCCTCTTTCTTCTATCAACACATCTGCTTTACACCTTATGGTTTTAGAGTTGCATGAAGCATCAGGAGGTGAAATAATTTACCTAAGGTCACAGGAAATAAAAAATAGAGAAGGGATGTATGACTAGGTTCTTAGCCCCAATCTAGGGCTCTGGTTGTATGGTCTTAGGTAAGTCACTTCTCTCTTTGGGTCTTAGTTTTCTCATCTGAAAAATGAAGCATGTACATCTTGTGTAGTTTTTAAACTATTCTCTATCTGTGAGAGCACCTGACAAACTTAAATATGAATTATTGTCATTAGGATGCATTTGACCATTTCCTACTAAACTTGGAATTCCAAAGGACAAAGATCTTTGAAACTGGGCCTTATCTTTATAGCCTTTTTTGACTCATTCCTTTTGTTATTAGTTATTAAATGAACCCCCTGGAATCACTGTGGCCACTTCTCATAATAGTGTTCTTCATTTGTTTCTTTTCTGTAGTAAGATAGAAGGTAACAGAAGTGGTTAAAACTGTATGCAAAATAAGGGTCCTTGAGTTGTGAACTGTGCATTGAAGTACATGAATTGGATGAAAGCACATGGTCTTTTGACAAAGGATCAGCTCTTTAGAACCATCTGTTCATTTCCTAGCTCGATACCAGATGAGAAGAGGAGGCTCTCAGATAAATAGATGCTAGAGATGAGGGTTCCTTGGTGACCTAATAACACCTAAGAATCATTTATGAAACATTTATTATGTCAGTAAGCATTTATTAAGCCCCTACTATAGCTCAGGCCCTGTGCTAAGCTCTAGGGATTCAAATAAACCCTCATTGTCTCAGGCCTCAAGGAGCTCACATTCTAATGGAGAAGACAACATGTAAGCAATTGTATATATACAACATGTGTACAAGCTAAATTGGGGGTAATCTTTGGGAGAAAAGCGTGAGGATAGAGGGGGTGCAGGAAAGGCATTTACAGATGGTATAATTTGAGCTGAGATCTGAAGAAAGGTTGGGAAGCCAGGAGGCAGAGATGAGGAGGGAGAGAATTCAGACATAGTGAGGGAACTGTTGTGTGTAAAGAACAGCAGAAATGTGTTAGTGGAGCTCAGAGTGTGTGGAGAAGAGTGAAGTGTAAGGAGATTGAAGAGGGAGAATGGGGATACTTTGTGAAGGTCTTTAAAAGTCAGAAGATTTTGTATTTGACCTTGGACATAATAGGGAGCCACTGAAGTTTATTGAGGAAGGGAAGTGACATTGTCAAAGCTGTCCTTTAAAAAAGCCATTTTAGCAGCTCAATAGAGCAAGGGAGATAGTTGAGGCAGGGAGAATAATGGGAAAAAATACTGTTGCAATAATCTGGACATGAGATGAAAAGAGCCTTAAAAAGGATCAAGTGACAGATCTGTCACTGGAGAGAAGTCTAGAACAGAGCTTGTCTGCAAAACTCCCTGGTGTGAGCAAATCAGATTAAAATGTAATTGGGAAATTCTTGACAAAATAAATCAAAATACAATACAGCATAGACATACTATGACAAAGGGCTCAAAAGTCAAGTAAATGGCTAGGGAAATGAGCAAAAACCAGAAAAAGAATCAGGCTATACAATGCCACTTTGGTGAAAAGAAAGAAGTATACAAATAGAAGACAACAAAGTCAAAGCTCCTACATCAAAAGCCTCCAAGAAAAATATGACTTGGTCTCAGGCCATGGAAGAGCTCAAAAATGATTTTGAAAATCAAATAAGAGAAGTAGAGCAAAAATTGGGAAGAGAAATGAGAGTGATGCAAGAAAATCATGAAAAATGAGTCAATTGCTTGCTAAAAGGGACCCAAAAAATGCTTATAAAATAGACTAACCCAAATGGCAAAAGAGATCCAAAAAGTCAGTGAGAAGAATGCCTTAAAAAGCAGAATTGGTCAGATGGTAAAGGAGATCCAAAAGCTCCCTGAAGAAAATAATTCCTTAAAGATTCAAAATGGAGCAGATGGAAGCTAATGACTTCATGAAAAATCAAGAATTTATAAAACATCACTGCCAATAACAGTTACATCAGGGACAAGAAGGTACATTTTCCATGTAGAAAACCCATTGTACTATGTACTAGGTAGGGCCTGTATTTTCTAGGGAGAATGTAATATTAAAGGATAATTCTTGTAATGTTTCTTACATTTTTTATAAAATATTTCTTGCCAAAATTGGTGTTTTTGCAAATTGCTTTTTTGAGAATACTTTAGTTAAAAAAATCTTCAGGTTCTTAAATGAATATTGCAATATCATATAGTTAATACATTGTTAGGTGTTCGAACATTCACATCTTAAATAACTGCCATGTAATTTTAATTTAGCCAATAAGTTTTGGAGAATTATTTTTTACTATAATTGCATCATTTGAGTTATGCTGCATCAACCAACCTGTAAGTTATATTTGAGCAGAGACATAAAATATTTTTATAGTATATTTTTCTGATTAGAAAATTTGTCAATTTTGTTATCAAAACTTCAGGCATTGTTGATTTGTGAATATCACATTGCATTAAGGTATAAATTTATTTTAGAAATTAGTAAAGTACCCCCACTGAAAAGGGTATATTTCTGCATTTTTCATAGAATTGATTTTTTAAAAATTAAGATGAACTCAGACACAAAGGTAACATTTAGGAAATTACATGGATTGTCTTCAGTCTCAAAAATGGTGCTATTGGCAATATTACTTTCCATCTCTGCAAGGAGAATTGAAAAGTCCACAGTACCAATGGTAATATTTCACTGAGTTGCATATAGGGACTTTTACTGCTTTGCAACTATAACTTCTTTTCCATTAGGGAATTTTGATCACTTGGTACAGTTGGTAACATTCACTCACCTATAAGATAGTTCTGTAAGATATCCTAATGATAAGCATAGAGGATTATGGTTTGTATGTGACAATACTCAGTTTCCAGAGTGACTGCATCTTCTCCCTTATGGTTTTGCTTAAGCATTTTTTTGCCATCATTCCTTGCTTTTATCAAGCTGGTGGAAATTTTGCTTCATATTGCCTTCAAGCTGTTGCTTTTGCCTGACTTGCTTGTGATTGTCATATCTCAATCCACCTCACCTCACATTAGTTCAAATATTCTACTTCAAATCTCACCTCCTATTAATCATCAGATATTCATCCTTCATAGCTTTTTAGACCACTAGCAACATTTTCCAAATTTCTTGATTAAATTTATTTTATTTTGTCATTTTTCATTGTGTTCTTTGGACGTAAGAACCTGATAGCTTTTTTGATCTTATCAAAGAATTTCTTTGGCCACATGTAAGATTTCTTTTTAGTAGGTGTCCATTAGCTCTGACTCTGCATCATGCGTAATCTCATTTGGCTACTTAAGATACCAGGAGGGACAGAATATCATATTTTCTTTAAAAAAAATTGCAAGTATATTACAAATTAGAAAATTTTCTAGGAAAATATAAGTTAACATTAGCTTCCATGTTTCTTGTTAAACCTCAACTGTACCTGTTTAAAGTGGGTTGACTGTAAAACCACCTGTACTAGGTGATCAGTGTTGGAGAATGAATCCGAAATCTACCGAATATGGTACCATAGTGATCAGAAAGAGTTAATTCACATCAGCATAGTAAGCAGTTCACTTCTTCCAAGAAGGATCGAGGTCATTATGTTATTGTACAAATAAATAATACTTTATTAGAAAATTTGCATTTATTTCCTTGTTTCTTCAGATTGTGCAGTCTTTTGTTTATGAATGCAGGTATGAAATAAATCACTTTTGCTTATTCCATTACCATTATTTTACACTGTATTATAGCATGACATGTGAGTATAAAAGAATATATTTTAAATGTATTTTCAACAGGGATGTTTTAAAGAAAAATTAATAAAGTTTGTGTTTCATGTTTAAAAAACAGAATTTATAAAATGAAACCAAAGGAATGAAAAAATAGCAGACAATGTGAAATGTCTCATTGGAAAAACAAGTGACTTGGAAAATAGATCCAGGAGAGACAATTTTAAAATTATGGGACTACCTGAAAGCCATGATCAAAAAATGCTTAGACATCATCTTTCAAGAAATTATCAAGGAAAACTGCCCTGACACTCTAGAACCAGAGGGTAAAATAGACATTGAAAAAATCCACATATGGCCTCCTGAAAGAGATCCCCAAAGAAAAACTCCTAGGAATACAGTGTGTGTGTGTGTGTGTGTGTGTGTGTGTGTGTGTGTGTGTGTGTGTGTGTGTGTGTGTGTGTGTTTGTCCTTCATTGCTAAAGAAAACCATGCCATCAGAGAAATGATAACATGACTTGCATTTGACTTTGTTTTTTTGAATGAGAGAGGGCTGTGCAGGTCACCAGCCTCACTTCTCCTCCAGAGCCATCTGAATCCAGTGAGCAGATATTCATCAGGATGACTGGAGATGACCCAGGATGAGGCAATGGGGTTAAGTGACTTGTCCAAGGTCACACACCTGGTGAGTGTCAAGTGTCTGAAGTGAGATTTGAACTCAGGTCTTCCTCACTCCTGCACTAGTGCTTTATCCACTGTACCACCTAGCTGCCCCTAGGAATATTGTAGCCAAATTCCAAAGCTCCTAGGCCAAGGAGAAAATATTGGAAGCAGCCAGAAAGAAGCAATTTGAATGTTGTGGAAGCACAATCAGGATAACACAAGATCTAGCATCTTCTACATTAAATGATTGCAAGGCTTGGAATATGATATTCCAGAGGTGAAAGAAGCTAGGATTAAAACTAAGAATCATCTACCCAATAAAACTGAGTATAATACTTTGGTGGTGGTGGTGGGGGAATGGCCATTTAATGAAATAGAGGACTTGCAAGCATTCTTGATGAAAAGACCAGAGCTGAATAGAAAATTTGACTTTCAAACACAAGAATCAAGAGAAGCATGAAAAGGTAAACAGGAAAGAAAAATCATAAGGGACTTACTAAAGTTGAACTGCTTACATTCCTACATGGAAAGATCATATTTGTAACTTTTGAGACTTTTCTCAGTATTAGAGTAGTTGGAGGGATTATATACATATAGACAGAAGGCACAGGGTGAGTTGAATATGAGGAGAAGATTTAAAAAAAATTAAGGGGTAAGAAAGGAATGTATTGTTAGAAGGAGAAAGGGAGAAATAGAATGGGGTAAATTATCTCTCACATAAAAGAGGCAAGAAAAACTTTTTCAATGGAGGGAAAGGGCAGGGGGGAGGTGAGAGAGAGAAAACTTTACCCTCATCACATTAGTCTTATGGAGGAAATAACATGCACACTCAATTTAGTATGAAAAATCTATCTTATAATACAGGAAAGTAGGGGGGAAGGAGATAGGTGGGGGAGTGGTAGGGGATGATAGAAGAGAGGACAGTGGGAGGAGGGGTGGTTAAAATGGTACTTTTGAGGAGGTACAGGGTCAAAGGAGAGAATAGAATAAATGGGAGGGCTGGATTGGATGGAGGGAAATATAGTTAGTTTTTCATAACATGACTGTTATGGAGGTGTTTTGTATGACTACACATGTATAACCTGTATAGAATTACCTGCCTTCTCTGTGGGGATGGGTGGGGAGTGTGGAAGGGAGAGAAGTTGGAACTCAAAGTTTTAAAAACAAATTTTTTATATGCAACTGGAAAGTAAGACATACAGGCGATGGGGTTTAGAAATCTATCTTGCCCTATGAGAGAATGGAGGGGATAGGAATAAGAGAAGGGAGGAGTGTGATAGAGGGGAGGGAAGATTAGGGGAGGGTTAATCAAAATGCAAAATGTCTTGGGATGGGTGGAGGGGAGAGATGGGGAGAAAATTTGGAACTCAAAATCTTGTGGAAGTAAATGTTGAAAATTAAGAATAAATCAATTAATAAAAGAAAAAGAGACAGTGAGGGGACAGCAGTGTCATGAAAGCAGGAGAAGAGAGACTATCAAGTAGAAGATGGGAGTTGACAGTGTCTAAGGCTGTAGAGAGTTTAACAAGGAACAAAACTGTGAAAAGTCCATTAGATTTGGCAATTAAGGGATAATTGGTAACTTTGGAGAGAACATTCTCAGTTCAATGATGACATTTGGGAGACACTACAGGGATTTTAGAAAAGAGTGAAGAGACAGGAAGTGTAGGTACCAATTGTTGATGGCTTCCTCAAGGGGTTTAGCCGTGAAAGGGAGAGATATAAATACTCAGCAGGAATGGATGAATCATGTGAGAGATATTTAATGATGAAGAGACCTGGGTGCCCTTGTAGGCAGCCAGAAAGCAGCTATTAGACAGGGAGAGACTAGCAGTCAGAGAGTGGAGATGATATAGGGGGAAATCTGCTGGAGACAATAGAATGGAATAGGTCAGGTACACCTGTAGAAGTTTGCTTTGGTAAAGATGAGGCTATCTTTTCATGTGCAACAGGCATCAGGGAGGAGCTACTAAGGAGAAGACATCTGAGGATTGTGAGAGGAGGAGGGGGGAGGGAACTCTCTGCACATGACCTCACATTTTTTCAGTGGAGCATGAGACTAGGTTTCCATCTGAGAGGGTGGAAGGAGAGGAAGCCATAGTAGCTTAAGAAAGAAAAAACAAGCTTGAAATGCTACTACAATGAGTAGGATAGTAAATCAATTAGGATTGCCTTTCTATGGTGAGAGCCCAGTTGTGATAATGCCACATAAACGTGTAATTGGCCCAATTAGCATGGTTTTCCTCTTGCTCCAAGAATAGAAGTAGAAGCAATAGATGGCAGGACTAACCTAAGGCTGAGGCTTGACAAGGTGTGGTCAGCCATATGAAAATGTAGCCAAGTATCCAAGAGTAGAATTTAGCTGAGGTTTCTATGGTTTGTGACTCCAAATAAGCAATTCATGTATTGGTAGAATCTTACTCAAAGGGGATTTTTTTTCTATTAATGGTGGGGTTTTTTCCCCTTTTTTTGTCATATCAACTGGGATTTTCAACATCCAAGTAACTAATTTTCCAAAAAAATTGAAATGAATGGTTCAGAAGATAATGGCCCCTACTCCTTATTTGCTTAAATGCTAACATTGATTTGGGAGATTGGAGGGTTTGTTTGTTTTGGTTCTTGTTTATTTGTAACATAAAGAAAATGATGAGACAATGTTCTAATCCTTTGCTTTTGATTGCCTCCCAGCAGGGAGGAGGGGGATCATTGAAAACTATTCTTGGTATAATCTCTGTAGTAGATTCAGATTTATAGAGGAGCTGACATCTGAATCTCCTTAGTTCTGTCTTAGACTCAGTTTCTTTCAAGCAAAATGATGTCATGGAACTTGGAATTAGTAAGAGCAGAGGATTTTCAACCCTACGACCATCAGCCATACCCTACATTCATATATTCAAGGAGATAAGGCTGTCTAGTTATCAGGATTACTATATCTAGAGTCACTAAGACTGCTGCACCTACAGTTATAAAGATCTACATTAAAATCATTCTTCTGACACTTAAGTTGTGTGATCTTGGGCTAGTGGCATGACCCCTCTGAGCCTCAGTTTCTTTATCTACAAAATATGGATATCAATGCCAGTAGTATCCACCTTGCCAGATTAGTCCAGGGTTCAATTGAAGTAACTTATAGAAAGTGCTTTGCAAACTTTAAAACCACTAGAGGAGTGCTGATTATCATTACTGTGTATATATATATATATTCTTTTTCCTGTTTAGTGGTTCAAAAGGTAGCCAGCTCAGCCCTCTTCTGCCATCAGAGGCTCACTTAGAATGTTCCTAGCTGTCTAATTAAAAACAAACCTTCTGAAGCTCTGAGAGCAAAGAAAAAAAGTATGTGTTTGATTGGATGAAGATCTGTTTGATTTGTAGTGTTTACTTAATGACTACTTCTATGGCTAATAGGGGTCTAGTAGAAAAAAGATGAGTTTGGACTTAGAGTTGGGTTTGAATCTTGGGCCTGCTCCTTAGCAACCTCACTGTGCATGTATGTTTTATCACAAGATTTCGAGACTGAAAGAGCCTTAGAGATCATCTGGTTGTGGTACCAAACTTAAATAGAAATGGAAGCCACTAATGACTATGGGATGTATGGTGGCTTAGACTTCAGATGTAATATTATCTATGTTTTGTCATCTTTTTGTTTGTTTTGTTAAATATTTCCCAGTTTCATTTTAATATGGTTTGGACTGCATTGTTGGGGGCTATGAGTTTGACACAAGAGGGTGGAGCCAAGATAGCAGAGTAACAGCATGGACTTTCTAGAGCACTGCCCCCAAACCCAGTCAAATATCTGTGAAAAAAAAATGGCTCTAAATAAATTCTGGAGCTGCAGAAGCCACAGAATGATGGAGTGAAGCAAATCTCCAGCCCAAGATAGCCTGGAAGGTTGCCGGGAGGTGTCTGTCATGCCACACTGGGAGCACAGTGTAGTCCAGTGTGGCCTGGACTCAAAGGGTTTCATATCATGGTAGAAGGTGGTTTCCAGTGGAGTACTGCAGAGATCTGTGGATGACTTTGTGCTATTTAATATTTTTACTGATAACTTAGATGGATAGACAAGGTTGTCAAGTCTCTAGATGATGCAAAGCTGTGAGAGACAGCTAACACTCAGGATCCAGAAAGATCCTGACAATCTAGGACATTTTGGGTGGAAAGGAATACCATGGAATTCAATGGACATATTTGCCAATTCTTGCCTCAGACGGATGAAGCAGCAACAATGGTAGATCGAAGTTACAAAGAAGCAAACTTGGGTTCCATTTCAGCAAAGAGAAACTTCTAATGATGGATGTCCTGCAGTGGAATGAGATGCTTGGAGAGGTGGTCCCCTCTCCTTGGACATCTTCAAGAATAGGCTGGACAATGACTTGTTGGGTCCTGTGGAGTTTTTTTTCATGTCTGAGGTCTTTTCCAACTTTTAAATTTTGTGATTTTGGATGATGATTCTCCACAGGAAGAAACTGAAAGCCTACTTTCCACAAGAGGGATGATGACATGGAAATGCTTTGGAGAGACCATGGAGCCAGACTAGAGGGTTTGTAGGATCAGAACTGTGGAGGTACTGTGCTAAGAGTAAGCTCATTCTCCATAAAAAACAAAAACAAAAGAAACTAAGAAGAATAGGGAAGAACGTGCCCTCAAGGTCTTGGGGAAAACCATTTTTTTTCTATTTGATTTTGCTATGTATTATAATAAATATTCTTTTATAAAAACCAGCTGAGGTCAGGGGGTTAAATGGAACTGGGATGCTAATCACTGATGCTTCACAATGGTGGGGAGCACAGGCAGTGGGGAATAGAGCTAATGGCAATAGGGAAAAGAGCACTCCAACCTTCAGGCAGTCCTGAGGGGGAAATGCAGCCATCCTGGCTGTGGGAGACTGAGTCAGAGCATACCACACTGTAATTTCTGGCATAATGTGGCATAATCTTGTAGAACTCTGGCATCCTTATTCTTGGATGGCATGTTCCTTTCAATGAAACTAAAATCCCATCAACTTTCTTTGTTGCACTGCCATCCATTAATTCTTAATGAGCTTGAAGTCCACCAAAACCTCCAGCTCTTTGCAGAAGAGTTCTCTCTAGTCTTGCTTCCTTCCTTCTGAATTCTCAACTTGATTTTTTAACCCAGAGATGTGCTGAAAC
Source organism: Notamacropus eugenii (assembly GCF_028372415.1). NCBI lineage: Eukaryota > Metazoa > Chordata > Mammalia > Diprotodontia > Macropodidae > Notamacropus > Notamacropus eugenii. The sequence goes on along the minus strand of NC_092874.1, from coordinate 29,563,113 downwards.
CAGCTCAAACCAGCTTGTGAGAGCCTGTTGTGAAATTTTTCAGTGTGAACGTTTCTTTCTACCTTGGGAATCAGCAAACACTACAAATCAGGGCTTAGTTTATTGTTTTGTTAATTGTCTAGATTTAAGAAAGTGATTGACAAGTTATTTAATAGTGCATGTTAAACTTAAAAATGTGTGCTGCAGTATACTCCCCAACCTAGAGTCAGTTGTTAAACATTTACCACTGCAACATTGCTTGAATCCATAATGGAACTCTTGTCATGATCATTAAATAATCAATTCTGCGTAATGTAGTCACTGGGCTCTAAGATCCTTGCACAAACACGTTTGTGCCTAGACATACAAGTAGACCACAAAACAAGACCATTAATAAGTAAATGCATATTGTATCTTTTAGCTCGAGTATTTGTAGGACAGAGGAATAATTGTGAATTGAGAATAATAAATGAGAACCTGCAAGGCATTAGTAGTTGAAATAGTGAACCGCATATACATACATACATACATACATACATACATACATACATACATATATATATATGCATATATGTACAAGGAAGTTAGGTGAATAGAAGAAGACTCAGGAACACCTAAGCTTACATCTAGCCCCAGACAGTTACTAGCTGTGTGACCCTGGGCTAGTCACTTAACCATCATTTGCCTCAGTACCCTCTTTTATAAAATGAGGATATTTATAGCATCTATCTTAGAGGATTGGTATGATGATCAAATGAGATATTTGCAAAGTGCTTAGCACAATGCCTGACACATAGTAAGCTCTATCTAAATATCAGTTATTACTGTTACTATGAATAATAATAGTAAATTGTATGCCACTGTGCTGGACACACCCATCAGAAAATTTGGCTGTATTTCTCAGGGATGAGTTGATCTGTTCTGATCATCTGTATACCTAGATCCCAATCAGTGTGAATAACAAATCTCCTGAAGTGGTTGCATTATTTGAAATTTACACTGCATATTTCCATTGGGTTGGAACCAATTACTGTATTTTACATAATTATACCTTCAAATGGCACCATTTTGAGTACATGTGACTGCTTCACTGGCATCTTTATTCACATGAATCAGGTCCTAGCTGTACATTCATAAAGTCTGGCTCTACCACAAATGAAGGAACATGCCATGACCTTCATCAAGTCTCAGTCCTGCCACTTACCCACTGGGGGCCTTGAGTCAGTCACCTCCCTCCGTCCCCCACTTTGAGCCTTATTGGTTTCCTCATCTCTAAAATGGATAGCTTGTCCCAAAGCATCTCTAAATTCTATCTCTAAAGTTCTATGATTCAATGACCATACAGTTTTAGAATTTTACTCACGTGGTTATTTTTTCCCACCATGTTAAGATATTTATTGTAAGGTTTTAAATGATTTATTGTCCTTGCCTGTATTTCTTATTATTTTCGTTTGTGATCTATTTTATTTTAATTTTTAATATTTTATTTTCTCCAATCACATGCAAAAACAATTTCAACTTTTTCTCAAAAGTTTTGAGTTCCCAGTTCTATCCCCCTCTCTCTTCCCTTCCCCCTTCCTGAGATGGTAAGCTATCTGATATAGATTATATATCACATTTTTGTTAACTTCCTTTCTTAGCCTTCCTCAGTATCTAACGAGTCACCAGGTGCTGCCCATTGTTCCATGAAGTATATCCGTAAGATGATGCCTAAGATCATCCTAGCATGAGGAGGGGTCTCCAGAGTCAGTTTGGCTGCTCCCCTCATTTTGCAATTAAGGAAACGGGCACAGGCAGATGAGATGACCTCCCCAAGGTCTTCTAGGTGAATCCTATCCAAGGCAGAATTTGATCCAGTCTGGTATTTGGTCCTCTGATGCTGACTCTCTGTCACACAATGACCACCCTCGTTCTGACCTACTGGGATGTCATGATGATAGACCAGGGGGCAGAAGAACTGAATTCTAGCCAATCTTCCTTGCACTGAGTAGCCACAGTAGCCTTGAGGAGGTCTCTTACCATCACTTAGCCTCAGTTTTCTCATTTATAAAATGCCAGCAATGCCCGTTTCCAAATCTAAACAGGGTTGTTATGATGATCATCTTGTATAATGTCTGAATGGTGATGTATCTGAAGTCAGAGGTTCTGAGTTCTTTCTGACCAGGCCAAGTTTGGAGTCAGGAAGACCTGGGCCCACGTTTTGCCTCTGGCACATGCTGATCATATAAATGCACAAGTCACCCAACATGTCAATGTACAAGGTAAAGGTCTATGGCAGAGGTTTCTAACCCTATGTATGTCTTGCACTCCTTTGGAAATCTATTGACCCCTTCTCAGAATGATGTGTTTTCTTAAAATGCACAAAATAAAATGTGTAAGATTGCAAAGGAAACCAATAATATTGAAATAGTTACCAGAATATTAAAAATACAAGTTTATAGACTTCATAGATTAAGAATCCCTGGTCCAAGATTAGTTCCTTAGTTGTATCTTAAAAGGGAGGTTCCATGCTTGTTAGAGATTCCAAACTAATGAAATCACAGGTCCGGATCACCCTCCAAGGACACAAGAAAAGAAGGGAGGGAAAGAATATGGGAAGAAAGTAAGGATAGAGGCAGACATGTCATTCATGTTTCTGCTAAACCTGAAAGAAACTATTCTTTAATGTAACAGGTTGGTTAATGAATAGTTGACTACAGACATTTTTTTGTACAGGTTTACTTTGAAAAATTTCAAAGAAAATTGTTTGACTCGAGAGAGCCATTGCATTCTCTAAGGACCAAGAGCTTTGCTGGGCCAAAGGGAAGGGATACAGTTTATTATTTTCTTTTAAAAATATGAAGAATTGGGCTTCTTTTGGCCAGAGGATCTATCCATTTTTCCCATCTCACAAGCTGTGCCTTTTCCAGGCCAACTCCCATCTTTTGGTGCCTACACCAGCCGGGTTAATTAAATAGATATGTCACAGCACCAAGCTTTGTGTCCATGGCTGCATGAGTCTCACCTCAGAAAAGCCTCTGGCTGCAGTTCTGGCCATACACTGACAGGAAGAACAAAAGAAAGCCGAAAAGAGAAAAAGGAAAAAAAAAAAAAAGGAGAGATAATCTACAAGGAAAAGCTTAGCTCTGATCAATATTAATATTAAATGCAGAATAAAGTATTTATGGAATTAAATATAAACACCCCCCATCACAGAATAGTTGACCATAATTCTGGGTACCCGTAGAGTGTATGAGAAGACCCAGGGAGCTGAAATCTTTCCTCATCATTCTGATCCTCGGCACTATCTATACAGTTTATCAGTCCAGATAGCAGCAATAACAAGAGTGCAAAACAGAGCTTTAAAATTATATAGTACAAACTCATTGGGAATAAGGAGCTGTCATGTAGTTGGAATTTTAATATGTATACTCAGATCTAATTCCTGAGTAAGAGCTGATCAGCTTCTGGATTACCACATGCTCCTCAACCTCAAACACAACCCTATGAATAACAAAGATAAATGTTGAACAGAGAAGACCAAGGAATAGGAGTATTATTGGAAGTGGAGCAGCGTGAGATTGTGTAATCAGGGCTGGATTCTGAGTCAGGGACCTGGGTTTGAATCCCAAGTCTCCCACTGATCTGCCTGCATGACCTTGGGCAAGCTATTCAACCTGTGCCTCAGTTTCCTTATCTTCAAAATGATCAGTTTAGACTAGAAGATTACCAAGATCCTTTCCATCGTTAGTTCTATGATCCTTCTCTCCTGATTGGTAAATCCTTATCCAGGATCTCCAAGTTCAAATGCATCCCACCCACACTCACTTTATTGCCATCTTACCTCACTGTCTGGACTCTCTATATCCTCACCAGCAACTTCTGTCCCATGGGACTGGCCCTCCATCTGCCACATCTCCAACTTTCCAGTTCTCTGGAATGTAATCTGCTTGAGGGTGAGGCCAGTCTTATAATATATATTGTATTTGTATCCCCAAGTAATACAGTGCAAACACTTGATAAATAAGCACTTAATAAATCTATCTGTCCTATCATCATACACATATACACACATATTCACAAAATCCCATTTCTGTACAAAATCTTTGCCAGTGCTTTACTTTTACCAAAAAATTTGCTTTGGCTATGGCCGTTGGTTATTCTGGGATTAATGTCCAAGTGGGTTCAGTGGTTTTATTTAAAGAAATATTAATAGTAGTTAATGTTGTGTCTCTGAAATTTAATTTGTCTTCTCTGGATGCTTCTTGCATTGCACAATTTTTTTTTGTTCTAATTGATTCATAAAGATCATTAAACAGGAGAATAAAAACAATTTGTAGTTAATTTCTGGGAGATTGCAGCCGCATGTGTGCTTTATGGATCAAATAACAGATGTTATTTCCCAGAAACTGTGCAGTCCTGCAAACTCACTGGAAACCAGTGTGGTAATTCACAGGGCAACCCTCCCATGCTAGCACCCCATAGCTGTGTGGTGAACTCCTGGCCCTCTGCAGCATTAAAGGAAAAGCAGACCTTGGCAGTTGGAGTTCCCAGTGGGTCTCAGTTCTGTGGCTTGGCTGGAGGAACCAAGAGTGGCCCTGTCAACATGGCATGGGCTTTCCTGATCCAACTTTGGTTGGCTCTTGCTTTTATAAAGTCTGTGGGAGACACAGTGCAGAATTCCCGGAAACCCCAAAGACCATCCCTCTGCCCTCCTCAGTCCTTCATGATGTCACTCATGCAAATAGCAGTGGAGAAGTTCTTCCCCATCCTTGGTCATGAAATCCAGAGCAGACCTAAGATATAATAGATTTAGATCTGAAAGGACCTCAAGAGCCATCTTATGCAACCTGAACATTTTTCAGAGGAGAAAACTGAGGCCCATAAAGGCTAATTGATGTGTCCAAGATCACACAGGTAATAAGCATCAGGGTGAGGACTTGAACCCTTATCATCTGAGTTCTTCCTTTTAGTGGGCCTCAGACACCAGAGTCCACAAGCCTTTAGCAGTCTGATATTTTTCCACGTTGGTGTCATCCATCTACCAAATGGCATCCATCTGCTTTGTTTCTTTCTTTTTCATTAAATCCTTTTAAGATGAGGGCCCCCACATGGCCAAAGAACATAAAAGGATCAATAGGATGAAATTGTCACTGGAAGAGGAGGATAGTGACCAAGGGGAGGAAATAAGCAATGAAAAGAGAACCCAAAAGAAAGACAAACTGGGAAATTGAGAAAAATAGGGCCACAAGCAGAAATTGGCCAATAAACAACTTACTTCCCATACCACCTTCTGGGAGACCAGGTGGCAGGAGGAAAATGGAGGGGCCTGAGATATGACATGGTTAGAGCTTAAGTATGAGAAATCAATTTCATTTTTTTAGAGAAAAAAATGGCTACTTCTTTCCCTTAAAGAGTGCCTTGCATTGCTGTCTCCTACTACTTTGCCACCAAAATACATGGCTATTTACAGCTAAATCACTTGGGAGAAAGGGAAGAAAGGAGGAAAAGAGAATATAGTGCGGTACTGGAGAAAGAGCACCAGCCCTGGAGTCCAAGGAACCAACTTCAAATCCTCCCCCTGGTGCTAAATATTTGGGTGACCCTAGGCAAGTCATTTAATCTCAGTTTCTTCATTTTTAAAATAGGAGGGTTGGCCTCTGAAATTTATGAATGTTTTCTGTTTTCAGTGCATCTTTTAGTGCGCAAATTTTTTTTTCAGTTTCTAGATTGACAATATTGTGTGCTGTTTCAGCTTTGCCTCGGTATCCCTCCCCATTCTTCTCCCCTCTTAGGGATTCTGATTCTTGTCTAATAACTACATCCCCCTGGAACGAAAGTCTCCTGTGAGAGTTGGCAGATTTCTCTAAAATTGTTGAATCATCATGGGGCTTAAAGCTGGAAGGGACTTCCAGGTTATCTAGTCTAACTCTCACTTCCTTATGGTACAGAACACGGGGTGTGGAGCCAAGAAGACTTGAGTTCAAATCCTGCTTCAGGCACTACTAGGCAATTCATTTAACCTTTCTTAGCTTCAGTTTCTTCATCTGTAAAATGGGGATAATAATAGCACCCACTTCATAGGGCAGTTGTGAGACATCTCAAATGTGTATAAGTAAAAAGGTTTTGAGAATGTCATTCGTTGTGGGTGAGTCATTTTCAGACATGTCCAACTCTTTGTGGCCCCATTTAGGGTTTTCTTGGCCAAGGTACTAGAGTGGTTTGCCATTTCCTTCTCCAGCTCATTTTACAGAGGAAGAAGTTGAGGCAGATAGGATAAAGTGACTTGCCCAGGGTCACACAGGTAAGAAGTGTCTGAGGCTGGATTTGAACTCAGGTCTTCCTGACCCCAGACTGGGTTGTCTCCCCATTGCACCTCTGAGCTGCCCTATATAAACCCCATATCAGTGCGATCAATCATGGTTTTTATTGTTATAAACAAAAGCAGCAATAGCATCTCATCTTCATCATCATCACCATAGTTTTAGGAGGAAACTAAAGATCTGGAAGGAAAATTGATTTGCCCAGAGTCACAAGACTTTTTTTAACCCCCTTCCACTTTTCAGTTCTCACTCCTCCTGAAATGCCTTTGGGACTGTGGATATTTACTTGGTAGCTCTGTAGCTGAAGGTGAACCCCTTTACAGCAAAGTCTATTATCTTTGCGTTGGCAGTGTTGATTTCTTCCGGAGGTAAAGTCCCATAGGGTGGACCTCCTGTGGTGAGTTGTAATGGATGAGCAGGGATGGATGGATCATCATCTGCATCCTTGGAGAGTGTATGTCTTCCTACCATACCAGTGATTCCACAGAGTTATTGGCACATTGATGTCTCCCTGTTGCTTAACACAGACTCCTATAGAGAGAGAACGTCTACATGTACATTTGCTTTAAAATGACAGAAAAGATTTAGACCTAGGTCTTCTAAATCTAACTTGGGTATTTTCTCACTGATCCATACCAAGATCATGGCCCTCTGATCTAGGAGGATTATTCTTCTTTAGGAGGGATCACATTAAAATGGTAGGCTTATTTGTTGCATGTGAAAACCTTGGCTGAATTATTTAATAGAGAAATATTCACTAGACATCACAGCTTAGAGTGTGTAAACACAAGCTATACCTGGGCCCACATTTACAATATTCAGCATTCTCTCTAATAACTGGCTTGAAAAGGTTAAGTAGTATCTGTTTGTTTTGCCATGAGAAACAATAAACTTTTAGCTTGAGGACTGTCCCTTATTTCCAGCCTATAGCTTTGGCTCTGCGACCACCTATATCATATAGTTTGGGGGTATTTAACATCTTTATCTCCCCCCCAACATTCTAGAATTATGTCCAGAAGAACTATTAAAAACAACATTGGCAAGAGACCCCACATAAAGATGGCCTGGAGTCAGGAAGACTCATCTTCCTAGATTCAAAATCAACTTTGGACATATACTAGCTGTGTGACCCTGGGCAAGTCATTTAACCCTGTTTGACTCAGTTTCCTCATCTGTAAAATGAGCTGAAGAAAGAAATGACACACCACTCTAGTATCTTTGCCAAGAAAACTCCAAATGGGGTCACAGTCAGATATGACTGAGATGACTGAACATCAACACCAGCACATTAAATAAATTTTGAATCACTTGAACAAATTATTTTTACTCCTTTGGAGATGTAACATGGTTGCTCTTGCCTATTAATATCACTCCCTTCTTGATTCTGCAGTACCCTAGGGGGGAGCCCAAGCTCCATCGACAATGTTGCCCCCATTTTAAGGGTCCATTTCTATTTAGCCACTTAATTTGAAACTAGCTTTTTTACGAAGGGATACTTATGTCAAAGTACAGAAAGAACATCCTCCAATGCTAATGGGTCATAATTCACCTCCATGCACCACCTCAGTCTCCAGGAAGGGGATCAGCCTTAGGCTTTAGCTTAGTTTAAATCCTGGACATCATTATTCCCGCACAAAGCTGGCTGTGCTGACTTCTGTGGAGCTAGTGTCTGGAACCTGATCTCATTAGAGCATCATTACTGGTTTGGCTATAACATCCAACCTTGATTTCTAGGTTCCAACATTCGCATGGCTGATGCTCCCCAGCTAGATGAGAGACTCCCATTCATGTGGAAAATTGGAACCATAAGACCAAGAAGGCAGAGGAAGAAGAACATGGTCATCAGGTCCTTCTTTACCACATGGAGAGGGGCAACTAAGTGGTGCAATGCATAGAGCACTAGTGTAGGGGTGAGGAGGACCTGAGTTCAATCTCACCTCAGACACTTGACACTCACTAGCTGTGTGACCTTGGGCAAGTCACTTAACCCCAGTTGCCTCATCCTGGGTCATCTCCAGTCATCTCGATGAATATCTGGTCACTGGACCCAGATGGCTCAGGAGGAGAAGTGAGGCTGGTGACCTACACAGCCCTCCCTCATTCAAAACAAAGTCAAGCGCAAGTCATGTCATCATTTCTCTGATGGCATGGTCTTCTTTGGCATCAAAGGACGAACACACCACATAGAGAAAGCGAACACATATACTCCTCCTTCAGGCTTAAATGTAGCAAAAACAAAATAAAACAAACAAAAAGCCCTCCCTGCTATTGTGTCTGGCAGATTTTATAGATTTCAGCTGTTCCAGCTATGCAGCCAATGGAAAAAAGGCAGTTTCTTGCCATGTGGTAAACTCATGCAGAATGTCTACACATGGTCCAGTTTCCAGGAAACAGATTCCCAGCATCTTCCATAAGAATGATGTCATCATGTTAGGTAGTCTTTGTATGTTCCCATATGCCATTACAGGGAAACCTCTTTTATTCAACTGCCCCCCACACACACATCCATCAACCAACCACTCAGTCAATAAGATTTTATGAAGCATCTACTACTACATGCCCAGGCACTGTATTAAATAATAGAAATAAAAAAGAAGAAGCAAATATTACCCCTGCCTTCAAGGAGCTTACCTTCAAACGGGGGAGATAACATGTCATAATAGAACGTATCCCATCAAACAATGGGAGGAGGTGGTTGGAAAGGTTTTATGCAGGATATGGTGCTTGAGCTAAGTTTTGAAGAAAGCCAAATAGTCTTAAGAGGTAGAGATGAAGAGAGGAGGATATTCCAGGTACAAGGGACAATTGATTGACTGGAGACAAGGAGATAGAATATTGTGTGAGAAAGGGCAAGTGGACCAATATGGCTTTTGGAGAATGTATGCGGGCATGATTAATGTATAAGACTTGGAATTAGGAAGGGGTCTTAAAGTGTCAGAGAGCCTTAAATTTGATCCTGGAGGTAATAGGGAGCCATTAGAATTTATTAAATGCGGAGGCATGTGATATGGTTAGGCTTAGACTTTAGGAAATCTCGTGGTAGGAATATTATCAGGAAGGTTTCCTCCTGGCTTTTGTCCAGTCTTGCTTTCTTCCTGTGGAAGATTTAAGGATTCTCTTGACCTTAGAGGATTGATTTTTAACAAATTAGCTTTTGGTTTTGTTTCTATTTTTTTTCCCGTCCCCATATTCCACACCCACCCTTACATATCACACACTCAAACACACACACACACACACACACACCTCTTAGACTCACTTTTATTACAAGTCCATGTATACACTGGAAGAAAAAATGTGTCTGTACATGTGCACATTTGTGAGCATTTGCATATATTGTGTTGGGCAGGCACATATATACACATATATATACTAAGAGGCAAGAAGATTCCTTTAGTATGTGTGCATAAATGTGTTTCCTTTTTCCATTCTTGTATCCCTGGGTTATATCCTTTGCTTAACTTTGAAAACAATGTTCCACAAAAGAAAAGCCAGAAGCATAATTTTACTTAATACCATGGATGAGCCACCATTCTATTTCTTTGTCTTGTGGGTGTAAATTTTGCAGTAGCCTATACAAGAGTCCTGCTAAGGAGGGGAGCCTTTTACAAATATCAGCTGGTTAATTGCAAATGTTTAGAGAGATGAATGTTTTGTTTTGTAAAACTAGACACTCCAGCTCTATTGATCCAGTTACTCACTTGAAAGCAGATAGCACCAAAATGTCCACGCTTAGGCATGGAAACAAGGAGAGTGCCACCCGACTTCAACCCAAGGGACCAGCCAGTGCTTTGGGAGTACTTGGATGTTTTCAGAAACTTGCTAAGTACTCTGTAATGATGTCATTTAATGGACTATCTAATATGGAGAAGTGAGGGAGGGGAAGGAAAGAGGTGAAGGAGGGCCGTATTAATCAACTTAAGTAGGTCAAAAAGTCCCCTCCCTGGCCCTGATCAAGAGAAATGAGAAAGCCTTGGGAAACCTTTTACACAAACAGAACCCTCCCACCCACCAGATATCTCCTTTTGACATTTCTAAAGTACAATAATTCTCCAATGGTGAAAAAATAAGAGGTAGTCCTGCCTCCAGGAAAGGCAAGGCGTTCCATTTAATGTTACCATTTGCACAAAGAGGGAAAAGAAGTCTGCTCTCTTCTCATCCTTGTACACAGGTAGGTCAAAGTTAGTCTTCCTTTCCCTTCCCCTCCTCATCCCTACCCCCACAAAATGATCCCCCTTCTCACACTGATGTTGCCATCAGCCTCTGCTAAGTGAAAAGGTCTGTGGACTTCTATTGCCCACCATCCCTGGGTTGCCTTCTTGCATTTAGCTGTTAAAGAAGATTTGGGCTCAAACTGGCTAAGAAGCCAGAGAAAGACTGGTTAATGATGCTGTTTTCCATAATGTAACTGGTTGAAAGAGCTTTATTTTTCTCTTTATACATCTATTTTAATCAAGAAATGAGTTTGGGAAGATGACTTGATTATAATAAAGAGAATTTGATGACAAAAGACCTGGGTTCCAGTTCAGTTTCTGCCTTCCACTGCCTTCTTCACCTCAGGCAAATCATGATATAGTTATCCCTTCCACATCACAACTTTCCCCATCATGGTTTTGCTATATCTCAAGTTGGCATAAGGAACTGAATGAGAATTTAGGGGGAGTTTTGCTAAAGCCACAGACAACACATGAAGGCCAGCAGATGACACAGAAAAAGTTTAAAAACTCAGAAATGCATAAAACATATGTAGAGTACTATATAATATCAACATATTTTGTCTTTTAATACCATAATAATTCAGAATTCTTCTCTGGTATGAAGGGAGGGCCAAAAATTTTATGCAGATTTTTCCAGATTGAGGGGGTACCATGACCCTAACCCCTAAGATGTAGAAGGGATAATTGTATGGGTTTCCCTGTCTGTGAAATAGGGATTTGCACTAAATACTTTCTAAGGTCTTACTCTTTCAAGGTCCAACTCTTGAAGACAGGGAGAGTTTCATTTTTGTCATTATATTCCCAGCACCTACTATGGTACCTGGCACTTAGTAGGCAATTAATAAATGCTTGCTTACTTGAGTGATTGATTTGATTCTCAAAATAGCCCTGTCTTGGGAACTGGAGTTTTCCCATTGGGTGAAAAGCAAGTTTTGCTTAAGAAATAAGCTAGGTAATTTATAGCCTCATACTTGTGGTGAAACCTGTGGTCAATAAATTATTCACAATACTACACATGCATTTCTTGGACATTCCACTCCTGAAGACTGGTGGGAGTTTAATAAAAGGTAACCAGATCACATATATCTTAAGCTAAACTGATGGCAATTTGTTCCCATAAAGAAACTGAAAAGCTAGAATGGGGATTTTAAAATAATCCCACTAAACTCTAATCTTTTTCATAAAGGAATCTATCAGGAAGCCAAGTCTTCTAATGAGGTTAGAAAAAAAGATAAAGCTAACCTGATAATGTCATGCCATTCTGATGAAATAATGTCTGGATCATTCATTCGGTTAAACAGAAGCTTCAGAACCATGCTCAGATGTATCGTTAGTACCATTCTGTCAGCATATCAGGGTTAAAAAAAAATCTTTGGAGGTCCACAGTGGACCTCTGACTAACTCACTCATTAGTGTAGTGCTGAAGCTACAAATTATTAGGTTAATAAGAATAATATTGCGTTAGAAATGAAAATGTAATTATTAAGCACTTACTATGTGTTGAGTACTGTGCGATATACTGAGGTTCTAAATACAAAATTAAAGACAGTCCCTGTCCTCAAAGGCTTGAATTTGAATGGGGGAAACCATATAGGTGGGGCATAGATCAGAGCTTTAAAGCTTGAAAGAACCTTAGAGGTCATCCAGCATAACCTCTTCATTTTACAGATGAGCAAATTGAGCTCCAGAGAGCTAAGGCGATAGGTATGACGTGGCAAAGCCAGCTCAGGTCTTCTCACGGCACTCTGCCTTCTCAGTTTAACTAATCTGCCTGAACAGGAGAGTCACCCTCTCTATGTGTTCAGCACTGGTCAAATCCGCATCAAAGGATGAGCTCCCTCAATGCTCTCATTTGGACCCACTTACATCACAGCACAATCAATCCAACCAAAAGTTTTGTCTGGACCAATCACTTGACTCACTAACATTTCTCACATGACCAGTAGAGACCAGGACTTCTGGGTTCTCTGTCACTTGTAGAATCTTATCAGTTTGTGGCAGGGGTTTAGAATCACTGTGTCTCTTACCCAGAGTCAATCAATGAACCTACATTTAAAAAACATCTCCCCTGCCCCAGAAGTGATAATACAAAGTCAGATGAAACTGGAGTTTGCTTCTAGGAGATTGAGTCTACTTTATCTCTCTATCCTATGAGCCATTAACTCATGATTGGAGTTTTGCCTTTCGACTTCAACCAAGATAATGGGAGTCATTCAGTGTTCCTTTATTAGTTAGGAAACTGGTTTTGGAGTGCATAAAGAGAAGAAAGTCAGGAGATTCTAAATATGAGCCATATCCCTGGGGATGTAGAAAGATGATAAATTTGTGAAGTACATATTTCAACTGATTGTTGTGTTCATCCTTCGTTTTTGAAGAAGACCATGACATCAGAGAAACGATGAAGTGACTTGCACTGGACTTTGTCTTGAGTGAGGGAGGGCTGTGCAAGTCACCAGTATCACTTTCTCCTCCTGAGCCATCTGGATCCAGTGACCAGATATTCATCAGGATGCAATGGACTTTTGGAAGGGAAGGGAAGAAGAGGGGAAAGAGAAAGAAAGGGAAGGGAAGGGAAAAGGAAAGGAAAGGAAATTTAGCCAGTAAACCCAAAGTTAACTGGGAATCTTCTGGCCTTCCAAATTTACCTTCCTTTGGAGAGGAGAAGGAAGTGGGGGGAACAGAAAGGAGCTTGATCTTCTCACAGGTTGTGTTCATCCTTCATTTTCAAGGAAGACCATAACTCCCATTAGTTAAATCATGTCAACAAGCATTTATTAAATGTTTATCATGTGCCTGGCATGGTGCTAAGCACTAGGAATACAGTTACAAGCAGAAAGAAAGACAACTCCTACCCTCATGGAGCCTATCTTCTAATGAGGAAATAAAAAGGAAACTGAAATTTCAGCACAGGGAAGGAAGGAATGAAGGTATGGGACACTTGAGCATCCAAGATTCTAGGAGTAGAAAGTCAAGGAAAGGAAGAGGCTGCAAGGACACAGGGCACTTCCAATGTGAGAATTCAAGGGGTAGAGTAAACTTTCAAGGTGAAGAGGTTTCTAGAGAATGGTAGAAAAAGTCCAGGAAGCTAGGTGGCACTGCAGTGGATAAAGTGCTGGGCGTGGAGTAAGGAAAACTCACCTTTCTGAGTTCAAATCCACCCTTGTTTATGAATTGTATGATCCTGGGCAAGTCACTTAACCCTGTTTGCCTCTGTTTCCTCATCTGTAAAATGGGATGGAAAAAGGAATGGCAAACTACTCTCTGGTATCTTTGCCAAGAAATCCCCAAAAAGGATCTCAAAGAGGTAGACATAACTGAAAATGACTAAACAACAAAAAGAAAGTTCCAAGAGTCAAGAGGGCAACCTGGAGAGGAATCAGTGACTGAGCAAAGAGAAGGAAACAGGGAGTTTGAGGGGTGCTGGTTTAATAGTGTACCTCACTCGCCACTCTCGTTCTGCCTCTCCTTAACTCGGGTGTGAATTAAATCATCTTTCCCTTTGATTTATATGAGTGTTTCAGAACAGCCTTATCATTTCTGATTATATTCCATTGGCAGCTGACTCCAATGACTTTTAGCTTAAAGCTTTTCTGCTCTCTGTAATCCATCAGTTGGATGGTGAGTGATGCACAGACAAATGATGCACTCGAGCGGCTCCCTATTTCAAGTACCCTACAGGGAATACTTGTGAAATATGAACCGCCTGCCGCCTGGGAGTATATTTGTTCTCTGAGATTCTGTTTTCCTAGGTCAGCATTCCTCAAAGTGGTGCCCATCTGTGGTAGTCAGTTCCGAATTTCTGCGAATCTGAAATTCTGTGCTTATGGAAGATGTTAGTTGGACAAAGTTAGTTGGACAAAGTACTAGAATACTAACATTTCCTACTGCAGGAGATAAAAGTAAGTAAAATCTATGGGCAGGAAGAAACAAGCCTAAAAATATAAGACTAAACCTCTTAAGGTTGATTGAACAATCATAATCATGATGATGATAATTTCATTTGCAAAGTACTTTAAGGTTTGTAGAATGCTTTCCATTTTTTTACTCACAACAACCCTGGAGGGGAGGTGCTATCATTATCCCAATTTTACGGATGGAAAACTGAGGCACACAGTGCTTAATTTAAGTGACTTGCTCAAAGTCACACAGGTAAAGTGGCTGAGACTAACTTTGATCTTACCTCTTCCTGAATCTACATCCAGTACTCTATACTATGTGTTGTTTCTAGGTCCACTACTATTAAGGGAGGAGGGCAGATAAAAATTAAGGTTCTTGATAGGCCCAGTAGACATCGATCATACCAAAGAGTGGTGGGAGTGGAGAGCGGTGTAGAGAAAGGCCTAGATGGTCCCACAGCTACACTTAGGGGGGAGGCGTATTCTTATGGCCTTTGGCTCTCTGTTATCACCACCAGATGGCTGAATTTGAGCGCCACCCTCCCCTCCATCTCCCTCCCCAGAAACTCTGCCATTTCTCTATCAGTTTCCATCTCCCAGATCCCATGATTGGACTGCAGGGGAAATCTTGGTTAGGACACACAGACTGGGGTGAGGGTGGGGGAACTGTGAGGTCCCTTGATCAAGTCTGAAATGGGTCAGAGTGGAGGAACAATGCAGTCAGGGTTAGGGGAAACAGTGGCAGGGGGACAGGCAGGAAGGAAGGGATAATTTAACTGAACCCGAAGTGAACCTAAAAACAGTTCAGTTCAGGGACAGTGTTGACGTCAAAGCCGTTTGTCATTTTATAAAAATCAGGTCATCCAGTTTAAGCCCCCTCACCTTCTGCCAACCCAAAATGCCAAGTTATTGCCCTTTTCCTTATTGCTCTCACTAACCTAGAATCGGATGGTTTCCTTAGGCCAGCCAGACTTTTTTTTTCTTTTTTGAGGATAGAGTTTTAGTGTGTTTTAGATTATTAGGGTCCTGGAGAATCTCACTTATATAGCCCCATTGTTTTCTCCAACAAGATCCTCTAACTTATATAGGTAACCTTCGTTTGTCTTCTCCTAAATTAAATGAGAAATGTCTTCCTCTGTCTTGTTCCTACTTGGAATCAATCATTCAAAAAGGGTTTAGTAAGCACTTGGTTAAAAAAAAAAAACAACCAAACTTAGCTTTGTGGGTAAGGGATAAAAAATACCCAACAGTGCTTGATATTGGTGAATTTGGCAACTGTAAGTGCCTGGGGTGGAAACAGCAATGTGGTAGGATGGAAAGAGTGTTTTAGTCTTCTTTATGACTCCACTTACCATCCCTGTAACTTCAAATTAAAATGTTCTTCCCTGGGCATTGCTTGCTCTCCTTATACGTGCTATTGCCCCCAGTTAGAACATAATCTTCTTAAGGAACTGTCTTAGATTTTTCTATCTGTATACCCAGCACTTTACACTGTGCTTGGCACAAAACACTTAAGAAATGCCTTTTTTTTTTTTTTTTAGTTATTTGCATTTATTTATTTCTCTCAGCATGGGGGTGTGGGGGGGTGGTGCCTCCATTTTAGCTTTAAAGGTCCATTCATGCCCTAAGTCCTTCTGAGCAGTTATGGAAGATGGTTCAGCATCTATATAAAACGTTATCACAGTTGTCATTTTCCCTGTGACTCAAGGTTTAGTTCAATTTGGGGCCTTTCTCCCTTGTGAGAACATGCCTGATTAGTAGTATCCTCTCCATCTTAACATTCCTTGCACTTGTTTATCTAGGTACTTGTCATATCCTCTTACCCCCACCAGTAGAACACCCTTAAGGGCAGAATCTCTTTGTGTTTATTATTTTTTTTTCTTTCCTTTGTACCTTCAGCCCCTAGCAGGAGGCTTTTAATGGCAATATACAAACACTTGTTGAATTGAATTAAATCGACTCTAGTATAGACCTGAAGTTTAACCTTGATTGTTACCCTAGAAACTGAAGCTTACCCTTCAGGCAATCCTTGTACACTTCCTTAATCAATTCACTTTTCCACTCACTACAGAGGCTCTTAAACTTTTCACCCCTCCTCACAACTCCCATAGCTCCTCTTTCCTCCACTCCTTCACATGAGAATCTTGACTCATATTTCATTGAAAACAAAATGGTGGCCATTTGTTATAAGCTCTCTTTTCTCCTCCTCCTCATCTCACATCACTCAGATGTTTTTCCTTACTCTCATCTCAATTTTCCTTGCCAAGGCAAACCCCTCTAGAAATACTCTTGCCCCTTTTCATCCCATGTTCTCCATCCCTCTCTCATCCCTAGTCTCTCATTAATCCTCAGTCTCTCTTTGTACATTGCCTGTTTCCCTACTGCCTATAAATATACCTGAAGTAGAACAGTCACCCACTGCATCCTGGGCCACCATCAGTCGCATTGACCTTTGTCTTGCCATTGGACTCCAATGACTCTGGAGGAGAGAATGGGGCTTATTACTTTGGGCAGCTCTGCCTCACTCAAATAGAATTCTTGCACATCAAGACATCACCCCCATGATGTTGTTGGTCATCTTTGAGAATGGACGTCCAATAACAACAACACCTCATCTTTCAAAACCTCTCACTTAAGATGCATTCCCTGTTGTTACTGTCCTATTTCTCTCCTCCTTTTCAAGGCTGATTTCTTTAAAAAAAAAAAAAAAAAGATATTTACAGCTGATGTTTCTACTTCTCCTCTCATTCTCTTCTAAACTCTGCAATTTGACTCCCAACCTCATCATTCAACTCCTCTTTCAGAGTTCCCAATGCTCTCTTGTCCAGTCCAATGGCCTTTCTCAGTCCCCATCTTTCTTGAACACTCTTGCAGCCTTTCATTCTGTTGTTCACCTTCTTCTCCTTGGTATTCTCTTCTCTCTAGGTTTTCATGACACTGTTCTGGTTCTCCTCCTATGTGTCTGATCATTCCTTCTTTGTCTTTGCTGCAACTTTGTCCAGATCACAGCTACTAACAAGGGGTGTTCCCTGGGACTCTGTCCTGGGCCCTCTCCTTCCTCTATGCTATTTCACTTGGTAATTTCATCCACTCCCTTGGATTCAATTATCATCTCCATGTAGATGATTCTCAAACCTAGTTATCTCACCTCTATTTCTCTGCTGAGGACCAGTCTCACCTCTCCAAGTTGCTTACTGGATATCTTGAACTGGATGTCCCAAAGACATCTCAAACTCGATATGTCCAAAGCCAAATTCATTATCTTTCTCTCAAACCTCCCCATTCTCTTCTTCCCTGTCACTGACAAAGGTACCACCATCTCTCCATCAACTAGGCTAGAATCCTAGAAGTCATCTTTGACTTCCCACTATCTTTGACTTCCCATTTCCAATTTATTGCCAATCCTATCAAAATTTACCTTTGTGGTATTTCTTGTATACTTCACTTTCTCTGCTATGGCACTACCAACATCCTGGAGCAGGGCCTTCATCATCTCCCATCTAGACTGTGATTATCATTCTGGTTAATCTCCCTGCCTCAGAGTGATCCCAACTCCATATCATCCTCCACCCGACTGCCAAAATGGTCTTCCGTGGTCTGACCATGTCACCCTCTTCTCAATTAACCCCTGTAGCTCTTCCTCACCCCCAGTACCAAACATAGTCTTCTCTTGGTTTTAAAGTCCTTCACAATCTACCCCCTTCCTACCTTTCCAGTCTCCTCATTCTTTACTCCCCTTCTCGTACTTCATGATCCTGGACTCCTTGTTACAGCTCCTGAGTAGGCATTGTCAGTGGCAGGCCCCCATCCCTGGAATACTCTCTGTCATCATTTCTGCTTCATCTCCACGTTTACCTAGCTTCTTCTGAAACCCAGCTAAAATCTCATCTTCCATGAGAAACCTTTCCCAGTTCCCCTTAATGCTAATCAGTTCTCTCAGAAATTATTTCAAATGTATCTTGTCTGCAGCTTGTTTATGCATAGCTCTTCGCATGTTTTCTTCCATAAGACTGTGGATTCCTTGAAGACAGGTCCTGTCCTTTGCCTTTCTTTGCATTAGAACACATAACAAGTACTTCTCTGTGGAATGAGTGACCCCAGATCACATCACCAGACAATCCTACTTCTCATTCCAGCTGCCCCAGTTTGACTGAT
Source organism: Notamacropus eugenii (assembly GCF_028372415.1). Taxonomy (NCBI): domain Eukaryota; kingdom Metazoa; phylum Chordata; class Mammalia; order Diprotodontia; family Macropodidae; genus Notamacropus; species Notamacropus eugenii. Next base: position 29,544,564 of record NC_092874.1, on the reverse strand, counting down.
TGTTAGGAAGGGATTTTCACTTTCTGTCACTCCCCACACCTAATCATTTTCTAAGTCTTGTCAGTTCTACTGCCATATCATTTCCCATATCTATTTATCAGTTTCTACCCTGGTCCAGGCCCTCATCACCTCTCAGACAGATCCGCTCTCTTTACTCTGTCTTCCACACAATGCCCGTCATCATCCTCATAAAGCACAGATCTGACCATACCATTCATGCACTTAAGAATCATCAGTGGTTTCCTCTTGCCTCTAAAATTAAAAAAAATAAAATAAAAATAGGAGGGTGGGGTGGAGGAGAACTGTGTATCATGGTACTGAAAGTTTTCACTGACGATAGCCTCCCTTTTCAGGTCTAATTGATGTTTCTTCCTTTTATAAAACAACCTGCTTGCTGCTGTTCTCCAAACCCAGTATTCCAAGCCTTGTGCCTTTGTGTAGCTTGGCGTGTATACCTGGAATGCAATATTTCTTTCATTCTGCCTCTTCAAAACCCTAGTTTCCTTCAAGGCTCATCTCAGCTGTCATTTCCTATGGGAAACCTTTCCTATTCTCTGTAATTGTTAGAACCCACCCCTTCCTTAAATTATGTTATACTTAGGAGTCTTTTTCAATGTTGCATCCCTGTCTACTCTCCATTAGGAGATTGGAAGTGCCTTAAAAATAGACTTTTCATTTTTGTCTTGGATATAGCACAGTGCCCTAAGGCTTTTTGAGCTGTGGTGTGTGTTTGTGTCTGTGTGCACATGCACATGTGTGTACACATATACATATTTTCCCCTTAAGGTTCTTTGATAGATACATTCATTTCCCCCATCTTTTTACATTCATTTCCCATGTGCATTTCCCATGTTCCTATAACTCCTTCAGCTGTCTTTAGACTTTGGGTGAATGCCAAGTACAGGAGAAGGAGCAGCCAGCAGATGAGTCCAAGTGGGACAAAAGGAATCTATTAAGGAATCTATTAAGTCTATGAGGTTCAAATAGTATTATTATGTCCATTTTATAAATGAGGAAAACTGATGTTTAGAGATGTTAAGTGACTTGCCCAATATTATACTTCCAGTAAGTATCAGAGACAGGATGTGAACCCAGTTCTTCCTGATGCCAAAACCAGCACTCACACTCAGTGCCATTTTACTTCCCTCCTTATCTAGAAAATAGAAACAGTGACTGGCTACCTCACAGGCTCATTGTGAGCAGAGTGGCTGGCAAACCTTACTGAGTTATTGAAATGTAAATTATCATTATTAAAAAGGAAAGTCTGATTCTTATATTTTGCCCTCAGTGTCCCCAGGAATTGGATGCCCACTTGTATAGGTTGAGAGGCCAAGGATCTCTATATGCCACAGAGTTATTGAGGAGGGGCCTTCAAATCCATATGCGTGGCAAGCCTCATCTTTTTGGTTTGTACTTAGCCCCAGCAAAATGTGCCGCATAACTCAACATAATGAATGAGAAAACTCACCTTAAATAGACTGAATAAGTATTTCAAACCTATATGGATTATTATTTTTCAAATCTATACAGGTACAGTCATGATGAATAAAACACAAATCATTTAAAAACATTATAGAATCCATAGAAGCTTTTTGTCATGTATTTTATCAATCAATGGAGACAAAATAAAAACAGTTACTTTCATAGAAGAGAAGGTTAATTGTGAAAACAGGATCCTCAAATTTTAAGAGTCAGGAACCATGTCTTAAGTGTCTTTAACCTTAACCTTTACTTTTAACCTTAAGTACTTTGCTCTTTATTCCCAAACCAATATTCATTCTTGATGTGAGCTGTCACCTTAAACATTCCTGCCTTCAAATGATCACACTGTGTGAGTTGCCAGGATTGTCACCTAGTAAGCTGGCTTGAGACTTTGGTGGACTGCAAAATCAATGTGAGTCAGCAGTACAACACTTCAGCCAAGAGACATAAATGAGGTCTTTGAGTGGATAAAGAAAGGAAGCATCCAGAGTGAGGGAGGTGCTTGAATTCCAGTTCCTGGGTCAGATCACATCTGTAGGATGGTCATCAGCTCAGATCCCCCCATTTAAGAAGGATGTTGATAAGCTGGAGCATATCCAGAGGAAGGCAACCAAGATGGTGAACAGCTAGGAGTTCATGTCTTGCAAGGATCAGATAAGGAAAGGTATATGGTAGAGGTTGGGGGGAGGGGTAGTGTGTGATGGTTGCCTTCAAATAATTGAGTGATTATCACATAAAAATAGGGATTAGACTCCTTTTACTCTACCCTGTAGGACTGAACCAGAAACAAACAAAATGGGGGAAAGCTGCAAAGGAGCACATTTAAACTTGATGAAACTAACAGCTTCCCAGCTATCATAGCTGTCCCAAAGTGCAATGAATTATTAAGACAAGTAATAGGTTCTAACTAAGGACCTTGAGACCACCTAGGTGGCTTGAAGGGATTTTTATTTCTAGGGAAAGACTGGCCTAGATAGACAACTGGATTTCTTTGCAACTCTGAAATTCTGTGAGTGTGAGATACCAAGAAAGGTTCTATTATCTCCCCAACTGGATAGTGTCTTGCTGTTACCACACCACTCTATCTCCCAGTTGCTTCTGGTCCTTTTTCTTTCCCTAAAATGCTCTCCCTATCCTTAGAAAAGAAACAGTGAACATTTGACTCCTATAGGCAGAAGCCAAGAGTATTTAATCAAACCATACTCATTTAAAATGCTAATACGATGTGAAGCCACTGGGTCATCTTTTGCATTTCATCTTTGGCAAAATCTAGGTCAGATGGCTTTTTATAAAGATCTCAGAATAGAAAACCTCCTTAATGGACCAAGTGATGAGTGATTCTTACATTCCCTGGCACGGAGGCCACTCCTTGTTAAACTGCTTTGTTTGCATGATTTTTCTCCCCCCTTTACCACCCTAGCCCAAGAGTATAGGTTGTAGATCCATTAAAAAAAAAAGACTTAAAATTTAACTGGTAGAGATTAGGATTGATTTCAAAGTGAAGCACATTTAAACCTTGAATAGAAATAAAAACATATCTTGTTCAAATATTGAACTAGTTTTAAAGTTAAATGACTTGAACATAGAGCTGTCTCTTGGGAAATTGCTTTCATATTGCTGCCACTGGGTTCCCATGCTAAACCTCATTTGAACACCTTACCAAGGTCATTGGACTGCACTGAACAAAGAGGGATTTTATATCAAAAGTTGAATATGATTGCTACTTAAAAAAGAAATTCCCTTATATTGAATCATAGATTCTTTTAGTGAAAAATAGAAATTCAAGAAAAGACTCAGGAGCAAGAATGATGGGAGAGGGAAGACTTTTTCTTTAACTTTTATATCATGGTCTGGTCAGTGGAGCAGAATAGAAGATAAACCCACATAATTGGAGAGGATTAGCATGAACCCCAGCTAACTTGCAGCATTCTGTAGAGTGGGCCATAAAGTAAATTCCTTTTTCTCCCCCTTGTTGGATTATACCCTTCTAAATTAGAGTCTTTTTTTAGCCTCCAGTCACACAAAGCTATTAATAATTTGCATTTATACATTGTACAAAGTGAATGTGGATTACTTCGTCTTTTATCTGAGACACTGAAAGCCTCACACAGACAATAAGCTTGGTTGATAACTCCTGTAAGAGACAGGCAGAGAGTATGATCATTACCATTCCCTCTGCTGAAGCATAGGGAGGGTGGGAAGTCCCAGGAATAAAGGAGGAATTCTTTTAGATTTTTCTCATGGAAGGCAGCCATCAAGAAAACAATATGACTTGGTAGACTGTCCAGGAATTCTGGTTCTTTATCTATTAAGGCTTACTACAATTTGCAACCACCTTCTGCTGATAAAGGGAAAGACTAACCTGTCAGTGATGTGACCTAGAGAAAAGAAAGAGGGAATCCTATTGTACTCTGGACAGTTCAAATTGGGAACACTATGGTTAGAGTTGACAGTTGTCCAGCAGACAGTTGTCCAGCAGAGGGCCACAAGTGTGTCATATGATGAGAGATTAAAGAATGGGGAAAATTGAAACTGGAGAAGACTGAGAGGAGACATGAAAGCTGTTTGCAAGTAAGTGAAAGACAGTCACTGACAAGAGGGACCAGGCATTTTCTTTCTTTGGTCCCACCAGATAGAATTAAGAACAATGTGTGGAAGATAAAGTAAAGCAGATTTTCACAGAATCTCAGAGGTTGACAGTCTAGGAGAGGCCCTCTTGTCCAAACCTTATCTGACTGAGAAACTCCATTACAATTCCCTGATTAAGCAATAAACATTTATTAATGTGTGTGTGGCAGGAACTATGCTAAGTACTGGAAATACAGAGACAAAAATAAAATAATCCCTTCCTCTAAATTCTTTCAAAGGAAACAAATTGTGCCTAAATAAGTATGTATAACATATATGAAAAATAAATATGGGATGAATTTGAAAGGGGGCAGGGAGAGACAGAAGAATCAGGAAATAATTCATGTCAAAAGTCTCATTTGAGCTAAAGTTGTCCAGAGAAAGTAGTGTAGTACAGTGCAAAGAATACTAAATTTAGAGGTAGATGAACTGGATTCAAATCCCAGCTCTCCCTTATATTACCTATGTAGAAGGAATTCACTAGAGAGGCCTCGAATAGGAGGCAGAGGTGAAGTAGAAACGTAGTGCAAAGGCCTGGGGATGCAGTAGAGTATGCAAGGGTTATCTGTAAGAAATAGTGAAAAGAGATAATTTACCTAGATTATAAAAGTGTAGGAAGGGGAGTAATGCAAAATAAGGTGGGAAAAGTGGTTGGGCTTGGGTTGTAAAGGGATTTAAAAACTAAACAGAGGTTATATGGGATCCTAGAAGCAATAAGGAACCATTGGTATTTATAGAGGAGGAGAGTGATATGGACTATTTGTTGGTTGCGGAGGGACCATCTACATCGATGTAGAGAGAATTCTAGGGCAGATCCAATTTGGATGAAATGACCTTATATAGGTTCATCTTATCTCTATGAGTTTGTACCTTTTTGATCTTCCCATGCCTATGTTGACTGTATCAGTGCTTTGTTCATGACACTTAGTTGGATGAAATGAATTATACAGAAAATGAGGAAAATAGAATTAGAAGGTAATTGATCCATGAAAGATTTTAGTGTTCTATTTGATTACAAATTCATTGTATGTCACTAGCTATCATTGTATGTCACCTGGCTATCAAGAAGCCCAAATAAGTCTTTAGCAGCAAGAGTCCCTTAGGATACGGTTAAAAAGATAAAACTTCTTTCCTGGGAGTAGGAGCTTTCTTTACATACACTGCAGGAAGTATAGTATCAAGAGCAGATGATACAATTGTTGCACTGTGCTTTGCCATGATCAGAATACCTCTGAAGTATATTGTTGAGCTTGGGTACCAATCCACTGAGCAGTAGGACTCTGCCCTGAGGTTGAGCACTCCTGATTGGTGGGTAAGTGAGAGTTCCTCAGCCCACCAGATCTAGGAAGCCTCAGGCAATACTATTTATACCTTACTCAACAAGACTGGCATCTTGCCATCTGCCCTATGTACAGAGCCTCCATCCCTTCCTTTCCACCTCTTACTCTTGCTTTGGAAATATATTCAAATCAATATTGTCATTGCTACTAGAAAGGGCATGACAGTTGACTACCAAGTTGCTCCATTCACAATTCTTTTTGATTCTTTTCCCTGGTTATACCCCCTCCCCCCCTCCCCCGGTATTATTTCCATCTATTAGAATATAAGCTTCTTGAGGTCAGGGACAGTCTCATTTTTTTATTCTTAGGCACAATAACTGGCTCATAATATGTTCTCTATCTTGACTGATTGATTGTACTGTCTAGAGAAGAAAGTGTGGTACAGTGGGGAAAAAATAGATTTAGAGTTAGATGAGCTTAGCTGGAATCCCAGCTTACTACCTATATGAGTTTGGGCACATTGCTGAACCTTTCTGGGCCTCTGTAACAAGAATGGATTGGGCTAGTTTACTTCTAAAATCCCTGTGACTTCCAAGTCTATGATCTATAATATGTAGGAGGATGGTAAGTAAGGGGTTTGAAAAAATATCATATAAGGATTGGTTGGAGGAAATGAGACTATTTTGCTTTAAGAAGATGACCTAAGGGGGGAACTATACCTGATAATCTTCAGATATTTAAAAGGGTGTCTTGTGAAGGAAGGATTCTATTTCTTCAGCTGCTTCCAGAGGGAAGAATTAGGACTGATTGTTGGAGATTACTATGGGGCAAATTTCAATTCAATAAAATATGGGAGAATTTCCCAGCAATTAGGATTAGCCAAAAATGAAATAGATTACTTGACAAAGTCATGGAGTGGTGAGTTCTCCACTAATGAGTAGTAAATACTACAGCTGAAATAGTCCAGTACAGGCTGATTACTGCTTTTCAGGGATTTTATAGAGGAAACCCATGCATCAGATAGGACTTGGATAGATGACCTTGGCCTCAGGTATCCTTTTGGATGCTATGTGCTATGCTGTGCTTCAGTGGATGGCAAACTGTTTCCATGACCCAGCAATGGTCCAAGGCAAGAAGATAGACTTTGGCTATCTCACTGTTGCAGGTCAATCATTTAGGTCTGCTGCCAGGTCCAGTAAACTCTAGTTCAATTCAGTTCACTAAAGATGAAATACCTGTTATGTGTAAAGCACTAAACTAAGGCGCAAGGACATCTCTTTCAAAAACTAGCCCATCCCTGCCCTTGGGAGGTTACATTCTGGTAGGAGTTGAGAAGAGAGAGGCACAATGCATATGCAAAGATAAGGGTATCCAGAGTTCTCTAGGAACATTTGAGAATGTTGGATATGGGCATCTTTTGGAGTCTAGCTAGCAGTTTTAGATCACTGAATCCTAGATTTAGTCCTGAAAGGAACCTTAGAGATCAATTAGTTAATTTTTTTTTGATCAATTAGTTAATTGAGGAGAATATATTCTTTATAACTTCTGCAGTAATTTCTCATTGAGCAATGGATCTCATGCAATTTTCCATGGTTCCAGAGAAGTTACTAGGATGGGGAAGTGGGGACTTTATACCCTAATATCAGAATTTAGGGGACATAAAAACGTCATACCTGTCTTCCAGCAATGCAGAAGTCATTTTAATAACTAGCTCCCTTTCCCACTCAACTGAATTTGCCTTAAATATTGATTGTGCCATTTTTCACATCATCAATTACAAATTGGTGTGAGGACAAGATTAACTCTGCTTTCCTATGTACCTTTTTTACTTCTTGCCCCTCAATTTTGCATAATTTGCCAAAATGACAAATTATGGCGATGCTCTACCCAATATTTTGATCTAGGAGTTACTTGCTCCCCACCCTACCTCAATAATCATGCCTCCTTTCCAGAGGGACCTAAGGAAATTGTTCTAAGAATGCTCAATGCTTCTGTAGCTAAGAGGTATTTGCCATGACTACCAAGGCAACCCCAGGGTTAAATGTCCCTATTAACACCTCCAATTTGGAGTTATGTAACCCTGATGAAGACCTCAGATACGTCTGGATTCATGCTTTGGTTGTCAGTCACGAGTAATAATTTGAGAAATGTATGAATACCATCCTAATCATTTCACTGGCTCATCGATGAGCCTATTTCATAATTTCTAAGCATTTGAGAGCAAGATTGATTAACTGATGAATGGAGCTAATATGATTACCTTCCTTGCTTTTATTAATTTACTGACACTACTATTTTGACAATCTCCCTTGCCTCTATTGACAATGGAGACTTCAGTATGTGGCTGGGCTAATAGCTCAATATGTGTTTATGAATACTCACTATTGATCTAATACAGTAGAGTACTTCTGGCAATGGTGGAAACTATCAGTGGGAGACCCTTCAAGGTAGATCTTAACTCTTTCTGAATGAAATGCAAAACTAGAGCTGCTTCTCTCCCCTGAAATAAAGATGGCACCTGAGATCTTGGTCTCTAGGTCACCACTACAGGGGTGAGAAAGAACCCATAATAGAGGCAAATGAGCCAGAATCAGGAAGACCTGAGTTTAAATCCTGCCTCACCTGCTCCTTTGCTGTGTCACTCTGAGCAAGTAACTTAACCTTTCAAAGCCTCAATGTCTTCATCTCTAAAATGGGGGAAATAACATCCATGGTACCTATCTTCCTGGGCTGTTGTGAGGTTCAAATGAAATAATGTGTGTAAAGTACCTTGAAAACCTTAAAGTGATCTAAGATAATAACACAAAGCCAGGTGTGATATTGACATAAAAGAGTTTTAAAAAACATTTCACTGTTATGAGAAGCCTCCCACATTTCATGTTTTTCTTTGGAAACAGAACAATTGGCATGATATTTTCAGTGAAAGAACATTTCCAAATTAGACACAAAGTACAGTCTATTCATCTTTGAAAAACTAAGTAATGTTTGTTGGAGAGATCAGAGGGTTTTTCCATAAATAGCGGGTTTTTTGGGTCAATTTCCATTATGGCCACTGTGGATCACAAAGAGTGTGAAACTGAGGAATTGTTGTCCAATAGACGTTGCCTAAATTCCACCTTACTGACCCCATAGACAGGGCCTGAAACTTGTATCTTTCTGGTTTAAATCTAGGGTCACTACAATCCATATTTAGTATCCTTCGTCCATCTTCTTTCCTTCACCCCACCCCACCCCTACACGTGAAGGATTGTATTTAATTAACTCTGTGTGCATAGCCTTTGAAGATTTGTAAAACATTTTACTTACATTTTCTCATTTGATCTATATAATATAGGAGGTGAGACAATATTAATCCTATTTTGCATTGGAAGAAACTGGGTCCCCAGAGATTGAGTCACACAGCTGGTATTAGTAAGATATAGCTAGTAAGAGATAGGACTCAATCCTGATTTTTCTGACTCCAAATCCAGCATTCTAGCCACTATACTGTGCCCCTTTTCTATGATCTCTTATAATTCAGATTTAGTCCTTGGTTAATAATAATAATAATAACATCTAACATTTATATAGTGCCTACTATGTGCCAGGTACTGTGTTAAGTGCTTTGTAGTTATTTTTTCATTTGATCCTCATAACAGCCCTAGGAAGAACGTATTATTATTTCCATCAATTTATAGATGAAGAAATTAAGGCAAACAGAGGTTAAGTGACTTGCCCAGGATTATACAGCTAATATGTGTCTGAAGCTGGACTTGAACTTAGGTTTTCCCAACTCCAGGCCCAGCACTTAGTGGAAAACACCCCCTCCCTCTTTGGAGATATCTGTAACTTCCTTGGAAATATCAACTAGCATTTCTTATTTGTTCAACTTCTCTCCATTAATAGAATCATACAATTTTAGAGCTGTTAAGACTCTCAAAGGTCACCTGGTTCAATCTCATATTTTTTGCAGATGAAGAAACAGTTTTATAGAGAGGCTAACTGACTGGAAGTAATAGAAGTAGCCTGTTCAGAGGGAGGGAGTTGATTGTCCCACTGGATAGATTACGTATGGAATGGTGTCCAGTTCTGGCCACTCAGTTTTAGTTTGGGACGATGACAAGCTAGAGAGGATTCAGAGGAAGGAGAGCAGGATTGTAGAAGGACCTAGAACCACCATATTGGGGATTGTTGAGGGAACCTGGGTATTTTTAGCCCAGGGGAGAAAAGACTTTGGGGTGCCCACAAACACAGTCTTCATGCATTTGAAGGACTGTTATGTGGAAGGAGAAGGCTAAAACTTACTTTGCAGAGTTAGATCAATAAAAAAAGCTGGCAACTTTAAGTTGTATAAATATCTATCCCACACCAGTGAGATGGAGATATAATTGAAACTCTAATTTACAAGATGATGACCAAGATGCCATCAAACTCTGAGATTTTATGATATTATTCAACTTTCTTTTTTTCTTTTGCTATCAGAAAGTCTATTTTCTTTCCTTCTTTTAAGCATAATTGTTAAACTCTCTATGCATTAGTGAAATAAGATAGAAACCCCTCAGTAGACAAAACTAGGGCAAAGTCCTGATCTCTCAACAGTCAGTGGGTCCCTGGAAGAGGTTTTATCCAAAAGCCCTTACTGCCCCCACTTCCTGTTATGACCGATGCAGGCAATTACTCATAACCCCATTTCTCAATACGTTTGCCTTCGAAGAACAGGCCTCTGAAATATATTAGAAATATGGTCAACTCCAAAGGGACGGTATTTTCAGCTCAGTAGTTAAGCTTCAGCAAATGTGATGTGTTTTGACTGTATCGCAGCATGGTGCCTCCTTGCTGCACACTTGAAAAGGTCGTTTAAAAGAAAAACAGAGCTTTTGCACATTTAAGTCCATCTCTGCCAAACAGGTCTTCATCGACTCATGGAATTTTTATAAAATTTCCTCAAATATACCATTCTTTAGTATCAGACCATTCTTTTTTCTTTAAATACTTGTATGTAGTCTGCAGAAATCTAAGCAATTGGTGCCTAGCTTTATTTTCACTATTAAAATAAACCCACCCATTAAAGTCACCCCCACTGATTTGGTTTGGTGTTTTGTGCCAAAGTTCCTTATGGACACACTCAAAGCCGGAATCTGCTTCTCCTCCTGTAGGAAGCAGCTCATTATAGCTCGTTCCTTTGGGGGGATGAAGTAAAACTGATGTATCTCCATGCAAAAGAGGCCATTGAATCCCATAGGGAGCTCTAGTTTCAAATGGTTGAGTTAACAGGCACTCATGTTTCACTCTCATAACTTTTAATGTTGTAGTTTGGGATAATAGAGATCAAATTTAAGATAGACGGATTCTAGCCAATTCTGTTTCTGCATCAAAGTCCAGACTCTGCTTTGGCCTTGAAAGTTAACCTCGGTTCTTGCTGTATGCCACACGTTCAGGATTCTGTGGCAAAATCAACACAATCCTAGCCCTCAAGGAGCCTGCGTTCTACTGGGAATGGGGAGGCACATTCTACTAAGATTGGGAGGGTCCCAAGAGTTGGCAGTAAGGAGGGAAAATGTTCCAAGAGGTAAGGAGGGAGAGAATTCCTGGGGGGAGGTCAATTTACTAGGGTTCTGCAAAGGAGATAGGAAATGGAATGTCCTATACAGAGAAGAGCAAACAAGTCAGTTTTACTGGAATGTAAAGCATATGAGAAGATGTGATGATGTCTCATTAGCCTGGAAAGATAGATTGGAGAGCTGGATTGTAAAGGGCTGTAAATGCCAGAGTTGGTTTTTTATCCATAGGGTCAGTATGGAGCCACTGAGGCTTCTTGAGTGTTCTAAAACATGAACTATTTCCATGAATGGAGTGGTCCTTCAAGATTTTATCCACTCTGGAACGTTCTCCATCTGTGTAGACCTGGCACGTTCCTTATGGGCTGCTGTGTGCAAAACAAAATTATTCACCTGATTGGCAGTCCTTTGGTGATGTACTTCTCTGGGCTTGGATAGACTATCCCTCGGTGAACAGATATAGAATTGATTTCCAGTCCCTTGCCTAGAATCTCGCCAGCTTGGTAGAACCAACGGCTTATGTTCCACTGACTTTCCTTCAAGGGTCTAGGGTTACGTCTGCCCCATGATGAAAGAAGACCATAGATTTAAAGGGACCTTAGAGGTTGTCAAGTTCAATCTCCTTTAGTGGAATTTTATGATTGTTGTTATTAATACGAGTTATACATATGGAAAGTGGTAGCTAGATGATGGTATACAAATAAGGCAGTCAAAGAGAGGACAGACTGAAGGCAAAGAATCTAGAAGACTACTTGGAGACTTCTCAAAATATAAATCAGAAGCATTGAACATCTGGATTGGGACACTGGCAGCTGAAATAAAAAGGAAGAGATAAATCTTAGAGATACTTTTTAAAGAAAATCATAAAACTTGGGAACTGAATTTAATGGGGGAAAGGATGTTAAGAATAACTTCAAATTTTCAGAATGAGGATCTCATTTAAAATCACTTATTTGTCTTTCATGCCCCAGAAGCCTCTTCATCCTGGAAGCCCATCCAATTCATTCACATTTTGAAAATCCACCCCTGCCCCTGTGTCTTCTCCCAGTGATTGGACTTATCCCAGAACCTTCATTTAAGGAGGATACCCAGCGCTGTCTCATTCCTATCTAGCCTGCCCTCAGGCACTCTGGACTTTCTCTTCCATTTCCTGGTTCTTGATCCCTTTGTGTCCACTTTCCCACCTAGTCTTCTCCATTAAAATGTAAGCTCCTTGAGGGGCAGGGATTATCTTTCTTTTTACTTATATTTGTATGCCCAGTGCCTGGCACATGGCAGGCACTTAATATATGCTTGTTGATTGACTGACTGAAGTGATAGAAAGCACATTGAGAAGTCATTGCCTGTAAGCTATTGTGATCATGCATTCTGATAGCACAGGATGAACAGTGCAATGGGACCATTGTTAGTAGGAAGAACTTTTGAGGCTGCCATAGGTGGTTGCAGCTAATGCCTTTTACATGAAAGGAAACCCATTTTTACTGTCTACTTCCTACTCCCCCACCCCCACCCCATTTAGCCAAGCTGACTCGTTGATTCTCTCATCTTAATAACAAATAGCAGTTGAGGCAGTCATGAAGAAAGGATGTCGTATATATTATTACTGTAAAGTGTAAAGTTTATTTAAATAAGCTGTACATGAAAAGTGTTCTCATTACTTTTTAACCTCAGTGAGGACATAATGAAAAATGTTTTTAGATAAGTCTGTACCTTTGTACACATATCCCTAATTTTTACTATTCTAGGAATTTAAAATGATGGGACTAAAGAGAAGACTACTCATGGTGCCATCTGTATCAAGAAAGAGCAATTAGAAAATGTATTCCTTAAACTCCTTAATGCTGTTGTGAATTATTGTCAGTGATAATCATTGGTTTTTGTAAGAGATTTTACTTCAAGGCCATTAACCATTATCTGAAACCAAGGTATAGTAGGTAGCTCACTGAAGTTGACCAATAATTGTACTTTCCAATGGAAATATAAACAGAGCCATAATTCACAAATTTGCTAATTAGCCTTCTTGCTGTAGAACATCAGAATGTTGTCTTTGGTCATGAAATCAACAATCAGTAAGCAGGCTTAATGAACCTCATTAACCCACAGTATTCAAGATATCTACTCTTTCCTTGTTAAGCTCCCTCTAAGATCCCTTCTAGCTCTTAACCACCTTCAAATGACTCTAAGAACGGTAGAATAAGGAAAATAAAAGTCAACGTCCCTTTGGGATGCACAAATTAGCTTCAGCCACGGTTTCAAAGCAGTTCCAGTTATTAGTTGAAATGCCACAAAAAACACAAAGGGCCCTCATTTGGTTTCTAAAGTTAATAGCAAAGGGGCTTAGATGTCCTTGTCAATTGGCTTTGTGAGTAGATTGTAATCTAGACAAGGATGTCAGCCACTAGAGAGTAGCCAAAAGAAATGGATTTTGGATCAGGTCGTTCTAAGACTTGCTTGCTCTAGACACCAAGCTAATAATTATTTTTAAAAATGACTAAGACTATCATATTCTTATTCATTCTTTTTATTATAGCTCTTTAAGGTTTGTGATGTGTTTTACATATGGCATATCATTTGATCCTCAGTTTGCCCATGCATAGCTACCTAGGTAGATGAAAACCTTAGGACAAAGTCATAGGGTCACTGACGCTAAATCCTTTATTCTAAGAGTGATAAAACTAGAAACCTGATTCTGCCAATTCAGTGCATGAAGACAACGAACCAACCTGTCAAATGAGATATTTATAAAAGTGCTTAGCATAGGGTCTGGAACATAGTAGGTGCTTTGTAAATGCTTGTTCCTTTTCTGTCCCCCATCACATATTCATTAAGTACTTGCTATGTGCCCGGGCATTGTGCTAGGTGGCAAAGGGGAAAACAGTCCCTGTTCGCAGGGAGCGTACATCCTCACAGGGAGACCGGGAGATAATATGTACATTAAGTGGTACATACTAGATACAAAGAAGTACATCCAAAGAGGGAGGGGCTCCAGAGTATCTAGAAAGGCAGCCTGCAGATGGTGGTGTTGGAGCTGAACCTTGATAAAAATCATGGATTATTAAAGGCAGAGCCACCTTATAGACAGCTGAGAGCAGTCATCAAAAAATATAATATAACATGGCCAGCCTCTAGAAGCAATGTACCTGATCCTTAGAGATAAAGGAATTGTGCAGCTTCCAAGGAGCAGGGCAAAGACCCTATCAACGACGGACACCATCGTTTGGTGTCTTTTGTTATGCATGTATGTGGCCCACTGCTCTGCAAGTAAAAGATTCATAATAAATTAACATGTAAGAGATGACTTATTTAGGTATTTGGGCAGCTAGCTGGTGCAGTGGATTAAGTGCTAGTCCTGTGGTCAAGAAGACTCCGCTTCTGTGAGTCTGGCCTCAGACACTTACTTAGCTGTGGGACCCTGGGCAAGTCACTTAACCCTGTTTGTGTCAGTTTGTTTATCTGTAAAAATGAGCTGGAAAAGGAAATGGCAAGCTACTCCATCATCTTTCCCAGGAAAACCTTAAATAGGGTCACAAAGAGTTGCTTAAAATACTCGATGATATTTACCTTCCCTGACCCCCATCCCTTTCTGCCTCTGTACTGGCTGACCTTTGTGTGTTCTTGGAATGTATTATGTACAGACAGATACAAATATATATACACATGTAGACACATGCACATACATATATATTTATGTGTGTATGTGTATATATTATGTACGTGTATACACATACGCAATGTCCCAAATTCTTACTTCATAACAAAAAATAGAGAGACCTTTCCATACTATAGGTATTGAAATGCCAAGAGAGCAGCCTGCAGACCCACAGGGATTATGGGCCATTACTTTAAGGAATGCTGATTTTGTAGAAAGATCATTCTTCTAGGAGCCACAAGACCTGCTGACTACCAGGACTTGCCTCTTTCATTACTTGACTTATGTTAAGTTGCTTAACCTGGGGTTATAGTTTCACTCTCACCACCTCAAAGGGATGACTGAGGATGGCTGAGGCGAGCAACAGTGTTTGATGGATGTCTTCAGAGGGACGTCTTTAGAGAGGGATCTTCTCACAATGACAATGGGAGACAGAAAAATGGGACCCAAAGATGGAAGTTGAATATTTACAAATGTTAGAGCTTTTTTTTAATTAACATAGTTAAATTTTTCTTCATGATAGTTGCTATTACTATCCCCATTTTATAGAGAAGGAAACTGAAACTGAGATTAGAGGAAGGGATTTGCTCAGTCATTTAGTTTGTAGGTAGAATCCACACTCACGTCTTCCTGACTCAAAGTCCAGGGCTCTATCCACTATGCTACCCACCTGCCTCCTTAGAAAGTGAGCTCCTCCGGGCCAGAGACTGGTTACACCTGTCTTTGTTTCCTAGAACTTAGCACCGTGCCTGGTACAAAGTGCTTAATAATTGCTCATTGACTGACTAATTTTCAGATGACACCACTGTATTTACAGTCGGATTGTCCCCCTTGTCTGCTTCTCCCTCTCCCAATTCTTTGTGTCTCAGATGAAAAAATTCCAGGTCATGGTTCCACACAGGGCAATGCATAAACAGAGATGCCAGACTGATTCCCCTGAAAAGACTACCCTTCATTCTGGGGAGGCTGTCTCTGTCCTCTGACCGGGAAAGGGGAAGGGGCTGGATTTGTGCCAGACACCTTGGGGTTTCCTGGCCTCCTTCACAAGACTGAAAAACACAATGTTGTTGTCTAACCTGAGGCCCCTTCAAGGCTGTGGGTGGGAGGGGTCAGGTGGGTTCCCAGAATGGTTTGACAAAGGGCTTCCCTTTCCCCCTTTTCAAATCAGGAAGAAAGTCAACTCGCCTGAACCCTCAGACACCTTTCTCACTTCAACCAGACTGACATGTAGACATGTATAGCTTCAGCATAGTGGGACAGAAGGGTGGGCGCCACCTTGTTTGGACTGAGAGGAGCAGGCTAGAGCTGGGATTGACTTCTGTGCAGAGCACATCTGGAAGCCATTTAAGACATTCCAGATAGATTAAAGCTCACTCAAAGGAATTTCACCGGCTTTTAGGTCTCTGCCCTCCTTTCTTTGTCTTTTCTCTTCTTTTCTTTATTTTTTCTCCCTTTCTCTTTTTTCTTTCCCTTTTACCTTCTTTCCTTCTTTTTCTTCCTTTCTTTCTTTTTCTCTTTTTCTTTCCCTCCCTCCCTCCTTTCCTCTCTGCCTTCCTTTTTCTTTTCTCTTTCTGTCTTTCTTTCTCTGTATTTTTTTGTCTCTCATCTCACTCTCTCTTCCTTTTCCTCCCTTTCCCATTCCCCCTCTTCCTCTGTTCCTTCACTCCCTTCCCTCCCAACTCACCATAGTAAAGTCAAACTCCAGGCAAATTGGGAGAGGATTTGTTTTGCCAGAAGGACAAAACACTGAAGTGACTCTCACTGGACCATTTCATTCTCACCACTCAAGAGAGAGAAAGCCCCTGCCGCCAGGAAGCTGTTATCGCTCTGCAGAAGTCATGAACCAGCTCATCTTTAAAGAGGGAGATGGACTGACTGATGAGCAAACATGCAGAGAGCTTAGTTAAGCAATGAGAGCAACCAGGGATCTGAATGTAGAAGCCTGAGGAAACTCAAAAGTAAGGTCTCTTCAAACCCTTCCTACTCTGCCAGTGGCTGTGCAAGTGGCACCAGGAGAACTAAAGGGTAAAAATGAAAACAACCTTGCTGCCCATCTGACTTTGTTTCCTGTCCCATTTAGAGCTGTCTGTTCTATTCTCAGAAGGCTCCTGTTAAAAGGCAAATCTTAGTAACCCATTAACAGGCTTTAATCACATTAACACCAGATCTGCATAGCAGCTTACTCTAAACACAGAATGGGGCTCCAAGGGGCTAGAGTCTAGGGCAGGGAAGTTGAGATGAGAACAGAAGGGAAGTCTAGGTGAACATATTGATGATGTTTGGTGCAGGGGGTCTTATTGTGGGGAAGATGCTGATACCCTAGAGAGTACCCCAAAAAAGGTACCCAGGGTGGGAAAGGATCTGGTATTCATGCCATATGAGGATCAGCTGAAGGACGACCATGGGTGAGGGCAGTGATTATTGAAGAATGGGGGACTTCTAAAAAAGGAGCATATAGAAGTTAACAGAAAATACTGAAGATAATCTTTATATAGGTATTGTGAGTGTATATTCCTACCTACATACATACATTAAAATTATAACATTTTGGTTCCCGTTATACACACATAAACACTCATATGCATATACATATACATATGTGCGTGTGTGTGCGCGCACACACACACACACATTTTGGATAAAGATAGGACCTGGGCCAGGGATTTTCTTATTGTAGAGTGAAAAGTTTCACCAGTGCCTCTAAACGCCTCTGCAACATAAATTTTTTTCTTTAAATCGTATTTTATTTTTTCCCCACTATTACGTATCAAGACAATTTTAGCATTCATTTTTATAAGATGTTGAGTTCCAAATTTTTCTCCCTTCCCTCTTCTGAAAATGATAAGCAGTTTGAAATAGTTCATACATGTGCTGTCATGCAACATACAGCCTTAAGAGACATCGAGTCACTTGCCCAAGTATGTATCCGCGGTGGCTGTTTGACTTTCTTCTGGTCCCCAGTGCCTGGCACATAGTGGGTCCATTTAAGAAAAGATTGAAATCTGTGTGATAAGATCTGTGCTTGCAGCTTTCCTTGAACATTTAACATCCACATCAATGAATCCAGTAGTCCACTTGAACTAAGCAAATCTTCCCTATGTGTCTCTTGTAAGCCAGGTGCTATGTGAGGGGCTAGAGATGCAAAAAAAAAAAAAAATGCAGGGTGGGAAATAACATGTCTACAGATCAATAAGTTACAAAAGAAATGTGGAAAATGCTAATGTTACTGGGGGAGGGAAGGTCAGAGAGTATTATTACCAAATAGAATGCCTGAAGAAATGAAAAGAAGGAAAAGAAAGCAAGGGAAACACTTTTGTTTGAACTCCCTAAAATGAAAATAAAAAAACCTGATGCCAGCCATGTCAGAACTCTGGACTGCATTGGGGAAATGAGCATCCCTTCTGCATTTCTCAGACTTGGATGTGAAAAGGAACGACCTATTGTGAAACTGAACGTGCACGCTCTCCACACACCCCTCCCCCCATATTGTCATGTGCTGTCATGGAGACCTGGTAGTTCCTCCCAGTCAGTTCTTTCTCTACTGTTATGGTAGGAGGGTGATGAAGTGGTACCAAGAAAGTTGCAAATTGCCCTAAAGATGCCATAAAAGTTCCAATTTAGTGCGCGCAGGCCTGCTGCCGAAAACCAGCTTGGTTTCATTATTAGCTTCCCTGGGATTTCTTCCCTTGCTTGGCATTTAAGTGCAGAAAATGTCCTGGTTTTCTTAACATAATGAGACAGCTCTTGTGTTTTAAAAAACAATAGAAAAGAACAGAATGAGCGATCAAGGCATTACCTGAGATTTATTAACCACTCACTAGAGCCTTGCAGCAAACCTTTGGGTATGATTTAGAAATAGGGAAAAAAAAGTAACAAAGAAACAAAAGGAAAGATAGATGTGTTCTCCATTACTTTAAATAAAGGTAAAAAGTACCGATCTCCAAGATCACAGGAGGAAACATTTTCTATTTAGGATTTTTCCCCTTGTAATTCTGATTGGAGGAATAGACTAGTGTATGAAGGGTCTGGAATTTAGCATGAGCAATGATATGATTTTAGATGATGCCCTGGTATTTTCCCCACTCGATCCCCAGTATATCCTTGAGTCTATATAGGCTTGGCATCATGGGCCATGCAGGATCAGACATGGATGTCATAATTATTTCTCATATTTGATGTGATTCTGTGGTTGATTAAATGAAAGTAAACAAAACCAGTGTGTATATGTGGGGGGTGAGGAGGGTGGGGGATGAGGGAAGTGGAAATCAGTTAACTCAACCATGACAATGGGAAGTCAAAGATAAGATTGCCACCTGATTAGAAAATCATAGTCTGACCCAAGAAAGAAAGATTACGCATGTGCGTGCACGCATACATACACACACACACACACACACACACACACACACACACTATTGCTATTTTTGCATTTTAAAGAATGTAGTACTCTATTGCAGTCTCAGTTAGGGAGAGGCAGTGTGGTTCTGTGGACAGTGCCCTGAGCTTGGTGTCAGGACGGACCATGTTCAGATCCTACTTTCCTTGCCTCCTAGCTGTGTAATAATCAATTACCATCTCTTTACCTCAGTTTCCTAACCTTTAAATTGAAGAATAATAGTACATGTAGTGTCTATCTCCAAGGGTTTGGAAGATCGAAGGAGATTATGTAAATGCTTTGCAAATCTTAATGTGCTATGGATGTCAGTTATAATTACAGTGATTGCATTTCCAATGCATCCTCTTCCTACCACATAATCTGCTTCATGTTTAATGCAGAAGAAAACCTGGAGGGACTGCAGAGGCTAGTTGTCCTTGTTCACTCTTCTGAATTGCCTCAGGCCCTGGAACTGTCATATATTGCTGTCACTTGTTTCTCAGAACACATGGCTGGATTTTTTTAAAACCCTTATAGAGAATTTCATTTATATAAAAAAAGATGGGGCATAGCCTTTATTCATATTGGTTTTAGAGGATGCCATATTTCAATGGCTGAAGAAGTGATTGATTATGTGGGTTTCATTGGAGACCTATAGGAAGCCTTCTCACTCCCTATGCAGAAGAACTTAACTTGGCTTGGAAAATAAGGGAAAGAGATGTAACTGGAGAAATGAGACTTGATTTTGACATTCCAGTCTTGTTCTGAAGGTGATCCCTGCTGGTCATACCAGAGGCAGCCATGGGAAAGAGGGAGGCAACTTGAGTTTCCTAAGCTGAAATGTAGCTATTGATGGAGTGACAAGCTGAAGGGGGTCAACCTTACTGCCAGACACTGTGGAGAGAAAATGTGGAGGAAAGTAGAGCTCTCTAGGGGCTGAATTATGCAGTGGGTCTATTTGACAGTGAGGAACTTCCAAGGTAACTATGCAAATCTGTCTTTGACCTTTTGTAGATATCAGAAACACATGATTTGAGAGAGGAAGGCACCTAGCAACTCTCTAGACCAAACAGGATTGTCCCTTCTGATGTCCCTGACAAGTGGTCATCTACCTTCTGCTCAAAGGCCTTCGCTGAAGGGGAAGCCACCCTGACACATTTGGACAGCTCTAATTGTTGGCATAGTGAATAGAGCTCTGTTTGGAGTCAGGAAGATCTGAGTTCAAATGTGACCTCAGACACTTACTAGCTCTGTGACCCTGGGCAAGTCACTTAACCCTGTTTGCCTCTGTTCTTTTGTCTGTAAAAAAGAGCTGAAGAAGCCATTGGCAAATCACCTCATCTTTGCTAAGAAAACCCCAAAGGGGGTCACAAAGAGTCTGACATGACTGGAAACAACTGAACAATTGTCATAATGTTTTCTTTGATATTAAGCCTCAATTTACTTCTCAGCAGCTTCCACCCATTCACTGCTCCTGGTTTGCCCTCTGGGGCCCCACAGAATGAGTCTCACATGGCAAGCAGCTGTAATATAAAGTCAGTGATTTACAACTGGCTGCCCTTTGTCCACAGAATTGATTCTAGTGATCCACAGAGAAAGTGCTGTTTCCATAATGGAGGTAAGGCATCTCATGGACAGGTGCTCTAAACTTTCCGTCTAGTGACCAGTAGCCTGCCTTTGTAGCCTTCTCCTCCTCCTTCTCCTCTTCCTTCTCCTCTTCTCCTCCTCCTCCTCCTTCTCCTCCTTCTCCTCCTTTTTCTTCTCCTCCTCCTCCTTCTTCTTCTCCTCCTCCTTCTCCTCCTCCTCCTTCTCCTCCTCCTGCTGCTGCTGTTTATTCTTCTACTTCTTCTTCTGCTACTGTTCCTCCTCCCCTTTTTCTTCTGCTCCTTTTTGTCCAAGGGAAGGTCTTTATGGCTGTAGCTGGCACTTCTAGAACTATCTAAAATAATAATAAAATAATGGGCATCCTTGCTTTGTGCCTGATCATATTGAAAAGATTCCTAAATTTTTATTTTATTTTTTTCTCTCCATTTTATCCAATGCTGATTCTTGGTGTTAGGTAGATACTATTTATTATTGTAAGATCCATGTGTTTAGTGTCTGTATCAGAAAAATAACATTGTATTTTGTCAAAAAAATTTATACAATTAATTCATTTACTAATAAGTGGGAAGATTGGGAAAATCTTCATCAAGGAGATGGCACTTGAACTTCAAAGTAAGCTACGGATTTTAAATGGCAGCACTGGGGAGCACATTTCACACTTGGGATACAGCCCCCAGAAACTCACAGAAGCAAAAGAAGGAATGTCCTATGTGTAGCTAGTAGGTCAGTTTAACTGGTGCAGAGAGAACCTTAGGGGAGTAGTAACAAATAGGAAGTGCTCCGTTATTTAAGCAGAACTGTAATCCCGATGCCAGTAAATCCTCATGTCATTTCTTAGTTCCCTTTGCCCTTGTAGACACAGCCATGCCCCCAAGTAAGTTATTGGTGTTTACAGGCAAGGCTGGGATGGGCAGATGGAGCAGTGCCTGTTGTAAGCATGGAATATTCTCACACTGTTTCCTTAGATTGGCTTCTTTTATCCCTGCTTAACAGTCTTCATTTGCTGAAAGAATGTTTTGACAAATATGATCTTAAAGATGACTAGCGAGTATTTTTCTTTTTTTTGTTCTCTAACATTGAATTCACAAGCTGTAGCACTGTGATATAATTATTTAGCAGTCACAGAAAATGTGTATCTGGTCATCTCATAACGGGTTCATTTATACACCAAATCCATAAAATTCGCATTCCTCCACAAGCGACCCATTTATAAATGGTAATAAATATAGCAGGCCATCTGCCAAACACTCTGCTGATGCTTGAAAACTGATCAGGGTCAGAAGCAATGTAAAATTTAATGTAATTTTTAAAAACAGTAATACTTTTTAAAAGCTCAAACCTCTGTTTCACCATTTTTAAAAAGAATTCAAGACAATGGAAAAGTATTATGAAGTATTTAACACACACACCATGTTAACATATTCAAAAAAGAATCTTTTCTCAAAAAGTTGAGCTTCTGCTGACTGAGTTAAGAGCAAGGGAAGAAAATGAAGAAGGGTGAGTGTTAACATAACATTAGTGAAGTGTTAATAGTAAAATCTTCCGTCTGTTAAAGAGAATATTTCTGATGGCAACAAGTAGCTTTTATTAGTATTACTCATTAGACCTTCCCATGGGTGTAAATTGTTATTCCGATTAATAAATGTTTTTGTAAATGTCTTCGCCTTCAAGCAAAGGTTGATCACTTCTCAAGAATACTGTGGTGAGAATTCTTGTTCCTGTATGGGTTGGAGTAGATGGAGGTCATGCCACTGAACTTCCTCCAACTCTGAGATTCTGTGAGTTGATCACTGGAAACTCTTCCTCAGGGAATGGACTTCATAAGGACATTTGTATGTGTGTTTGTTGTGTTTAGGCAAAAGGTATAATGTAATTTTTTTTAAATAAAGAGTAGAAGATGGCAGAGTAACAGCACTCAATAAATTCTGAGGCTGCAGAACCCACAGAATGAGAGAGCGAAGCAAATCTCCAGCCCAAGACAACCTGGAAGATGCCAGGAAGCGTCTATAGCACTACACCAGGGAGCAGTCCAGCATGGACCACACTGGCACAAACAGGAGCTTAGCAGACCTTGGGGAGACTGAATCTCTTATTCCTGTGAAGGTTTCCAGACTTCATGACCCCAAAACGCCAAGGACAAATTGGAAAGTCAGAGAAAAAAGCCTGTGGGACCAGTGCAAGAGAGTGGACTGGTTCAGCCCCAGGGCAGCAGAAGAGGGAGGGGACAGAGAAATCCTCAGCAGACACAGCAGCACCAGGGGCAGCTGCAGTCACTGTTTCTGGAACTCTAGGCTCACAGATTATGGGGGGAATTGAGTGACTGACAGTACACCCCCAGCCCCACTGGAAGCAGAGAACTACCTTTACAAAGAGCTCAAAAGTCAAGTAAATGGCTAGGGAAATGGGCAAAAACCAAAAAAAGAATCAGACTATAGAATCTTACTTTGGTGATAGGAAAGACCAAAGCATGCAAACAGAAGAAAACAAAGCCAAAACTCCTCCATCCAAAGCCTCCAAGAAAAATATGAATTGGTCTTAGGCTGTGGAAGAGCTCAAAAAAGATTTTGAAAATCATGTAAGAGAAATAGATCAAAACTTGGGGAGAGAAATGAGAGTGATGCAAGAAAATCAAGAAAAATGAGTCAACAGCTTGCTAAAGGAGACCCAAAAAAATGCCAAAGAAAGTAACACTTTAAAAAAATAGACTAACCTAAATGCAAAAGAGATCCAAAAAACCAATAAGAAGAAAAATGCCTTAAAAAGCAGAATGGACCAGATGGAAAAGGAAACTCAAAACTCACTGAAGAAAATAAAAAGAAAATAAAACCTTAAAGATTAGAATGGAGCAGATGGAAGCTAATGACTTTATGAAAAATCAAGAAATTATAAAACAAAACCAAGGGAATGGAAAAACAGACAATGTAAAATATCTCATTGGAAAAACAACTGATCTGGAAAATAGATCCATGAGGGCCAATTTAAAAATTATGGGACTACCTGAAAACCATGATCATAAAGGAACCTAGACATCATTTTTCATGAAATTATCAAGGAAAACTGCCCTGATATTCTAGAACCAGAGGGCAAAATAAATATTGAAAGAATCCACCAATCACCTCCTGAAAGAGATCCAAAAAGAAAAACTCCTAGGAATATTGTAGCCAATTCCAGGGTTCTCAAGTCAAGGAGAAAATATTGCAAGCAGCTAGAAAGAAAAAAATTCAAGTATTGTGGAAATACAATCAGGATAACACAAGATCTAGCATCTTCTACATTAAGGGATTGAAGGGCTTGAAATGTAATATTCCAGAAGTCAAAGGAGCTAGGATTAAAACCAAGAATCACCTACCCAGCAACACTGAGTTTAATAAATACTTCAGGGGGAAAAAAATGGTCATTCAGTGAAGTAGAGGACTTTCAAGCATTCTTGATGAGAAAACCAGAGCTGAAAAGAAAATTTGACTTTCAAACACAAGAATCAAGAGAAGCATGAAAAGGTAAACAGGAAAGAAAAATCATAAGGGACTTACTAAAGTTGAACTGTTTATATTCCTACATGGAAAGATAATATTTTTAACTCTTGAGACTTTTCTCAGTATTTGGGTCGTTGGAGGCATTATATACATATAGACAGAGGGCACAGGGTGAGTTGAATAGGAAAGGATGATACCTAAAAAAATAAAATTAAAGGATGAGAGAGGAATATATTAGGAGGAGAAAGGGAGAAGTGGAATGGGGCAAATCACCTTTCATAAAAAAGGCAAGAAAAAGCAGGGAAAAGGGGGAAGGTGAGAGGGAAAAAGTGAAGCTTACTCTCATCATATTTGGCTTAAGAAGGAAATAACATGCGTGCTCAATTTGGTATGAAAATCTATTTTACGCTACAGGAAAGTAGGGGAGAAGGGGATAAATGGGGTGTGGGGGGATGATAGAAGGGAGAGCAAATGGAAGGAGGGGGTAATTCAAAGTAAACACTTTTGGGGAGGGACAAGGTCAAAAGAGAGAATAGAATAAATGGAGGACAGGATAGGATGGAGGGAAATATACTTAATCTTTCACAACACTACTTTTATGGAAATCTAAGTCTACATAACTCCACATGTATGACCTATATTGAATTGCTTGCCTTCTCAGTGGAGATGAGTGGAGAGGGAGGAGAGAAGAGAAACTGGAACCCAAAGTTTTAAAAACAAGCATTAAAAAATGTTTTTACTTGCAACTGGAAAATAAGATATGCAGGTAATGGGGTATAGAAAGGGGGTACAAGAAAATAGAGGAGATGGGGATAAGGAAAGGGAAAGATGTGATAGAAGGGAGGGCAGATCGGGGGAGGAGTGATCAGAATGCATGATGTCTTTGGGTGGGGAGGGGAGAGTTGGGGACAAAATTTAGAACTCAAAATCTTGTGGAAATGAATTTTGAAAACTAAAAATAAATTAATTAATTAAAAAAATAAAGGGTAAGGAATGAAAGTGAGGACAGGCATTATATCATAGCTACATATGCCAGTCACAAAATGCATACAATACTTGGGGGAGTAAATAAGATTGATGACAAAGGATGAGAATGAAGTAAATAATAATAACTACTTTTGTTCACATTTGTATGATGCTTTAAAGCTTACAGATCATTTTTCCTCGTAACAGTCTGGTGAGTTGGTAGAAAAATGGAAGGCTCAAGGTAGATTATGGGTAGAAGGGCATACTGAAATTATTTTAGGACCATTGGTGAGAATGAAGGTTAATTTATCCTGTATCTTATTGGAGGAGGGGGAGAAGGTGTGGGTGACATTGTTCAGAAACATTTCTCAGTGATTTTTAACAGGACCCACATGTGTTAAGGGGCTGGATATCAAGACCAGGTAATTGATGCTCTACAGACCTCATAGCCTTTCCCGTTTGTTTTTTTAATTAAAGTTCAGCCCAATGAAATCCTTTAAAGTAAATGAAAATGAATCATCACAAGCTAATCCTGGTCAGTGAAGGATTGTAACTAGTTAGAACAGTTTGATGAATTGAACTTTGTGTTAGCAAATAAGCAGAGTACAGATGAGTCCCTCCACCTTCTCTGGCTCAGACTGCTGAGAGTAAAGGGTATTTTGGACTGAGCAGCCTAAGAGTTCCTTTTGCATTTTTGCTTATCTGGGAGAATTCACTGGGTTTAACCCATGTTTTTGAGTCCCTGCTGAAACAACTGCAGTGGGCAGTCAGGGAACTCAGACCCCAGAAACTTTATGACCACAATGCCAATAAAAAATTAATATCACAGAATCATTTTAGGAAGAACATTGGTAATATGGGCACTGCACGGAAGGAGATAGCCAAAGGAGTAAAGAGGCTTGAGATCATGCAATACAAGGGTGAGTTGAAGGAAGTGAGATTATGTAGTCTGTAGAAGAGAAGATTGAGAGGGAACTTGATAACTGTCTTCAAGTGCCTGAAGGGTTGTTGTGTGGGAAAAGAAGCTGACCTATTCTCCTTGGCCTCAGAGGGTGAACCTAGGAGCAGTGAATATGAGTTGCAGAAAGACAAATTTAGGACCAACTTTACAATAATCAAACCTATGTGAAAGTAGAATGAGCTGCCTTGAGGAGGTGAGTTTTGTCCCTTCATTCCCCCCTTGGAGGTCTAAAAGCAAAGGTTGGATGACTTCTGGCTGGTGAGATTGTGGAGTAGAATCTTTTTCAAGTGGATAAGTTAGAGAAGATGGCCTCTGAGGGTCCTTCCAACTCTGAGATGCCATGAAAGTGTTAAACCTGCTGCTCCATGTTGATGTTGGAGGCTCTTGGCTTGATATTCTAGGCTCTATTCCTATACTTGTCTTCAAATTTGTCTTAGAATGTTAAAAATTGGGGGTTCTGATGTGAACCAACAAAAATTCCAAGAAGAGCCATATTGTTGGCATTCCATATTGACAGTGATGTCTGTGGAGAAGTCTATTTGATACTATTTTTGTATCTACAGTATCTGGCATACAGTGGGTACTTAACTGTTATTCATCCTTCATTTTTAAAAGGACCAATGTCTAAACTTGTATGTGACTAGGATTTAAGTGAGGGAGAGCTGTGAAAAGTTATCAGCCTCCCTCTCTCCTCTTGTAGTAAGACAAAGGTCAAGAAGACTGGCTAGGGTCTGGGATGTGGTGGATGACCTTGACCTTTCTAAATTAATGTCTTTCCTAGGTCTCAGTTTGTCTGAGGCAACATCCATTCCATGACTAAGGCCTAAACAAGAATTGAGACACAAGGTGGCCCCAGTTACCATCATGAAAATATCAGGCTGAGAGGACAGACCCTCAGAGTTTTCGCCCATAACATAAAACCTTGATAAATATTTCTAAAATTGAACTGATTCATTTGTCAGAACTTTTTTTCCCCATTCCTCCAACACCAACAAATATGATCTATGAATCTCCTGAATACAGAATATATTGTTATTCATTTGAATGAATTATTGCATCAGCAAATTACAAATATGTTATTAAGTTCAACAGAACTCATGAAACTGTAGGAATCCTTTGGGTTCAATAGTTTGATTAGTTCTAAAATAACATTTAATTTCTCCTTTTTCTTGAAATTTTATAATGTATGTACATTCCATGGGGCATTCCTCTCTACAGATGAATTACAAACATGATTTAGTACTTTATTACACATTGGAAATGTGCTGGATCAGGTTTGCTATTGATTAGACACAGCTGTTCAATATCTTGAATAAATATGCATTTTCCTCTATTGGCAGAAGCAGAGGCCAAAATGGCTTCTTTGTAAGTCATCCCATCTCCCCTATTTTCTGATTGTTGCTTGTGTGACTAGGTTTTCATGCACATATGGAGGGAAACCATTCATGGTGTGCGGGCTAGGGGTGAAGGGTGAAGCAAAGAATGGATAAGCAGGGAAAGAATTACTCTGGGAGAGCACCTTCTCAAGAAATCCTGTAGCTAAGGAATAGCCATCAAAGGCAAATGACTTCCTTTCCCTCAACATTTCCCAGAAGTATGCAGAAAAAGGGATAGGGCAATAAATCAACAAACAATTTTAATCACTGGCTATGGGACAGGCCATTGGGCAGCTAGGTGGTGAGCTGGATAGAGTGCTGGGCCTGGAGTCAGAAAGACTCATCTTAGTGAGTTCAAATCTAGCCTCAGATACTAACTGTATGACCTTGGGTAAGTCGCTTAGCCTTGATTGTCTCAGTTTCCGCATTTGTCAAATGAGCTAGAGAAGGAAATAGTAAACCACTCTGGTATCTTTGCCAAGAAAACCCCAAATGGAATCACGAAAATCAGACACAGATGAAAAGCAACTGAACAATCAATTGGACAGACAAGGCATGGGGGATAATTAAAACTGAAGTGAAACAGTTTCTGCCCTCATGGAACTCACTCCTAGAGGAAATAATTTGTACATGTAGACAAGGAGGTGGTTTTGCAAAGCTAGGCGCCAGCCACTGGAAAGCCTAGGACAGGCTTTGTGTTCAGGGTGGTGGTTGAGCTGAATTTTGAAGACTGGAGGTTCTGAGAGGCAGAGGTAACAAGGGACTGCATTCCAGGCATAGAGACAATTGGTGCAAAGTTCTGGAGACAGGAAATGGAGTATTGAGAATAATTACAAAGGCGTGTGACCTGACTGTAAAGTGTGCCAAGTAGTATAATCTCTTGTTGTGATTACACATCCTTCGTTTTCAAAGAAGAACATGACATCAGAGAAATGATGACATGACCTGCACTTGACTTTGTTTTGAGTGAGGGAGGGCTGTGCAGCTCACCAACCTCACTTTCTCCTCCTGAGCCATTTGGATCCAGTGACAACATATTCATCAGGATGACTGGAGATGGCCCAGGATGCAATGGGGGACCCTGGCCTTCTCATGTACTCACTTAGAGGGAGGTAATGCCCATTGAGTAAATAGGCCTCTTTAAGAAGTAGTCAGGGAATAGCCCTTTTATTTATGTATTTATATAATTATTTTATTTGTTTTCAGTGTTCTGTAATCATTTCCATGTATCTTAGATTTATTTTTCCCTCCCTCCTCACTTTCTCCCTGAGACAGCTTGCAATCTTATATAGGTTCTACACATGCATTTCTGTTAAATGCAATTTCACCATAGTCATGTTGAATAGAAGAATTAAAATGAATGGGAGAAGCCATAAAACAAAACAAAGCATAACACAAAAGAAAATGGTCTGCTTCATTCTGCGATCTAATTTCATAATTCTTTCTCTGGATGTGGAAAGCATTTTGCCTCAAAAGTCCATTGGGAATTTTTTATGTTGTTGCGTTGCTACAAGTGACTAAGTCTACCAGAAAAATCCCTCACACACTGTGATTGTTTCTGTGTACAAAGTTCTCCTGGTTCTGCTTCTTTCATTTAGCACCAGTTCATATAAATCTTTCCAGGTCTCTCTGAAGTCTTCCTGTTCATCATTTCTGGGAATGGTCCTTTTAATGAACAAAAGAAAAAAATAACTAAATCACTCTGGGAGGGAAAGAGAGACAGTTACTATTGATAATCACTCTCAGTCAGCCATTAAGTGGAGCTTGGGCAGGGACCTATTGTTGTCCAACCTGTGGCTTTCAGGGTGCGCTGGGTTTAAGGTTTTGGGAATGACAAGGAAGGAAGAAAGGAAGGAGGGAGAGAGGGAGACAAGGAGGAAGGAAGGAGGGAAGAACATTTAACCAGTAAACCCAAAGGATGGGGAGAGGGGGTCAGAAGGGAGAGAATGATCTGGGTTACCCAGCTACTTGGTCGCCACTCAGGCAGCTTGGTCTACTCACAGTTGTGTTCGCCCTTTGTTTTCGAAGAAGACCATGACGTCAGAGAAAAGATGACGTGACTTGCACTTGACTTTGTTTTCAGTGAGGGAGGGCTGTGCAAGGTCACCGGCCTCACTTTTCCCTCCTGAGCCGGCCGTAATCTTTAATGAAGTTTGAATGGTAGGTTGGGACCATGATGTGAAGATTGTTAAGTGCCAACTGGAGGAACGTTTGTGTTTAGAGGCAAAAGGGAGTCCTTTGGATATCTGCCTTGAGGACTACGATTTAACCCTATAGCCAATGATTAGATCATTGGTTTAGAATTAAGAGATCATTTAGTCTAGTCTCCTCCCACCCTATTTTAAAGAGGGAGAAACTGATACTCAGAAAGGTTAGTTGTTCAACGTCACAGAGCTGTTAAATTGCAGAAGATTCAGACTGGAGTCCTCTGAGTCCACATCCAGCAGTCTAAAGTTTCCCATGTTTAACCCTGGCTCCTAGTCCTAGAGCAGGCTAAGAAGCCTTCTCTTTCTAATGAGTTTGACCATTGTGCATTTTCCAGAGCCCAAGGTGAGGCCTGGGCTCCTTCTTTTGCCCCACTCCTAGATGGCAGTCATTCACACCTTCTCATGATGGCAGCATAGAGCAGACTGCATCTTGGACATATCAGAGCAAACTTCTTCATATCATTGAGTTATAAGGTAGGAGTTGGAAGGATTTTAGAGTTTCTCTAAACCAACCCTTCCCTTTACAGATGAAGCAGCTGACTTCTAGTCAAATAAATGACTTTCCCCAAGATCACATAGCAGCAGAGCTTAGACATGAATGCAGGTCTCCCAACTCTTTTTCCAGCACTAGTACCATCTTAACTGATAACTTAACTGATCCAGTTGGTGAGAAGATTATAATATAATTTTTAAATTTGCCTAAACGTCAAAGAACTCCTCAAAGAACATCTAACTCAAATGCTGTATATTATTGGCTATAAATGGTGTAGGAGTTATTGCTATCCACTGGGCAATTAGAGAATTCAAAAAATTAATAAAAATAATAGACCTATTTTGTATCATGAAAGATTCAAATGGCAAACGGTGATGTATCAGTCAACTGGACAATTGTGTGTGTATGTATGTATATATGTATGTGTGTATTTCCATATATACATATATATTTTCCTACACACGCACACACACACACAAATCTTTAGATTTTTCTCCTAAGAGACCCTTGGGCAAACATTCCAATCCATCAGGTCCTTATATAATGAGGCTAAGTGTGCAATACATATTAAAAAGGTGGTAGAGGATTATTTAGAAAGTGCTTGTGTACAAGCCTAGAGGGAGAAGATTCATAGCCAAGGGCATACCTGCTGTTGTGCAAGATGGGCAGGTAAAGGATCAGGAGTGCTTTGTGTTCCGGCTGCCTTGAGAATACCAATTGAGAGTACAAAGAGAATAAAGTGGGGAGTCATGGGCTGCAACCTGCCCCCCACCCCCACCCCCGGTCTGCTAATAAGGAAATAACTGATTCTGCGCATTCAAATGAAAGAGATCAGGCTTTCTGTAGAGACAGTCTCAAAGCAAATGTAAACAGTAAGAAATACTACATTGAACACTGGTTGAGGCCACATTTGAGAGCATCTCAATGACCAATTTATATGCAGCTCCAGGCTGAACTGAATGACTGTAAAGGAAGGGGAAACAAGGAGGGAAGGAAAGGAAGAGAGGGAGAATTGTGGCCAGCAGCAGAGCCCAGTCCACAGCAATGGCCTTCAAGCCTTTTTACAGTTGTGTATCTATGCACATATATGTATATTTCCATGTGTGTGTGTCATATAGAATCTCTCACATACACAAACCTTTAGTATTTAGTAAAATAATAGTATTATTATCACATATGTCAAGCTTGAACAGACTTTAGAGTCTAGTCCTCTTATCTTTACCAGTGAAGAAAACGAAAACCTAAAGAGTGTAAGTAATTTACCGAAGGTCATTCAGATAGTATGTGTCAGAGCCTGGGTTCAGGATTTGAAACCAGGAAGCTTGTAGGCAGACCCTAAAGGCATCCTTTATCCCCAGAGATACTCCACAAGGTATCTTCCCCACCCCCAACCATCCCTGCTCTGCCCCAGCCTGACCCAGTCAATGCAACCCACGCCATTCAGGCTGCTTTAGCCAACAGCTGCACACCAAAAATCAGGATTTGAAGTTCTGGGGAATTCAGTGTTGCCCTGTTGGAATGTGTCAGTTTGGCACTGGAAATTCCCTTAGACCCTTTCTTTGCTTTTTTGTAGATGCATATGCTGGCTGTGGATACAGCTCTTCTTGGCTTACCGTAGATTTTCCTTGTGTATAACCAGTAACAACTGTTTGGGAGGCAGTTCTCCGGGGCTGATGGTCAAAGCCAAGATATGCATACTGAGTAACATCTAGGCCTATATAGATATGTGTGCGTGTGGCCAAACCAACACGTTTTTAATTCACCCCTTGAGAACCAGGCATATTGAATCCAGCTTTGAGACTTTGGGGTTTTCAGCTCTAAGCTGTTGGTAGGTCCTGGCCTTTTCCGTGTCTCTTTCATTCTCTCTTTGGTATTCTGCCATTGACCCAGAGCATCCCCATTTCATCCCCCATTCCCACCCCCACCCTCCTCCAGGATATGAGATTCGAGCTTATCAGAATAGCTGCTTCCACAGCTGGGACTTGGGAAAGAATTGCCTGGTGCAGATCAGATGTACTCCTGGAATGTTAAGTCTCTTTGGATTCATGGCACATGTTTCATAACCTTATAATCTCAGATGTTACTTAAAAAGGGGGTCTCTTATTTAAAGCTTCAAACCCCCCAAGAAAGGTAAATTACTCAAGTTCTAGTAAGCAAGAGAAAAACCTTTGAGGTCAAGTTAATCATCCTTCAGGAGTGGCACGTTTTCAGAAACATACTTTGCTTCTTCAAGAAAGGGATGGTTTTGACAGACCTGGGTTTTCATTGGTACTGTACAGATGAAATGGCAAGGAATAAAATGAAAAGATTAATTGTAGCTAAAGAACAGGTGCCAAGAGAAAGGAGACTTAGACTAAGGAGCAGGAAGCTCAGCTTGGGAGTGGGGGAGGTCATGGAGAACTAGGGGAGAAGAGAGAACAGCAGTGAGTATTGTATGTGAGAATGGAGAGGGAAGGGGCAGGCTTGGGAGTGGGGAGACAGGTGTTGACCTGGAACTATGTACACTAATATCGGATCCTGGTCTTTACCATGTAGAAAAGAGAAGAAACTGAGTAAAATTCTTAGAGAAAACATTCTCCGTGTGGATTACATCTAAAATCTCATGGCTAGTCTAAGAGTTCACATACATGATCTTCTGTCTCAAGAGCTTTATAAGCACACAGGAGAAGCAGGATGGAGAGGAATATTTGCAGACATAAGATCGTGTGTTTTTCATTGCCAACCTGAGAGGACTAGCATTATTGTTAAGCGGAGTTGCGTATCAGCTCTGCCATGGACCTCACTGAAAATATAACCACATGTCTGGAACTGACTCATGATTGTGGGAGAAAATAGATTTCAGTATGAAGAGTAATAGGCTATTGAAAAGATATATTTGAAGGGTTAAGCAGAGGATCAACATTAAATAACAGAAACGTGGATCTGTGCAGCACCCCCTCATTCGAGGTTAATAAGTTTATCATAAGTAAGTTTGTGTATCATCCCCAGTTTGTAGTTTCTCCTGAGTGGCCCAGTTTCCTGGTACATTAGCACTCCTGAAGGTCTTGAAGTCTCAAACCTGAGCAGAGGCTAACTTCATTTTTGTATGGAATGTAAGTGCATTCCCAAACTTAATCTTCAATGATCCATTGAAGCTATGAGTCCATGAATAAAGGTATTCCCTCCAGAATTCTCAGTATCCTTTGTTGGGCCATCTTCTTTTTCTCATAACCTAAGTGTGGGCATTATCCATTTTCTCTTCATACTCTCTTTCTCAATGATCTCCTCAGATCACTCACTGTTTAGACAATGAGTTCAGTTAATATCTTGTACAGGTGACTGGATTGTGAGCTCCTTTGAGAGCAAGACTGCTTTTGCCTTTTTTGTATCATCAACACTTAGAACAATGCCTGGAACATAATAAGTGCTTAATAAAAGCCTAGAGACTTGTTTCCCAGATCTTTCC
The DNA here is from genome assembly GCF_028372415.1 of Notamacropus eugenii. Lineage (NCBI taxonomy): Eukaryota > Metazoa > Chordata > Mammalia > Diprotodontia > Macropodidae > Notamacropus > Notamacropus eugenii. The sequence continues at coordinate 29,511,087 of NC_092874.1, read as the reverse complement.
TGAGCTCCAGTCTCACTTCAGAATCTGCCAAGTGGATATTTCCATTTGATTGGCCCATAGGCACCTCAGTTACTGTATATCCAAAACATAACTTCATCCTCTCCCCCCAATTCCCCTCTCTTTTTAAATTCCCTATTTCTACAGTACTCCATCCTTCCAGTTACCCAGGTTAGCAATGTCTCAGATTCATTCTCAACACTTTCCTCTCCAGCATCTCCAATATGGAATCAATTGCCTCGTGTTGTTCCTTCTGTCTCTGGAACATCTTGCATCTATCCTTTCCTTCCAACCCAGTCAGCTACCATCTTAATTTAGGTCATTAACATCTTTTACCAAAAGTATTTTATAACTGGGTTTCATGCATCTAGTGTCTCTCTTTTCCAATTTTCCTCTGATCCTCCTTCACACAGCTAATAAATTCATATAACTAAAAGACAGACCTGACTGCATCACTATTCAACACATATCCATGGCTCCTTATTGCCTCTGAGATGAAAGATAACTCTTCTATTTGGAATTTAAAGCCTTTCATGGACTTCCTCCAGCTTCCTTTTCTAGTATCACTGAATATAACTGTGCTTCTCTCACTCGGAATTCAAGGTAAAATGGCTTACTCGCAGTTTCCCCCAGAGTCCATGGCTTTACAAAGTTATCCTCTATGCCTAAACTATACTTCCTGCTCACCTGCACCTGATAGGATCCTTGGCTTTCCTTCAAGACTCAAGTTAAGTGTCATCTGCAGGAGGCCTACCTGGATCCTTGACAGTTTCAAGCTCCCTTCCCATTGTATTTATATTGTGTGTGTGTGTGTGTATACACACACACACATATATATATATGTCATACTTTTGGATAAATGGAGAGTGGAAAAGGCAGTGTAGCACAATGGACACAGAGCTGACTTCAGAGTCAAAAGATCTGTGTTCAAATCCTGCCTCCAACACTTACCAACTCTGTGACCCTGGGAAGGTCACAACCTCTCAAAGAATTGCTAAGCAATGCTCTATGACTACAAGTTGGAGAGGAGGTACTGACCTATATTGATGATAGCCTACACTGGGAGAACCCTACATCAATAAAATCTCACATCCACCTCTTGATATTTTGTATTAACTTATCTGTGTACTTATTTTCTCCCTCCCCCTACAGAATAAAGCCACATGGAGCCACAAACTGTTTCATTACACACACACACACACATTTATACACACACATTTCATTGCATGTGTGTATTCGTGTGCATGCATGCATACACGCATGTGCACATGTGTATACACATACATGCGCATATTTACACATATATGTGTATATGCACACATGTATATGCATTTGTGTGTGAGGTGTGTGTGTGTATCCCTACCACCCAGCACAGTGCCTGGCACACAGTAGACCTCAACCAGCAGCATTCATTAAGTGTCAGTTATTTGTCATGCATAAGGCTAAGTGATGAGGATACAAAAAAGGCAAAAATCAATCCCTGCCCTCAAGGAACTTAAATTCTAATGGGAAGACAATATGTAAATCACTAGGTAAATACAAGACATATGTATGTCTCCCTCTATTAGAATAGGAATTCCTTGAGGAAAGGGGCTCTTTCACTTTTTATATAAGTATCTCCCACACATGTATCTTAGCTTCAAACTACACTAACATTTTTAGAACACTATGTCCCCAGGCATATGGTAATCACCTAATTGCTTTCCTCCTCTTTGTATTCTTTCTTTCTTTCTCTCTTTCTTTCTTCCTTCTTTCCTTCCTTCCTTCCTTTTTTCTTTCCTTCCTTCCCTCTTCTCTCCCTCACTCCTTCCTTCCTTTTTTAATTCCTCTCTCCTTTTCCTTTTTCACATTCCTTTCCCCTTTTCCTTCCCTTCTTTTCCCTCCTTCTAAGATGTCTTTATTCTCCTCCTACCTGGTACCCCCTAATAATCCATTTTTTTCTGCCATCCACCTCATATTTGCCTAGAAAACTCCATGTCCCACAAATCTTTTCTCACTGATGACTCTTGCCTGTGACATCAGAGATGGACAACCAATTAGATTTCTTGAGATTAACCTTGCACTTCCCTATAAAACTTCCTGCCCCCTTCCAACTCATCAATAGTCTTATTGTGTGGACTGGGACCATGAGTGAGAGCCCCGCCTAACCAGAGCACTCAAGGAGGAAGACTGCCTTTCATTGGACTGTCTATCCCCTTCTCCCTTTTACTATGGCCAAAAGATCATCTCTCCCAGCTTCTGGCAGACGTTCCAGTCCCCCACCCCCGGTTGCTGCCCTTCCAGAGTTCAGGTTTTTTCCTTTTCTTTCTGGTGACTCTGATCTGAGGCTACCTTAGGTCCTTCTTTCTTTTCTCCTTCTTCATACCCCTGAGTGTCTCAGGTTGCCACTAAATACATCAGATAAACAATTGTTGTTTTCACCAGTTGTTGAGCACTTTGCTTCATTCGTTATTTAAGTGAAGGTCCTACACAGAAGTTTCTTAGTCCTAAAAAGAACAAATAAACAGAAGCTCCACACATGCCTTGGAAGGGGGCACCCACTCGGTTGGAGCCAAATGGCAGAGAGCAGTGATGTTTAGGATGGACTGCACTGCGATTAGACTGGAGGAGATCAATTAAAAGACTGTTGGAATAATCCAGGCAAAGGGTAATGAGGTCCAAACTAGGGCAGAGACAGCAACAATGGCAAGGAGGGTGCAAGAGGGAAAGATCTCAATGAAGTAGAATCACCAGTGGTTGCTTACATATGTGGCATTAAAGAGTGGGAAGAGACAGAGACAAATCTGAGGTGACGAGTACAGGAGACTGACGGGATGATAGAAAGTGATGACCCAGGACCTGCTGCTGATCACTAACTGCCTGGGCATCTATTCTCTCTAGCCCTTGATTTCCACATCTGTAGAGTGAGAATTATAATAGAGGTCTGCAAGGAAAAGTGGAAAATGTACTAAATTATGAGCCAGAGGAACTGGTTTCAAATCCTGGCTCTGCCACTTAGTAGTTGTATGACTGTGGGCCAGTCCCTTGACTTCTCTGGCCCTCAGTTATTTCTAATGCAAGAGGATGGGTAGTATTAGAGGCCATAAGAGACCCTAGCAATTTTAAGTGGCCTACCCAAGGTCATACAGGTAGGTTATCATTAGAGATAGGATGTGAACTTGTGTCCTCAGTCTTGAGAGCGAGCTCTTTTTCCATTGGAGCTAAGATAGTAAGGCAGATGCAGGGAGGCAAACCATTTTTCACTCCTTTTCTTTTTTTTAATTTAAAGACTCCCCCATCATGGCAAAATCCTTGTGAGAAAGAGTTTATCATATTTTGTGTGAGTTGGTAGCAGGAGAGGCCCAAGAAGGACTAGGGAAGAGGGGAGAGCTGAAAAAAAAGAGGAGGAAGTGGAGGAGGAGCGTACAGCAACAAAACCCTTTGATGCTAAGTGGCTCTTTCTGGTTATATAAAAATGAAATTGGGTCATTTTCCTAACATTACAACTGGTGATAGATTGAGCAAGTTATTAAGATAGTTGTTTAAAATAATCTTGATTATGGAAAATGTATAAAATTAGCTTCTCCTCTCTATGCATGATCATTTATGGAGAGACACGAGCAGTAATATTGAAAATGAAATAATTGTGAATGCCTGTATTGAATTACCATAGAATTAAAATGAACTGTGATCTCAGCCTTTAAATACTTCATTTACTAAAAGTTGGGGCACCAATTCCTAGTATTTAAACTCTCAGAGTATTAGCCTTCCTTTATTTCATTTTTGCCAGAAATCAATTCTTGCATTTAGCAAACAGTAGCATCATTTTCTTAAATAATGCTCCAAATTAAAAATAAACAAAGAGGTTGATATTGACAAGTCAAGGTTTTCAGATAATCTGACCACAGCAAGGGGGGAAAAAGGAAGAAGAAAACTGAGCTGACCCTCTAGGATAGCTTACCTCTTATTGACAGGATTTGCAGTTTGGGAATAATTTAATATCTGCTCTTGTCCAAGTGCACCTGTTACTGAATCCCCTGGAAATATTTGATTCATGCCTTTGCTCTCTGCAGAAAGGATTTATGCATTGAATGACCCAAGGAAGTCCTAAGTTATGAGACAGTGACTATAGATATCTTCAGCCCACATGGGACCAATCTTAGACCTCTCTGTTTTGTGAGAATCCTGCTGGTCCTCTGGGTCACATGGGCAGCTCATAATCCTCTCACCCATCTTGGAAGATGTGCTGAATCCAAGATTTCATGGTTAATGGCTTTTGCCCCTTGAACAGGGTCAGGCTGTCACTTTATGAGAACAGCAAGAGAGGATGCCCTATGGAAGAGGAAGACTGCAGTCTGCAGGTCTCAGAAGGAACTTGGAAAAACATTAAGGATTTATTTGCATTTTAATAGAACTCTGTCATTGAATTATGACAAATTCTACAAGAAGGAGCAGTATATTTGCTGGACATTGGGAGAAGCTAAACAAGCAGCCTCAGGAGAGCGTAACACCTTGAACAAATTGTGTGCATTGAGTCTGATGCATCAAATTGGCCCGAGCTGTGTGATGTGTTACAGGGGGGCATACACCTTCCAACAGGTCAGGTCACAACTCATCTATACCCTAACTTCCTGAAGGAATCTCCTCCATGTCTTCCCCTAAATCCTCCACAATGGATCCTCCTTTCTCTAGACCTCATGATATGGTCTAGGTATCACTTGAGTATTCACCCCATGAGCACCCCAACTGCTTTCCCAGTTACCTGTTTAGTTACATTCAAATCTAGCCTCAGTCACTTAATAGCTCTATGACTCTGGGTGAGTCACTTAAGCTCTATGTGCCTTAATTTCCTCATCTCTAAAAAGGGAATGTCACCCTATGGTATCATCCAATATATCCATCATTATAGCAATATTCTTCTAGTGATTTTGTAATAATAATAGCTAAAATACATACACACATACATACATATATATATGACTTCAGGAGTGAATAAGAACCAGATTTTGGGAGGAGGAACTGAGTTTTTGGAAAGAGGGATCGTCCCCATCTTTGTACTGCAATCTGTTACCCATATGAAAACAGGAGTTTTTCATAGGCATGACAGCAGCACTTAGACATGACAAGTCCTTTTGGAATCCATTTCTTGGGAGGTCCGGCACCTGCCAACTTGTTTTAACATATATATGTGTGTGTGTGTATATATATATATATATATATATATATATATATATATATATGTATGTATGTATGTATGTATGTACCTCATGGGAGATGATAGAGGTCATTATTTCAAGAAATTCATGATCAGCATTTAGAGGAATGGTTCTAGTTTGCTTTTTGAGTAAAATGGGTTGTACTTCTCTCCCTGCCCCTTTCCAAATGCTGAGGCAAATTCTGGTTTTGGTAATGACCAATAATCTGCAAAAATTCATACCAAGTTCTAACCTTCACACATTGCCCACATGAAGAATAATAAAATTAAACAACTTGAAAATGAACGATCCCCCTAATGCATGGTGTATTTATTGTCAAGAGCTCAGGGTGTGATGTGCCACAATGACCCCCTTCAGAATGCATGTAGGAGGAGGGTGCTTTGGGCACTGCTCTCTCAGAATTCTACTGTGATTTGTCATTAATGATCTGGCTCATTATTTTAAAGTGCTACCTTTAAACCCTGCAGCTTATGGGATGATTCTAAATGGTCCCCTGGCTACATTTAAGGATTACAAGTATGCCTGTCAGGAAAATCCTCTCATGGATGCACTCAACTCAACGTGAGGAGCAGATGTCATAACTGGAGACCAGACCTTCCCATAAAGATGTAGATTCTGTTTGCAGCTATAAAACAGTGGTAAATAAACATTTGAAGAATCATTTGCAATAAACATGCTAGCATACTCATTATAAGTTAAAATAAGATACTTCATCCTTAAGGGGTTTGCTGAATCTCAGTAACTTTCACTGGAAATTGTATTTGAGGAATTGGAGTTGGATTATAGCATTATACCTTATTTGCGTTACTTAAAATTTTAAATGTTTCCGCACCATTTTACACATATGTGTATGGGTAACACACATATATGTATAATACATGATGTCCCCAAAGTCTTAGTGCATGTTTAAGCCCTTATGTTGTATAATACAATATGGATGTATAAACTAGCTGGCAATTATTTAGCGCTTTAAATAGCACATGGCCATTTACAAATATTATCTCATTTTATCGCCTGGGAGGTGGATGCTATTATTATCCTCATTTTACAGATGGGGAAACTGAGGCTGAAGCTGAGGTGCCTGGCTCAAGGTCACACAAATAATAATCTGCAGCCAGTTTTGAACTCAGTCCTTCCTGACTCCAGGTCCAGCACTCTATCCACTTACTATCCACAATCTCTTGAATGTGGGAACTCTCATAAGTGAGCATAAGCAGAAAAATGGCCACAATTGCTCTAGATTGACTTTTCATTGATTCAGCTTACTAGAAAATTACCAAGCTCTTTTCCCCTTCACTTTCTCTTCAAAATTCTGTCAAGAAAATGACCTTTTTTTTTTTTTTATCTCCGTATAGGTCTAAGCCAGTAGTAATAAACTTGAATAGAAATAGATCCCTAAGGGCCATATATTGACTTAAAAAACCACAGATTAACATTATTTGTCTTATATTGTATTTTTCTGTATTTTGTTAAAATATTTCCCAATTTCCTTTTCATCTAGTTTGAAGACTCTAGATTTTGCATGGTGGGACCAATGATCTGTACTATTTTTGAGAGGAAAATGTAGGGGTGAGATGAGACAGACCTTCTCTTGTCCCATAATACCTTTTCCTCACTTTCAGATGGTAACTTTCTTTTAACTTTTCAAAGCTGAAGGTTAATTAGTGGCAGTATCAGGATTAGAATCCAGACTTTATGATGTAAGAGAAATAGGATAGATTTCAAAAAAGAGATAATATCTGTGATGGACCTTGAAAGACTGATGGAATTGGAACAGATAGAAACTCACTTAGTGGCGGGAAAACTAATTTGAATTAGTGAGGTTGTTAATGAAAGAATTTTTGAAGGTGTAGCTCAATATTTCAATGGATCTGTTGTCTAATCAATATGCATACAGCCTTGAATGGTGTGGATTAGGGGCTCCATACTTCCCCTCATGTGAAATTCTTGACCATAAAGTATTTTCCTGTAAAATCTTCTGCACTTTCATCAACCTGACTCGCTGATCATCAGGCTCTATCTCTCTTGATATTAAATGGATACCAGTGTAGAACATGGGATATCTATCTGTTATCTCATTCTCTGTACATGATCTGCCCACTTCCTTTTACAACTTATGTCTCTTTGATAATGTCATTCATCATTGGTGACATAATGCAGCATATTTTAGCCCCAGTGTGTTACTTCATTCCCCTTTTGGTCACCAAAATTTTGATTCTTTAGAAAGTGTGGGCTTCCATAAAAGCTGAATACAAGTGCCCTTCCTGGTTTGACCTGTTGTTAGCCCTCCCTTTCCCCTTCTCACCTTTACCCTCTTTTTTCCCCTTTCCCACCTCCATCCACCCACTTCTCCTTTCCATCTCCCTCTCCATCTCCTCACTCACCCCTCTGTCTCTCCTTCCCCCTCCCTTCTCTCTCATTTTCCCTCCCACCCTTCCTGTGCATTACTCACTCCCTACCTTTCCCTTCTCCCTTCTCCTTTCCTGTCTTTCTTGATATGACTTTGTATTACCCCTGATATGTTTTGCAATTGTGTGTTCTTTCCTCCCCCATAGAATGTAGGCCCCTTGAGAGCAGCATAATTTCATTTTTATCCATAGAGCATGGGGCAGTTACGTGGTGCAGTGGAAAGAAAGCAGAGCCTGGAGTCCTGAAGACTTATCTTCTTGAGTTCAAAGCCAACCTCAGACACTTCCTAGCTCTGTGACCCTGGACGAGTCACCTCACCCTGTTTGCCTCAGTTTCCTCATTTGTAAAATAAGCTGGAGTAGAAAATGGCAAACCACTTCAGTATCTTTGCCAAGAAAAAAACCCTACAAAGGTTCTTGAAGAGAACACAACTGAAACAACTGAACAATAACAACAAAGCATAGAAATTGTGTGCCTGAGCATATGTGGAGTTGAATAGCATTGAATTCACAGTCCCATAGCATCACTAGACTATTCGAGTTAAAAACATAGGAATGTAAGAATTATGGGCTTAGCCTGTCAATTGCTTTAAAATTTTACTTTCTTAAATAATTTAGTCATTCTTCCTAAAAGAAATGTTTTTTTTTTTTCCATAACTATTTTACTTAGTAGGCACTTCCTGGATTTTACAAAGGTAGACTGCATGCCAGGGTGTCATTATATTGGAAGTTTTAACTTTGATTACTTTGATTGCTTCTTAGTCATTAATCTCAGGAAATTTGGATATCATTTTGGTTGAACTTCTTGCTCACATTTAATGTCTGAAGATTACCTGATCAAAATAACATGTGAGATAGCTGTTACTCTGTTTCCCTAAATTCTCCAGATTGAGCATCTAGTCTGCACTAAATTATCTGAATAATTGTATAACCCTTCACTCCACCATAGTTAGTGCTGGCCTACAGGTATGAAGATCGAGGTTTGTCCAAGCACTGATTATATCTCACTTACCTTATGGGGCAATTCGCCAGACCTCCAAAAATGTACAGAAGATCAGATTTGAAGATAACTCCCTCAGTCAACAGCTGTGATGACTGAAGCCCAGAGAAGCAAACATTTCAAACCTGTTTTTAAAAGTTTATATTACCTCCTTCTCCCTCTATAGTTCAGAATTCCTAATTCATGGTTGGCTCAACACCAAAAGCTTCCAACTTTTATAGAAGCAATTACCTCTGTCATCTGGGTAATTCAGATCAAAGGTGATTTGACCTGAATTATATGAGTAATTCTAGCTATCTAAATCTGGCCGTAAAGTCTGAAAATTAATTTCTTACATTTTGGTCCTTCTCATTTAGATACTTGAAGAGGCATTTTATGTTGCCTTAAGATGACTGAAAAGTACTCTGTTTTTTTCTTGCTAAGGAAATATAAAGAGTGAGGGAGCGGGGATTTGTTGGATCAGTCAATAAGCCCATCCCACTTAATGTACTACACCCTGATACCTCTGTCAGATTATAACACCTCTTTTAAATAAATAAATCAAAGGCATTAACTTAGACATAAAAAAATCCTTATTCAGTTTAGAAGAAGCAAAATGCTTTCAAACATTGGATGAAATTACACAATAGCACACAGGAAGGACTTTGTATTGGTTGAGAAGTTGGACACACCCTATGGGGCTTATTAAAAAAAAGTTATTTTAGAATCAGTATTCTAGTATGTGGCCAGCCAGGTGATGTGAGCAGCTTTAGCCAAAGCCTTGACAGGGAATCATTTGGAGGAAGAGGAGGAGGAGGACAAGCCAGCTTCTTTTTTCTCTTCCTCGTCACCTTTCACCAAACATTGGCCTTATGAGTGTCAAAATGTCTGAAATCTTTTGGACTTTCCATTGGTTTCCTAGTAATGTGTCTGGAGCCACAGTGACTGATCAAGTGCTAATTGGGACCCATTAACAAGCTAGACACATCAAGGAAGGGTAGTGGTGGGACTCTATAAGGATCCCAGAAGAAAGCTTCACCAGACCTAAGGGGAACTTCTAGGGGTCCCTACAGAGGGGCACAAGGACTTGTAGTACCAAGAGCTATGAATCATCCCTTTGCCAGTGTGCTTTCTAAGCATCTGTCTACGTTCTCGTGGACTTTATGTGTATTTTGGGGAGAAGTGTGACCCTGGTGAGAGTATGCATGGGGAAACCTGTCTTGTAGCAACCATTCTTACTAATGTTTATTACAAATATTTGTTAAAGAGTTGAACTGAGCTGGTTTAAATATAATGCTGATGGACCCAGGGATGAGGGAAAATAGAACTCAGCCACAAAAGTTAAAGCCATAGTAAAATTAATGAGTAATATCTTATTTCTGAATGGTAGAGTTTGGTTTGGATAAAATCTTTCATATTATACTTTAGGCTGAATCTTAGACATGAGAAGAGATTACTAGAGTTCTTAAAAGCAACCTTTCTGAAGTAACTGTAAAAGCCAACAGCCAATGGAATTGTTAGAATGATTTTCTGGGAGGAACAAAACTTACAGAAACAATCAGTGAAAGTTTTAAGATGACAGGATCCATTGAAAGTATCTCTCAGGGTCTGAGTTGCAATGAAGTCTTACCAAGTATTATACAGTATCAGAGATTAATAAGAACATTGGAGATCATTTCATTCAATCCCATGCACTCCTTTTTTTTCAGTTGAGGAAACTGAGATCTAAAGAGGTGATGTTAAGGTCAAACATTTAATAACCATCAGGTTGGGTGTCATTTTTCTTTAAGTTGATCAATTGTGAGTGGTTAGAGATAATAGGATTTTCTTTTGCCCATGTTCTTTCATTCATCCATTCAAAAAAGCATTTATTAAGCACTTATGCTACATTCTGGCAATAGAAACAAATACAAAACCTCCTTGCTTTCAATATATTCCATTCTATCTAGTTCTTTTACACGAAGCCTTTCGGTGCTAATGCCTTCTATTAATCATCTCTTATTTATCCTGTATAGAGTTTGTTTTGTATACATTTGTTTGCATGTTCTCTGCCTCATTAGATTGTAAGCTTTGAGACTCTTTTGACTCTTTTTGTATCCCCAGTGCTTAGCACGGTGCCTGGCACACAGTAGTCACTTTATAAATGTTTGTTGACTGATTGATTCTATGCATGTCATTTCATCAGGAACCACTAAAACTATATACGTTTATTTGTTGACTGATGTCTTTTCATTGAATTAACTGCTTTATGATGGAGTTTCTTTTAGCCACAAAATTGAATAGTCTTTTGGATTATATAGTAATGCATTTGCCTGCCTTTATGTCTACAGAGATGCTTTGACAATTCTACACTTGACCTAGGTCTTTAAATTCAGCCAAGGAAACTCTCATGATGCTGATTGGCCAAAGGAGCACTTTCCCCCTAGCCAACAAAAAGTCAATACAAGTGCAGGTTATTACATCAAACCAGGTGACAAATGTTCAGTTGCCATCAGGAGTAAACTCTTAATGACCCTTACCTTTTTGGCTCATCTGGGTGTGGTTTCATGGGAAAATGGATTTCGAATTGAAACAGATGTTAGAGGTTGTCTTGTCTGCCCCACCTCACCCTCACCATTTTATAGAAAACATTTCTAGAAGCATAGGATGTTGTCCATAAATGGCAGAGGCTGTATTTTAACTCAGTTTTGCTGACTACAAATCCACTTCTCTTCTCATTGTACTATACTGTCTCATTGATAATCTGTTGCGTTAGATACCAGTTCTTCATAACATCTAGCCTACCCACCTGAGATACCCAAGTCAAAATGGAACCTAGCACAGAGTGGAAAAGATCCTCCCTCTTTGCTCCTTGTAGTTCAGTGGCTTCTGCTATTACCCAATTCCCTGCATGTACCAGCACCATTTTGTCATTGTGTTTAGGTAAAGATGAAACTTGTACATGGCCCATTTTAGTCATGAAACTTGGTCACCTTGGTAAAATATTCTCTCTTTGAAATAAAAGGTTTGTGTCATGAATATCACCAACAAAGTGTATAGAGCTTGGGCTGGGCATCTGTTACACTTGGCTGATATTCCACATACACTTACATATATTATCTTAAACATTTGTATCTTCCATATTTAGAGAGAGAAAACCTTGGGTCCTATCAACATGGCCATAGGACAGCAACTCGTCCTGTTCCCCAGAACGAAATGACCTGAATTGCATGGCGGTTTGGCAGCAAAGCAGCCCTAGAATTTAATCTGTTGTGATTTGAGAAGATGGAAGACTTTTGAGAGGGGAAATTGAATTACAATGAAAACACAATTGCATTTACCCACCATTTCCTTCATTAGTCATTCTTTTTTATTGGGGAGATAAGTATATACAAGGAAGAGCAAAGGGAAGCATACTAAGTACAGAAGGAAAATATATGGAATTAATGCAATGGACTCGAACAAGAAATCTATCATATTAAAATCATATTTTTACTTAATTTCCAAGTGAACTTGTTGGGTAAGTTCAGCTGGTTATATTACAACAACCCTTCCCATTTGTTCCTGCTCTTGCTAATTCATCTGGAATGTAATATTTCTTTTATGACTTGGGAACTTGGTATTTTTCTATGCATGATGTGGTTCGATATTAATTGAATGTTCTGTGCAGATCTGAACATGGCCACCTTCTTTCCATCCATATGCAAATTGCCCAATGAAATAAAACAATTCCTGTTGATTAAAATCTCTGTAAGTGCTAATGGATTGCTACTTCCCTCCTTTAAAGTTCTCCAGGAAAATTCACCCTCCAGAAAAAAAGGAGTATACTTTATTTGTGAGCTTGAGAGACAACAAGCAATAGTAACTAGAGCCAGGCTTAAAGACACAAAGATCTGAGTTCAAGTCACATATCAGACACCTACTGGCCATGTGGCCCTGGGCAAGTCATTTAACATTTCAGTGCTGTAGACAACTTTTGAAGACCAAAAACTGCAGAGAAAGTTGCCAACTTGCATTGGTAGAGAGTTTCCTTATCTGAGAGTTCCCTATACCAGTGAAATCATGAGTCCTGTACTTGCCCCTATGCCTTATGCAGGGGAGGAGAGGATATTTCAGAGGACTTAGGGTTCACAAATATTAAGGAAGCAAATATCTGTGGCTAAGACATGGCAAAAATGAACCCACGAAGTATGCCCAATTTAAAAAATCTGATAGACTTGCACCATCCTTTCAGACCCCTGCATCCACCCAGTGTGGGGAACTCCTGGGTCTCACTTGGATTCCCAGATGGGAAGTGCAATAAAGAATCATTTTTCCTGTGCCAAGCAATGTAGCCAAGTTAAGATGTTTTCTCATAGGTGTGGATGGATCACAGGAAATAGTTACTGCCTTTCCAAGTGTGGTATAATGACTAGGATGAATCTCAAGTAAGAAAACGCCTGTGTTCAAATCCTGCTTCTGTACTTTTTGAGTTGTGATCATAGGCAGGTCAGTTAAGCTCATTGAGCCAAGTTTGTGATGACCAAGTAGGTAATGTATGTAAAGGACTTTGTTTCATAAATGGTAGCTTTTGTTATTAATCTGAAGATTGGGCTATGGGCATATAATGTACTCTTTGATAGTCATGTGGGCAGCTAGGTGACACAGTGGACAGAATACTGCACCTGGAGACAGGAAGACTCATCTTTGTGAGTTCAATTCTGGCCTCAAATACTTACTAGATCTGTTACTCTGGGCAAGTTATTTAACTCTGTTTGCCTCAGTTTCCTCATATGTAAAATGAACTGGAGAAGGAAATGGCAAACCACTCCAGTATCTTTGCCAAGAAAACACCAAATGGGGTCATGGAGAGTCAGACACAACTGAAAAATGACTAAAATTGACAGTCAACACAATCAATTTGTCAACAAGAGTTTATTTAGAATGGCCTGTGTACCCAAGGTGTCAGAACTGAATGGGACCATGGAGTGCAAATGTCCCATTTTATAGATGAGGAAGTTGAGGACCAGAAAAGACTTCACTGAAGCTCCCATTTGCAGAGTGCTTTAACTTTACAAAGCTAACTTTGTGAGTGCAAGTTGTATTACCTCCTTTTATAGATGAAAAAATTGAGCCTCAGAAAGGTTGACTCACTCATAGTCACACAACTAAAGTGAGTCAGAATTGGGATCTGAGTCCACGTCTCTTGAGTCTAGGTCCGTATCTTTTTCCACCTTGCCATGTCAGGTCCCTTCTAGCCCACAACTAGCCAGAAGCCATGTCTGATTCAAACCAAGGTCCCTTCTCTTCCTTAGCCTATTGATTCCACTGTCTTTCCCAGTCAGTCATCTCTGCATTCCAGGTGTCCACCTTGCTTTTATTGGGTAGGAGAGGTTCCTGCCCTTGCTACTTATGGACTTTCCTGTGACCAGAGGGCAAAGGCAGTCCCTGCCAACTATCGCTGAGGTTAATTTCAGTGATTGCTTAGCAATAGAATCATAACCAAGATTAAAGCAAGCAGACATTTATTTAGTATATGAGAACTGGAACTGGAGAGTCCATTATGAGATTACCATCTCCAAAATCAAGTAACATAACAGCGACAGATCTCCATTTCCCTATATTTCTGATGAAATATTATCTCATATTGCATACTGTGGTGCAAAAGAGTACTAATGATAATTGAACATTCTCTTCTTACTCTATGGGGTCTATTGTACGCTTATGGTCGCTACCCTAAAAATGTCCTTGTGATACACAGTTTCAATATCTGTGCCTGTCCAGGAAATCAACTCCTAAAAGTGGCATGCTTTTTCAAAACCTATTTTTATTCATATACTTATTCAAGTTTTAAAAGTGAGACAACTCAAGAGGAAAAGCTTGGGCTGTAGCAGTTCCATAAGTTATCATTTCTGGGTAAAGATGAATCTAAAAAAAAATTTAAAAAGAGAAGACAGATCTGACAATAATGATCATTATTATCGTAGTTAGCAATTATGTGAAGAGACACAGACAGAGAGCACATTAAGATCTGCAAAGTACTTTACATTTTATCACATTTGATCCTCATAAACTTTGTAAGATAGGTGCTACTATTATCCCCTTTTAAAGAAAAGGAAACTGATCTGATAGAGGTTAAGTGACTTGTCCAGGGTCACATAGTAAGTGTATGAGACAGGATTTGAACTTGGATTTTCTTGATTCCAAGTACAAAATTCTACAGACTTGCTTAGGGCAGTGTAGGCAGCATCAGGAGAAAATACAAAGATGTTCTGGGTGTTAAGTAGCTTAGCTCAAGGCAAAGGCTCCATCCCATTGGCAGGGACCATTAGGTACAAGCTTGACAGATTCCAGAGATATGGAGGCTGCTTTGGTTAATGACAGTTAACGGAAAGGTGGAGAATTAGTTAGACTAGAGTTTGGTTTTAGTTAATCCCTGGAGCCTCAGTGTACTGCAATCCTTATGGTCTCTTCCACACAAGATTGTTCTAAGACCCCATTAATATGCACCCAATTCATTCCAGGAATGTTTATTAGTTGCCAGCTTTGTTGAAGGTATTGAACTAAACCCTAAGCATACTTCAGTGCTCCTGTGGGTCTTTGTTCTCATCAGTGTGGGGAATTCCTTCATTGGTGCTGATTGTAACCATCGGTGCCTTCTCCTCCTGGGTGATCATCATTATTTCCACCCCACAAATCCTTTGTAGAGAATCTAGCCTGGAGGCTTTTGAGCATTTGTCACCTCCTCAGTTGTCACCCAGAGAAACCTGTACTTTGGAGCCTTTCTTTCCTCATTAATGACTCCCTCCCCAGGACCACCATTTTAGGAAGGACCCCAGCCATGTTTCACTTCACTATTGCCTGCACTCTCTCCAGACGCCATTTCCTCCCTGACCGTTACATTGCGTTTGACTGGGTATTCTTCCTCCCCCACCCTTGGCCTTCTGATCACCCCTACATGTGTTGTCATCCTCCATTAGAATGGCAGCTTCTGGCAGGTAGGGACTTGCTTGCCTTTATTGATGTCACTGGGGCTGAGTACAGTGCCTGGCACACAAGTTCTTAATGAATGCTTCATCCATCCATTCATTACACAAGCACCAGTATAGCACTCGGGCTGACTGTGTCTCCTTACCCCATGAAGGACTCACTTTCTTTGCTGATTGTACATTTCCTCAGTGATTCCTTTTAAGGGATTTCTTGTGGTGTAAGTCATGGTTTAGGATATGGTGAAGACTAATTACATCTACCATGTAAATCTCCATTGCCCTTTGCATCACTTTCAGTCTTGATTCTTTAAAGTCCATGTGGTTCCTTTGCTGTTAGTCATCAGTTGTCCCCAGGAGATGACGGGTGGCCAAAAGAAAGGTTGCTGTTTCATGTTCATGGATAGCATTATGAAATTCTTCAAAGGCAACCTAACGTACATGTTTGTTCCTAGTGAGTCATGAGGGCATACAGGGATGAACAATGAAACAGTGTTTACCCTCAAGGAGTTTATAGTTTTATAGCAGAATGACACATATAAATAGCTCTAATACAAGTTAACATGTAACTTTTATTATTATATAATAAGATATTATTTAAATTTAAAATTAAATAAATATTATAATAAAGGGTTGTCATTATTATAACATTTGTATTATTTATTAAATCATATTCATATAATATTTTAAGATTTGCAAAGCACTATAAATATCTCCATTTACCCTCACAGCAAATCTGGAGGTAGCTGTTATTATTCTCCTCATTAATAGAAGGGAAAAATAAGGAAAGCGGAGGTGAAATGACTTTGGCACACAGCCACATAACTGTCTGAGGCTAGATTTGAATGTGCATCTTCCTCACTGTAAGATCAGTGCTCTAGTCACTGTGCCATCAGCTGCCTAAATACATCCAAAGAGGCTGGACAGAGGGTCATCAGGAATTGAGAAGTTGTGGGGCTACTTCTAGTTGTGGTAGTATGGAAGGCTTCATGAGATGTGGGCCAATTAAGGCCTCAATGGATTCAGTCATTCAACAAGCATTTACTAAGTACCTGCTCTGTACCAGGCAGCTAGGGTAGTGCACCAGACCTGGAGTCAAGAGACTCAAGATCAAATCTGGCTCCAGATATTTACTAGCTGTATGACCCTAGGCAAGTCATGCAACTTGTTGTTCTCAGTTTCCCCATCTGTAAAATGAGCTGGAGAAGGAAAAGGGCAAACCACTGCAGTATCTTGGCAAAGAAAATCCCAAATGGCATCACAGAGAGTCAGACATGACTGGAACAACTGAACAATACCATGTATCAACCGCTGTGTTAAGTGCTGGAGAAATAACAAAAATAAAATCCTTCAAAGACTTAGATTTGAATAGGGAAGATAATAATACACTTCTAGATACCTAGCTATGTAGATAGAAAATAAATAAAATTAGATATGAGATAACTTGGGCGGAGAAGGCATCAGTATTTGTCAAGAGACTGGGAGATTGGCTTGGAGTTGGGGGGGATGATGGGGGGGTGGGCAGGGAGGATTAGGGGAAAGATTTCACTTGAGAGGTGGTGTTTGAGATCAGTACTGAAGGAAACCAGAGATTCCAAGAGGCAGAGTGGAAGAGAGAGGGCATTTCAGGTGTGTGTGTGTGTGTGTGTGTGTGTGTGTGTACACACACATGTACATGTGCCCACATATATGTATATGTACATAATATCAAAAAATTATTCATAGGCTATTTCCCTCTCACCAAATGGAGAGAGGCCTGTGGATACAGAATCAATATGAACTTCTGAATTTAAATATTCGATATCATAGTCTTCAGGGCATAACTAAGATGGGGGAAATGGCATTTTGCCCTAGGACACTGACATCCAGGGGGACTCATTTCCTCCCTGTAGGGAATACATTCCCCCCTAGATCCTTTCTTCATGTCAACACACACTACAGTTCTCCCTGGGCCAACCCCCCCTCCCGACCATTGAGAGGCCAGATAGTCCCTTCTCCAGCGTGATTGCGCCTCCACAACTTACTTCCATACCCCTCCAGTCATTTTTATCCCAGGTGACCTTGGTGAAAGCAAGAAATTGTTCAGAATATTGACACTTGAACAATGAATGGTGAGAAGAAAAAAAACCACTTCTATTTCCCCTCTAGCAGCAGAGACCAATGGCTGATTTGTGTCCTGGATGACACGTATTTAGCTGAACTATTGGTGGTAAAGGAGTCAGTACCACGTTGTTGTGGGTTTTTTCCCCTAGTGAAGACAATTAACCAGAAAGTCTAGATAATGTTTTGACATCTAAGAAATGATGCCAGATTAGTTGTAAAGCAGCAAGAAGGACTCAACAAAGCTCCCCCCTTGAGCTGGCATATAATGGGTACTTAATAAATGCTGATTGAATTGGATTTTCGTAGAAATAGTTAGCTGGCAGAGAGTGTCACCTATCCACCAGCCTGGTGGAGATAAATGGCCTTACACTGAGTAAAGTGCTACATCATTATTTTAACCATGATTATAATGTACCAACTAAGGCTGTTTTCTAGAGATACTGAGCCTGAGCAGTATTGAGAGCATGAATGGGACTTTTTTATCCAAAAAAACACAACCAAGATTTGGAGTAGAGTGACTTGTACTCCTCCCAGCTGTGGTGGCTACAAGACCTAGGAAAGCTCCCTTTGAAGATGTTTGCCCTCCTAGGGCTGAGCAGTCAGAAGGCTGCAATGAGACTAATTGCAGCCAATGTCTAATAAGAACAGAACAAATACAAAATAGATGCCATGGCTGAGGGGCAGACGAGGTGGGAGATTGACCTGAGTTCTAAGGGCAAACTAACTGAGCCTTACTCCCTCAAATCCCAAAGGAGGAATAATCTGTAACCCATGATGCCTTCAAATGGAGACTTTTCCCTAACCTCTGGGATTCCCAGCAACCTTAAAACTTCTCCTGAAATTCAGTTCAACCAAAAGGCGTTAAATACCCACTACATACCGGCTGAGATACCTTGGCATTGTGGACAGAGAGCTGGCCTCAGAGTCAGGAATCCTGGGTCCAAATGTTACCTCTGACCCATCCTGGTCATGTGATCTTCAGCAAGTCTCTCCTTCTACCAGAGATCCAGGAAACTCTTTGCCAGTGGTTCTCAACATGGGTATTCTTTACTATGAGAATTCATTGCACATCGAACATTTAACTTAGCAGCAAATATGTGATCCGTGATAGAGGCTTCTCCAGATGCCTTATCCAGGCATTGGGATACATCTACTTTCCCCATTTCTTCCTCATTCCCTCACTCTCTTCTTTTTTCTCCAGGACTCTGAGCACAGGTGACATTTTTGCCTTCCCTATAGATAGAGATCCTAAGGATAAAATTTCAGATCCCTCAGGTCACACCATTTGAATCGCAAGACAGTTAAATATATTTGTTGGTAGAATGACTTTCCCTACTGGGAGTTCCTTGCCAGGAGCTCCTTACATCATAGGTCCTGATCCTCCTCAGAAATATGCCAGGCGCTATGGGGTATGCAAGGGGTATGCATAGCTATGGCGCTATGCAAGGGCGAAAAGGGAAGGAAGGAAGGAACAGACAGAGAAAGGGAGGGAAAAGAGAAGAAGAATTCTTGCTCCTGAAAAGCATACATTCTTTTTCCTTATTTCCTCAGAGCTTAATTCTTGTATGGCATATAATTAGCATCTAAGAAATGATGATTATTGATACCTAGTGTATACATCCTCCATAACAGGGTGAACTTACTAGCCGTGGAAGTGTGGGGAGACATCAGGAAAGGCTTCAGGTAGAAGGTAGTAGTTGATCTGAGAGACTTAAAGAGAGAGACTTAAAGGTAAGAGAGAAGAGAGCCCCAGGGATGGAATTCAGAAGGGAGTTGGGAGATGGAATATTCTACAAGGAAACCAGTCAGCTGGGTTACACTGCCTTAAAAAAGAAAATGGCAGCTGCTCTGTGGCTTAATCTCCATTAATAGACACTTTAAACCCCTTTTGGCCTTAACTCAAGTAAGGATATGAGTGAGCCTGAATTGAAAGGATTTACTTTTGCATGAAGGGAAGGCCCCTTGTTGTTCGTTTGCTAACTGGGGAGGCTCAGGTCTCCTTTTTGTGCCACAGGCAGACTTTCCCTTTGTTCTTCCAGGCCCCTCTGAAAATAAACAAATTGGATAAATTACAGGATTATTTTATCAAAGGCAAAGTGATATTCCTTTGCATTTATATGAAGACTTGTTTGTTTTGACTGTTTGAATTAGTTGACCAGAAATTCAGGGCCTAATGTTTTGGCTCTAGCCATGGTATATTATGGAGGGGTCACAATTGGGGTAGAATACTGTACTTTCAGATCTGTCAACCTTAAATACTTTTCTCCTTTTAAAACGGCAAAATGGAGCTGAGAGAGAAAGCAGATGAGTAAATGATCCTTCTTTACCTAAACCCTTAGCTCAAACCCACTTAAGTAGAAGAGGCCATTTGGGAAGAAATCTGTTTGCTGCCTAAAAGCTTTCCTGAAATGTCACGTGAGTTTTTCTGGAAAGGCCTGAATTGAAAACTTGCAACTTCTGGCTTCAGGAACTCCAACTGCTGGGTTATTCTTCTCCCGTCAAGATTTATTTCCCTTTTTAGCGTCTATAAACTAGTTATCACAGTGTCAGAGAACCAGAGAGTTGGAAGGGACCTAAGTGTCTTGGATGGGACCATGCACCTTGAAGGGCCTCCCCTCCCCTCAAATCCAAACCATATGTGAATGCTATATGAATGACTATACAGCATTCCCTCAGAGTGGTCATGAGACCTCTGCTTGAGGCCCTCCAAAAAGAGAGTTCCCATGACTCCTACAGGCAGGCAACCTGCTCCACTTTGGGACAGTCTTCTTTGTGAGGATGTTTTTCCTGACATCAAGCCTAAATCTGTCTTTTCTGCATCTTCCTATCATTACCACTGGCTATCTTCCAGGGCCAAACAGAACAAGTCTCTCTTACTCCACATGATGGCCCTTCAGTTATTTGGAAAAAAAGTGTCACACTTCCCCCAAGTCTTCCCTTTTCCAGGTTAAATATGCCCAGTTTCTTTAACCAGTCCCCATGGGTCATTGTCATTCAGTGTCTTGGTTGCCTTTTTATAGACACTCTCTAGTTTATCGATCCCCTTCTTAAACCAAAGTGCCCAGAACAGAATCCAGCACTCTGTATGTGGCCCGACAAGGACAGAGAGATAGTGAGGCTCTCACCTCCCTATACCTTGATACTCTGTCCCCTCTTAATGAAACCCAAAGTACTTGGGCTTTGGGGCTGCTCCATCACCCTGCTGACTCATGTGCATTAAAAAACCCGAGGGTTTTTTTTTTATGAACAACTACTATCCATCCATGACTTCTCCCAACCTCTACTTATCAGTCTGGTTTTTGTTGTACCCAGATACAAGCCTGTATCACTTTTATCTTCTTATATTTAGCCCAAGAAGCATTGTAGCAAAATGGACAGAGAGCTGGTGCTGAAGGCAGGGAGACTTAGTTTTGAGTGCTGTCTGTTAGATGTAACTATGGGTGGAAGGTGATCTTTCTTACTTACGGCTCTCCCTGTGACTACACAAAGTGACACCAAAGACCTTCAATTCTGTATGTTAAGGATATAGATCTAGTGTTTAAATAACTTGTCCAGTAGTGATTTTGGAATAGAACCCAGGTCTCTGAGCTCCTAATTAGTGAGGTTCAAGAAAATTGAATTATGGGGAGGATATGATCAGGTTTTTCCCTTCCCCGTGATGCCTTGCTTTTGTGTGAAAATCTCCTTACCTATAGGATCGAAGGGAAGCTTAGAGGAGGCAAGAGACATGAAGCATAAATACTTTTTTGCATTGTTTGACTTTTAGTTTGAGTTACCTAAGTTTGAGGAAGGCTTTGGTTTAATAGATTCTTTGGCATGCCATTGTACATTAGCATTCAATTCTATAAATATTTATTAAAACAGCCAACTTTGCTCAAGGTATAATTGACTTTTTAGTGGAAAAGTGCAGGGTGTAACTAAGCCATACTAAAGTTTATTTATGTTAGAGTTTTGGGGTTTTTTTAAAGATGTATATACCTAGTAAATTCTGCCTGGCCCACCTTCCTAAGTTTGGCAACCCCCAAAGCAAGTCTCTCTTCCTGTGGGAGAGGCAGCATAGTGGTCTGAGTACTGGACTTGGAACCAGGGAGACCTGAGTTGAAAACTCACCACAGACACTTATAGATATTTGCTGACCCTGAGCATGACCCTGAATATCTTTAAGTCTCAATTTCCACATCTGTAAAATGGGGATAATAATCGTACCTTCGACCCAGTGTTGCTGTAAGAGTTCCATGAGGTAATATTTGTAAAGTGCTTTATAAATCCTAAAATGCTAAAGAAAGTTTCATGAAGTATATGAATTTTGAAGAACAGATAACAAATTAAGAGTTGGAGACCTCATTTTACAACTAAGAAAACTGAGACCCTGAGAGGTTCAATGATTTCAATCATAGAATCTTATAGCCGAAGGAATCTTAAGGATTATTTGTTTTACAAACCAGGAAATTAAGGCTAAGAAAGGTAAAAAGACTTGTCTAGGGTCATAGCAGTAGTGACAGGGCTGAGATTTGAACCCTGATCCTTTGGCTCCAAACTCAGTTCTCTGGTTATTATCATACCCATCTTCCTCTCTTTGATTCAGCCTGCAATGGTTCTTGGGCAGAAGGCGAGGGTCATATGTCCAAATGTGCACACAATTTGTTCAGAAATGATACCTCCTGTTTTCCTGTTTGATTTAAAATGCCCAAATCTCAGAAGTGGGCCTCTTACCATACCTCCTTTCCTCAAGGAGGGGAGTCTTCTCCCGTGTCATAAAGTCATAATTGTCCAATTTTGCAAGTTTTTCTCTACTGCCTTTCACAAAGGACCAAAAGCTTTTTTCCTCCACATTCACAAGCAGCCCAAGCAGTCCTGAGAAATCAGAAGAGCTCCATTTGCTAGGTGAAAGTTTTTCTGAGAAGGGCATTTAAAGAGAGTCCACAGGAGAGCTGATCAGAAAGGGCAGATTGGAGAGAACATAGCAGCATGGGAATGCAAGTACAACACGGAAACAAAGATGTTATTCAATGGGATTAAAAGGAGGAGAAAAAGGAAGCAAATTGCAGAAAATAAGAAATAAGAGGAGCTGAAATCGATCCAGTCTCCTCAGGTTGGCCTTTAAAGCCCTTTGCAATCTGGCTTAGGTTTACCTTTCCATATTTATTTCTCATGGTTCCTTTTCATAAACTGGTCCAACCAACCTGTCCTAATTATTGTTCCTCTTTCCATCTTCACCATATGCCTTTGTATGCCTAGAATGCCCTCCTTCATCACCTCCACCTCTGAGAATTCCTTGGACCCTGCTGTTTATTTACCTGCCACCGTAGCCTTGGGACTTCCCAGATTTTCCATCTGCCCCACTGCTGAACTCTATGTAATGTTTCTCTCATTATCTCATATACACTGAGAATAGGGGCTGCCTCAGTTTCCCCTAGCACTTAGCACATAGTCAGTGCTTAATATAATCTTAATATAGTCTTTTCATTCATTCAGTCAGTCAAATCTCTACATTCAAATCTCATCTTATTTGCCACTTTTCCTTGTCTCCTCCTTCCCCATCCCACCCTGAGAGAATGTAAGCTCCTTGAAGAGAGACTGCTTTTTATTTCTTTCTTCATTTCCCTGGGACGTAACATCTGGTCTGGCACATTGTAGATAGTGCTTCATAAATGTCTGTTGTTTTGTTTCTTTTTGAGACTAGGTCTCCTTATCTCACCCATCCAAGAAATCTATTGGCCACTCACAGGCTTATTATTTTTCAAACTATTGCTCTATTTTTCCAACTTAAGCTGGTTTGCCACTCCTTAAGTAGCTAGTGGCCCTCTGCTCCAGAGGGCTCCCCATCTTTATGACAGATCTAAAATGAGGACATTTAATCACTGCTGGTTAGTTATTGCAACTCAGAACTCCTATACTCAAGCAATCCTCCAGTGTCAGCCTTCTAAAGTACCAGGGACTATGGGCATGTACCAACATGGCAGACCTATTGGTTTGAATTGACCTGGACTCCATGAGGATATTTGCATCTATCCCATTTAAGGGCCCCCAAAGGGGAAATAAGAAGGAGTAGCACCAAGGAATACTGACTCTCTCTTCGTGTGCCTTCTACAGTAAGAATTTCTGTCTTCTTCCTTCCTTTTAGCCACATGGGAATTGAGGCCAGCATCTGACATGAACACAACTTTGACTCTCAGGCCTCCAAAACAGTCAGTATCCTAGCACCAATGGCTCCCCAGGCTGACTGATGGATCTGATTCAGGGAAGAAGAGCTGTCTATAACAGAGGGATGCTTTTAACTCCTGTAATCCTCAAGGGAGACAGAGGCCCATCTCTCAGATAAGTCATTCTTCATGGTTAGTATCAGGAATGAGCCCATCAATCAGCCACCTGAGACCTTTAAAGGAGCAGGAGGGTCATAAACTTTATAAAGAAGGCAATAGATGGCATTCAGCACTCAAGCAGATACACAATTACCCTAAGCCCAGTTCAGGGCAGGAAAACTAAATCTTCTTTAAACACACACACACACACACACACACACACACACACACACACACACACACACACACACACACACACACTCGCACTGATCATGGCCTTTAGAAAATAGCTCCAAAGAGATATCAGTTGCTGGACAAATCTCCCTCCTTGTGGCTATGTTTTTTAAATTAGCTTTTGTTCTTAAAGGATGTTCGTCTTTAGTATGAAACAGCCTGAGTGCTTATAAAATCTGTACCTGGCTAATTAGGGGAGTGAGCTGTAAATGAGAACAATAATAATACTAATGATGAAAAAAATCTGTTGATTTATCCACTGCAGGTAGAAGTTAGAGAAAATAACTGATTTTCATGCCCTTCTCCATCTGTCACTCAGTTCTCTAGAAATGCAGAAAGTCAACTTTTTCGAAGGCCTTTTCCAGCCATTTGACCTTTTTTTTCCCTTTTACATCACCTGGCACATATTTTATCATATATACTATAAACATAGAGGGATATTCATAGTGTTCGTCAGGCACTTTAACAAAAAACACCTTGCACACTTCTGGAAGTGATCTTGCCTTTAAAATGTTCTGATGTCTGTCTTTCTACCTGTCTTGGTCTAAAAGGTTAGGTAGGCTATTGTAAATCTCACTGGTATTGTACCATGATGCTATAAATCCCATTCCCTGAGGCTGCTTCTCTGTATGGTGTCATAATGTTTTATTTGACATATTTCAGGAACATCTGAAATATTTGGATAAGGGGGTGGAGAAGGCAAGGGAGATGAATGGCCAGTGATTGTGCCAGGGACAACTGAGGGGATTATGAGTCTTCAGAAGAACGATTTCTTAGACAAATGCTCAGTTGTGGCAGGAGAGCTCATGGTGGCCGAGTTAATGGAGCCCACCCTAAGACCTTGATGAGGTAAATGAAGGAACTCACCTGCTTAGTGCTAAATACCCAAACAGGTTGAATGTAGAATAAATGAAAATGAAGACATTGCTTGTATTATAAATTGTATTGTAAAAGATCAGGCAATTAGGACTTACTTTCATTTTAATTTTCTAGTGTCAGAGAGAAAGTTAAAGCAGACTAGTGTGTAATTTAACAATATTACTTTGTGACCTTGCAAAAATCCCTTCCTCAACTTTATTTTTTCATCTGAGAAGTGAATCATTTGGAAGAGATCATCTCTAAGGTCCTCCTGATCCAAATAACACTCTTAACTGATGCTTACAGAGCACTTTGAAGCATATAATTTCATTAACAGTCCCTTGAGACTCATAACACCTTCAGGTAGGAGCTACAGCAAGACCTGAGCTCAAATCTAGCCTCAGATACTTTCTAGCTTTGTGGCCTTGAACGATTCGTTTAACGTCTGTCTTTAAAAATGATAATAGGAGCAGCTAGGTGGTACAGTGAATAGAGCACCAGTGCAGGAGTCAGGAGGACCTGAGTTCAAATCTCACCTCAGACACTTGACACTCACCAGCTGTGTGACCTTGGGCAAGTCACTTAACCCCAGCTGCCTCATCCTGGGTCATCTCCAGTCATCCTGATGAATATCTGGTCACTGGATTCAGATGGCTCTGGAGGAGAAGTGAGGCTGATGACCTGCACAACCTTCCCTCACTCAAAACAAAGTCAAGTGCAAGTCATGTCATCATTTCTCTGCTGTCATGGTCTTCTTTGGCAACGAAGGATGAACACACACAAAAATGATAATAATAACATCTACCTTATAGGGTTATTGTGAGAATAATGTCATGTGATATTCTTAAAAGGATCTTAAAGTGCTATATAAATGTTAACCACCATATTATTAGTAGTATAGATGTTAATATTTTCATTTCATCTCAATATTTTTAGATGGTTACACAGTTTGTGTCCAAGGTGGTTTTTAAACCCAGTTTTTCCAACTCTATTTACTACACCTGGGTGTTTCTCTAGAATTCAGGAGTTTTAAACATGTTGTGCATGAAGTTGTTTTAAAATTTTAAAAAATATTATTTATTTTTCACATTCATCTTTCTGAAATTTTTTGAGTTCCAAAATCTCTTACTCCCTCCCAATTGAAATGGGATTTCAAATTGCACATGAGAAATCATGCAAAATGCATTTCTATATTAGCCATGTTCCAAAAAAAGTAAAAAAAAAAACATCATGCTTCAATCTGCACTCAGAATCCATTATTTCTCTCTCTGGAGGTAGATAGCATTTTTCATCATAATTTCTTCAGGATTATCTTGGATCATTTTATTGATCAAAATAGCTAAATCTTTTGGATTTGATCATCATATAAGATTGCTGTTACTGCATACATTGTTCTTCTGGTTCTACCCAATTCCCTCTGCATCAGTTCATGTAAGTCTTCCTAGGTTTTTCTGAAACCATCCTAGTCATCTGTAACATCAAGGACTCCAACATACATAGGAGGGCTGCTGCACAGTTTCTTGGATCTACTTTTCTAAAAGGAAAGCAACTTTTTAAGGGGTCAACAATCTTAATTTAATTAAGCACATACATTAAGCACTTAGTTCAGGGGGAAAAGTCAGTACCCTGACTATCTTAGAGAAAATACAAACAGAAACTACAAGCAGAAATTACAAACAGAAAAGACCAACAGACAGGGATTCCAACTGGCTGACCATAGACAATACATACATAGTTACCAGAAAGAGAAGCGCCAACATCTGGATTTTCAAAGTAGGGATGTGGTCCTTAACAGCTAACCAGAGTCTCTCCTCTGGCCTAATCACACAAACACTCTTCCAATGATTTGAGCCTGAAAGCAAAACCTCATCTCAGAGTATATATACGCTTTTCAGAGCTGGAGGGCAAGACCCTCTTGACCCAGTGCCTCTTTAGCAATCAACCAAAGGTGAGGACCTTCATACAAAACAAATCTCCCCTAATCAAGTTTCCCTTGATAGCCCCACCTAAGGCCTATTAATCTGTGGGGAAGATTTTTAACTCCCATTGCATCATCATTTCTTATAGCATAACCATATACCACAACTTATTCAGCTCTTCTCCAAATGATTGGCATTCCCCTCAGTTTCCAAATTTATGCCACCACAAAAAGAGCTGCTAAAATAGCTCCTTTTAATTTCTCTAATTTCAACTTTGTTGGTGGTACATTCACCCTTTTAATTTTTTTATACTAGTAATTTGTTTTTCCTCTTTCTTTTTAAAAACTAATTGGTCAATTGTTTATCTCTTTCATTGGGTTTTTTCATAAAGCCAGATAATAGTTTTACTTATTCTTACATTGACTTTTATATTTAAATTTTCTCTTTTTTTTCATTTTTCAACCTTATTTGATCGTCTCTTGATGTCTCATAGAATCATTAGCTTCTGATTTCCCCAATTTAAATTTTTAAGGAGTTCTTTTCATCAGTGACCTTTTATGCTTTTCCTCCCCTTTGTCTAATTCTTTAGTGAATTTCTATGCTTCTTTTAGCATTTGGCCAATTCTGTTTTTTTAAGATTTTATGTTCTTTGTTATTTTTGTGCCTCTTTTTATCATGCTGTTCACTCTTTTTTGTTTTATAGTTTTCTTGAATCACTTATTTCTTTTGCCAATTTTTCCTCTACCTCTCTTATTTGATTTTTTAAAAAATCCTTCTTAAGCTCTTCAGGAATTCTTGTTGGGTTTGTGTTCAATTCACATTTTTTCTTGGAGGCTTTGCTTGTAGCTTTTTTGACACCTAATTCTAATTTTGTGTCCTGATCTTCCCTGTTCCCATAGAAGCTTTTATGGTCGAGTTCTTTTTTCATTGTTTACTCACTTTTCCCACTTATTTCTTACTTTGTAACTTTATGTTAAAGTTCAGCTCTTTTCCCAAGATGGAGAGGTCACTGCCCCAAGCTTTGTTTTTTGTGCTGCTGTTTTCAGAGCTAGTGCTAAAGATCTTTAAATTTTCAGTATTTCCAAGGTAGCATGATTCAATGATGGGTGGAATTGCTACACTTCTAGCCGGTGCTCTTATCTTTACCAAGGAAAGGACCCTACTCCCCTACAGCTTCAAGTGGCAGCACTGCTTTTGGCCTTGGAACTGACACCAGGTCCCCCGCTCTCCTGCATCCAGAAACACTAGTGCTCCTTTCTGCCTTGGAACTGAGACCATATCCCCTGCTCCCTTGTTAGTGACCATAAACACTATTCTCTACCCCAGAATATGACTAGGGCCCTACTCCCCTGTATATCTATGTGCTGTCATTCCTCTTCACCTTGAAACTGTGAAAGGCCTCTGCTCTTCTGTGGCTACAATTGCTAATTCTCCTATTTGCTTCAGAAATGTGACTAGGAACTATGGATAGGTAATGCAGCAGGGTCTTGCACCCAAGGCCAGCAAAGGGTGCCCTGTAATTTCTTTCTGGCAAGTTATCTGACCCACTGCCATCTCTGGACTGAGAGCTCCTGAAGCTGCTGCTGCTTATGTTATAGCCTTCTCCAAGGCCTTTCACTGGTCTTCCCTCAGTGGGCTGGAAAAATGTCTCACCCTGACCTTTTGTTGGCTCCACTACTCCAGAATTTGACTTGAAGCATTATTTTTAAAATGTTTGGAGAGGAATGTTGGGTAAATTCAGTTGAGTTGCTGCCTGGACTCCCTCTGCCATCTTGGCTCCACCCTACCATTTGTCTGCAAACTTTTTTTAAAAAATGAATTTTGATATCTCTGAAAGCAATTTGCTTCTTTTTTATCCTCCATATTTTATTTTCGACTTTTACAAGCATTCTTCTGAGAAGGGTGTTCATAGGCTTCACCAAATTGTCTCCAGAGCCCCCGCCCCGGGTTAGATCTAATCTACAATCTTTCCATAAGGCTGCCAAGTTAGCCCTAGATTATAGCCCAAATAGCTGCCATTTGTAATCTAAGGCTCAATGGGCAAAAGGGGAGTGGAAGGTTGAGACAATTAACCAGCTAATCTAAACCCAAACACTAAATCTATCAAAATAATCATCAGACATGTTAGTGGTCTTCAGCTAGCCATATTCCTAACATAAGTTTTCAGCTTTGAAATGGTAAGTGTGTGACATTGACCTCCATGAATGGATTGGGAGCCCTATTCTAACCAAGCCACCCAATCTAGTCTGGAGACACTCTTCTCTTCTTTCTCAAAATAAATGCTTTCTTATCTAATAGCTTTTTCTGAACCTAGATGGTTCGCGTGTGGCAGTGTATATGTATACTTTCACATGTACCCACGTATGTGTGACTTCTCAGCTTTGGACACTGGCTTGATTAATAACGACAGCATAAACAGGAAGTCTCTCCTTTGTAACCTCAGTCCTTCAGTTTCCTATGCACACCAACAGGTCACATCCTTTTGATGACACTAGAATCAGTTGGTCAGGGAGGAGTTATGAAGAATAATAGAAAGTTAACCTCTACCATGAAGAAGAATGAGAAGACAGAAGCTCCAGTTTGGAAAATATCATATTATCCTTCCTGTGACCTTAACAGCCATGCAAGCTTGTGCTGGATCCAGGGAGAAGCAATCTGACCCGATGCTATCAGGAGCCCAGTTTTTGAAATTGTATTGTAAAGAATTCATCTTTCAGGCTGGATGTCACAGACAGGAACAAGCACGAGGCAGGTAAAAGGTGACATGGTGGTAATGAAACCTCCTTGGGATGCTGAGATGTCGTTGGCTTCTGACAACGTCTTGGAGAATTTTTGATTTGTTAATTTTCAAGGGAAAAGATGCTGTCAATTAAGTGAGCTATTTGAAGAGCGTAAGTGGGATGTGTGTGGGGGAAAAACTTATCTTAGCTTTGCCCTCCAGGCGCCCTCCTTTGGAAAAAGTGCTGAAGGAGTGTCCCCAGCTGGAAGAGCGCTGGTGTTGGCCTTCCTGCTTGAAAGGGTCAGTACCCGTGTGCCCTGAATAGCCTTGAGAGCTTTGTGTCCTGCCCCACTGTCCCTTCAACAGGAATTGAACTATATATAAATATATATAGTTAACATCTTGTTGGAAGGCAGAGCAGATTTGGCACATGAGCTTGTGGAGGAAATCCGTGAACCTTGTAGAGAAGGACATGAACTTTTGAAGAGATCGTATTGGGATATGGTACATATAGAGAATGTCAGCTCTCCTAGATGGGATGATCCATAAGGGACTGCTGTTATACTTGAGACTGAGGAAACTCAATTCCTTTGAAATTCTTAGGTTCCTGGAATCATTGTCCTCAACTTGGACGGATCATAGATACCATCAAATCCAGTTTCTTCATTTTGCAAGTGAGGAAACTGAGTCCCTGGGATATGAAGTGACTTTTCCAGAATCACAAAAAGAAACAAAGTAAGAATGGACTACAAGGGTCAGCTCTCTTACTTTACAGGTAAGGAAACTGAGGTCCAGGGAAGAAAATGACTTGTCCAAAGTAACAAAGTCATGGCACAGATAGGATTCAAACCTAGCTCATGGCTGAAGAGAGGACATCATTTGTCAGATTTTAGAGCAGGAGGGATGGGGATCCTTTAGGGTAGATTCATATTTTGAGTATATTCTTTCTGGATGTATTTAGAAAATATTTATTATTAAACACCTTCTATTTGTAATACATCAGTCCCTGCTCCAACTTTTCCCCCAGATGAAAGGATTCTCTTCTTCCTCTGGGGGATGGTGTCACTAAAGACTCAGAGGTCAAAGAGTAGGGAGATGACAGAGAGGGAATGGTCTTTGTTGGAACAAGATGACTTGATCTGACTTGAGCAGGCTATTCAGAAGTAGAGCTCAGTTCCATGGAGAGCAGAAATGCATTGGACTAGATTGGACCAGAAGAGATGACCACTAAGGTGCCTTTTTGCCCCTAAATCCTAGGACTCTGGACATGTCCTAATTATGTGCAGTCTATTATTATACCACTTTGTCTGCAACCAACAGTTCTCATTGACTTTCTGCGGATTCTATTTTCTTACTAACTCAAGATCTTAAACAAAACAAAATACCTCATCTCTTAATAGGAGGGTCTCCATTTGAGAATTTTTTGTCCTGAGGGTAAATTGGAGTTTTATCAGACTAATATTTAAAGGCCTCTGGCTTCCATCTCCTTTTTCCATCTTGGATCATCCTTAACAATATCCCCTGATGTACTCTCCATTTCAGTCCTTGTAGTCTACTATCTATTTCCCATGCAAAATGTTCCATTTCTGACTGTCCTGATGACCTGGAGCACATTCTTGCCTTCACCTCAGTCTCTTAGAATCTCTTATTTCCTTCAAAGTTCAGCTATGGTACCCCCTTCTTCAGGAAGTCTTTACTGGTCCTTCAAGCTGTTAGTGTTTTGTCCCTCTACAAAAGGGTTTTTTTTAATTTTCTGCACAGAGACTTTGTCTTTAATTTTCTATAAATGTGCCATGGCTCATCAGTAGAATATAGGCTTCTTGATGACAGGGATTATTTTGTTCTTCTGTCCCCAACACGTCGACATGGTGAAGACACTCTGAAAACATATGTTAAATAATATGGAATCTAATGGGCAGCTAGGTAGTACAATAGATAAAATGCTAAGCCTCAAGTCAGGAAGATTCATCATCCCAAGTTCAGAACTGGCCTCAGACATTTGTTAGCTGTGTCACCCTGGGCAAGTCACTTAATTTCACTTTCCTCATCTGTAAAATGATCTGGAGAAGGGAATGACAAACCACTCCAGTATCTTTGCCAAGAAAACCCCAAATGGGATCATCAAGAGTCAGACATTGCTGAAAAATGACTACACAACAATAAATTGAATTTAAATGACATAAAGTGAATGCCTTGGATAGCCCAGTGGAACAGTGACCATATTCAGAGTCAAGGGGAAACAGTCAAAATCTTTTTAGTTCACTGGGCTCTGCCGCTCATGATCTGTGTAATCTTGGGGAAATCGCTTTGTTTCTCTTGACCTGAACTGTAAAAATGAAGGGTTTGGACTAGATTACCTCTAGATTATCTTTTTCAGTTCTAAATCAGTGATTTTCTAATTTAATTTCTGATTAAAAACTCTTTTTATGTTCACTTTTGTAACAAACAAATTTCTAGTCCTTTAGAAATCCAGCCACTTGTGTATATACTTGTCAAAGAATGTATTGCATGGATGGGTGGAAAATTATTCAGACTTGAGATGTGTGGTATGTGGGCATGGCAGGCCTGCCAGAAAGAATATGACCTTGGGATTCTTTTTCTTCATAGATCTGAACATCTGATTGCCACTTGACCAGAAGATTAAAGCTCAATTAAAATGTGTTTTCTTTTCCCTCTCTCCTCCCATCTGCAAACTTTGCATTCCCATGAAGATTATGCTCCAGTCCCCTCTGTCCCATCTTGCTCAGTTAATGAAAATTACCTTTCAATTTCTGTTTATCCATATTTTCCCTCACTTACTAGTTTGGGTGGTGAGCTGTTGGTTACAGCCTACAGGAACCTTCTCCATGAGGTAATTTAGCTGTCAGCTGAGAAGTGGCAAAGAGCTGAAAGATGGATCATGGGCCTGGGGCATGCCTGAACCAAACCTTCCAGATCCCTACTTGGCTGTTTACTTATTAAAGTAGATAGGAAAAAAATGTCTCTCACAATTTCTCTCTGCTATTACTGCATTCTAGTGAAGAAAATATTTTACTAGAGAACCATTTATGGAGAGAATGGTTCTTTTCTATTAGATTTTTTAGATGAAATAGGTTAGGAAAAACAACCAAATGATTATTTTAATCTTCGCAAAATTAGATCTTGGTATTCTTTGGGAGGCAAAATAAAATCTTCAACTCAGAACTGGTATATGCAAGGCTCTAGTCCACCACCTGGCCATCATCCATATGTAATCAGAAAATTAGGGAGTCCTGCCTTTATTCTCTGCCTACTGACTTGTTTATTTGACTGTCTCAACTAGGGAATTGAAAGTCCATTCAAAAACCAAATTAGTCTTAGTAACCAAGGAGGAAATATAAACATAATTTATCACTTTGTCAGAGACATCAAGTACCATTTTGATGCACTCCCAGTCCTTCCTGAATACTGAAGCAATCAATTAAGAAAACAGTGTCCTAATTTGAGAACTGAAATGTCAAAAGGGGGAAGAATCTTAGTAATGTGCTCCATTTTGATAGCCTTTAGTTGAGACCTGTGGACATAATGGGATTATATACATTCTCTAGGTATTAACCTGAATCGAATGTCTTGCTTCATAGTAAACCTAATAATAGCTAACAATTATGTAGAACTTACCATGTGCCAGAAACTGTGAAGTGTTTAATTATTAAATCATTTAATCTTCACCACAACCCTGAGAGATAGGGATTATTATTCTGCCCACTTTACAGATGAAGAAATTGAGTCAAACAGAGGTTAAGTGACTTGTCCAGGGTCATACAACATTTAAGTGTCTGAGGCTGGGTTTGAGCCTAGGTCTTGCTGAGTCCCGGGATGGTGCTCTATCCACTGTACCACCTATCTGTCCAATGGTATGATGCCATTTCATTGCATAAAGATTCACCCAATGTGGCATTCAGAAATTGATGACATCTTGTTCAACATCACAAGGTATGGAACCAGTCCGAAAAGAAGGAGTAGAGAATGACGGCTGCCATCCCAGATCTCACTGTGATTTCTTCCCTAAGTAATGGTTATGTAGGGTTATGTTATCTGTGGTGAAGTATGTACAATTTACTCTTCCAGTGATCAATTAGATAAGTGACTTGAATCCTAAGAAGAAAGTATTGACCTCTTAATATCCATCCCTTTCAAAACCATTTGATCAATATTAATCATACTAAACACATATTAAGCATGCTAAATATAATACTCAAATGTCATTGATTTTTTGGCTTTCTGTACATGTTCCTCAAAATCCATATTAGGCATGTGAAATTTTTAATAATAGTTGACAATTCCATTTGGGGGGGACACATAATGAAAAGACAAGGCTTATTGGAAATACTGTGATGTTGGGAAAGATTGAAGGCAAAAGGAAAAGGGGACAGCGGAAGATGAGATAGATATATAGTGTCATGGAAACAACAGACATGAGCTTGGATAGACTTCAAAAGATAGTGGGGGATAGGTGAGCCTGGTCTACTGTGGTCCATGGGGTCACAAAGAGTCATACCACCACACAACTGAACAAAGACAAATTCATTTTTATAGCTTCATGCTTCTTTGTATCTTATCTTCCTTATAAGAGTGTGGGCTCTTCGAAAGTGGGGACCACGTCTTTGTCTTTTGGAGGGGTCTCCCCAGCTTTTAGTCCAGCTTGTGACACATAGTGTTTACTTAAGTAAACATTTTTAAATGCTTGCTGATGGACTGTCTACTAGGCAAGATGGGGGATACATAGATAAGTAAATATACAGTGATTTGATTAATAAAAATAATCATAGCTGGCATTTACACGAAATCTGCAGTGTCTTTCTTTTGTTATCTCACTTGTTATTTCATTCAAGTAAGGGCACTCAGGTATTATTTAGGGGCCCTCATGGTGTTGTTTGGACATTTCCCCCATTTTTGTTGCACTATTGAGATTTTTGTGAACATCTTTTTCCAGGTCATTGTGCTTTATTTCCATTCTGTAATGTGCCTATTTCTTCTTGGCTGAATTTTTGTATAGATTTCAAAAATCAACTCATTATTACCACATTTTTTAAGAGAAAGAAACCTCCCTAGTCCAATACTTCTGCATAAATCACCTCAACCCAATAAACATAAGCTTCGCTCACACTCTCTAAAGTGAATATTGCAATAAAATTTTATGCTAGTGTCATGACAAACTGGAAAGTCGTTGTACATCTCCCTTTAAATATACAGTTATACTGTAAATGCCTACATCGTCTTGGCTAGAAGATTGCTAAAGGTATGGCTCATTCTAAGAGCAGAATGGGAAAATGAGCACCCAGACAGGATGACTAGAATTTTGCCACTGGAATCCAGAATACTGGATTATATTGTCAATCACAATTCACAGAGCTTTAAGAGATGGTGTAATTTTAAAAAATAAAATGACTGCAATAGAATGGGGAATCTTAAAAATAAGTAATCTACTTATTCTGAGGTTAGCGTAGTTTTTCTTTTCATTTGTTTCTATAAAGCTATCTTTTTAAGAAAACAGAACAGAATTCTGTGGCATAGAGTAGTGGATTTGGAATCCAAAATAGCCTTGGGCTTGAATCGTGGTTCCAACACTTTCCAGAGATGTGAATTTAACCTTTCCTCGCATTTGAACCTCAGATTTGTAATCTCTGAAATGGGAACAATAATGTCTGTATTACTTTTGTCAGAGTATATTTCTGGGACTAAATGGGCCATTACTGGAAGATCAGGCAAGTCAGTCAGTGCTGAAAGAAGTAAGATCCTTTATTTAGGGCAGCTCAGGGGCAGAGTAGATTGAATATTGGACATGGAGTCAATTAGACCTGAGTTCTAATCCTGCCTCAGACATTCATCAGCCATGTATTCCTGGGGAAGACAGGTTTCTTATCTTTAAAATGAGGGTAATAATAACAGCTACCTCCTGGAGTTCTGTTAGTATACTCATGCCCGCTGTTCTTATTATCATCAGCAATGGTTAAAAGAAGGACCTCAAAGGACATGGAGGCACCCAAGGAAACAGAGGAAGTGAAAATAAAGGAGAGGTCATCAGGGAACCCAGTGAGACCATGAACACTGGGGCAATCTTGCAGATACCCCAAAGGACTTCCTTCTCTCTGAGGCTGGGATGAACAGCTCCCAAGTGATACTGGGAAGCAATTTATAGGGTCAGAGACTCACAACTGAAAGGATCCTGGAAACCACTGAGTCCATTTCTCACTTTACAGATGAGGAAACTAAGCCATGAGAGGCCAAGTGATTTACTATGAGTTTTTGAGCCAGTAACTTTCTTAGGCAGGATTTCAATGTAGGTCCTTCTATCACCTAGTTTAGTGCCCTATCCACAATCCCATGCTGCCACTAAGAAGGGCAGAAGAAAGCAGCCAACAGGGGAGAACCAGGAACAAGTGGTGGGAGTTATAAATAGACATATTTAGGCTAACTATCATGGGAAAACTTCCTAACACCTTGAATTGTCCCAAAGTGTATTGGCTTGCCTTTAGAGGTGGTGGACTCCCCTTCCTCAGAGGTCTTCAAGAAGATGCTGGAAGATCAATTGTTGAGTGTGTTACAGTGGGAATTACTTTGGTGTATGCATTAGACTAGATGGTCACTGCCTTCCAACTCTTCTGTTGTTGTTATGTATGTGTGTATGTTGTTGTTCAGTAGTGTCTGACTTTCTATGACCCCATTTGGAGATTTTTGGCAGAGATTCTGAAGTGGTTTTCTACTTCCTCCTCCATTTCCTTTTGCAGATGAGGAAATAGGGTTAAGTGACTTGCCCAGGTCACACAACTTATGAGTGTCTAAGGCCTTATTTGAACTCAGGAAGATGAGTCTTCCTGACTTCAGACTTAGCAGTCTATCCACTGTACCACCAAGCTGTCCACCTTCCAAATCTAATTTTGTACAAGTCAGAAATTCTTTCTTCTGTACATAGATGGCCTCCATGGAGTCTTCCAGGTCTATGCAACTATGGTCTCATGCATCAGCATATCAACTCACACACTTTCCCATATTATCATAGTTCTCCACTCCTGCCATAGATGGAAAGGGATCTGAGACATCTCTGTGAATTAACAGATAAACAGATATGCCTGCTCCCTATTCAAAATAGCATCATAGGAGTCTCAGAGATCACCTAGTATAGTCCCTTTATTTTTTACACTCAGAAAATTGAGGCCAGATAGCACTTTGTCCATAATAGAGGCTTCATAAATGATGGTTGAATTCAATTAAATTTGTAGAATTGATTTGTCAAAGGTTTTATATGTATACTCTTATCTGATTCTCATGCCAGCCTTATGAGAAAGAGGCAACAAGGCAGGAGATCGTAACTCAGCTGTTTTAGAGTTATAGTGTGACATTGCCTCTTATCACTCTTGGTCATAATGTGATAACAGAAAATATCTTCCTCTCATCTTCTTATACCTGCTTACTTAAATGGATCTATGGTCATAAGTCCTCCGTCCTTTCATCTTGTACAATTCTTATCCATGCTTTTACTTAAATCCTTCAGTCTTCTTTCCTTGATAACTCTTAGAACATTCTTACTTTTTGTGTTCCTCTCTCTTGCATTCCCGTTAGCCCACCTCCTCTAATAATGCATCTACTTCTTAACGTCTCCAATGGCAACGTTGGCTGTCAAGTCTTCGTTGGAAATATACATATTTGGGAAAGTGATGATGTCATTGTTTTAGGCTCCATGGGAGGAAGGTCTTAAAAAATATTAGTACTTGCTGTTAAACTACACCATTTATTTAATTTCATGCCTTCAGCCACCTATATTGCCCTCCATGTTCTTTCCATTTATCTTAGCTAAAGTCAACATTTTTTTCCCTTTTGCTGCTTAGGTTTTTTTTAAATGTGAGGATTTGCAAGCAGCATCTGAAACAAATAAAATGAAATGATCCCTGGTGTAGAAAAAAAAAAAATGGATGGGTAGTTAGGAGCCCAAAATGAGAACTCACAAGAAGGGTGGGAAGAAAGACCATGATCTCATCAGCAAACGAGCTGAAAATAAGACATGCTTGTGTTAGTCTTGAATGAAATAGAATTTCCATAACCAGGAACTCAGAGTGGAAATAAAATATATGTGGATGGGTATATTGTTATTGGGCTTAATTTGGGATTTTCTATAATAGCTTCATTTTTTCCTTACATTAAGTCATTCACATTTTTCCATTTGCTGCTTTCTAAATTAATCCTCCAGGCACTTGATACACCCTGCTTAACTCTTCATAAATCAGCTGGACTTTGGAGCAGTATCGACAGTGGCTTTGCCAACTCCATTGTCTCCTGTCAAGAGTTTTCTTAGACCTCCAAACAATTTGCCATGGATGCCCTTGTTTGTTTGGCCCATTGGTCTTTGTTCTGGCTGAAAACTTTGATTTATAACTGTATATAATGGATGGCTGTGGGGTAGGTGGACTATAGCTCCTGCTCCTCCTCTTTTAATCTAGCTTTGCCTAGAAATCCATGTCATGCAGCATTCTCAAGGGAACGGGGCTGGGAAGTTTTCCATATACCCAATGGGAGGCCATTAATCATGGTGAAGAGACCCTCACTAGCTTCAAGCATGTTTGTGAAAGTCAAGCAAACAAAAGTGGGCCCACCTCCCAATGGCTTCACTAAAGAATGGATCTTAGAGCCGATGTATTCATTGTGCAGCATTTACAAAGACGAGCCGAAACATTCAAGGAGCTGGCTATCTGGGTGACTCAAAAAGCTATCTTCCACTGAAGCACTCAGGCTTATTATTGCGGGAAAACTCTCAGAGGCAACTGAGATCTCCATTCACATCTCTTATTTTTTAAAGGATGAAAAAAAACTTTTTAAAAAAATTGGCCAATTTCATCATCATGTAACTTACTTTACCCATCTCAATGCTGTTCTTTTAAAAAATAAAAATCTTTGTTTTACTTTTGAGCAGACTTGTGACTTCAGTGTGTTTAATAAACTCCTGGTGAGGGGCTTCCTGAACACACACTGATCTACATATTTGCTACCACTTATAATCCAAAAGATGTCAAGTGACTTGCCTAGGGTCACACAGTCACTGTGTGTTAGTGTCAGGATCCTGTCCTTGGGACAGCTGTCCATCCACTCTACAAGGCCTCTCATCCTTGAGTTCAATAATCCAGCTGAGAATGTTGGAAATCATTGGTTCTTTTGGCTGCAAAGATTGATACTGAATTCATGAGTGACGTCAGAAGGCCTTTGTTCAGGATTGTTAAGATCTTGGAGTCAAGCTGCCTGACTTTTCCCACAATATATACTGGGAATGTGTTGGCCTCTTATATTTATTTTTCTTCATAGAAAGAACTTGTCAGCCATAGACTTTCATGAGGGACCTAGATGCCACCTGCTTCAAAGCCTGTATTTACAACAGCACAGATATTTTCAAACTAGAGCATGAAGTAATTAAATTCATCATATCTTAGAGAGACTTGAGAGAGCATGTGCCACAGAAAATAGAGGAGAAGGGCCTTGGAAAGCACAAAGCTCAGAATTCAAATCCACCCTTTTTCATTTAGTTTTCTTAGCCTTTCATTGGTTGACTCATTCATGAGATGGGGCAGACAGACAGTGGACTGTGTCAGGATGATTGGTATTCAAGTCTCATTTAAGACACAAATTGGGTGGGCAAATCCGCTAACTTCCCCAGGCAGCTCTCTTAGGCCATTAGTTGCAGACACATCATGGGTCTGCTATAAAGAAAGATTGAATTTCTGTGCTAGGAGTTTCTTATGCTGATAAAACCAAAAATCAAAGAGAATTTCTTATACAAGGTGTTTTGGTGATTGAAAACTTGGACTGGGCAGAGGGAGCCTGAAGAGATCAGTCAAACAGAATTTACAAGTACTGATGATCTCAATCACTCAATATTTTTTTAAGTGCTTACTATGTGCCCAGCACTAGGGATACAAAAGATTTTAAAAAATCTGCTGCTGCTCTCAAGAAGCTTGAAATTGAATGGATTGGAATAGTTTTCCAAATATATAACTCCCAAAGATAGAAAGAAAAGATAGGATGGAAGTATACATAACCACAGTCACTCTGTTTAACTAATTAATTCTGTGAAATTAAATTAAGTGGAGGCAAAAAGAGTTTAATTCATTTTGTTTAGGAACCTCTTGGCTTAATCACTCTTTAAAGTCCAGTCAGTCAGTAAGCCTTCATTAAGTACCTACTACGTGTTGGGCACCTCCTAAAGCAAAAGTTGTATGCTGCATTGCTTTATTTTCCCTGACATCCTATAACAGAGAAGAACACTTTGGAAGATCAGTCAGGACCGATTTGGGTTCATTTTCTTCTTTTAAACAGGTCCCAAACTGATAAATAATTTCCCTCTGAATGATGCTGAAATCAAACTAGAAATGAAGGTTTTGGGAGATTGTTCTCTAGGTTATTTCAAGATTCTTTGAAATAAGGAGAAAGATATTTCTCCAATGCTGATCCATTAGTGCTCAGGCTCCTGACTTATTGACAGGAGAATTCATTGATCTCCACAAACAATTCCTTTCAGTTGACCTGATGCAGAGCCTCACTTCAATCTAGCTCTCCTGATGTGAGTGATCAGAAAAATATTAGTTAACTACATGACAGAAAACAGTAATTAAAATCCATAGTTAATCTGCATGAAAGCACAAATGAACCCAGCCGTGGAAGAGTTTTAAGCATTAAAAATCCATTAAACTGAGGTGAGAAACAAACTGGATGAGATGATCTGAGGATTTCACATATGCCTTTATACGCAGAGAGCCTTGGAAGCTTGCTCAAAATAATTTCCCCCAGGGCGGTGGGAGGAATGTCCACCACTGCTTTTAAGCTCTTTTTGGAAAATGTATTTCCATTGGATTCTTTCACCTTCCCCACTTTAGCTCTTTGTTCTAGCAACTTTTAGCATTTTGATTCATGATTTAATTTGTGTTTCACAAATGCTTCCTTTGAAAGCACCAGCTGGCTCATGCAGTCTTTTCATGTCAACTTGAAAGTTGTTTTAGCTATGAAGGCTGCATGTTGGAGAATGCCTTTGGAGCCAGAAAACCAAAGGTTAGGGCTTTTCCACTTACTAGCCTTGTGACCTTGGGCAAGTCATGTCCCTGTCTGTGCTTCAATTTCCTCAAGAGAAAAATGAGAGGGTTGAATTATGGTATGACATCAAAGGTCCCTTCCTACTCTAAATATGAACCCTTTACCCCTGCTTTCAGAAGACAGTGATACAGTCCCATAGTATAAGAGCACATGAATTTGAATTTCTTGTGGTCCACTGTCATTCTATCATCTTCTGTCATCAAAAATTATTCTACTTTGCAGGGGGATTTTTTTGGTCTCCTGGGATGGCACAGTAGATAGAGTGCCAGTCCTGAAGTCAGAAAGACCTGAGCTCAAATCCAGCCTCAGACACTTGCTCGCTGTGTGACCCTGGGCAAGTCACTTAACATCTATTTGCCAGAGTTTCTTCATCAATAAAATGGGGATAATAATAGCTCCTATCCCTTAAAATCCTTGTGAGGATCACTCAAGATAGTACTTGTAGAGTGCTTAACATAGTGCCTGGCACATGGTGAGTGCTATATAAATGTTAGCTATAGTTAGCTATTGGCAATAATGTGCTGCCTCACACTTCCTTGCCCAACTGTGCTGAATTAGAACATGATCAAGTGTCCATTCTACCACTAGATAAAAATGTCTTTCAAATAAATTCTGATCTCTTACCCTAAACAGAGCATAGCTAGAGAGACCATGTGTACACTGAGCTGAGTAATGGCTCTTTGGGTGTGACATATGCTTCCCTTGTCCAAACATGCACTATATATGTCACATAGGTGAAAGAAAGAGTTTTCTTCCAAAGAGATGTTTGAAATAAGCCATGAGAGGAGAAGTGGAATGACTTGGACTCTGTTTTTTTTTTTTTTAATAAAATATGAAGCCACTTGGATGCATTCCAGGGCAGCTGAACTATGTTAAAAGACATAATAAACAGTCTTCGCTTTGCATGCATTTATTTAATTGGAGAATAGATTTTTCGATCAGTGTCACAGACAAGAGCAGCCATTTGATCCTGAGGCTTGGATTAAATGTTTCGTCAGTGGTGCCTATTTAAGGATCTTTATGGTACAACAAGACAGTCCCCTGGGCCAGCCCATGTCAACCGCAATAAAGAGATTCACACAAGTGAATGAGATGTGTTTTTGTAAGATGTACAGAGTCAAACATACTCTGTAGCATCTTCCCATCTTGCCTGAGAGCACAATGTCTACTGATGGCAAAAATGGGCATGCTGGGACCGGAGAATTTTAGAATTTGCTTATTATAATGAATTTCCAAGCTCCTACCCTCTTTCTAAAGCCAGGTGAGTCCCCCAAAAAGAGAAAGGATAAAGAGACCCTAGTGGTTATAATTTTTGGTTTTGCTTCTATTTTCCCCTAGGAAGAAACCTGCCTCCAAAACTTAAACTGGGAAGCATTCTGCCCTATATCGTTTTATGCCTTCGATGAAACTCACCATCTGCTTCCTGTGGGGGTAAATGTAAATTTTATAGATCTCACAATTTCAGCTGAGTTTGGTTTGTTTCTCCACTTACTCAGTGCGGTTGTACAAAGCAATTCACGCAGCTTAGCTGGCTGTGACATCTCCGGGTGGGGGAGCAGTCACAAAAAGGCATTTGTCACTTTAAAAACCCTTCGGGATGAACAGGGAAGTCTTGGGAAAATGGAATATTGAACATCTGGATGCTCCTCTCTGCTACGGCAGTGAATTCAGCCCTTCCTTTTTGCCTTTGGGACTTGTGCAAGAGGCACAATTGTGTCTGTTTTCTGCACTCTCCATGGTGGCTCTACAGAATTATGTGTATATAGGCTTAGTCTGGCTTTTCCACGAATGATCGTAACATTGATAAAATAGATATCTGGGAACTGAGTTCCATCCAAAGATAACACTGGGAGATTCCTGCTTGGGATCTGGTGAGCAGGAGGCAAGGGGGTTGGGAAGGCGGTAGTGCTATAGCGTGCTGTTTCACACAAATTAAAAAAAGCAATTGTAACAAAATGTTCTTTTATGGACTTCTGGTATTTTGGATAATTGAATGGCTGTGTCGTGCTTTGCTGAAGCTTATGTTGCATCTTTCGGAGATTGAAGTGGGTTTGTGTTGTTGTTGTCTTTAAATAGGGTTTCAGGAAGCTGCTGAGTAGGCACTTAGAAGGTCCCTAAAAAGCCTACCTGTTAGTTGCTTAGCAAAATCCACGGAGTGCTCCCCCATCCTG
Organism: Notamacropus eugenii; assembly: GCF_028372415.1. NCBI lineage: Eukaryota > Metazoa > Chordata > Mammalia > Diprotodontia > Macropodidae > Notamacropus > Notamacropus eugenii. Next base: position 29,468,170 of record NC_092874.1, on the reverse strand, counting down.
TGAAGTGACGGGAGAAGGAACAAACCTCCCATGTTGTCATGCTTGAGTTATATTGAGTCGAGGAGGGCAGAGGAAACACTCGAAACGCTTCCGTTTCCACTTAATGAGCTTTTTGCTCAAGGGTTCAGAAAATAAAGGGAGGGATCCTTCTCCAAATAAAGTTCCCAGTTCCCACTGATTTGTGGGCAGGCTTTACATCCAGAAGCTGGGGGAAAAATGAATTGAAGAAAGGGAGTTCATCAGTTTTCTATTTTGACAACTGTTTCTAATATTGCCTTTTCCCAGTGCATCTGGAAGACCGGTCATTCTTTTACTTTTTACCTTTTTACTGCAGTCCCTACCCCATCCCCAGAGAGATTCAGACACTCAGAAAAAAAGATATCTGGACTTAAATTTCAGGCTTGTTGTTTTTTCAAAGTATACCCTAGGTCTCAACATACGTGTGTGTGTGTGTGTGTGTGTGTGTGTGTGTGTGTGTGTAGAAGGGGGACTCCCACTTCATTTCTTCTATTTCTCATCAAAAGTTTATTTTAGGATCTAGAGTTGGTATCAACCTCAGAGACCATCTAATCCCCTCTCTTATGGGAGGAGAAACTGCTGCTTCTACAGGTACAGTGTGTTGCCTAAGGTTATGCATGTATTAAGGGCCAGAGCCGGAATTTGAACACAAGTCCTCTGACTTGAAATACTTCCCTATATCCACAGCAATCAAGAACTTCTCAAAGGGTTTTGGAGGCTTAGCACCATTCATTCTAACTCTCGACTTTGAGGTGAATGTTCTCAATTATGGGCTTCCTCCCTCTATGGAATTCCCTCTCCTTGGGAGCCGGTAAAATCTTATAGGTCCTGAACTTGGATAAGATAGAGTGGAATGCAGTGGTGACCTTCAAAGCGCTTGAGATGCTCCCTGCTCTCCCCTGCCCCACCCTCCTACTTGTTACAGGTGTAAGATCGGATTTGGAGGCAGAAGACCTGGGTTCAGTTCCAGTCTCTAGTACTTCCTCTAGTTCCTTGGGCAAATCACTTAACCCCTTTGGCCACGATCATTTCAACAGAAATGTATAGATTTTAGAAAAGGTGACCTCTAAGTGTCTTTCAGACTCTGAATCTATGATTTATGATTTATCATGATTTAGTATTTGACCTTTTTGTGATATTGGGCAAATTGTTTAAGCTTTCTGGCCTTCTTTTCGGTAACTGGAAAATGAGGGGATGAATTAAATGACTTGTAAGGTCCCTTCCAGCTCTAAATCTGTGGTCATTCAGTTCTTCCCCTGCCCTCTTATATTTCTGTGACTCTGTGGTGCTTTCCATACCAAAGATGGATTCGTCCTCTCTACCTCCATCTCTGTTTCTTCAAGCTCCATCTTAAACACCATCTCCTTCATGATACCTTGCACCAGCTGAAAAGGATCAGCACATCCTGAAGTTTCTCATAGCGTGCCGCCTAGACTTGTCGTTTGTGTCTTGTCTCTTATACTCTGCCATCTATCACAATTATGTATGACCTGGCCTTTTCCATTCTACCATCAGAATCCAGCAGAGCCAGTAGGAGCTCATGTCATCTCCATCATTCCATTGTGTAGAATGCATTCAATTCAACAAATATTTATCAGGGCCTACTAATTAATTCATCAAGGAGCATTTTATTAAGCACCTACTTTGTGCTAGGCTCTGGAGCTACTAACACAGGCCCCCCGAAATGTAAAAGTTCCTGTACTTAGTGAGATTATAGTCCAACAGAGGAGGAAAAGCTGGAGACACAAAGACACACAGATACGCACACACACACACACACACACACACACATATATACAATCCCTGCCCTCAGGGAACTTCCATTCTACCGGGGAAAAATATGTCCAAAAATAGGTGTGTGTATGTATATGTGTACACAAAGCCTCATATATATGTAACATTTATATACATATGTGTACATGTTATGTGTATATAATATAGGCACATAAACATATAGACCCATACAAATTTTATTTATGTGTGTGTGCGTGTATTGGTACAGTGGGCATCTTGTCTGAGTCTTGTCCAAATACAGTTGAAGTAATTGTAGCTGAAAGGATTAAGTGATTTGCCCAAGGTGCCACAAAAAAAAAGGCAAAGACATGGATTGAACCTAGGTCTTCTGCCTCCAAATCCAGTAGTCTTGCCCCTGTGTCACAGAGGAATGTGGGGCAGGGTAGGGCAAGAAACGTCTCGTGATTTGAAGGCAATCATTGCATGGTAGTATGCGTGTGTGTGCACACATGTGTGAATATGGATAGCACTATGCACATGTTGTCCAAATACATATATGTATATCAATATACACAAAAAAATCAATGGGAGGTGGAAACCAACAAACAGTTGGTGCTTAGTAAAATGTTTTTTGAATTAAATAATTTTAATTTCCTTGTATATTCTATAGGGCAGGAGCCTTTAAAAGAGTGAGTATGACCTGCTCAGCACCTACCTTCATCCACAGGCTTGATTTAAGATGTGAAAGCATTGGGCACAATTGAATCTAAATAGAATAAACACATTTCTTGTGCATTTCTCATTCTCAACATTTAGGTCCGAAGTTGATGATGTTTCATATTTGGGAAAGGTTGTTTACTTTCTGATTTTCCTCCTTTTCTGTTCAAGTTCTTCTGGCAGAAGCAGCAGGTCAGCATTTCCTCAGCATTGATCAAACTGGAATCTTCTTTAGACTCCAGTAACAGAGCATATGTGCCTTGCTCTGATTTGTACTTACTATGGCCTTGAGTTTCCGAACTTTCGGAAAGAAAAGGCCTATTAGAGTAGCCTTAATATGGCACTTCAGTGAGACACAGGCAACTTCTGTAAGAAGTTCCAAATAGCGGCCAGTTAGCAATCTTAGCACAGCCTTGTTCTCCAACTGGTCATGTTTCTATTTGTGATAGACACTGTGTTACCTACTATAAAATTGGTCCTAAGTCAATCAATGATACTTCCAGTTCATTGATTCTTCTTGTTTTTAGAAAAGTAAGAATATTTACATATTTTGGGGGATAGTCAAGATCAGAAAAAATTCTTACAAGGGTAGAAGAAGTCAGGAAAAAGGAAGCATGTGGTCATTGGTCCCTTCTATTTGAGTTACAAATGTAAAAAAAAAAGTGGCAGTAAAGGAAAATCTCATGGCAGAGTGCTACTTTATGATTCCAGTGTGGCTGCACTACAGTTAGAACCAAGTGCAAAGTCATCCAGAGGTATAGAGACATCAAGCAACATGGCACCCTCACTATGATATAGAAAGCTGGTAATGTGGGTATTATTCTACTATTCTAACCATGAAGAAGAAACTCTCTAGAGCTGAGTTTTAGATCTAAGCAGAGAGCACCTCCAGACCAAGAGTGGGAGAACCAGAGTTGAAATCCTCTTTTCATTCACCAGGGACTCTAAACTGAGAGGGTTAGATGAGCATCAAGGTATTTTTCAGCTCTCAATCTCAAATCTGAGATTTCTAATGTCCCTTCCAGGCATATCATTCAGTGGTTCTCTGTCAATGTCCCCTTTCCCTTTAAGAGGCCAGTCAGGGAGGAGTTATACAACATAAGATCAACTATACATCTTTATATTTGGGAGATAAAAGTCTCCTAGACTCCTGGGACACCAAGTTTCCTGCTAGAGGTGGGAAAGGGAAGTACAGTTACCTCCATATTGTTGAAAAATGGAAAGTGCAATCTAAATTTAGGCACCTGAATCAAACGTTTATTCACTTTATCCTTGTTATAGCCATAGTCAAAAAGTTGAAGCATGAGGGTAGAATTGGCCAGAGGAGGCACAATGGAAATCATGTTAGAATATGGATTTTGGAAAAGTCTTCTGCTTTCTTTTGGGAATTATTTCTATCAGTTTGTACCCCATTTCATCTTCTTACTCCTCCTATCTCCTGTAGGACGACCATATTTTGAAACGAATAATGTTTCTGAGGACAAAATCCCAGGTGAACGTATGAATAAAAAAAACCCCATTTATTAAGCACTTATGCATCTAGAACACTATGTACTCAGCACTGGAGATAAAAATAGAAAAATGAGATAACCCTTGCTTTAAAGGAGTCCATATTCTTAAAGGGAAGATAATAAATAATGAAGGTTGTAGCTGCAAGTCAGAAGGAAAAATCCTGTGGTCCTCAAAGTGTAAGAGGAAAGAAAATGGCCATGTGTATTATTTAGTCATTTCCACTGATAAAATGATATTAATTTTGATGTTTAACCATGTGAAAATGCCAAGTACTTTGGTGATGAGAATGTTCTTTTCTGCATCTTCAATAGCTGTTGCCAAATCACATCTGCATGGAGATTGCTTCCTTGGATGATGGCTATGGGGGGATAGACTGGAAGCAGAACCAGTAAACTTAAAGGGGCTTGCACATCTAGGGCTTTTGGGTCTCTCTGTCTGTTGATCAGCATTTGGTCTTGGAGGTAGCAAGGGATTTGGTACATTTCTGCATAGCAGTTGTTCTTCTCATTGATGTCTGCTAAGCCCAGACTAGGATAAAGGGTTGGCAGCCTGAGAGGGTAGGGATGGAGGGGGTGGGCAGCCTTATTTCCAAGGCTCTTGGGTTCAGGGTCCTGGGCTATTTCCAGAGATTGGAGGAGAGGTGATGGAGGGAGTTTGACCTGTCTGGTACATGCCACCCCCATCTCTCTCTTTCTCTCAGGATCCAGTCAACAAGCATTTATTAAGTGACTACCACATGCTAAGTATTGGGGATACAAAGAAAGTGAAAAAAATTGTCACTCAAGTAACTCACTCTCTAATGGGGCAGCTGCTTTGGCTAGGCTGGTTTGCTTGTCTCAAAAAAAAGTATTATTGCTTACTGGACTTAGAAAGGCAGGAGAACTTAAGCCCTAAGTATAAAATAAAAAACAATGAGTAGTCAAGTAAGAGTTCCACTGGACCATGCATATCTTTAGTATTGGGTCCAGTTTTGGATACTATATTTTAGGAAGACTATGCATGGCTAAATTGGAAAGTCTCCACAAGAGTACACTAGGTTGGGGAAGAGTTTTGGTCTATGATGACTTATTGAAGCAACTGGGGATTTTTCCTCTAGACATGATTGCCATCCTCAAGAATTTTAAGGGCTACCATATATTACAAAGGTTGGTTTTGTTTTGTTTGGACCAAGAGAGCAGAAGTAGGAGCGGCGAATGAAGGTGCAAAGAGCCAGATGCAGATGTAACTCAAGGACAAACCTATTCAAGCTGTCTGACAATGGAATGGTCCTCCTCCATAGGTAGTGGGAGTCCCTCCTTGGAAGGCTGAATGACTCTGGGGGTGCTAAAGGGGTAGCTCTTCGTTGTATTTAGGTGGGAATAGATGGCCCCTGAGATCCTAAGTCTGAAATTCTGCGAGTCTGCTAGCAAATGCGGTATTATTTCCATCTTACCATGCTGTCCAGAACTGTATTAGGCCTGTGGAGGGCACAGAAAGGGTACGGTCAATTTCCTGGTACCTCAATTACTTTTAAAAATGTGATAATTTTAAGTAACTCAATATATTAGTTAATTTCCCTAATGCCCTTTGATGCATATTCATCTACCTCCACTGGTTCTTCTCTGTCCACATTATTCAAGGAGCTTACAATCTAATTGGGGAGGCAAGACAGAGGTGAAGGAGCAGCAAATACAGGGCACAGAATTTATGTGACTGAAATATGCTAGAGTTCATCCAAGGAACTCTCCCTTAGAAACCAATGTGATTGAGAGTTTGTGCTAATGTAAGGACAAGAACCTATCAGCTAGTAGGCTTATGAGCTTGGAGAAATGATCAACTTTAAAAGCAATATTTTGAGAGCTATGTCCCAATGTAATTAGTTTCTATTATAATCTTATATATTTTACACATTTACAAACATTGTTCTGAGAAGAGATTCATTGGCTTTATCAGATTGACTACCAAAGGAATCCTTGACACAAAATGGATAAGTGTGCTAGATTTGTATTTAGGACACTTGGCTGCAAATTCTGGTCCAGATACTTACTAGCTATGAGACCTAGAGAAACTCCTGTACCTTCTATGAGCCTCTGATTTCTCATCTGTAAAATGGATATGATAATATGTGAATACTCTCTAACACAGGGATGCTGTAAAGAAAGGATGTTTGTAAATGTTTAAGTACTGCAAAAATTAGAAGAATTGGGCATGTCTGTTTTTCAGTCTGAGCTTGTGATATCAGTGGAGTAAACAGCAAATGCCCAGAGAGGAAGCTTTCTCCTCTAAGCAGATCAGATCAGCCTAATGTGTGCCATACAGTCTTCAAGAGTTTCCAGAGCCATGCAGAAATCAGGTGACATGCCCAGCTTCAGCCAGCTCTTCTGTCCTCCTTGACCCAATGACTTTCCTAACCCATCACAGTCCTCCTCTGAGGATTATTCTATGGGGCTGGGGTAACTTAGCTCTATTTTCACCAAGGACAGAACCAGAGGAAACAGAAATGGCAATACACAGTATTAAGGATGAATTTAAAGATGAATTCCTTGACAGAGTGTGCTGTCATATGCTTGAATAAAGATCAGGGAGAGATTTGGGAGCCTACCTAAAGGTGGAAGGGAGGGAACCACACCATAAACACATATAAAAAGCCATCTTAAAAAAAAACAAACAGGAGATGCAGCTCAGAGATAAGATGAAACATACTGTTGACAAGACAAGGGACTATACAGTGGATAGAGTAATCCTATACTTGGAGTCAGGCATTTGGATCTGAATCATGATTCTGTCTCTTTTTAACTGTGTGTGTGACCTTGGGCAAGTCAAATAACCTCTCCAAGTGTCAAGTAATTGTCCAAGACTTGTCTCCTAAACTCAAGACCACAAATCCTTGAGGTATCTATTGACTTCACCTTGGTAATAAATAATCATCTTCCTTTGCTTTGCTCTTCTCTGATATTTTATTTATTTATTTTGGTTCTGAAGAGTGGGAAGCAATTGATAGACTGATCTTCAGAAAAGGTTTGCAGGTTAAGGAGGAGGAGAACACCCACACAGGAAACAGAAATATAGGGACCTGACAAGGGAGTTTCGCCTCCCTCTCTCTACTTGGTTATTTTGTTGGCTTCATTTCCTTGGTACCTCAATTAATTTGTTTGTTTGTTTTTTTAAAAGTGATGATTTGAAGCAACTCAGAAGAGAAGTTAATTTCCTTACTGCCCTTTGGATGCACGTTCCTCCAGGTTTATGGGTCCTCATTTATTCAGGTTTCTCAAGGGTTCACTCATGCCAATCACTGTCAACTCTCTCCATTAGTCAGTGCCCATACTTTTGTCACTTTAAATGCCCATGCCCCTGGAAAGGATGGATTGGGCATCTAGGAGATTTCTAATTTCATTAATGGGAGAGGATGTCCACACAGTGGACAAGTGAGAATGCCAAGAGGGGAAAGAGGCTGCATGGAAGAAGGATGGGCATAGGGAATAGAGGGGTTAGCCTTGGAGCCAAGAAGCCCTGGGTTTGAGTTCTAGCCCTGCCACATATTGGCTTTGTGCTGTGCATATGAGTTGGTCACTTGGCCTCTTGTTGCCCCAGACAACTCCCTAAGATTATCAATTACATAAGAGGTGCTGATCTGCATCAGTGAAACCTAACATTGATAAAATCTCAAGTGTAGATCTCCCCCCCCACCCAATAAAAGGGAAAATTATAGATATCTCTGGATAAATTGTGGAAAGACTTGGATAAAACATCATCTGTACTTAATGCATTCATTCCAAAACCCAGCTGTTTCAGCAACAATCATCATTCATAATTTGCATAGTGCCTGATACATGCCAAAAATTCATCTTTTATTTATCTAACGATTTATTATTTTTAGTTAGATCATAATTTGGCAATGGCTGGATAATCATTTGACTTGTCCTGGGGCTTGGGATGTGATCCTAGGAGAGGGAGAGAGAGAGAGTGAGAGTGAGAGAGAGAGCACAATATAGTTGTATGTTGGGGGCAGGGGTGAAGAATAACTGCTGAGGGTTGGGGAGAGGACAGCTTCTCAACTCTTCCTTGGGCTGGGTAGGTGTGTTCTAACTTATTGAATCTCCTTGTATTTCAGAATGATTAATCAGGGGGTGGAATACTGCATTTTAAGTAGCTGTCAAATGATGTTCCTGAGGAAATATCTTCTATTTGTAGTTATCTTCAAAAAGGAATAAGCTTCTCAGCCGTTAAGTTAAATAGACTAGTGACTACTTTACTAGCTAGGAAATCATAATGGTATTCTAAAAATTATATTTTATTCCAAAGCCTCTTAACTCTGAGACAAAAGTTTTCAGCTTCCCATAGGAATTGATGGAGGGACCCAAGGTGCTCACTACCACAAGGTAGAAGTAAGTCTCTGGAACAACTAGGGAATGAATGAACAAGAAGCTCCTAAAATACCCCTGGAAACCTTGGATTTTAGTAATAATAATCATCATTACTGTGATTATTTCTATAATAACTTACACCAGCAGAGCTCTTTGCAATTGGCACACTTGGTCTCATTTCATCTTTGTGACATCCCTATTAGGTAGGCAGCTTAGCAGGTATAGAGAAAAGAATACCGAATGTGGAGTGCCTAAGGTCTGAGTTTGAATCTTGCCTCAGACATCTTCTGGTTGTGCAACCGTGAGGAAGTTAATTCACCTATGTAAGCCTCAGTTTTCTCATCTATAAAAAGAGATTGCTATGAGGACACGTGAGACAATATGAAAAAAACCTTTTGCAAATCCTAAAGGGCTGCAGACACATGAGCTGCTAGTAAGTATTATTAATGTTAATAAATCAGAGATTTAGGACTGGAAGGGAATTTGGTGGCCATCTAACTACAGAACTGGAGAAATGGAAAGGGGGGGGGGCTTTTATATAGCACTTTAAGGTTTGAAAAGAGCCTCACATGTTATCTCATTTGATCCTCACAACAACCTCATGAAGTAAGTACTATTATTATCCCCATTTTAGAGATGAGAAAACTGAGACTGAGAGGTTAAGTGACTTGCCCAGGGTCGCAGATAATGAGCATTAAGGTCAGATTTGAGTTCAGGGCTTTTTGACTTGCAATCCAACACTCTAGCCATTGCCCCACCCAGCTGCATAGTTGGATGGGAGTTTAGCAACCATCTACTCCCAAACCACTCTCAAAAGGAAGCCCTTCTACAGTACACCTGACCAATGGTCTTCTAGCTTTTGCATCAAGGCTTACAATCACAGAGAATTGTCTTGCTCCATTATAATTTTGGTAGCTCTAATTGTTTAGGGAGTTTTTACTTTGTCCTTTGCAACATTTATTTATCACTCCTCATTCTCATTTCTGAGGATGAAGAGAATTAGTCTAATCCTTCTTCCATGAGAGGATCCTTCAGGTACTCAAAGGCAGCCATCATATCCCTTCTCCTTTTTTCCTCACCCTGCCCCTCCAACACCAAACCTTCCCTCTCTAACATAGCTCTCCCTAATTCCTTCAGCTAATTCTTGTATGACATACCACAACATGCAATTTAGCATCAGACTGTTCTATTACATAAGATGTCCCAAAAGTCGTAGGACAGCTGCCCTAAAACTTTTGGGACACCCTATATTATATTCCAGTAGGATATAAGCTCCTTCAGGGTCAGGAATTTACATCCTTATGTTCATTTGGGGCTTTGTCTTGCTAGTACTCAATGCAGTACATGGGTTTAAATCTCCCTCAATCCCCGTCCACCCGGGCCCTTTGGCTCTGGATCCATCATTTAAATCTTGCTTGTTGGATGAACCTGAATAGTCTGATATTGTCCTGAATGCATTAGTCCCATCTCTTCTAAGAGATTATAAGCTCTTTATGGCTGATGGCCATGGGTAAGCCTTCTTCTGTAGCCTTCATAGTACCTGACAAAGTACTGACAGCATCCAAGGTGCTTCATAAGTATTTGTGGAAGGTGGGGGAGGCGTTTTCGGAAATGGCTGAGCTTAGTAGAAATAAGGCATGCCTCTCACACTGCAGTTCTTTATCTAGCTGAAATCATAACCATACTTGATATTGCTGGGCTTTTACTAAAGAATTGGAAGATATAGACTTAACACACAGATATGGAACTTTGTTTTGCATGGCTGTGCTTGTATAACCTATAATAAATTGCTTGTTGTCTCAGGAAAAAAGAGAGGAAAGGAGAGAATTTGGAACTCAAAATTTAAAAAAGACGAATGTTAAAAAATTTCCACATGTGATTGGAAACAAATATTTTAAAAAGAGATAGAGATTGACTTCATGATAAATGATTTTTAAAAACCTTTAAGTCTTACTGTTGTCTGCCTAACTGTCAAAATCACCTGAGGATCAATACAAAGGGTGATGGTGGAGCTGCCCTTCTTGGAATCCCTCAGTTTTTTCAAGGTCTAAACTTAAGGAGGGCATCTTTCCCCTCTTCCATCCCCTCACCCACCTCACTTGCTAGTACCCTCTCCAAAGCATCTATTTGCTATCTGTATGTATTTTGTATTTGCTCAAGTGTATACCTGTTAGTTCTCCTGAGTAATATGCAAATTTCTTGAGAGTAGAGACTCTCATTGTTTCATCTTTGTATTTCCCAGCCCCGAACTCAATGCCTGGCACATTGTAGGTATTGAATGAATGAATGAGGTCAGTGGGAGATGAGAGGAAAAAGAGGAATAGAAGGAAAGAAGATGGTAGTCACCTATTCCAGAGAGTATGGCAGCATCTTTGTACATGATCCCACTTTGCCTTGCTCTCCATTCTGGGAAGGAGGCTTGTACCATGCATTGATGAAATGTTGCAAACGTAGAATAGGTTTCGTACTCCTCTATGTTCAGTGGACAGAGGAGAACTGAAAGTGGAAATTGTCAAGGGTGTAATCCTCATGTGATATAATGTGAGCATTTCTGGTGAAGCATTTCATTTTTATCTTCCCTGAGAATGAAGGCATTCTGGGGAAAAAAGTTCATCTGAAGAATACCACGATTAAGATGAGTGTGTCATTAAATCAAATTACTTCTTCTTAGACATTATTGCAGTATTAAAGTTTTTCATTACTGTCAATTTTCTCCTAAAGTTTCTCATTAGTAGTTTCAGAATTTAAAAAAAGAAAAAGAAAAACTTTGATTAGAAACCAGAATATGCATGGCCCCGTCTGTTATACTGAGCTCCAGAGGAGAGAGAGAGAGCACTGAATTAGAAGGCAAGAGATCTAAGTGCGAATTGATGGCAATAAACGTGTTTTTTCATGCCTTCCATTTCTCAGTCGATCATTAAACATATATTAAGTACCTGCTGTGTACCATCCACTAAGCTAAGTACTTGGAATGCAATGAAAGACAAAAGACCATCCTTTCCTGTGAGGAACTCGCAGTCTGCAACTCACAATCATTTCTGCTTCTGATGCCTATATTTTAATACTTTGGTGACTTATGCAGGGGTAACATAGTATAATGAACCAGTGAGTGCTGGATTTGGAGACAGATGACCTGGATTTAAATCTTGATTCCATAACCACCTGCATGTCCTTGGGAAAATCAGTCTCTCAAATTCCTTCTTTGCAAAAGGAAAAAGGGGAGTTGGACTAGATGGTTTCTAAGGTGATGCCTTGCTCCAGATTTTTGGTCCTGTGAGATGGAAAGTCCCTTCTAGTTTTAGAATTAGTTTTAAGTCCCTTCTATGTTATGTAGTCCCATAATCCAATAAAACCTGCTCCTAAAAGAGGAGGGACAAGGAGAGGGAAGTTTCTTTTTTTTTTCTTTTAACCATGAACAATTTTATTTGCAAGGTAAAAGAAACTGGTAGGATTTCCATCAGAAGCTATAAAAGGTATCAATAGCCCCAATGAGCCAACCTCCCCCAAAAGACCACTATGATGCACGTGACCCCAGGTAGTACCTATAGAAGATCCCGGCTTCTCTGGACCTAATGCTCTTCTCCATGGCCTTACATCCTTACAGTGTTGGCTGCTTCTAAGTAACTAGAGACAACTGGGTGGCTCAGTGGATAGAATGCTAGACCTGGAATCGGGAAAACCTGAGTTCTAATCCTGCCTTAAAATGTAATAGCTGAGTGACCCTGGGCAAGTCATTCAGTTCCAGTGTCTTCCTTCCCTGTTGATTATTTCTTCTTTATCCTGCATATAGATTATTTGTACATGGTTATTTGCATGTTTCTCCCTCATTAGATTATGAACTCCTCAAGAGCAGTGACTTTATTTTACCTTTCTTTGTTGGACTCTCTAGCACTGAACAAAGTACCTGGCACATAGTAGGTACTTAATAAGTGTCTATTGACTTACTTAACCTTTGTCTACCTCAGTTTCCTTACCTGTAAAATGAGGATAACAATAACATCTAAACCCTTCCCCCAAAGTTGTTATGAGAATAAAAAGGTAATATTTGTAAAGCTTTTTGTAAACCTTAAAATGCTATATAAATGCTTAGTTATTGGGAGGGGTATTGGTACCAGTCATCATTCTCAGTAGTAGTCACTAAACTCTCACTTCCAATCACCCTTTCTGTCCACATGGCTCCACTCTAGACCTCATCAGTAATTCTATTTATTTTCTGTAGAGAAATTTCAAGGGAGCTTCAGAGGCTGTTAACAAAACCTCTTTCCACCCAAACAGATCGTGGCTGATCAAACAGATATGAAGAAGCAAAATCAGGATTGGAACCTTCCCTCTCTGACTCCATACCCAGTGATCTTTTCATTTTATCCTATGGCCTCATTTGTAACTGCAGCATTGCAACTGCGGAATTGTGATCATTCATGAATGATTTTATGGAGGTGTGTAAAAGTTTCTGTTATTGAAATAAAATAAAACATCTTTGGCATCATGCAAGGAGGGCCTGGAAAGGAAAGAGACTCAGGTCACTGAACACCAGAGAATCCTACGTGCCCAAGTGGCAAAGGCTAAGTGAGATGAGATGAGTGACCAAAATACTCCCTCCATTATGCCAAGATTGAGATGCCATCACCTGATATCCCTTCAAAGACTCCATTTGGCACTTAACAGGCAGTTCATATGTGGTTAATCTAGAGAGGCAAGAAATTAATCCAAGTGTCCCATGCAGGCTTTAGTTTCATGGCAGCTGGGGAGTCTTACTAAGCTGGATGTTTTTCTAAAGGTCATTCCCATACTGCCATGCTGCTGGCTCATGTCACTGTAGCAGGAGCTGGAACCACATGCACCTCTTACTGCCTTCATGGTCATTGGAGGTCATGCTTAATTAACTGCTGGGAGTGCTAATAGGGACATATCTTAGGAGTTTCTGTGAGAACAAAGGCTGCTAATGTCACAATCCTGGTCCTGATGCACCCAAGAGAGGTGCCTCATGACCCTTTCAAGTCTGGAGGTGCACCTAACCCAACCCTGACGCACCTGGAATAATAGTGTCATTTTTGAGATTCAGGGCAAGTGTGAGACTAGGAGAAGAGGGTTCATTGGGGAGGGCAGGAGGGAGACAGGCTAGGCAGATTTAGCTCTGCCTCACATGGCCATGTCAACAATCAGCCAAAATGACTGATGAATTCATAAGGTATAGCCACAAGGAATAGCAGAATTGAAACAGCCTTTGGTTACATTTATTCAGGTCTTATTTTTTATGATTGCAATAGTCATAACAAAAAATGAAAGCTTTGAGGTCTATGAAGGATTTCACCTACATTATCTCCTCTGAGAGATGATAAACTTGAGATGACCCTAGATTTGTAGACAGAGGACAGGTACTCAGACCCTGACCCAGCTGGTTACTTTTCACTGTGGGACTTTTGACAATTCCTTTAAAATCTCTCGAGGCTTCATTTTCTTTTTTAAAAAATTAATTTATTTGTTTTCAGTTTTGAACAATCACTTCCATAAGTTTTAAATTTCTCTCCACCCTTTCCAAGACAGCATGCAATCCCATATGGGCTGCACATGTACATTCATATTAAACACATCCTCACATCAGTCATGTTGCATAGAAGAATTAAAATGAATAGGAGAAACCATGAGAAAAACAGAGCAAAACAAACAAATAACAAAAGAGAAAATAGTCTGCTTCATTCTACATTTCAATCCTATAGGTTTTTTCTCTACTTGTGGATGACATTTTGCTTCAAGAGTCCTTTGGAAATATTTTATGTCCTTGCCTTGCTGTGAAGGACTAAGTCTATCAAAAACAGTCCTTGCACACTGTGGCTGTTGCTGTATATAATGTTCTCTTGACTCTGCTCACTTCACCCAGCATCAGTTCATAAAAGTCTTTCTGGATTTTTCTGAAGTCTGTCTGTTCATCATTTCTTATAGCACAATGGTGTTCCATTACATTCATATACCAAACCCTGTTCAGCCATTCCCCAATTGATGGGCATACCCTCAATTTCTAGTTCTTGGCCACCACAAAAAGAGCTGCTATAAATATTTTTGTACACGTGGGTCCTTTTCCCATTTTATGATCTCTTTGAAATACAAGCTAGGAGCACTATTGCTGGGTCAAAGGGTATGCACATTTTTATAGCCCCTTGGGTATTGTTCCAAATTGCTCTCCAAAATGGCTGAATCAGCTCACAGCTCCACCAACAATGAATTAGTGTTCCAACTGTCCCACATCTTCTCCAACATTTATCATCATCCTGTTTTGTCATGTTAGCCAATCTGACAGGTGTGATGTGGTACCTCAGAGTTGTTTTGATTTGCATCTTTCTAAACAATGGTGATTTAGCACATTTTTTTAATCTGACTATAGATAACTTTAATTTCTTCCTCTGAAAACTGCCTCTTCATATCCTTTGACCATTTATCAATTGGGGAATGACTTGTATTCTTGTAAATTTGACTCAGTTCTGTATATATTTTAGAAATGAGGCCTTTATCACAGATATTAGTTGCAAAAATTCTTTCCCAGTTTTCTGCTTCCCTCCTAATCTTGGTTGCATTGGGTTTGTTTGTTCAAAACCTTTTCAATTTAATGTAATCAGAATTATCCATTTTGCATTTCATAATGTTCTCTGTCTCTTGTTTGGTCATAAATTTCTCCATTCTCCACAAATCTGACAAACTATTCTTTGTTCCCCTAATTTGTTTACAATTCATCCTTTATACCTAGATCGTGTACCCATTTGGATTTTATTCTGGTATACTGTGTCAGACATCGGTCTATGTCCAGTTTCCATTTTCCCAGCAGTTTTTGTCAAACAGTGAGTTCTTATTCCAGAAGCTGGGATCCTTGGGTTTATCAAACAATAGATTGCTATTAACATTGACTACTGTGTCTTATGTACCTAACCTATTCCACTGGTCTACACCTCTGTTTCTTAGCCAGTACCAAGTGGTTTTGATGATTGCTGCTTTGTAATACAATTTGACATCTGGTAGGGCTAGGTCGCCTTCTCTAGCATTTCTTTTCATTAATTCCCTTGATATTCTGGAACTTTTGTTCTTCCAGATGAGTTTTAATATTATTTTTATAGCTCCATAAAATAATTTTTTGGTAGTTTGATTTTGGTATGGCACTGAATAAGTACACTAATTTAGGTAGGATTGTCATTTTTATGATATTAGCTCAGTCTACCCATGAGCAACTGGTGTGTTTCCAATTATTTAGATCTGACTTCATTTGTGTGAAAAGTGCTTTGTAATTATCTTCATGGGCTTCATTTTCTTAACCTGTAAAATGGCAGAGTTAGACTAGAGAGCTGCTAATCTTCCTTCCAACTCTAGATTTATGAGGTCTGACCACTAGGGAAGGCTGACACTACAGGAGTTATTCTCTCCTTTTAAAATGAGGCTCCAAGATAGAGAAACCTTCTGTTTGTTGTAACAAAGAAAATAGTTCGGTAAAACTGACAGTGCCTCTGCCCAATGGTATCTGCAATAATTATTGTTCCCTGCCCCCACACACCTAACACACATATATACCTCCCTATTAAGAGGATGGATGATGATTTGTTCCATCATCAGTCTTCCAAGTCCAAGGTAAAATGAATTGTACATGATCACACAGGTTGTGTTAGTAAGATTTAAACCCAGGTCTTCCTGACTCCAAATCCAGCCATTTATCCATGACACAAACCTCTTCAGGGTTTGTTAGATTGGTGTATTTGAAAAATGGACTGAGTGCCTTGTATCTTCCCTAGGTACAAAATGATGCAAGCACTGGGAGCATTAGACAGCCCCATGACAATGACGATGACAACGATGATGATGATTATGACAATTTTCATAGTGCTTTGAGGTTTACAAAGCACTTTACAAATATCCCATTTTATGGTAATGAGATCATAACCTCTGAGATGTGGTTGAAGGGCTGACTACATCCTTAGATTGGTGTATATTCTAGAATCAAGAAAAGACCTAAGGATGCTTTAATTTCTTATAATAGAAACATACCCCTTGCTCCTTTCTTGTCCATCTGGTTTGTTTTGAGAATATCAAATTGCAGCAAGATAGATTGACCAGCATGCCCTTGTCTCAAATCCCTAACTGAACCAACATAGGGAAATTCTGCTCTCTTTCTCATGTTGGTCCTACAAGTGATTCTCTTAGACCAACAGCAATTGGAAGTCTTTGTTAACTGATAAAATCTGAGTTAATTTCTGTTCTCCCTATCATAGCCTCGTAATCAGGGTGGCATCATCCCTAAATATAGAAGCACTTAAGAACCAGTTTAAATTAGGTAGACTCTAATTCAACCTTAGGATTAGTGTAATGTGCTGCCATTTTAAAAAAATGATACTTTTTTCACCTCATAGTCTTTTACCAATTGCTGATGAACTACACATTTAGAACTTATCCTTGTAACAAAGAAAATGGTTTAGCAAAGCTGACAGGCACCTCTGTCTGATGGCATCTGTACTGGTTGTCATTCTCTGCCCCACCCTACACCACCTCCTACACACAAACACTTCTCTGTAATGAGGAGGGACAGCTGCTTCATCATCAGTCCTCCAGACCCAAGATTGATCATTGTGGTTAACTGGTATTTGATGATTTTTTTTAGTAATTTTTAAAAATTAATTTGTATTATGGTAAACGTTGTGAATATCATTCCCCTGTCCCTTCTCTCTGTGTCAGTTCATCTAGGTCTTCTCACATTTTCCTGAATTCTTCCTACTATCCTTCTGAGAGGGGTCACATTTGATATCTCCCCTGGGATAGAGAAGTAAGGGTTTCATATGGCATGCCCCCTAGCTCTTAAACTGGAACGGGACATCCTGATCCAAATGCCAGATCTTGGTAGTCACCATCAAGATCTGAGGCCAGCTGGAAAGGGGCCACTACACCTGCCTCTCCTCTTCCCTGGAGTTCATCAGCTATACCTTTGGTTAACTCTGAGCAGAAGCTCTGCCATAGGACTTTGTCTTTGATCAAGGAATCCTTTTTTTTCTTGATTGCTTATTTCCTGACCCATTTCCTAACATTCCTATTTTGTAAAAAGGTGCACAGAGATCATTTCCAAACTTTTTAAAAAGAACTTTAAATCAGGACACCTGGTTTTAGCCTCAGCACTGGCACAAGTTCTATGACTTTTTATGAGTTCCATGCATTATTTAACCTCTTTGGGCTTTGAGATCTTCCTCTGTGAAAAGAAGGGCTTAAGAGGGAATATATTTAAGGTACTTCCCAGCTCTAAACTTCTATGATTCTCTGAAGTGAGGCAGGAATATATAAAAATGTACAATTAATAAAATGGAAGAAAAAAGATCTGGTGGGAAAAGCAGAGATATAATTAGATGAATTCAGAATGTGTTGAATGGCAAGTTCAAGCACTTCATCATGGAAGGAAGTCTGTAGTAGAATGGGAAGGGAGAGAAGGGATGAGCATTTATTAAGCACCAATTGTATGCCAGGAAATATGCCAGGTAATTTACAAATATCTCACTGGATTCTCTCAACCCTGGAAAGTAGGTACTGTTATTATCCTCATCTAAAAGTGGAGGACACTGTAGTAAACAAAAGTTTAAAAAAAGTTAAGTGATTTGTTATGACTAGGAAGTATATGAAGCTGAATGTGAGATCTTCCTGCCCCTATGCCTAGCATTCTATACACTGTGCCATGTAACTGTGCCAAAGAATCTGTGCTTGATGCTGTGATATTTATATTCAGAAATATCTTCATTAGTTATTGGATAAATGCGTGGATGAAATGCTTATCTACTTCATAGATATAAGAAAACTGAAAGGGATTACTAACACAAACTTCTTGATAAAAGATCCCAAAAGATCTTAATGGGGTAGTTCTTTGGGTTATATCTAATAAAATGAAACTTAATCAGAATAATTGTCAATTGGGTTCAAGAAATCAACTTCATGAGTTTATAATGATGAAAGCATGGCTTGATAACCTTACTGAAGAATATGTGAGTTCAGGGTGAATCACCATTGTTATAGAACAGCAGAGAACAAATTGAGAAGACTATCATTCGGGAGTGAGAAGAAAATCACCCAAGTGTACTCTGTCCTGGTCAAGTGCCTTCTGGTCTATTGTGTTTAATTTTGGGCCTCACATTTTAAGGAAGACCTTGACAAATTAGAGATAATTGAAATGTAGAAAACTTGGGTTCTGGAAGCTTCAAGTTCATGCCATGGGAGGGTCTGTTGAAACACTTACAGATAGCTAGCCGAGAGAAGAGATGACATAGGCACATGGTGGGGAGTGGACAGGTGTTTAGTACAGCTATCAGACCTGTTCTTTCTGGTCCCAAAGGACAGATTCCAGAGCAGTAGGTAAGAGAAGCAAAGAGGCAGATTGAGGTTGAATGCAAAGAACAGATTCCTACATTGAGCATTATTCTAAAGAGGAATGGGCTATTTGAGGAGGTGGGTGCTTCCCCCTCATTGGAGGTCTTTAACCAAAGGCTGGATAGCCAATGGTCATGTATTTTATAAGGGACATTATTCTTTGATAGATGGACTAGAGGAACTCCGAGATTGCTTCCAACTCTGAAATTCTGTGATTATGAAAAGGGAAGAAAAGGGAGAAGAGAGGAAGAAAAAAAAGGTATAAGAAGAGGAGGGAGGAAAGAAAATGGAATCTTTTCAGTCTTAGTATCTTCTCTCTATTGGTTATTTCCATTTCACTCTGTATCTTGTTTGTGCATGGTTGTTTCCATGTGGTCTCCCCATGAGATTATGAGCTCCTCAAGGGCAGGGACAAGTGTCACCTTTCTTTTCATCCACAGAGTTTAATACAGTTCCTGGTACATAGTAGGCACTTAGTAAAATATTCTCTGACTTGTCAATTTAAGAAAATGAAATGCCACAGGAAAAACAAGGCACTGATTTGTGTGAAAAAGAAAGATCTGTTAGAAAAAGTCTCTGGAGAACAAAAAGAATGGATTCTGACTTCCTGAAGATTCCTCTAGGAGTGTGATGACAAATGGATTAATAGTGATGCCCTGTTCTAGAAGATAACCACCTGGTTGAGTGAGTAAAGAGTGACCACTCAGAAAGGACCAAATGGGTGCTGAGAGATGGAGTTAGGGAATCAGAAAACAGTATAGATAGCCAACCCAGGCAATTATCCTCAAGTGTCAGAGAACACTCCCAAGATTTCAGAAGTACTTAGTCTATTGTAGGCTTGAGAAAGGGTTGACATCCTTCTCACTGTGTTTTTTCCTCTCACCTTTGAAAATGGCATTACTCATCCTGGGGGAAAAAAAGTCATCCACGTAAAGCTCCATTAGTACCACCACTCCAGAATCCCCTTGGGAAACATTGGTCAATAGTCTGGATTCTGATCTGTTTCAATTATTTAAGGTTGGATGAACTATGTGGAAAGAATTATAACTGACATGTCACACATCCCAAATTTTACTTGGAGTCATCAGGGAATTTAAGCATTCTCTGTGTGTAGATCCTATGAATATTTATATTGAATTATATATAGATATAGATGTGTGTATATATACATACATATGTATATACATACATACATACATACATTTCCAATAAATTCTGTAGATTTAAGTTATATGATTACCAGAGTTATTCCTAACCCTTGAAATGCCTGGCAGAAGGTAGATAAATAATAATTTGTAAATTGTTGTAAATAATAATGATTGTAAATTATTAAAAATAATTTGTGAATAACAATAATTGTCCTAATCAGTCTACAAGAAGCAGTCAAAGCCTCCTTCCTGTAACTATAGAGGGAGTAGTATTGTGCTTGAAATCAAGAAGACTTGAATCTGATTACTGCCTCAGTTTCTTATAACCTGTGTGGCCCTAGGCAAGTCATCTGTTATCTCTTAGCCCCAGTTTCCTCATCCATAAAATAGATATACTAATAACGCCTCCTGTGTGTCAAGCACTGTGCTAGTTCTGGGGATGTACATACAAAGAAATTCTTAAAGAGCATGCGTTCCAACCAGGAATGTAACATGTGTAAGTACAAGGTAGGTTAAGGAGGGAGGGAATTATCTTGGAATACCAGAAGTTCCATATAGAAGATAGTATTTGAGCTGAGATTTGAAGAAATTCTAGAAGACAGAATTGAGGAGTGAGTGTATTTCAGGCATGGAGGTAGCCAGTGCAGGGATACAGAGATGGAAACTGTGGGGTTGTATATGAGGAACAGAGAGAACACCAGTCTAATAAAATGCAGAATGAGAAGTATGCATAATGAAGCTAGAAAGGTGGACAGAGAACTAGTTATTAAGGACTTCAGAGGCTAAACTGACAAGTTTCTGTTCAGTCCTAGGAAGCCACTGGGGTTTATTGACATGGTCAGATCTGTGCTTAAGGAAACTTTGGTAGCTGTATGGAGGATAGATTGGTGGGGAGGTGTGAGAAGGGCAGCATTGAGGCATGGAGACCAAGAGAAGGAGCCAGGAGAGTAGACTTCATATCTCAACTCAGACTATTTAGTCTCAACTAAGACTAAGGCTGTTGTCTTAGAAATGAAAGAGATCTTGGAGACCATGTTGCCCAGACTCTACTTTTTCCCTAAATAGCTGTGCAAATAATTTGGGCAAGAGACTTGACCCCTCTGGGTCTCTGTTTCTTATATGTAAAATGAGCGAGTCAGACTAGACAGTTCCTCGGATCCCTCCTGACTTCATGATCTGTGATTTTCTCATTCACAAGGCATGCTGTAACATCTCACCCCTCCTTGCCTAGGTTCTCAGTGAGTTTCTCAATTGCACTCAGTCGATCACTGCTTTATGACCTCTATTTTCACCTTCTGTCCATTTATGAGAGATTTTGGCAAACCTGCAAGAGATCACATCTCACTTGCAGCCATTTTGAGATCATAGATGCAGAGTGGGAAGGGATGTCAGAGGACATTTAGTCCATCCTTCTCATTTGACAACAGTCACCTAGAGAAGACAAATCTCTTGCCTGAAGTGACACAAACATTAAGGGTCAGATCTTTTACCTCCAAAGCCAGGGTTCTTTCTGCTCTACCATAATTAGTCAATGGGGCTACCTTAGGCATCTTGAAAATACTTTAGGATGGGTTAAAGAAAATCTTCATCAAATAGAACAAAACATCGAGTTATGTTTTCTGATATAACCAAATCAACCTTTAAGATGGACTAAAAGTAACAGGTAGGCAACTTGATTTCAAGGAAGGTAATTTCAGTGCAATTAATTTCATTTCAATCAATATCCCTTAGACAACAATTGAATGCAACAATTTATTTTTTTGATTGGTGGTGGGGAAGGATTGGGGTCTAAATCTATGTTGGGAACTTATTTTCAATAGGACTGACAACTTGTTGTCTTAGAGGAATGTCTGTTTGTCTGGAGGCATCAAGAAGATGAGTTACTTATCTATGGTCAAACAAACAGAATGTGACAGAGTGACGATTCAAACTGAGATGTTGTTGACTTTAGGGCTGATCCTGTCTCCATTCTGCCGCCCTGTGTCTTATCCCATCAGGCAATGGGGATATGGAGGCAAAAATGACCATCCATGCCCTCAATAAGCTTATGTTTTCCTGTTTCCAATATTTAGAGGAGGAGACATGGGGGATCATGGTAGCTTTACTCAAAGGCTATCACATGGAAGAGGGATTAGACTCATTCTACTTGACCCCAAAAGTTAGAATTGGAAACAACAAATGAAAGCAGCCAAGAGGCAAATTTGATACTGAGTTAGGGAAAGATTTCTTTGGCATTTTGACTGTGCAAAAATAAAGCAGATGATCTCAAGGAAATGGTCAGTGGAAAATCTCAGACCAAAGTTGCTGGCTATCTCTGCAGGTGGTTGTACAGGGCAAGACTGTTCCGGTGTGGAAAGACCTCACTATGTCTTCATAGTTAGCTCTGAGATACTAGCAAAAGCCTTAGGAAGTTGCATGACTAAGCATCCAAAGGGGGGGGGGGGCAGGGCATAAACCAAGCTCAGTGCTAAAAAAAGTGTAATTGGGGATTACAAAGCAATTGAGGAGCAGAGTACCTAGCCCTAAAGAAGCAGGTGATCCAATTGTGAAGCAAGACATATATACCTAGCAGAAGAGGAGGCAGGTCTCATTGAAAAAGGAAGAGCAGCCAGTAGCCAGCTTCATGCTGCAATGGAAGCCATGACATGATCCAAAACCCAAAGGGAGGCCTCTTACATGCTGGGTAGATCCTCTGGAGGATCTGTGGAAACCTAGAGCTGAGAAGCATGCAGAGCAAGAGGGGATGAATGCACTGAAACCAATCCCAGGGGAAGAAACATTCAGGTTACTGGGATCATAAATCCATCAAACTGGGAGGGGGGAGGTTGAGGGGAATCTGAAAAATATGACAAGCAAAGTATTACTTATGTAAAATAAAATTTTTCAAACTAAATAGATAAGTCTTGGAAGAGAGTAAGGGTAGAGATATGAAATCAATAACAGGCAAAATCAGTGAGGGAGCCAGGAATTAATTGAAGGCTTCATGTAGGAAGGAAATTTTGCTCAGAGCCTTAAGATTCATTGGAATTAAATTAGCAGAGGAAAAAGGAGGATGTCTCAGGCAGGGGATTGTTTGTATTTGTCCTTCATTGCCGAAGAAGGCCGTGCCATCAGAGAAATGATGACATGATCTGCACTTGACTTTCTTTTGAGTGAGGGAGGGCTGTGCAGGTCACCAGCCTCACCTCTCCTCCAGAGCCATCTGAATCCAGTGACCATATATTCCTCAGGATGACTGGAGATGACCCAGGATAGATTGGAAGACCTTGTGCCCTTTAGGCCAAGGTCTTTGCAGGAACTCACTTAGGGTCAGGCAACGCCCATTCAGCGAATAGGCCTGTTTAAGAGGTAGCCAGGGCATGGCCCCTTTAATGAGGTCAAGAAAAAGAAAGACATCAGACTGGGAGGGAAACCAGCAACAGTTAGTACTGATAATCACTCTCAAGGTAGGACACGAGGAGAAGTGAGGCTGGTGACCTGCGCAGCCCTCCCTCACTCAAAACAAAGTCAAGTGCAAGTCATATCATCATTTCTCTGATGGCATGGTCTTCTTCGGCAACAAAGGATGAACACAATCCTGTGATTAAATGCAGTTGGCTGAATGCTAGCTGGGTAACTCACCTCCTCCTCTCCTGTCTGCCTCCCACTCCCCTTCCTTCTCCTCTCCAAAGGAAGGTAAACTTAGATGGCCAAAAGATGCCTAGTTGACTTGGGTTTGCTGGCTCCTCTCCTCTCCTCTCCTTTTCTCTCCTCTCCTTTTTCCTGTCCTGTCCCCTGTCCTGTCCTCTCCCAAAACCTTAAACCTACTGCACTTTGAAACTGGGACTCCATTGGGGCCCTTGCCTGAGTGCTCCTCTGGACCCTTCTAGCTTGAGAGTGATTATCAATTGTAACAGGCGGGGGACAGAAATGGATGAAAAGCCGGGAGTTGGAATGTTGTCAAAGTGGCATCAACAGAGACGTCTATGAAATTATCAATGACAACAAGAGAGAGGTGGAGATGATGCTCATTTGTTTTCACCCTGTTCCCTTATTTTTTTTTTTTGGACCTGTGCCCATTTGTATTGCTCTTACTCATCGGTCCCTTAGCTGTTGGTCATGAAATAGAGCAATGAGATCTATGAGCTTTGTGGGAGTAAGTAAATATTTTGGACAGCAATTCAAAGAATAATATAGTTAGAAGTGCAGAGCTATAAATAGGAGAGGGAACAGTTTAACTCATTCTCTCAATTCCAGTTTTATTGAACCACAGTCCTTCCTGTTTATAATTATAGATGGGTTAAAGCAGCCCCATAAATAAAGCTACTGAGTTTCTTTGGTGCCCATTGGTTGAGTTATTCATGAAACAGAGAAGACCATCTTTTATTCTTGAGATCAAAGAGCTAGAGTTAGAGGGAACCTCAGAGGCAAGCTACATAGTAGCCCTACCCCTTTATTTGGCAGGTGAGGAAACTGAGGCCCAGGAAAGTTAAGTGATTTGCCCAAGGTCACACAGATTTTAAATATAAAAGGCAGAGTCAAATCCTTGGACTCCAGAATCAGTGCCCTTTCAACTGTACTAAGTACAACCAATTTTATTTTTCAACTTATCAACTTATGAGAAATTGGAGGAAGACTTCCCTTGAAGGAATCAGAAGAAGAAAATTCCCTGACTCACAGAGACCATCTTGTCTAACCTTTATCTGACCATGAGTCTGCACTCCCTATGTCCCAGTAGGCCTGACCCATAGCGAGAAGTATGGGACAGCAAAGTGGTGCAGTGGACAAAACATCAGACCTGAAGTCAGGATGACTTGTTTTCATGAGTTCAAATCTGGTCTCAGTCACTTACTAGCTGCATGATCCTGGGCAAGTCACTTAACCATATTGGCCTCAGTTTCTTCATCTGTAAAATGAGCTGGAGAAGGAAATAGTGAACTGATCTAGTGTTTCTGCCAAGAAGACCCTAGATGGGGTCACAGAATCAGACATGACTGAAAGAAACTGAACAACAGTAAGAGGCAATCTACCACCTTCAGAGACAGCCTGTTCCACTTTGGGAAAACTTTGAAAGTTTATTTTTTTTCCTGACTGTTCTCTGAGATAAAGTCTACATCCTGTCAACTGGTACAGAGTGCCCACAGATATGCCTTCTGTGGCCTTTCTTATTCAGCTAGGGCCTTCTTTTCCATGACAATCCTTGAAATTCTTGAAGATCATTTATTTCTTTATGCTAAAATACATTCCTCTGGGGAAAACTTTTTTCTAATTAGGTTTTAGTATAAATTGTTAGAGTTGAAAAAGATCTTAGAGATCATCTACTCCAGCTCTTTCATCTTTCAGTTGTGGAGCTAAAAATCTCATATAGATAAAGTGATTGGTTCAAGGGCAGAATAGGAATTCAAAGTCAACCTTCATGACTTCCAGAGTCCACCATTCTTTGAACCCTCCCATACAAACCAACAGAGATCATGGGCTGGAAGGAACCTTAGAATATATTTAACCCACCCTCCTCATTTTATAGATGAGGGAACTCAGACTCAGAAAGTGGAAATGATTTGCCCAAGGACACATATGTAGCCAGTGGGGCAGAATCAGGATTTCAACTCATACCCTCTGGTTCCAAGTTATCACTCTATCTACTCTACCACACAGTCAATGAAGGTCAGCTAAAAGCAGGAGTCCCCATCTGGCATTGGGATTCTTTGAAAAATATGTATGTACATCATACTTTATGCCAATCATTTTTACCTCAAGCTAAGGGATTGTTTTCTGATTATATAATTTTCTCTTTTCATTATCACTTTGGAAGATAGGGCTTTGCCATCACTGTTGGTACCCACAATTTGCACCCTCCATAATATCCTCGCCTCATAAAGAATATGGACTCTGTGAGCCTTTTTTCCCCCTGCCTAATAAGAGTTTTGGATGTGCATTCAGGCTTCTCTGAGACCTACTGTAAAAAAGACACAGTAAAAAGCCAGTAAAACAAGTGCTTTGGTAGGCACTTTTTAAAAATTCATAACGGGTATAAAAAGCAGTGACAGCTGTTTAGTGCTTCCACGTGCAGAGCTGAACGGAAATGGGGCTCGTGGTCCCCTACAGGGTACCAGGCCTAGGTTTTGCCAGCTAAGGCTGTGCCTCTTCTATTATAATAGACATGTGTCTATCCCACGCCCTTTTCCCCCTTTTCTGAATAACAGAATTGGCTGTTTTGGGGTTTCACTGCAGGTGGGCAGGGGCAAAAGATCCTATCAGTGCCGAGATGAGTCTCTGCTGCCACTGTGGCTTTGCTTCTCTTCCTATTTCCTATTGCACTCTTGTCTTGACCAGTCTCCTTTTTCTTCTTTTGTCTTACCTTTATAAAAGTGTATTCAGGAGGGATCCACATTATGTCCAGAAAGCAAACTCATCCCTTGTTTTATAGGGTCACCATCATGGGCCATGCTGTCACTTTTTCTATGTATTATCAATATCATCATAAGAAGAAAATTAGTTTATGTCTTTTCTACATGAAGAAATCAAATATAATCTAAATGCAAACCACCAGCTTTATTGCACAGCAATATCTGATAGTCTGGCTATTACTAACCCCAGCCTGACAAGCAACGCAATGTAGTTATCAAGTCTACCAAAGTGTTTGCTTCATGTGTCCCAGAATGATGGAAGTCAGCAATTGGGAGGTGAAATATACATGTAGCATTGAAGTGTTGGCAGCGACCTAGGAATGGAGGTCTAGGAACTGCTGCCACGTTCCCATAGGGTACAAAAGATTTGTTTTTGTTCAGCAAAGAAGACAGGATTTGAAATGAAGACATTGCCAATATGCCCTGGTCCTTCTAGGCTCTACATGTGATAGATGCTTTGGAGTTTCCAGAATGATGACAGAAAGCTTAGGGAAAAAATGAGCATATAGTAATTCCCCATGTACAGGATTGTGAGAGAATTACCCCCCCCCCCAAAAAAGTAATTTTTTTAATAAAGCAGTAGCCATCATAAATGTTTTTTTATCTTTTTTTGAAAAAGGAAGTCAGTAGAATAGATTAGATAAATCAAGAAGTCAAGTGAACAAGTATTTATTAATCACTTACTGTGTGCCAAGTATATTCAGGAGGTTTCTCTCTTACTTAGTGTAGTGAACACATATACAAACAAAATAGAAAGTCAATCCCTGCCCTCAAAGACCTTACATTCTAATGAAGGAAAGCAACACATAAAAGGCTACTGAAAGTAAGGGAAGTGGGAGGATGGTAGAAAAGTCAACGTGGACCCCAGAGAGGAAGTCTCGGCTGACCTAGATGTTGTAGGAGGAATCTAGCCATCTTCACAAGCAATAAAAATCTCCTGATAGCACAAGTTATGTAAGGTTCTAGCAGTGGAGTAGGGATAGGCTAACAAATTCTAAGGCATAAGCAATGTTTTTTAGGAACCTTGAAATCAAGTACATATTCACAAGGTCCTTTGAAAGTTTTCCCCACAATCAGTGTAATCATTGGTTGAGTCTATCTTGTGAAAAGTAAAGTCTAAGTTAATCTCTACATTTACCCTAATTCATTCCTTTCAAGAGATTTCTCTTTTCTGCTATGAATTCTCGGATCTATGAGATCTGAATGAAAATTTTTCCACATTCATATCAATAAATGTTTATTTTAAGTACTATGGACTACCTCATGTGAATTCTTTGATGTTTAGTGAGTTGTGACCTCTGAATAAAGACTTTTCCATATTCAGTGTATTCAGAAAGTCTTTTTCTGTATGAGGTTGAATAAAGTTTTGTCTCTGATAGAAAACTTTCCCATATTCATTATTTTTACAGGGCTTATCTCCCTGTAAAAGTCTGAATTATTTGATATTGAATAAGCTCAGAGTTCTGAATCTAGCAGTCCCACACACCTCACTTTCATTGGACTTCTTTCCAGTATGAATTTTATCGTACTAAGTATAAAGTAAGCATGGGTTTCTGAAGCCTTTCCCACATTCATAGCATCCATAGGGTTTTTTCAGTATTATTATCTGATGTTGAGCAAGATACAAGCTCCAACTGAACCCTTTCCCATATTCATTATGTTTGTAGGATTCCTCTCCTATATGAATTCACTGATGGGGCACAAGAAACAGAAATAGTACAAAACAGAAGCTCAGTGTCTGATAAATTCGAGAACAAAAATTACTGAGGGACATTCCATACCCATGGTTCCCCATCTCTCTACCAAGAGGGGAGAAATGTGTTTCATCATTTTTTCTCTGGAATCAAGATCAGTCATTATAACTGATATACTATAATTTTAACATTTAAATTTAACTCCTTTTAAAAAAAGCTGTTGGGAAAGCTAAAAAACAGTTGAGTGGAAATTATTTTTAGATCAGCATCTTATACCATATAAGCTCAAAATAGATACACAACCTGATTATAAAAGAACTCAAGAGGGGGACTGTCCATGGCCAAGGATGCAGTGGGTGAGGCAGGCATCTTCACGTTTGTCTTGCCACTGGACTTAAAGTGAGCCTGATGACTTTGCAGAGCTCTGCCTCCCTCAAAGCCAATTCACATGCAAGTCAAGACTTCACCCTCCTGATGTCCTTGGTCCTCTTTGAGAATCAAGGATGAACAACAACCAGAAATGGGCACACCATAAAAATAATCAGAAGAGAATAAGATTGGGCACTTTATCACAATTTTGAGTAGGAGGAAAGTTCTTAATCAAAGCATAGAAAACCATAAAAATTAAAAAAGAAAATTTTGACAACATACAGTTAAAAAGCTTTTCCTTGAATAAAATTTTAAAAAAACAGGATCAGAAGACAAACAGTAGAGTGTGGGAAAATATTTGCATCAAATTCCACTAATACTGGTTCTCACTTTTGGTTTCAGGACCCCTTTTACACTATAAAATTTTTGAGGATTCCCGAATAGCTTTTGTTTATGTGGGTTTTATCTATCAATATTTACCAAGTCATAAATTTAAATGTCTAAATATTATTATGAAAATTGTTTTGGCTTCACACACACATACATACATACATACGCATACATACACACACACTCTGAAATCTCCCAGGGATCCCCAGATCACATTTTGTAAACTGCTACACTAAACAACTAGGTTGCTCAGTGGATAGAGCACTAGGTCTACAGTTAGAGAGACTGGAATTCAAATCTGACCTCAGAAATTTACAGGCTGTGTGACCCTGAGCAAAGTACTTAACCTCTGCCTGAATAAAACTGGAGAAGGAAATGGCAAACCACTCCAACATCTTTGCCCAGAAGACCCCAAAAGGAGTCATGAAGAGTTTGACATGACTGAACAACTAACTGAACAATAACACACTAAAACAAAGGTTGATTTCCAAAATATACAGAGTATTGGCACAGATATGTGACCACTATAACCATTCCTCAATAAAGAGCAAAGGATATGAACAGATTTCAAAAGAATAGTTTCCAATTATAAATGACCACATGGAAATGTACTCCAAATCACTAATACTAAAAAGAGAAAAAACAGTATAAATTGAAACAATTATATAGTTTCTTCTCCCATCATGCAAACTGATATTGATATTAAAGGTGGAAAGAGTTGATGGTGAAGAAGTAATGGAAAGCTAGGCACAGTGATGCACAGTGGATAGAATTCTGACAAGTCAACCACTGAGGATTTTTCTTTGATATTCTGCAAGGAAAGTGAATAAATTATCCATTACCTTTAATCCAACAACCACACTTAGCAGTATATACTACAAGGAAGTTAAAGATAGAGTGAAAGACATGATAGGTACCCAAATATTCATAGCGGGTCTCTTTGTGGTAGCAAAGAACTGGGAGAAAAGGTCAACGCCAATTGTTTAGAAAATAGATAAAAAATTATATATATACATATATATATGTAGAACACACATGCACACACGTATACACACACACACACATATATACCAATATAAATATAAATTATCAGTATAATATAAAATATGCAAAATACATCTGTCGGACAAAATAGTATAAATATATAAAACAAAATTATATAAATCTATGAACACCATATGTATATTACAATGTAAATATGTATGGTCTGGTCATAGCTACAACAATAACTTTGATAATAGTTACCATTTATATAGAGCTTTTAGGTTTGCAAAGCTCTATATAAATTTCTCATTTAATCCTTACAACTCTGTGAAATGAGGTAGAGATGAGAAAACTAAGGGTGATGAAGGTTCCATGACTTGCCCCAAGTGTTTCTGCTGATAAGCACCTGAAGCATTTTTCAAACTCAGAGCCTCCTTCTCTAGGTCCATATTGCTACCTCTGTAAGATATGAAAATATAAGGAATTTCAAAGAACATAGGAAAATTTATATTAACTGAAGCAGAGTGAAATAAGCAAAAAAAAAAGTGTGTACAAATATATTAAAAATATCAGAGAGAAAGAGTGAGACAGGGAGAGAGAGAGACAGACAGAGAAAGGGGTGGGGAGAGAGAGAGCCTGAGGCAAGTAGGGCTATGGATTCTGCATCAGTTCATAAAATTTTACTATACTTTTCTGAATTCCTCATTTTTGCAATAATATCCCATTACATTCATAACCCCAAACTTATTTAGCCATTTTCTAATCAATGGCATGCATTTTGTTTTCAGGATGGTGGTGGTGATGGTTTTTTAGTACCACAAAAAGTGTTTATTTGAATATTTAATGGATGTGTAGCATCTGTCTTTGACCTCCTTGGAGTATGCCTAGCAGTCAGAGTATAACTATAGTAATAGAATATGCCTAGTAGTAATTTCTTTGCCTTTTTTAAGCTTTGTTGTAGTCAACTGGACTTCTGGTTGACTCATTTGTTTCATTATGAACATCCTCAAGTGTCAAATAAAATAATGGTATAATGGAAAATACACTTAAGCCATTCACTTAGTCTCTCAAAGCCTTAGTTTCTTTATCTGTAAAATGAGGAAGTAGGACTACTTCTAAAAGAGGAAAGCAAATGACATGTTCATGGATATTGAGGCATCAGTCTCTGTGATCTAGAGACCATTTTGGCTTTCTCACAGGTTCTCAGCTATGTTCCAGGTCAATAACGTTGTCAGTTGAGTAAGCCCCAGCAAAATGAGGTATATTTACAAGAAAACAGACCAAACAATGGTCTACTATTTGTCCAATATTCTCTTAGTATCCGTACCATCTTTTTGCTTCAGCATAGCAACACTATATGACCAATCTTTGCAGTTAAGTTTAAGAAAGAGTGGAAGAGTAGGCAGGGCATGGAGGTTAGTTTGTCCCATTAATTTGGCATCCCAGGTCTTCTTGCCTACTGCTGGATATCTTGAGCATACATTTACAAAGAAGGGTAGCTATGAATGTGCATGGAGGTTTCCCATCTGTATGCATCAGAGTTGACTAAGCTTCAGATTTGTGCAAAGACTTTAATTGCAAATGGAAGGATAGATTAATAATTAACTAGAACATTCAATGCCAGATACCACACTGATTACAATTACCTGTAGCTTGGCCAAAAAAAAAAAAATACTTTCTCCCAAATGTCTAAATATTGTTCCAATTCTCCACTTCCTGTGTCAAGAAGGAACTTTAGTATAGAAAATATTCAGTTTGCTTTTGGGAGGTGAGAAAACCATGGTCATTATTCTTACACTTAGGATTAGTTTTACCATCAAAGATCTAGTAAAGAATCATTGTTATATAAAGGTCTCATTTATGCTGTGTTGATTTGATATGCCATAGCGTTGTATTGGTATTTCTATCACATTCGCATGTTGACTATGCTTTTAAGAAGATCCCCTTAATAAAGAAATGAATAGTTAACAGGAAATGTCCATTGAGTTCTGTGTATACTAATGTATGTGTGTGTGTGTTTAAGACCAGTGAGTAGAAACTAGCTCTATGCAAATGGAGTTGACCACTATTCAGGGCAGAGAAGCCCTGACCTATTGCAAAAAAAAAAAAATAGTGAATTAAACAATAAAACATTTCTAGAGTTCAGAAATAAGCAGATAGGATTCTTAGTTTTTCAACTTAGGAAGGGAGGGGCTATCTGCGTAGACAGAAGGAACAAATGCATTGATGATATCACAGAGCATCTAAAATTTCAGGGGAGTTTGTACCAGACATATGATTTGATTGTTGTGTGTAATTCCCAGTGGCAACTCCTTCCATTAAGGCAGACCAATAAGTCATCTCTAACTTAGAGTCTTTGAGAGTTGTCAATGGCACTGAGATATTAGAATACCTTTACATAGTCAAATACAATTAATATGTACCTAAGGCTGGAACTGAACCTCAGTTTTTCAGACTCCAAGGCTAGTCTGTTTATGTGACTATGCAACTAACAATTAACTTAAAGGTATTTTACAATTAGTTAGGTTTTTTCTCCAATTTAAACTCATTCTTTCTCCTGCCCTCTAGTTCTTGTTGGTCTATGTGGCAATATCTATTTTAAAATTTACACTTGAAAATCCAGCATAGTGGGAATATTTTGAATCTTATGGCTCAGTGTAAGCTGATCAAGCGTTAGCAGTAAGAATCTGTTCTTAATTATCCAACTGAACTGAATAATTTGAGCATTGCCCCAGGTAGCAGAATATCTATTTCTTATTTCTTGGGGGAACAATGGGCTGCTTTATCTAAAACGCACATAACAATTTACATTTAAGTCTGCTTTTCACATAAGCAGAATGTGCTTTTATACATATATATGCTTGGCATACATGAACCATGAGGGATTTGTCAAAAGGGCTGAGAAATGGAAAAAGAGAATATTCAGAGTATTGAGGATCATTCTCCATCTTCTCAAGTCTTTCTTAGAACTTAGTAGAATTGTTTTCATTTGGTTGTGACAGCAAAGAAACCTAAAATCTATAAGATCTATACTATTTTATTCACATGCAAGCCACCCAGCAGTCCTAACCCTATTTTAATTTATGTGATTCAATTCATGTTTTAATAAAGATGACAGGATTAGGACAGGGATTTGTTGGTATGACGATAGGATGCAAATCTGTGAGTTTGGACTAAATATTTAAGAAATTAAGGAACACTTTAAATGGGCATGCCCTTTATCCCAATAAGGTCACTTCAAAATAGCATCACTAATACACAATTGATCACCAATCCCCCATTTAACTTTGTAGAAATATTGTTATTCTGAGTGTCATTTAGGGCACCTTTGTCTAACACTAACTTCCTTTTATGGCATCCTTTTATCTAACATCACTTGTAATGAAACCATTTATTGCATCAACAACTGTAGTAGCTCTTGACTCATTTCCATTCCAAGTTTATTAAGTTCCTACTTTGTGCACCCGGGCTTGTATAGTCATTCTTGATGTTTTACTCTGTTTATCACCTCCTCATATAAACAGTTGTCAAATATTGTTCATTTAATTTCCACAATATGTCTCAGCTTTCCTCCCATTCATATTGTCACCACCAGGATTTCTAAGTGGTTTCTCTGCCTCCTATTTTTTTCATCTCCACTCCCTCTATCACACTCCACTCCCTCTAGCCACAAACACAAGAGTTCTAAGGACAGATCCAGTCATATCATTTCCCCTTTAAGAATCTTCAATTGTTGCTGTTGTCTCTGGGATAAAATGAAAATCCTTCTGACCTTTTAAGTCCTGTAAAATCTGATTCTAATTTATCTTTCCAGACCAGTTTCACATTATTCCCCCTTAGATGCTCTGTATCCCAGCCTAACTGTCCCATTTTCAGTTCCTGCTGGTCAATTATTCATCAGCTAACTCTAGACCTGTATTAAAGTCCCTTCATACAAGGAATTAATTTCCTTTTCACAATCACCCCTTAGAATTTCTAGCTCCCCTAAAGTTTTGACTTAGGGGCCACCTTGTACATAAGCCTTATCCTAACCCTCCAGTGGTTTGTCCCTTCTCTCCCATCACCATCATCCCCAAAGTTATTCTACTCACTCTGTATGTCTTTTGAATCACCTATGTGAATGCTATTTATCCCCAGTTGAACATAAACTGCCTGTGGACAAGGAATATTTTTTGTAATTAGCATAGCTACCTAATAAGCACTTTTTATCTATGATTTTGAATGGGTGAATAATGATTGAATATAAAGAATTGTGCTACAGTTATCCATTCCACATCATGAGAGTTAAGGGATACGGTACTCCCATAATCTAGAAAATCTGCTAAAAAACTTTGGCCCTCCCTTTTTACCAGAGATCTCTGAATATTTTCTTTTTCTTTTGTGGGATGTTTAGCTTATTATAAAATTTGGCTTAAGTATTGAGTCATAGGCTCTGTGCCATCTGCTGGCATCTGCAGCTTCCACAAAACTCCTCAAAAATTCCCACTTAAGGAACAGAGCCAA
This sequence comes from Notamacropus eugenii, assembly GCF_028372415.1. Taxonomy (NCBI): domain Eukaryota; kingdom Metazoa; phylum Chordata; class Mammalia; order Diprotodontia; family Macropodidae; genus Notamacropus; species Notamacropus eugenii. The sequence continues at coordinate 29,433,998 of NC_092874.1, read as the reverse complement.
GATGGCCAAGTAGGAGGGCAGACCTGCTATAGCTCTACCCCCAAAGTCCATAAAATAACTGTAAAAAATGACTAGACAAATTCTAGAGCAGCAGAAGCCAAAAAACAACAGAACAAAAGAGATTTCCAACTCAAGACAGCCTGGAAGGCTGACAGGAAAGGTCTATTGTACCGGACTCAGAGCACAGTGGAGAGAGGAATATATTGGGAGGAGAAAGGGAGACATGGAATGGGACAAATTATCTCTCATAAAAGAAGCAAGAAAAAACATTTTCAATGGAGGGGAAAAGGGGGAGGTGAGAGGGAAAAAGTGAAGCTTACTCTCATCACATTTGGCTTAAGGAGGGAATAACATACACATTCAATTTGGTATGAAAATCTATCTTACACTCCAGGAAAGTAGGGGAGAAGAGAATAAGTGGGGTGGGGATGAGATAGAAAGGAGGGCAAATGGGAGGAGGGAGTAATTAGAAGCAAACACTTTTGGGGAAGGACAAAGTCAAAAGGGAGAATAGAATAAATGAGGGGCAGGATTGGCTGAAGGGAAATATAGTTAGTCTTTCACAACATGACTATTATGTAAGTCTTTTGCATAACTACACATGTATAGCCTATATTGAATTGCTTGCCTTCTCATTGGGGCTGGGTGGGGAGGGAGGAAAGGAGAGAAGTTGGAACTCAAAGTTTTAGGAACGAATGTTGATAATTGTTTTTGCATGAAACTGGGAAATAAGAAATATAGGTAATGGGGTATGAAAATCTATCTTGCCCTACAAGAAAAGAGAGAAGATGGGAAAAAGAGAAGGGAGGGGTGTGATAGAAGGGAGGGCAGATTGGGAGAAGGGGTAATCAGAATGCACGGTGTCTTGGGGTGTGTGGAAGGGAGAGATGGGGAGAAAATTCGGAGCTCAAAGTCTTGTGGAAATGAATGTTGAAAACTAAAAATAAAGAAATAAATTTTGAATAATTCCAATTTAATTTCTTATGCCAACATGCAACATATCAAAACCACAATGGGAGAGTTGTGATGTGAAAGGAATAACTGTAGGTACAAAGGGAAAAAAAAGGAAACCAGACCTACCTTCAAGAACCTTACATTCTACTGGTGGACACAATATGAAATTAGATTGAAAAGTTAGGTGATAACCAAGCCATGGAGGACTTTAGATGTCAGGCTGAGGATTTATTGTGTTCTCTAGAGGCACTTGCGTCTAGAGTAAGTGCCACTGAAAGTTTTTAAACAGTCATGTTCAGATCTGTGTTTCATGAATATGGACCATCCAATTGGCAGCTCTGGGAAGGATGGATTGGAGAAGGTCATGCTAGAAGGGAGACCAGTTAGGAACCCATAACATGGTTCCAGCCATCAAAAAATGAGGAAGGACCCAAATGAGGTGAAGGCTGTGTGGGTAGAGAGAAGGGGTTGGATGTGAGCTGCTGTTAATCTTCACTCAATTCATGTCGCTAATCTCTCTAATAAGGATAATAATAGTTCCTATTTATAGTGCCTACTTTAAGGTTTTTCAAAGCACTTGACACATTATCTCACTTGATTCTCACAACAACCCTGCTGTACAGAAATGTTTCCCATCCCTTTTTGGTGGTAGTGCCTTTCCCCTGCTATCCCTAATTTATTCTGTAGAGATCTTGTTTGTGTGGTTATTTGCATGTTGTCTCCCTGATTAGGCTATGAACTCCTTGAGTGTAGGTTCTGCTTTGTGCCTTTCCCTGTATTTGAGTTTTCTTTGCAAAGATACTGGGGTGGTTTTCCATTTCCTACTCCAACTCATTTCATAGATGAGGAAACTGAGGCAAGCAGGGCTAAGTGACTTGCCCAGAGTCACACAGTTCGTAAGTGTCCAAGGCAGATTTGAATTCGGGTCTTCCTGACTCCAGGCAAGGTGCTATCCACTGTACCACCTAGATTCCCTCTGACACATAGTAGGTACTTAAAAGTCCTTGTTGACTGAATGAATGTGATGCAGGTGCCATTATTATTTCCCTTTTACAACTGAGGAAATAGACTATGAATTGCCCAGGGTTACACATCTAGACTGACAATACCTATTAGTTTAAATCATAAAGGAAAGAGTTGGTACTAGTACAGTTCATACTGTCATCAGCTTATGAATGCCTTCCCATCCCTTATCCCCTTCCACCAGTCTGCCAAATAGTTTCTCTTGCATCATTTTAGGGATTTCTGAAATCCCAATCCCTCTGTGGGGCCTTTGTGAGTTGATCCTCAAAGACCCATCAGTGGTTCATTATTTTCTATATCCCCCCATGTGAACACCAAACTCATAGAATAATAAATCTGTTAAAAATGGAAGGGAAGTTAAACATCATTGAGCTCAACCCTCCTTATTCTATAATAAGTGAATATAAAGCTTAAGGAAAGGCAAAAGATGTCAGTGGATGAGAGAGTCTGGCAAGTTGAATAATGTTTCCCTACTCAACAAGCCAGTGGCAGAATCAGGATGAAAACCTGAGACTACTTGGTGATTCCAGCAGCAACTTTCCCTGCTCTGTGGCCAGCTCTGTACTTACCCTTTCCCAGCAGCCCTGAAATAAGTTTAACATGGGCCTATGAGTAATTTTTGGAGAGGTAAGGTAAGTGATGTGGCTTCACAGAGCAGCATTTTGGTGCTGGTTTCGTTTACAGCATTGGCATTGTTAGGCAGGCACTGGTATAGTAGGTAGAGAGTCAAGAAGACATGAGTTACAATCTTTCTCTCTCCACCCTCCACCACCCCTCTAACACTGACTGGCCCTATGACCCTGGACAAGTCACTTAATCTCTCAGTGCCCTAAATAACTGTCTAAGAGGAAGGAAACAAACAATTAATCAAGCATCTACTTTGTGTTAGGCACTATGCTGTGTACTTTAGAAATATCTGTTATCAAGCTGGTGTCTCTCTAAACTGGTAAAATATGTCTTCTAATAGACGTTCTATTTACACGTGAAATAACAGGCAAATTTTTTTCCCTTCAAGTAGTTATTGTATCTGTTTTTCTCTTGATTCTTCTCTCTTTGTTTTGCTTCAGTGGTTTACTAAAAAAAAAAAAAAACATTTAACTAAATTTTTCTCACTTAACATCTTATGGCACCCAACTAGAGTCTCCGTAAAAAAATTGGTTAGCGCTAAGATGTTTTTGTAAAAGTTCACATTTTCTAAGCTTTTAATGAAAAACATTAGCTGACACTTAAATTACACTTTAAGTTTACAAAGCATTTTTATAGATATTATCTTCTTTGAATATAACCTGTATTGTAGATTGATACTACAAGAATTCTACAGATGTGGAAACTGAGGGTCAAAATAGAGCTCATCAGCAGGATTTGAACTCCAGCCTTTGTGACTCCAAGTCCAATAATTTATCTACTACATCAGCTAAGAATATTTTGATTCAGTCATATTCATCTAATAGTGTTGAAAATTATACAGAAGATAAAATCTGTTTTTCTCCTCTGAGGATTACTAAATCTTTTTAGATAGAAGTGATTTTTTATTACAACAAAAATTATTTGTGTTGCAAATATATCTTTATCCCATTTCCTTGGCAAGTCAATATTTAGCAAATAAGGATAACTAGTGGGTTGTTAGGTGGTTTTTGCCCTGTCTTTGTCGTACATATCCAAGGAAATTGAATTACAAAGTGATCTGTCACTTTATTTATGTTTGGATCTTTCCCCATCCCCCTTCTCATTTCTCACTGATAATTTCCTTGATATTTTTGCCTTCCTCTCCATCCTCATCTTTTTATCTGTATCATCTGTGCTGAGTTTGGTCCCAATTGTTTCAATTAGCAATTAGTTTCTTTTCTACTTTCTCTTCAGAAATTTTCTCATGGAGTTGGATACATTTTGATCCCGTTTGGGGGAAAGGAGGAGGGTGATTTAGAAAAATTTAATTACCTCTAGGTATGCCTATAAATTTCTATGGGAAATATTTTTTTCATTTTGACTCAGTTCAATTTAGTTATCCCCAATGCAGATCTTTCCTAATTTCTTGGTAAACATGCTGTTGAAGTATGTTGACTTAGAGTTTAGGGTATTGGGGGTGCAGGAGGAGGAAATTATCATTAATAAAATTTGGAGTTTCTCCTATAGGCACAACTTCAACTAAGAAAATTAAGGTATCATTTCTCCATGCATCTAAACCAACTGGGTAGTACAGATCCAGCACCTTGTTATGGTCAGCTCCTGATTCTCATCATAGATTTGGAGTTGAGAGACACTTTAGCAATGATCTTATCCAACCTGGCTACACCAGAGTCCTGAAACTCCTTCCTCTCATCTCTGCCATGGGGTGGGGGGGAGAGTGGACATGATGGACAAAGTATGCCAATAGCAACATGACAAGAAGTTCTCAGTATTTTCAGTCTTGAAAGGAAGTGACATGCAGCACTGGGGCAGATGGAGGACACCATTAGAGAAAAGCAGTACATTATAAATGAAACCAGAATGTTCCAGAAAAACACAAATCGTACAGATTCAGAACTAAATAAACAATGCATAGATGAATGCACAGCAAGGATTGAAAGAGGATTGCATTATCAGATCCCATATTCAAGGCCACTAAATCTCAATTCAATTTCCAAATGTTTGTACTAATCCACTATATGACCCAAACTTGACTCACCTGCCTCTAATGGCACTCACTTCCCTACGAAGTTATGGACTTCAAGTCCAGGAGAAGCTAAGGAAATTTTCCAACCATTGCATCTCAAGTCTTACGATGAAGTTTCTTGAGCTGGGCGGCTCAAATTCAATGATGAATCTTTTCTCCTTGAATTAAGTCCAGTTGGAAAAAAGAAGGACAAAGCATATCGAATCTTTGTTCTAATTCTCTTAAGCACTCAAAGATCTGAGTCCTTAATCTCATAACGATAATTTATATGTCCTTGAATTTATCAATATCAGTGTGTTGCTACTAGATATGTAGCATATGCTAACTCCCAAAGATCATTCCAACTCATGATCTTGATAACATCTTGGATAGAAGGCTGAACATAGCAAGAGTTGGATTTAAATTTCAATTTTAAAAATTAAAATTTTATGGAAATAATGTAGTCATATACACAGAGGAAGCTGTACAGTAGAGACGTGGCAGTACCTATTAGCAGCTTCTTTGGGAAGTTCTTAAAATTACTATGACAATTGGATACTAGCCTCAGACTCATAAATCTCTGTGGACTTCATTTTGTATTATGCTTGTTATGGATATATTAAAAATAAGACCTTTTATGTTTTATTGTTCCACTCATACCCTTTTTTGTCTCTCTTGACTCAAAGATATACTTCTTAGTAATTTTCGAGTAGGCTAGTTTTTCCTCTACCACACTAGCATAGTTCATCATGTATGTTCTAGTTCCCTCACCCCTACAACTGCTAGTGGAAGAGATCATAGCATCTCGGGGAAATTTTGGAGAGGAGGGAAATATCCAAAGTTGTCAGCAATTGGTGTAGTGTATTTAATTCTGTCTATTAAATGCATATAATATGCAAACAAATTCTAAAACTGTGACTTATAATTCTGACCTCAAAGCCTCACTGCAAACTCACACTACAATAGGTAAAAATAATCATTATTTCTAATTGACAACAAAATTGGAATCTCACAAGTAGAAGAATATTCTGTCTATGTTACAAAGCTGGGCCAATTTTAAAATTATGTACAAATAGGAAAAGGAAAATCTAGATCCAAAAGAGAAAGGGCTGTGCCTTTGTGATAAGCCAATGGAAAACCCCACTGAGAAAACCCCAGTGCTTTTCTTTTGTGTTCAAAGATGATTAAAATCTTCAATAAAAATTGTTCATAAAAATTAGTTTACTAAATTTCGCATATGTATACACATGCACATATTTTAATCTATCCCTCCTGCTACCCTCAATAAACCAAAAAAGAAAAGAAGAAAAAACTCTTATCATAAGCATGTATAGTCCAACAAAACCAATTTCCACATTGGTCATGCCCCCAAATAACCTCTCTCTTTACATATTAAATCCATCACCTTTCTGCCGTGAAGAAAGTAGTATCCTGTTTCATCTTTAGCACTCTAGACTTGTGGTTTATCCTGGCATTGATCAGAGTTTTAAAGAGTTTTGAGACCTGCCCATGATGAAACAGCCAATGAGTGTCAGAGACAGAACTTGAACCCAGGATTTTGTAAATCCAGTCCATGTGCTGTTACCACCCCCATCCACTATATCATGCATCTTCTCTTACCCCTGAACAGTAATGATGACTATTCCTGTGTTCTGTGTTTGAAGGAGCCTACTGTTTTACCCAGGTTGGAGTTGTACTTTGAAGAGTATGTATAAATCATATTTACTCATAGCCTTGCTGAATTAACAAGCATAGTCCTTGAGATTGAAAATATATTCATCAAAAAATTCTGAAACAAAACAGAAGATCCTGTCATAGCCTTCTTTACTTTTCAGTAGGAGGCTGAGGCAGCTGACTGCTTGTACCCCGACTGACCCGCCCTCCATCTCCTAGTCAAAGTCAGTAGTACTTGGCTGTTTCTCTCTTCCACCTTTTGCTCCACAGCAGAGACTCCAGCTGGACAGAGGTACCCCTGGTGAAGAGCCTGCCTTTTCTATCTTCAGCTGGGGCTGCCAATTTCCTTACTGTGGCCACTACTGGAGCAGTGCTGGAACCCAAAACAGTTAAAGGAAGGATGAGAATTTTCTGATTGATAACACATCTGAAGCAAAAACTTGGTGCATTGAAAGAAGTGCTGGGTTTTGAGTCTGAGAATCTGGGCTCAATTCCTGGCTCTGGTGCTACTTGTGTGACCTCAGGCAAGTCACTTAATCTCCCTAAGCCTCAGTTTCCTTACCTGTAAAAATGAGAGAGCGTAGACTAGATGATCTCTAATATCTCTCATAGCTGTGAATCTATGATCATATGTGCCATTCTGTAAGTAGGCAACTGAGTGTTGAGTGTGTGTGTGTGTGTGTGTGTGTGTGTGTGTGTGTGAGAGAGAGAGAGAGAGAGAGAGAGAGAGAGAGAGAGAGAGAGAGAGAGAGAGAGAAACAGAGACAGAGGGGCAGAGACAGAGGGGCAAGGGAGAGAAAGGATGGATAGAGGAATGAGAGGATGGAGAGAAATATTTATTGTTATTTGAAAAAATCACATGTCAGTATTCTTAGGAGGTTATTACTCCTTCCAGTCTCTCTCCTTCCCTTCCATCTTCTCTCTTTATTACTCTCTCTCCTTCCTTTACATGTTTCCTTTGTTGTGCTTCTTTTCCTACAAACATTCAAATATCTATTTTGATCCAGTCCATCTTCCCCTCAGACACCAAAATGATTTTCCTAAAGTGCAGGTCCGATCATGCCATATCCTACTCAACAAAACTCCAGTGGCTTACTATCACCTCCAGCAACAAATAAGAAATCCTCTGTTTAGCATTCAAAGCTCTTCCAAACCTAACACCAGCACCCCCAACCTTCTCTTTCCAGTCTACTTACACAGATACACAGAAACCCTGTGTGTAATTCTTCTGCGGGGTGATCTTTGGCTGCCATGTCACATTGTGGGTTCAGAAATTGGTCAGCTGACCCAATCTCTATCCAGTTAGGAATCATGCTAAACATGACAGGGACCATTTTACCATAAAATTTCTGTGAATTTTCAATGATCTTTTTAAACAGCAGGACAACTAAATTTTCCTTTGTAAATTAAGCTGATGTTCCCAGAGCATACACTACTAGAAAGGCATAAATTTGCAATGTATATATTCTGTCAGGTGCCAATAATATATGCCTACAATACAAGCTACAATTTTTTATCCAACTCTATGGCCTCTAACCCATTTTATGCTTCATGAAATCAACCTCTCTTTTTTTCTTCACTATCCCACGTATC